>NC_092338.1:414470000-415143571 GCF_046630445.1 Rutidosis leptorrhynchoides
TATATTATTTGGAACAACCATAGACACTCTATATGCAGTAATGTTGGAGTTAGCTATACAGGGTTGAGGTTGATTCCAAAAATATATATACTTTGAGTTGTGATCTAGCCTGAGACGTATACACACTGGGTCATGGATTGATTCAAGATAATATATATATCGATTTATTTCTGTACATCTAACTGTGAACAACTAGTTGTAGGTTACTAATGAGGACAGCTGACTTAATAAACTTAAAACATCAAAATGTATTAAAAGTGTTGTAAATATATTTTGAACATACTTTGATATATATGTACATATTTGTTATAGGTTCGTGAATCGACCAGTGGCCAAGTCTTACTTCCCGACGAAGTAAAAATCTGTGAAAGTGAGTTATAGTCTCACTTTTAAAATCTAATATTTTGGGATGAGAATACATGCAGTTTTATAAATGTTTTACGAAATAGACACAAGTAATTGAAACTACATTATATGGGTGAATGATCGAAGCCGAATATGCCCCTTTTGCTTGGTAGCTTAAGAATTAGTAAACCGATCTACTAATTGACGCGAATCCTAAAGATAGATCTATTGGGCCTAACGAACCCCATCCAAAGTACCGGATGCTTTAGTACTTCAAATTCGTTTTTATCATGTCCGAAGGATTTCCCGGAATGATAGGGGATATTCTTATATGCATCTTGTTAATGTCGGTTACCAGGTGTTCACCATATAAATGAATTTTATCTCTATGTATGGGATGTATATTGAAATATGAAATCTTGTGGTCTATTATTATTATTTGATAATATATAGGTTAAACCTATAACTCACCAACATTTTTGTTGATGTTTTAAGCATGTTTATTCTCAGGTGATTATTAAGAGCTTCCGCTATCGCATACTTAAATAAGGACAAGATTTGGAGTCCATGCTTGTATGATATTGTGTAAAAACTGCATTCAAGAAACTTATTTCGTTGTAACATATTTGTATTGTAAACCATTATGTAATGGTCGTGTGTAAACAGGATATTTTAGATTATCATTAATTGATAATCTACGTAAAGCTTTTTAAACCTTTATTGATGAAATAAAGGTTATGGTTTGTTTTAAAATGAATGCAGTCTTTGAAAAACGTCTCATATAGAGGTCAAAACCTCGCAACGAAATCAATTAATATGGAACGTTTTTAATCAATAAGAACGGGACATTTCAGTTGGTATCCGAGCGTTGGTCTTAGAGAACCAGAATTTTGCATTAGTGTGTCTTATCGAGTTTGTTAGGATGAATTAGTGAGTCTGGACTTCGACCGTGTTTACTTGAAAAATGATTGCTTAACAAATTTTGTTGGAAACTATATATTTTTAACATGTGAATATTATGTGATATATTAATCTCTTAACGTGTTTGATATTATGTGATAGATGTCTACCTCTAGAACAAGTCCCATTGACTCACCTAATAATAATGAAGAGTCAAATGTAAATTGGAATGATTCGTGGACTGATTCACAAGTTCCCGAAGAGGAACCGGAAGAAGAGTCGGAACCGGAAGAAGAGTCGGAACCGGAAGAAGAATCGGTACCGGAAGAAGAAATAGAACCAGTGGGGGAATAATAAAACGGTTAAGTAGAAGAAAATCTTCAATCAACCGACCAAAGTTAATTATGGTCAATGGTGTTTCCGCCAAGGAAGGAAAGTATTGGGAGGATTACCAATTCTCCGATGAATCGGATCCCGACAAGGATTTCGATGATGTTATTGAAATTACCCCAACACAATTTAATAAGGCAAAAGAGAACAATAAGGGAAAGGGCATAAAAATAGAGAAATGTGATTCCAAACCCGATGAACTTTATATGTATCGTCAACACCCGTATTTCTTAAGTTGTGACAATAACTCGGGAACCTCTAAACCACCAGGTTTTTCTAAACCAATGTGGAAAACGACGGCTCGTATTAGGGGAACATCATATATCCCTAAAAACTTGGCAAAACGAACCAAAACCGAAGAAGAAGAAATGAGCGAGTCGGAATACGATAGTTATATTCGTGCGGTGTAATATATGTAATAGAGTGTGCTTATGCTTTATGATATATGTAAAAATTGCTTGTATTAATAAGTATTTTTTTATGAATCTAAATCTTGTCTATTTTACAGTATAAAAACACAAAATGGATAGATAACCCAATATTTTAAGAGACCTACCCGGAGACATGATTGATGAAATCTTGTCTAGAGTCGGTCAGAATTCCTCGGCACAACTATTTAAGGCGAGATCAGTTTGTAAGACATTCGAAGAACGTTCCAAGAATGCCTTGGTTTATAAAAGGCTTTCGTTCGAAAGATGGGGGATATCACATTGGGAAATCCATAAGTTACGATGTGTTTACTTTGACGCATATATTGCGGGTAACCCAAATGTTATTTTATGCAACGGGTTAAGAAATTATTTTGACTCAATATATCCGAATATAGGACTTCGTGATTTAGAAAAAGCGGCTAACATGCAACATAAAGAAGCATGTTATGCTTACGGGTTAGTAATGTTCGCTTCTCACCAAAGTGAGAACAAGAACATCAGGCTACAACTATTAAACAAAACGTTCCCACAAGTGACGGAGTCGGTAATTGGGGTAAGAAATGAGGTTTTTAGGTTATTACGAGACTGTTGGTCATAACGTAACCTTCATCCTTTTGACGACGTTACAACACATTGTCTTACTATCGGTCACAATGGTTATGTTCCACAAAACCAAGGATGGGAAGTGGTATTAGTAAAACCAGAATGCATGACTTGTTTTTGGACGTATGAATTACGTGTCTTTATTGCCTTTGCTGAACGTCTTATTTATTAACTAGAATTATCTTCGCAACTTCTTTGTATCAAAGTTTTATGTGCTATATTTCATGCTATATGTAAAATAGCGGTATTGTAAGTTTGCAAGTTATTGTATAAAGGTTTGAATATCATTTTTTTTTTTTTTGTGATTAGTTTTTCATATAGATTTGTAGTAGTTGAAATGGTATGTTAGCTACTAAGTATGAACTTAACGGGTAGGTACTACCCGAATTAAAGAGTATAAAACGCTAATATGAAGAAAGAGCTTTTATAAATAAGTTCATATTACGCTACAAAATACTATTGACTACTCTTGATATTCTATATGATTAACTCGTTTCTTTTGGCTATTTTTGAAGGAAATGGCACCAACTACTCGACATACCGTGAGTATGAACGAAGAGGAGTTTCGTACCTTTCTTATTGCAAACATTGCCGCAGTATAGGCTGCGCTACATACCAACAATAACGCTGAATCTAGCAATGCAGCTAACGGCGCAAGAAATCGTGTAGGATGCACCTACAAAGAATTCACTGCCTGCAAACCTTTGGAATTTGATGGAACCGAAGGACCAATTGGATTGAAACGGTGGACCGAGAAAGTCGAATCGGTGTTTGCCATAAGTAAGTGTACTGAAGAGGACAAAGTTAAGTACGCTATGCATACCTTCACAGGTACTGCGTTAACGTGGTGGAACATCTATCTTGAACAGGTAGGACAAAATGCTGCTTACGCACTACCGTGGTCGGCATTCAAGCAATTAATGAACGAGCAGTACTGTCCTAGAAACGAAGTCAATAAACTCAAGGCAGAACTTAGAGAGTTACGAACACAAGGGTTCGACGTTACCACATATGAACGACGATTCACAGAGTTGTGCCTATTGTGCCCGGGAGCATTCGAAGATGAAGAAGAGAAGATCGACGTGTTTGTAAAAGGGTTACCAGTAAGGATTCAAGAAGATGTAAGTTCACACGAGCCCGCTTCTATACAGAAGGCAAGTCGAATGGCTCATAAACTCATAAATCAGATTGAGGGAAGAATTAAAGAGCAGGCGGCCAAAGAAGCCAACACGAAACAACTCAAGAGGAAGTGGGAGGAAAACGGTGACAAGAGTCACCAGTACAACAACAATAACAATTACAACCACAATCGCAACAACTATCCTAATAACCGCAACAACAATCGCAACAATAACCGCAATCCTAACAATAACTACAAAAAACATCCCAACAACAACAACAACTACAACAAACGTTTCAACAACAATAACAATCCCAACAACAACCTCAATAACAACAACGACAACAAAAACCAAAAACAGCCATGTCATAGGTGTGAAGAAAATCACCAGGGGTTTTGCACGACATTTTGCAACAGGTGTAAAATAAATGGTCATGGCGCGACAAAGTGTGAGGTCTACGGACCAAAGTTTAACAGAACTAAGAGAGCAAATAATGTCGGAACAAGTAATGCCGAAACGAATAGTGTCGGAGTAAGTAATACCAACGCTGTTTGTTATAAATGTGGAAAACCTTGCCACATTATTAGAAATTGCCCGAATCAGGGGAATACTAATGGGCAGGGCCGTGGAAGAGTTTTCAATATTAATGCGGCAGAAGCACAGGAAGACCCGGAGCTTATTACGGGTACGTTTCTTATTGACGATAAATCTGCTTATGTTTTATTTGATTCGGGTGCGGATAGAAGCTATATGAGTAGAGAATTTTGTGCTAAATTAAGTTGCTCATTGATGCCTTTAGATAGTAAATTTTTACTCGAATTAGCAAATGGTAAATTAATTTCAGCAGATAATATATGTCGGAATCGAGAAATTAAACTGGTTAGCGAAACATTTAAGATTGACTTGATACCAGTAGAGTTAGGAAGTTTTGATGTGATAATCGGTATGGACTGTTTGAAAGAAGTTAAAGCAGAGATCGTTTGTTACAAAAATGCAATTCGCATTATACGAGAAAAAGGAAAACCCTTAATGGTGTACGGAGAAAAGAGCAACGCAAAGTTAAATCTTATTAGTAACCTAAAGGCACAAAAACTAATAAGAAAAGGTTGCTATGTTGTGCTAGCACACGTCAAGAAAGTCAATTCTGAAGAAAATAACATCAATGATATTCCCGTCTCAAAAGAATTTCCCGATGTATTTCCGAAAGAATTACCGGGACTACCTCCACACCGATCCGTTGAATTTCAAATAGACCTTGTACCGGGAGCTGCACCACTAGCTAGTGCTCCATACAGACTCGCACCTATCGAAATGAAGGAACTTCAGAGCCAATTACAAGAACTTTTAGAGTGTGGTTTCATTCAACCAAGCACATCTTGTTTGTCAAGAAGAAAGATGGTACATTCAGGTTGTGTATCGACTACCGAGAGTTGAACAAACTTACCATCAAGAACCACTACCGAGAATCGATGACTTATTTGATCAACTACAAGGCTCGTCTGTTTATTCAAAGATTGACTTACGTTCCGGGTATCATCAAATGCGGGTGAAAGAAGATGATATTCCAAAGACTGCTTTCAGAACACGTTACATTCATTACGAGTTTATGGTCATGCCGTTTGGTTTAACTAATGCACCAGCTATGTTCATGGACCTTATGAACCGAGTGTGTGGACCATACCTTGATAAGTTTGTCATTGTTTTCATTGATGACATACTTATTTACTCAAAGAATGACTAAGAACACGGTAAACATTTGAGAAAGGTGTTAGAAGTATTGAGGAAGGAAGAATTGTACGCTAAGTTTTCAAAGTGTGCATTTTGGTTGGAAGAAGTTCAATTCCTCGGTCACATAGTGAACAAAGAAGGTATTAAGGTGGATCTGGCAAAGATAGAAACTGTTGAAAAGTGGGAAACCCTAAAAACTCTGAAACACATACGCCAGTCTTTAGGACTAGCTGGTTACTACAGAAGGTTCATCCAAGACTTTTCCAGAATAGCAAAACCCTTGACTGCATTAACGCATAAAGGGAAGAAATTTGAATGGAAGGATGAACAAGAGAAAGCGTTTCAGTTATTGAAGAAAAAGTTAAATACGGCACCTATATTGTCATTACCTGAAGGGAATGATGATTTTGTGATATATTGTGACGCCTCAAAGAAAGGTCTCGGTTGTGTATTAATGCAACGAACGAAAGTAATTGCTTATGCGTCTAGACAATTGAAGATTCACGAGCAAAATTATACGACGCATGATTTGGAATTAGGCGCGGTTGTTTTTGCATTAAAGACTTGGAGGCACTACTTATATGGGGTCAAAAGTATTATATATACCGACCACAAAAGTCTTCAACACATATTTAATCAGAAACAACTGAATATGAGGCAGCGTAGGTGGATTGAATTGTTGAATGATTACGAATTTGAGATTCGTTACCACCCGGGGAAGGCAAATGTGGTAGCCGATGCCTTGAACAGGAAGGACAGAGAACCCATTCGAGTAAAATCTATGAATATAATGATTCACAATAACCTTACTACTCAAATAAAGGAGGCGCAACAAGGAGTTTTAAAAGAGGAAAATTTAAAGGATGAAATACCCAAAGGATCGGAGAAGCATCTTAATATTCGGGAAGACAGAACCCGGTATAGGGCTGAAAGGATTTGGGTACCAAAATTTGGAGATATGAGAGAAATGGTACTTAGAGAAGCTCATAAAACCAGATAATCAATACATCCTGGAACGGGGAAGATGTACAAGGATCTCAAGAAACATTTTTGGTGGCCGGGTATGAAAGCCGATGTTGCTAAATACGTAGGAGAATGTTTGACGTGTTCTAAGGTCAAAGCTGAGCATCAGAAACCATCAGGTCTACTTCAACAACCCGAAATCCCGGAATGGAAATGGGAAAACATTACCATGGATTTCATCACTAAATTGCCAAGGACTGCAAGTGGTTTTGAAACTATTTGGGTAATAGTTGATCGTCTCACCAAATCAGCACACTTCCTGCCAATAAGAGAAGATGACAAGATGGAGAAGTAAGCACGACTGTATTTGAAGAAAGTCGTCTCCAGACATGGAATACCAAACTCTATTATCTCTGATAGGGATGGCAGATTTATTTCAAGATTCTGGCAGATATTACAGCAAGCATTAGGAACTCGTCTAGACATGAGTACTGCCTATCATCCACAAACTGATGGGCAGAGCGAAAGGATGACACAAACACTTGAAGACATACTACGAGCATGTGTTATTGATTTCAGAAACAGTTGGGATCGACATCTACCGTTAGCAGAATTTACCTACAACAACAGCTACTATTCAAGCATTGAGATGGCACCGTTTGAAGAACTTTATGGTAGAAAGTGCAGGTCTCTGATTTGTTGGAGTGAAGTGGGGGATAGACAGATTACGGGTCCGGAGATAATACAAGAAACTACCGAGAAGATCATCCAAATTCAACAACGGTTGAAAACCTCCCAAAGTCGACAAAAGAGCTACGCTGACATTAAAAGAAAAGATATAGAATTTGAAATTGGATAGATGGTCATGCTTAAAGTTGCACCTTGGAAAGGCGTTGTTCGATTTGGTAAACGAGGGAAATTAAATCCAAGGTATATTGGACCATTCAAGATTATTGATCGTGTCGGACCAGTAGCTTACCGACTTGAGTTACCTCAACAACTCGCGGCAGTACATAACACTTTCCACGTCTCGAATTTGAAGAGATGTTTTGCTAAAGAAGATCTCACTATTCCGTTAGATGAAATCCAAATCAACGAAAAACTTCAATTCATCGAAGAACCCGTCGAAATAATGGATCGTGAGGTTAAAAGACTTAAGCAAAACAAGATACCAATTGTTAAGGTTCGATGGAATGCTCGTAGAAGACCCAAGTTCACCTGGGAATGAGAAGATCAGATGAAGAAGAAATACCCGCATATATTTCCAAAAGATACGTCAACACCTCCAACTGCTTAAAATTTCGGGACGAAATTTATTTAACGGGTAGGTACTGTAGTGACCCGAACTTTTCCATGTTTATATATATATTAAATGAAATTGTTATTTACAAGATTAAGTGTTTCCAACATGTTAAGCAATCAAACTTGTTAAGACTTGATTAATTGAAATAGGTTTCATATAGACAATTGACCACCCAAGTTGACCGGTGATTCACGAACTTTAAAATTTGTAAAAGCTATATGATGACATATATATATGGATATATATATAGTTAACATGATATTATGATAAGTAAACATATCATTAAGTATATTAACAATGAACTACATATGTAAAAACAAGACTACTAACTTAATGATTTTGAAACGAGACATATATGTAACGATTATCGTTGTAAAGACATTTAATGTATATATATCATATTAAGAGATATTCATACATCATAATATCATGATAATATAATAATTTAAAATCTCATTTGATATTATAAACATTGGGTTAACAACATTTAACAAGATCGTTAACCTAAAGGTTTCTAAACAACACTTACATGTAACGACTAACGATGACTTAACGACTCAGTTAAAATGTATATACATGTAGTGTTTTAATATGTATTCATAAACTTTTGAAAGACTTCAAGACACTTATCAAAATACTTCTACTTAACAAAAATGCTTACAATTACATCCTCGTTCAGCTTCATCAACAATTCTACTCGTATGCACCCGTATTCGTACTCGTACAATACACAGCTTTTAGATGTATGTACTATTGGTATAAACACTCCAATGATCAGCTCTTAGCAGCCCATGTGAGTCACCTAACACATGTGAGAACCATCATTTAGCAACTAGCATGAAATATCTCATAAAATTACAAAAATATGAGTAATCATTCATGACTTATTTACATGAAAACAAAATTACATATCCTTTATATCTAATCCATACACAAATGACCAAAAACACCTACAAACACTTTCATTCTTTAATTTTATTCATCTAATTGATCTCTCTCAAGTTCTATCTTCAAGTTCTAAGTGTTCTTCATAAATTCTACAAGTTCTAGTTTCATAAAATCAAGAATACTTCCAAGTTTGCTAGCTTACTTCCAATCTTGTAGAGTGATCATCCAACCTCAAGAAATCTTTCTTATTTATAGTAAGATATCTTTCTAATACAAGTTAATACTCATATTCAAACTTTGATTCAATTTCTATAACTATAACAATCTTATTTCGAGTGGAAATCTTACTTAAACTTGTTTTCGTGTCATGATTCTACTTCAAGAACTTTCAAGCCATCCAAGATCCTTTGAAGCTAGATCCATTTGTCTCTTTTCTAGTAGTTTTATCCACAAAACTTGAGGTAGTAATGATATTCATAACATCATTCGATTCATACATATAAAGCTATCTTATTCGAAGGTTTAAACTTGAAATCACTATAACATAGTTTAGTTAATTCTAAACTTGTTAAAAAAAGTTAATCCTTCTAAATTGACTTTTAAAATCAATTAAACACATGTTCTATATCTATATTATATGCTAACTTAATGATTTAAAACCTGGAAACACGAAAAACACCGTAAAACTGGACATACGCCGTCGTAGTAACACCGCGGGCTGTTTTGGGTTTGATAATTAAAAACTATGATAAACTTTGATTTAAAAGTTTTTCTTCTGGGAAAATGATTTTTCTTATGAACATGAAACTATATCCAAAAATCATTGTTAAACTCAAAGTGGAAGTATGTTTTTCAAAATGGTCATCAAGACGTCGTTCTTTCGACTGAAATGACTACCTCTTACAAAAACGACTTTTAACTTATATTTCTGACTATAAACCTATACTTTTTCTGTTTATATTCATAAAATAGAGTTCAATATGAAACCATAGCAATTTGATTCACTCAAAACGGATTTAAAATGAAGAAGTTATGGGTAAAACAAGATTGGATATTTTTTGATTTTTGTAGCTACGGGAAATATTAACAATTCTATACAAATCATATCCTAGCTAAATTATATTGTATTATACATGTATTCTAATATATTATGTAATCTTGGGATACCATAGACATGTATGCAAATGTTTGGACATATCATATCGATCCATGTATATATATTATTTGGAACAACCATAGACACTCGATATACTGTAATGTTGGAGTTAGCTATACAGGGTTGAGGTTGATTCCAAAAATATATATACTTTGAGTTGTGATCTAGCCTGAGACGTGTATACACTGGGTCGTGGATTGATTCAAGATAATATATATCGATTTATTTCTGTACATCTAAATGTGGAGAACTAGTTGTAGGTTACTAACGAGGACAGCTGACTTAATAAACTTAAAACATCAAAATGTATTAAAAGTGTTGTAAATATATTTTGAACATACTTTGATATATATGTACATATTTGTTATAGGTTCGTGAATCGACCAGTGGCCAAGTCTTACTTCCCGACGAAGTAAAAATCTGTGAAAGTGAGTTATAGTCCCCCTTTTAAAATCTAATATTTTCGGATGAGAATACATGCAGTTTTATAAATGTTTTACGAAATAGACACAAGTAATTGAAACTACATTATATGGGTGAATGATCGAAGCCGAATATGCCCCTTTTGCTTGGTAGCCTAAGAATTAGTAAACCGATCTACTAATTGACGCGAATCCTAAAGATAGATCTATTGGGCCTAACGAACCCCATCCAAAGTACCGGATGCTTTAGTACTTCGAATTCGTTTTTATCATGTCTGAAGGATTTCCCGGAATGATAGGGGATATTCTTATATGCATCTTGTTAATGTCGGTTACCAGGTGTTCACCATATGAATGAATTTTATCTCTATGTATGGAATGTATATTGAAATATGAAATCTTGTGGTCTATTATTATGATTTGATAATATATAGGTTAAACCTATAACTCACCAACATTTTTGTTGACGTTTTAAGCATGTTTATTCTCAGATGATTATTAAGAGCTTCCGCTGTCGCATACTTAAATAAGGACAAGATTTGGAGTCCATGCTTGTATGATATTGTGTAAAAACTGTATTTGAGAAACTTATTTCGTTGTAACATATTTGTACTGTAAACCATTATGTAATGGTCGTGTGTAAACAGGATATTTTAGATTATCATTAATTGATAATCTACGTAAAGCTTTTAAACCTTTAATGATGAAATAAAGGTTATGGTTTGTTTTAAAATTAATGCAGTCTTTGAAAAACGTCTCATATAGAGGTCAAAACCTCGCAACGAAATCAATTAATATGGAACATTTTTAATCAATAAGAACGGGACATTTCAAAATTACCAGAATCACTGAGAATAGAACTATCAAGAATATACTTTCTTGATATGTTCAGAGGTTAAGTAGAATGAAAGAGTTATGTAACATGGCACATGATGACGTTATGATCTGTGAATCATCACGTTCCATTAAAAACTCAGCATGACTTACTGTAATACAATCACGTTGATCAAATGTCATTATATTATACTAATTCATGCATCAATTTCTTTACATTTCTCCAGAATTCATTCATAAATTAAACTTAGATTTTACAGAAGTTTCCAATATAATGAAACACAGGAAGCACGAAGGGGTATATAATTTTGGAAGAGAATATTTACGATAATATCCTCAGAAATATCGAAGATATTTATGATGATATTTTGGAATTTCCAAGTTTGAAGGTTGATGAAGAAAAATTTTCCGCAAGATTTTACCATGACTTCGGAGCAAGATATTCTCTAAAGATTTCAACGGATCCAGAATTACCTGGATTCTTTGAATATAGAGTATGGTCCTTGTATTTGTCCTTAGTCTCCTTCGTGGTTAGCTCAATCCATTTTCCAGTTCCAATTTTCCTGAGCTTTTCTAACATATTATTCTTTATCATCAAACTTCTGACAATTATGGTCGTTTACGGTTGTCTACGGTTTCTGCTGCTTCATTCACCTTTTTCAACATTCAGAGTATTGATTTGTAGACTAAGTGCTTTTCAGAATTTCAGAATGGAAGATCATAATTCTAAGAGGTAAATGTTATATGTATACATATAACTGTTGATGTAGACATGCTGTGAGTTTTCAAAGTACTGATTGTTGATTCCCTGTATTTGATATGGCAATTCTCATTACAAGATGCGGATGAGTATATGATAGGGTTTCAATGGATAAATATAGTGATTTATCGGAGAGATTTAAGCCAAGAAGCAACGAGGTTGCTGGTATGTCTGCTGGTAATATGGTGGAATATAAAAGGTTCTCCGGTAATAATAAAAGAGCACGCATTTATATCAAGGTAGTCGAAGTTGACTTGCTGGAGCTGTGACGAATTTGGCTAATTTGAAAAGAGTTGCAATGTTATTTTCGGTAATAACAATGCCAAATGAGCTAGCACAGACACGTGTTAAACATTTACTCAGGTTTCGAGTGTTTTAAGGTGCATAACTGTATGCATAAATCTTTCTTTCCATAGATGAAGTACAGTTGATTCATCCTCCCGATTGAGGTGTTTTCAAGAATTATGAAAGGTTTGAACGCAGATTGTAATTGTCAAGATTCAAATGATGTTTAAGATGAAATCAAGTGGCAAACTTGAAGAATTGTTTAGTTTCATATGTTATAATTAATATTTTAATTCATTTTTAATTGTCCAATGTTGATAGTCCAATAATCGGTTTATATATATATATATATATATATATATATATATATATATATATATATATATATATATATATATATATATATATATATATATAATCTTAGAGTTACCCCACGACGTATTGTATACGTATTGTCTTTGCATCAACCCAGCGACGTATTGTATACTTATTGTCTTAGAATTAACTAAGACGTATTGTGTACGTATTGTCTTAGGATTTATCAAAACGTATTGTATACTTATTGTGTTAGGATGTACCAAGAATATTATTATACATATATACAATTACAGAATTCGTGTACATGTCTCAGACTCGATCACAACTCAAAGTATATATATTATTGTAGAATCAACATCAACCCTGTATAGTGAACTCGAACATTACAGCATATAGAGTGTCTATGGTTATTCTAAATAATATATATACATGCGTCGATATGATATGTCAAAACTTTGTATACGTGTCCCAGTATTTAAAGTGCGTAAATTAAATAACAGAAATTAAATGACGATAAATAAAATTGCGAGATTATAAATTGCGATAATTAAATTGCGGTAAATAAAATGTAACCAGTTAGCTAGGAACTGTTAGCTAGGAACAGTTAGCGTGGATTCTTAACAATATTTCAATTAGTTAATTCGTTTGTTTCTAGCAAATTTTATTTTGTTTAATGTTTTCTTCATTATGCCACTTGCTGGATTCTGAGAAGTCAAAATCCAAATATGAAATTGAATAAAAAATGGTTATTCTGTGGTGAACGGATACGTATATCTATGGATACAAGTAGGATAATAAATGACTTGTTGAATCAGATTTACAGAATGTACCGTGTAACTGATTAATGTGTAATCTAAATATTCCTCGGGTATTCCCTACCCGTTAAAATATTTTCACCATTAACAGTTTGTACGAAAGAATTTTTAATTACAATCTTTATGAAAACATATATACATATATATTTCCTTCAGATATAATCATGGATTTAATGAGTCAATATGATATTAAAATCATTTGATTTATCATTAGAACAAGAATATATAATCTCTAAAACATTAGAGATTTCATAATCGCCATGTCGAAAGAAGATAAAATAGATAGAACGATACGTAGTACGATGATTATACTCGAGGTACAGAATGAGATGTTGAGGCATGTGATGTTGAAACTTAGGTTGTTGGTGGTACTATTGGTGCCGGTGATGTTGGTGAAGCTGGTAAGTTTTGCACCATATTCTCCAAATTAATTACTCGAGCGCGAAGTTCGTTAACTTCTTCTATTATTCCGGGATGATTGGTGATGTGTGCGAGGTGGGGTACGAAATACTATAAATTTTTAATACGAAATACGTTACAAATTACACAAGTTTTAATTATTTATTTATAGATGGGATATACCTAAACCTTGCTACAACACTATAGGCAGTGTACCTAATCGTAGAGTTGTATAGTTTTTAGTAAGTCCGGTTCGTTCCACAGGGAGACGACTTATTTTACACTATATTTTTAAAAAATTATATTTGTACAAAATATATTATATATAGTAATAATATATAAAAGGGGTTTTACCGTTTAATGACCGGTTTGTCGATTTTATATTTTAAGTCACAATTAAAACCTAATGCAAAATATAAATGACGATAATTAAAGTAGCAAAAATTAAAATGTGATAAGAAATAAAATAAAGGAATTATGCTTAATTAAACTTCCGTAATCATGATGTTTGACGTTTTAATTTATTACCCTGGGTTAATTGTCCTTTATCCTGAATTATTCGATAAGTCCATCTGGTTTTGTCCATAATAGTCCATCGATCATAATTATAAAGTGCGAGGGTCTTCGCCAAATTAACCTTATACCCGAAGTCAAATATTCCAACTAATTGGGGATTCGAACTGTAACAAGGTCTTAATACTTTGTTTAATGAATACACCAGGTTATCGACTGTGTGTAATCCAAGGTTTTAATACTTTGTTAACAATTACACCAATTACCCTTGAATGTAATCCACCCCTGTTTTAATGAGTCCAGTGACTATTAATTCATCCCCTTGTCCGGTCAAATGAACAATAATTCGTATTTATAAATATCCCGCTCATCGTATCCGATCGAGCGTATGTGGTTATATATAACTACGTCAAATTGTAAATCTCTATATTAATCAAAATTAAAGTCCATTAATAACCCATAGTCCCATTTCCACAAGTGTCGTTCTTTTGTCCAAACCCCAATTATGGTCCAAAGCCCAATAACCCCATCTTTAATATTTAGTCCAACATCATGATTACTTCGGCTTAGATAAGCATAATAATAACTTAAGTACGAGACATTAATTTAAAAAGGAGAACATAGCTTACATTGATTATTTATCGCGTAGTGTTACACGGACAGAACTTTGACTTCAAAACCCGTAATTAACTATTACATTAACTAAACTAATCTAATATAAAACTAAAATAATATTTATATTATATATAATATATATTATAGACAGAGAGATAGATTGATGGTGTGTTCTCTTGGCTGAATTCGATGGCTTTTATAAGCCATTTCTGAAATAGACAGCTCCGCGAGTGCGGAGTTTTTACCCTTTACAGCTCCACGAGTGCGGAGGTTCAGATTCTAGCTCACCAAATTTTGGATCCTAGCTTTGTCGACATATTTATTATATATATATAATATATAAATAATTTATATAATTATTTATATATTATATTTTATTCTTGTGCATAGTTGACTTGTAATTTTAGGTCCGTTGCGTCGCGCATTTACGTCGATTTATGTCCCGGTTCCGGATTTTCGAACGTCCTTTCGTACGTTTAGATATCTTGTACTTTGCATTTCGCGGCTTGTACTCTTGTAATTTTTAGACGTTTCTCATCAATAATTTGAACCACTTGAATTGTATCTTATACATTTGAGCTTTTTGGACGTTTACGTCTTCAAATTGTCATTTTCGCCTTTTGTCTTCGCACTTATTTATTTAAACGAATATTACATAAAAATAGAACAATTGCAAATAAAAGCTTTACATATTGGAAGGATATTGCTACTAAATATATGTTCATTTGGAGCACTATCAAATATCCCCACACTTAAACGTTGCTTGTCCTCAAGCAATACAGAACTTGAAATTAAATCACACTTCACTCGAATCACTTTTTTTATTCTCACACTTTATACATCAGTGATTTTGATACGGCGGTATAAACAATGATAGTAACGATGTGGTTTACAGTCCCACATGACTATGAAGATTTAGATCCTTTAAGGAAATTGGATCTTTATGAAAACATTTGATCTTTTGAAAATTCATTCTAGCTTTTACCCTAGATAAGTTTTCTGATTTGACCCACCATCGGTGTTGCAAAATATATTTGTGGATCAATATTTTGGCTAAAAACTTTTAGGTTCGTGTAATCCACTGCTATCCCTGTATCGAAAAGCACACATCCAGTTTACTTGTTCTGTATATTACCTTTCAGCAAACTACCGTCTGATTGTAAAGGAAAGCAATGAACAAGAAACTGTTAAGGCAATGTCTAATGACATGCATTTGTTCATGGTCTAAAACGTGTTGGATGCAGTTACTATCCTTTGTAGGAGCAATAGTAAAAATCACCCTATGATTTTTCGGTCTGGCACAAGGTCATGTCTCCGACCATGCTATCCAATCACCGTTCTTACGGTTGACACCTGATTTGGTTCAGGTGACCTAATGAATTCCGGCGAATTCTTAGGATTTTAAGTTCAATGATAATGAACGCATTGAAAATAGGTTTTCAGAAAACAAATCGGTTTTAATTTGATCAAAATATTTTCTCGTTCAAGCTCGAGTTTAGATATCATCGAATTCCATGAGTTTGTAATTCTCAATCTTTAAGGTCAATCTCAAGGATTGAGTAATATCAGACTTAAAAGCTGATTTTTAATCTTTTAGGAGATTATCCTTTCTGGGGGTCTGATTCATTAGTCTTATCAAGCTAATTTGCATGGCGCCCTCTCCATTTTACGAGACAGATCCTCTCATGGTTAGGATAAGTCTGACCACTTGGCGACCCTGTTTGATGCTGAGGTTCGTGGATTTCCTGCTGATTTTAGTGATGACTTTTCTAGATTTTTCGTCAACCTACAGCTGGTCTGGACGACAACTTCTTGACCTAAATCAAGAAGCGTGTGTCTTTTTAGGAAGACTTTACTTCCTTTTAATGATGAAATTGATTCATCGTGTAGATCCATCTCTCTTTCAAATATATTACAATAAATCGGGTAAAACAGTTAATTTAGTCTAAAACAAAAGCATCTGCAATAAACTTTACAGAAACATGTGATAGATAGTTTTTAATTGAACAACTTGGTACATTCTCCCCACACTTGGCTTTTTTCATGCGTCTTTTTATATCTTAATAAATAAATTCAAGCGTTTTAGTTGTTTCTCAATTTATGTCCTTTTCGAGGTAACGATAATTTCGGCATTAACACCTAGTTTTATCGTTCATAAATATGTATAAACATGATTTTGAATTCATTTAGTTGAAAATTTTTCAAATTTTCATAAAATTTTGAAAATAAACCAAGTATAAACCCGAGAGAATTTATAACCCTTCCTCACACTTGAGATCATGCAATGCCCTCATTTGCATGAAATCGGACTATAATTATAAATTCATGAGGGTGATTAGTGAAGAAAAGTGATTAAGAATACCCAGTTTGTAATTTCAAAGCTCGTCGAATGATAGATGGTGTGCCTCATCGTTCATTCCTTCTTGTTTTATCACACATATTTTTCTTCAAAAACGGCTGCTTTTCTGAACTGTTTACTAATATTTGAAAATGCGTCTTTTACCCTAATCGTGCATTTTTATTAACGAATTATGCACTAACCCGAACCCCTAATTTAACATTAAGGGGTTAGACTTCTCCACACTTAGCTGACGACATGTGAAGTCGGTAGAATAAGTTTCAAGAATTAAAATAGTGAGCCAGTTATTTACACCTCGGGTGGTGTATAATATATCAATGGGTTTAACGTTTAGACCCACCCGATCGTCACTACTTAATTCTTTTCTAAGTGTAGCTTTTAGTAAATGGATATGTCTCTTTTCTGGTTCTTGGTCAAATGGATCGATATACACTGACATACATATTATAGGGTGGACAATTCCTAACATTTCCTTCCGTTCATTCTCGGGATCAAAGGTTTCACCTCTATTACCCAATTGGGTGAAATCCGAGGTGTCATTATCTATTACAGCTCGTAGTTCATCTTCGGTAGATGACTCGTCTGTTGAGAATATTGGGTTGGAAGGTTGTGGAATGGTGAATTTCGGGATCGAAATAGATTCTTCTTCATTAACGGTACTTATCGGTGTGACAACCCGGAAATTTCCAACCAAATTTAAACTTTAATCTTTATATGTTTCCGACACGATAAGCAATATTTGTTAAGCTAAATTTCAAGAATTTTAAACTATGTTCATACATTCATTCAACCTCGACCAAGTTCCAACGATTCACGAACCATTAAACGAATATGATTATATATGTATATGTGTGTATATATATATTATAACTTGAAACGTAAACAAAATATTAGATTAAATACTTTATATGATTGTATCTGTTTCAAAATGTTTATCATTGGAATTAGAAGATAAGATCAAATGATTGAATTATCAGATATATTGAATTATGATTACAAGTCTCTGTTGAAAGGCCCACGTTGATTTGAGAAATCTTTCTATTTTAATAATATTCGGAAAATGGTAAAGTGATTTATAAATAAGAACAAATTGTTAATCATTGAGAACTAGACAAAGGATAGTGGAAGATTGAATCTCATAAAGACTCGATTGATCTATTAAGTTTCAAACGTACAAAAATGTTTTCAGTTTAAAAAGAACTTTATTATTAAAACGTATATAACTTTTATAAATATCTAGACCCACTTTTGACAACTCATTACTTAACTAGTATGATAAAGATAACGATATTTATATTTTATTTTATTAAATATATATAATGATTTAAATTAATATTATATATATTTATACGCGTATTATACGTACATAGTTTTATACTTTTACTATACTTAAACTTTACCTTTACTTTACTTTTACTTTACTTTAACTTTAATAATTTACTTTAATAATTCATACTTTAATAATTCACTTTAATAATTCATACTTTAATAATTCACTTTAATAATTCATACTTTAATAATTCACTTTAATAATTCATACTTTAATAATTCACTTTAATAATTCAAAAATCTATTATAAATAGAATTCAATAGGTTTCATTATTTCATAGAAACTTGAAAATATTTTTCTCTAAACTCTCTCAATCGATTTACATATATATATTTACTCCGTATTATTTCAAGATATTATTAGTATACATAAAATATTACGACGAAGTGCTGTCCGAGTGATTTCGAAATTGTTTTTTGAGTGAGATAGGATTAAGGAAATTATGGGTTATAGCTATGGAGGTGATTGAGTATGGTTCATGGGTATGCTCGTGAGGTCAATATAGTGTTTATCATTTCCGTTGCGTTTACGTACCTTTCCTGCAATATTGAATCTCAATATTGATACGTGAGTACTCATAATTTAACTTTTACATACTAATAGTGTATCCCTGACTAGTGCTCGAGTATTTAGGATTATGCATGCTTGTACTTTTGATATTTCCCTTAGACAGGTTAGGTTGAATCTTGAATTAGTTACACTTGCAGTTGAGATAAGGTATAAGATATGCATGTCCTAGGAAAGCTAGCGAAAAATTAAGAACTTTTCCTTTAGATATCGAATGGTTTCGATGAACGGATTAGAAGTTATAATCAATTGAATTTTCGATATTTTTATTAAAAATGATTATTATTATCGTCGTTTTTATCGTCGTTCTAGTGTTATCTTATTATTATCATTATTATTATCTTTATCAATAAAAGGGATTTATCATTAAAAATTGTTATTTTTTTTATTACTATCGTAATTATCGTTAAAGTTATAATTAGTATTATTATTATTATCCAATTATTATTATTATTATTATTATTGGTATTATTATTATTATCATTATTAATATATATATCATTATTTAAAAATAGTTATTGTTATTGTTATTATTATTATTATTACTATATTATCATTAAGATAATTATTAGTATTATCGTTAATAATGTTATAGTAACTATCATTATTAATATTAGTGTAATTAAAACAAATATTTGTAACACCTAATTATTTTGATTACTATTATTATCATTATTATGAACACGATATAAAAGATGATTAAAAGCTATTAAATGAAACGATTAGGAAATAATGGGTAAGAGTTTCATGATGAAATTAAAATATTATAAGATATTGATTTAGATAAAATTATCGTTCTTATTATTTTTATCATTACTACTATTATTAAAAGTATCGTTAGTATTAAAACTATCATTTTAACAAAAATTATCATTTTAATAGAAATGTCATTGTTACTATAAAATATCATTATTATTATTATTTTAAATAGAATTATTATTTTAAAGATAATATTAAAAATTATCGTAAATATTAAAGTTATCATAATTAGAATTATCGTTTTATCATAATGTCATCTTAGTAATTATAAATATTGATATTTTTATAATAATAATTATTATTATAAAATAATACAACTTTTACTTACTATCATTATAGATATTATTTTATCAAATAAATATGTGATACAAACATATTTTACTACGTGTAATAACTTACTTTAATAATACCTATCATATTATCTTTATGATATTAAATGAACCCTATAAATGTTATTACTTAAATATATATCAAAGTATATTTTATTATATAAATTTAATATAAAATTTTATTTATTAATAAATAAATTATATTCTTTACTCTAATAAATCTTTTAAAAATATTTAAAAATATAAAATGACGATATTTAAACTATATATTAATCATGTATAGATTTTTGGAAATTATTTTAAGTCTAATTTACTTTTGTTGACTTTTGCATATTAGTCTCGAGCATTAGGATTGTGGTACACTATGACTTGACCTAATTTATTAGACAAATATTGACCAACACATAAATATATATAATTAATTTAGGTTCGTGAATCCGAGGCCAACCTTGCACTTGTTCAATGACGTTATATGTATTTTTACTACGAAATACAGTATGGTGAGTTTCATTTGCCTTTTTACCCTTTATATTTTTGGGACTGAGAATACATGCGCTTTTATAAATGTTTGACGAAATAGACACAAGTAATTGAAACTACATTCTATGGTTGAATTATCGAAATCGAATATGCCCCTTTTTATTAAAGTCTGTGTAATGACCCGCACTTTTTCGATCGTTCTATACTTATAAGATTAATATTTACATAAATTAAACCTTGCCAACATGATAAGAAATCCAAATTGTTGAGACTTATGTTTTCGAAAAGAGATTTACACAACGTTTGACCGTCTAGTTTGACCGATGATATCACGAACTATACAATATATGATAATTATACGTTTTTGTATATATATGTATATATACATATTTAACATGATCTAAGAATGTTTTAATATCTCATTTTGTATTAATAACAATAAGTTATAAGTATATTTTGAAACTACTAACTTAAGTTTTCAAAACGATAACCATACGTAACGTTATTTGACATTAATACTTATGACTTATAATGTTTATACATATATCGTATAAGTAATGTATTTAATCACTTTTAATAACTTAAATACATAAAACAATATAAGTGTATTTACAAAAGATAGCTATATTTGAATCCTCGTTCCGTTTTCTCAAAGATTTCTATACGTATACCTAGGGTATATGTACCCGTATCATACGCAGCTTCTAGATGTATTTACTATTGGTATATACCAATAAAAATCTGCTCCTTAGCAGCCTTAAATGATTAAGAAACATGTGGAACCAACCATTTGTCAAGTAGCATGAATTATTTAGCAAGAAAACAAAGTTAGGTATCTTTTTTTTCCTTTATAACCTAAAAACGTTTTTATGCATGCACACCATTTCTTCACCCCATTTTCTCATACTTACACTTCCATTTCTCTCTTAAAATACTCTTAACATCATACTTGATCATCTCCAAGCATTTTCCCCATGAATTAGCTTCAAAAACCTTACTTAAACACTATAAGAAAACCATACAAAAACACTTCAAGAAATCCTTCCAAGAACACAAACTTACTTCCAATCTTTCATCCAATTCCATCACCCTTTTGGTTCTAGGTTTTTACTCCTCTTTTACAGCAACCTTGTCCAAGGAACTTGAGGTAGAATCTATGTTTATAACCTTATTCGATTCATATATATATAGCTATCATATTTTGTGGTATACAATTTTAACAACAAGAACATAGTTTGAAAGTTTTCAAACTTGTTTGCAAACTAAATAGATCCTTCTAACTTAACTTTTAAAATACTTCAAGACCTGTAATATAACTTAAATATATGCTAATTTAACAAGGTATAACTTGGTTTTTTCAAAGAATATCTTAAAAACTGTTTTTACGACGTCGGAGTGTCACCGGGGACTGTTTTGGGTTGGATAATTAAAAACCATCTTAAACTTTGAATTGGAGGTTTATGTTCTGGAAAAATGATTTTTACTATGAATATGATAACACATAAAAATTTCATGATTTAATTCAAAGTATAAGTATTTTTAGAAAAATAACCATTTAAGGTTGTTTACATAAAGGAAAATGTTTAACTTCATAAGTTTCACTAAAGTTTCACCTATGCCGTGTGATTTTGAATACAAACTAAGGTATTTACAGTTCATAGTCTTAAAGAGGGACTCGATCCAAGGAGATGGCAAGTTGAATCAACGAAAACGGAGTTGTAACGAAGAAACTATGACCGAAACAAAATTGGTTATCCAAGACTAGTTTAACTTCGGGATTAATTGAGAAAAATTAAATAAAATCACATCTTTCTAAGATAACATGATATTTTATATATATGTACTTATAATTCAATTTTATATGGTTCAGGATCACCCGTAAACAACACGAGAAGATTAATCATAAGATCCCATGATTGTACGCAACACGTCATTTGACAACACCGGTACTTTATGTACGCAACACGTCATTTGACAACACCGGTACCGTGGGTCAAGATTAATCTCGACCAATACATATACGATGGGGTTTTATTTATTTCGTTGGGGGTTTTATTTATTTCATTGCGGGTATATTAAACATCTAAAAATGAACCATTAAAAATGAATTACTAACAACGAACTGCTAACTACGGACTAAGGAATTATTCAAAGTATTAAAAATATAACAAGTATATATATGTGACGTTTGTTTAAAAAGAAAAGGTATTGATATATTATATATGGATAGGTTCGTGATATCAACCGGAGACCAAGTCAAATTATATATATCTTCAAGACAACAGTGAGTATATAGTCCCATTTTTAAACTCTAAGTATTTCGGGATGAGAATACATGTATTTTATGTTTTACGTTATGGACACAAGTAACTGAAAAATATATTCTACGTTGAGTTGTACCACTGGCATACTTCCCTGTAGCTTGGTAACTGTTATTTACAGCGGTATTGTAAACGCGAATCCTGTTGATAGATCTATCGGGCCTGACAACCCCAACCGGACTGGACGACCAGTATTCAACGGTTGCACAGTACTTCGTTTCGTGACTACACTTGGTACGGTGTAGTAAGATTTCATAATAAAGGGAATATGCGACGTGATTAAATGTTAAGTATGGTTACCAAGTGCTCAACCACTTAGAATATTTTTATTAAAATGTTTATATATGAAATCTTGTGGTCTATATATATATTGCTGCCGGCATTAAACCTATATCTCACCAACTTTATGTTGACGTTTTAAGCATGTTCATTCTCAGGTGATAATTAGAAGCTTCCGCTGCATCATGTTGAATCTAAGCAGGATCTTGCGTACGCATATTTGTGTCAAAAATAAGACTGCATATCCAAGAACTTGTGTTGTAAAATATGCTAGAAATCGGGTTGTTATTATCATTTGTAAAGTTTGTAAGTCGAAGATTATCGCTAAACGATAATCATCTTTATTTTGTCCAAAGCTTGTATCAAAAATAAGGATCATGGTTTGTAATGTATAATATATGCAGTTTTTCTTTAAAAAAAATGTCGCATATAGAGGTCAATACCTCGCAATGAAATCATACGTTATCTAACACGTTCTTATGGTTAAGGACGGGTTATGACATGTGGTATCAGAGCGGTGGTCTTAGCGAACCAGGTTTGCATTAGTGTGTCTAACCGAGAAGTCGTTAGGATACATTAGTAAGTCTGGACTTTGATCGGGTCTGATTTTAAAAACCATTGCTTATCATTGTTGGTTAAAATTTATATGTAAATATTATGTAGTACTAATGGGTTAGTTGTTGTAGATGTCGGGCTCAAAACTTATTATCACATTCAGCGACTCCGAATCAGAATCTTCAGATGGTGTTTCAGTCATTAACCTATCCGATGACGAAAATAATATCTTTGGGGAAGACTCACAAATTCCAGATGAACCAACTGTAAAGAACCCGGAAAGTGAACCCGAGGAGGAAAGTGAACCCGAGGAGGAAAGTGAACCCGAGGAGGAAAGTGAATCCGAGGAAGAAATACAGGAAATTACGAAAGACAAGTTCGAACTAGGAAAGAAACGAAAGGCTAATGAATTAGAAAATTCAAATCTTGAGTTTAATAAGGATGATGTGGCACCAACTCCACTAGACACTACCACCCCTATTCCCGCTATTCCTATTCGTTCTATCCCGGCATCCAGTTCTTCAGTCCCACAGCCAAAATATAGGCAGACAGCTAGGATGAGCGTTAGGCGATTCATTGAACCTAAACGTCTTAGAAAATAGACCAAACGATGCGCTGCCTTATTAAACCATGGGATCATATAATGTTTTGTATAATATTATTAGTGTGGTTTGCTTAATGTTTGATGTAAGATAAGCATATGTAAAATAGTGAAGTGTGAAATGCAATAATTTTCCATGGTTAAGTATTATTTAGATGGTAGTAATTGATTCTGTACTAAGCTATTAAGTATGGACATTAACGGGTAGGTACTACCCTAGATATAATTATAAAACACTAATAAGAAGAAAAGGCTTTTATAATAATACCTGGTTCATATAATTAATAAGCTATAATATACTGTAAATATACACTACATCTATAATATTCCATGTGAATAATTATTTTCTTTTCATTCTTATAGAAGAATATGGCGCGATTGAACCGAATGACGGAACAAGAAATCCAGGAACTCATCAATCAGCGAGTGAACGACAGAATGTTATGGGTCGAGGCTGCAAGAGGTGCTGCAGTTAACCCAAATCCACGTGTGGGGTGCACTTACAAAACTTTTCAAGCTTGCAAGCCCTCATCATTCAGTGGAACAGAAGGACCGATCGGTTTAACCCGGTGGATAGAAAAGATGGAGACTGTGTTTAAAATCAGTGGTTGTGTTAAAAAGGACATGACCAAGTATGCATCGTGCACTTTACAAGATAGTGCACTCACGTGGTGGAAAAATTATGTGAAGGCTGTAGGAGGAGATGTAGCTTATGATACTCCTTGGGAAGAATTCAAAACAATGTTAATCAACGAGTATTGTCCAAGGAACGAGGTTAGGAAGTTGGAAGATGAATTACGAAGCCTGAAGGTTGTTGGTACTGAAATCACCAACTACAATCAGCGATTCATGGAATTAGTTTTGCTATGTCCTGAATTGGTTCCAACCGAAGAACGGAAGATTGAAATGTACAAAGATGGTTTGCCCAAAAAGGTCAAGGCAAATGTTACAGCATCGAAACCTAAGACAATTCATGAAGCTATAACCATGGCAAACGAGCTAATGGATCAGGTCATCATGGATAAGAAAGTATCCAATACTGATGTGAAGGTATCAGGTAACAAAAGAAAGTGGAATGGAAATTATGATCGAGGTAACCAACAACAATCTTTTAAGAAACAAGAAAACACGCAAGGTGCGGGTAGTGGTTTAAGCTTTGGTTATAAAGGACAAAATCCTTTATGCAACCGATGCCACAAACATCACTCTGGTTACTGTAATGTGGTATGCAACAAATGTAATCGAAAGGGTCATCTTGCTGAAGATTGTAGGGCTCTCGTTACAAATACAAATGGTACCAAGACTCCTGCCACCAATGCAAATAGAACTGCTTTGGCTACCATTACTTGTTTTGGGTGTGGAAAACAAGGTCACTATAAGAGCCAGTGCCCGAATCCAGAGAAGAATATCGGACCTGCACGTGGGAGAGCATTTGTTATTAATGCTAGAGAGGCATGTGAAGACCCGGAGCTTGTTACGGGTACGGTTACCATTAATAACTTATCCGCATCTATTATATTTGATACTGGTTCTGATAGAAGTTACGTGTGTAGAGACTTTCACGCTAAATTGAATTGTTCATCATTACCTCTAGATGCTAAGTACATGATTGAGTTAGCTAATGGTAAACTAATTAAAGCCGATAAAATTTGTCGTGATTGTAAAATAAATTTAGCCGGAGAAACATTTAAGATTGATTTGATACCCGTAGAATTAGGAAGTTTTGATGTAATAATCGGCATGGACTGGATGTCCAAAATAGGAGCTGAAGTTGTGTGCGCCAAGAAGGCAATTCGCATTCCTCGTAAGGATAAAACGCCAGTAATGATTTATGGAGAGAAGGGTAAATCAAAGCTAAAACTCATTAGTTATTTGAAAGCTCAAAAGTGCTTGAAGAAAGGGTGCTATGCTATCTTAGCACATGTTAATAAAGTCGAAAAGAAAGAAAAAGAGAAGTGCATCAATGACGTGCCTGTGGCAAGAGATTTTCCTGAAGTATTTCCGGAAGAGTTGCCGGGATTACCTCCATTTAGATCTGTAGAATTTCAAATAGATCTTGTACCAGGAGCTGCACCGGTTGCCCGTGCTCCATATAGACTTGCACCGTCCGAGTTAAAAGAACTTCAGAGTCAGTTAAAAGAATTACTGGATCGTGGATTCATACGACCAAGTACTTCACCGTAGGGAGCTCCAATTTTATTCGTCAAGAAGAAAGACGGATCTTTCCGAATGTGTATAGATTATCGTGAATTAAATAAGTTAACTATCAAGAATCGGTATCCACTACCGAGAATTGACGATTTATTTGATCAACTCCAAGGATCATGTGTGTACTCTAAAATTGACCTAAGATCGGGCTATCATCAATTACGTGTCAAAGAAGAAGATATACCGAAAACTGCTTTTCGGACACGCTACGGTCATTACGAATTTTTGGTCATGCCGTTTGGATTGACGAATGCGCCAGCTGTATTCATGGACCTCATGAATCGAGTTTGTAGTCCATATTTAGATAAGTTTGTTATCGTTTTCATTGATGATATTCTTATCTATTCCAAGAGTGAGCAAGAGCATGAGCAGCATTTAAGGTTGATATTAGAGTTGTTGAGAAAAGAACAGCTATATGCTAAATTTTCTAAATGTGCTTTCTGGTTGAAAGAAGTGCAATTTCTTGGCCACGTTGTTAGTAGCAAAGGAATTCAGGTTGATCCAGCAAAAATTGAAGCCATTGAAAAATGGGAGACTCCTAAGACACCAATGCAGATACGCCAATTTTTGGGTTTAGCCGGTTATTATAGAAGGTTTATTCAAGATTTTTCCCGAATAGCTAAGCCGTTGACAGCGTTAACGCAAAAAGGGAAGAAATATGAATGGACTTCTGAGCAGGAGAGTGCATTTCAATTACTGAAAAAGAAGTTGACTACGGCGCCTATTTTATCGTTACCAGAAGGGAACGATGATTTCGAAATATATTGTGACGCTTCGCGACAAGGTTTTGGTTGCGTTCTTATGCAACGGAAGAAATTTATTGCATACGCATCCCGACAATTAAAGATTCACGAGCGGAATTATACGACGCATGATCTAGAATTGGGAGCAGTTGTGTTTGCATTGAAGATATGGAGACACTACTTGTATGGGGTTAAATGCACTGTGTTTACTGATCATAAAAGCCTTCAACATATTTTCGATCAAAAACAGCTGAACATGAGGCAACGTAGGTGGGTCGAGCTGATAAACGACTATGATTGTGAAATTCGTTATCATCCCGGGAAGGCGAACGTGGTGGCCGATGCTCTAAGCAGAAAGGAACGAGAACCAATTCGAGTACGAGCGATGAACATAAAAATTCGCATGAATCTCAACTCACAAATCAAAGAAGTTCAACGAGAAGCACTTACTAAAGAAAACATAAGAAATGAAATAATGAAGAAGTATGAGAAGCAACTCGTTATACGGGAAGACTGAATTCGATATTTTGCAAACCGTATTTGGGTACCGAAGTTGGGTGGATTAAGGAAGTTGATATTGAATGAGGCACATAAGACAAGATACTCGATACATCCTGGAGTTGGAAAGATGTATCAAGATCTTAAGACGCATTATTGGTGGCCTAATTTAAAGACAGACGTTGCAACATATGTTGGGGAGTGTTTAACTTGTTCCAAAGTCAAAGCAGAACACCAAAAGCCGTCAGGATTACTTCAACAACTAGAAATCCCAGAATGGAAATGGGACGGTATTACCATGGATTTCATCACGAAGTTACCAAAGACTGCCTGGGGATACGACACTATTTGGGTAATTGTTGATCGTCTTACCAAATCTGCACATTTCTTGCCTATAAAGGAAACGGATAGAATGGAGAAATTATTACGATTATATATAAAGGAAATAGTTTCAAGGCATGGAATACCTATTTCCATTATATCTGATCGTGATAGTAGATTTACCTCAAAGTTCTGGCAATCACTACAGGAGGCCCTAGGAACTCGTTTGGATATGAGCACCGCATATCATCCGCAAACTGACGGGCAGAGTGAAAGAACAATTCAGACTGTTGAAGACATGCTCAGGGCATGTGTGATCGATTTTGGAAACGGATGGGATAAGTATTTACCGTTAGCAGAATTCTCGTATAATAATAGTTATCATGCGAGCATTAAAGCTGTGCCATTTGAAGCACTGTATGGGAGGAAGTGTAGATCTCCTATCTGTTGGAATGAAGTAGGAGATCGACAATTAACTAGTCCCGAGATCATACATGAAACTACTGAAAAGATAGTACAAATTAAGGAGAGATTGAAAACAGCCCGTAGTCGCCAAAAGAGCTACGCTGATGTTCGAAGGAAACCATTAGAGTTTCAGATCGGTGACATGGTTATGTTAAAGGTATCACCATGGAAAGGTGTAATACGTTTTGGCAAAAGGGGTAAACTGAACCCAAGGTACGTAGGCCCGTTCAAGATCATCGAACGCATTGGACCGGTAGCTTATCGACTCGAGTTACCGCAACAACTTGCCGGAGTACATAATACTTTTCACGTCTCAAACCTTAAGAAGTGTCTTGCAAAGGAAGACCTCACCATTCCTCTTGAAGAAATCCATGTCGACGAGAAACTACAATTCATCGAAGAACCAATCGAAATCATGGATCGTGAAGTTAAACGGCTCAAGCAGAGCAACATACCGATCGTTAAGGTTCGTTGGAATGCTCGAAGAGGTCCTGAGTTTACTTGGGAACGAGAGGATCAAATGAAACAAAATTATCCACACTTGTTTCCCGATGACGCAAAATAGGTACAATTTTAAAATTTCGGGACGAAATTTATTTAACGGGTAGGTACTGTAAAGACCCGCACTTTTTCGATCGTTCTATACTTATAAGATTAATATTTACATAAATTAAACCTTGCCAACATGATAAGCAATCCAAATTGTTGAGACTTATGTTTTCGAAAAGAGATTTACACAACGTTTGACCGTCTAGTTTGACCGATGATATCACGAACTATACAATATATGATAATTATACGTTTGTGTATATATATGTATATATACATATTTAACATGATCTAAGAATGTTTTAATATCTCATTTTGTATTAATAACAATAAGTTATAAGTATATTTTGAAACTACTAACTTAAGTTTTCAAAACGATAACCATACGTAACGTTATTTGACATTAATACTTATGACTTATAATGTTTATACATATATCGTATAAGTAATGTATTTAATCACTTTTAATAACTTAAATACATAAAACAATATAAGTGTATTTACAAAAGATAGCTATATTTGAATCCTCGTTCCGTTTTCTCAAAGATTTCTATACGTATACCTAGGGTATATGTACCCGTATCATACGCAGCTTCTAGATGTATTTACTATTAGTATATACCAATAAAAATCTGCTCCTTAGCAGCCTTAAATGATTAAGAAACATGTGGAACCAACCATTTGTCAAGTAGCATGAATTATTTAGCAAGAAAACAAAGTTAGGTATCTTTTTTTTCCTTTATAACCTAAAAACGTTTTTATGCATGCACACCATTTCTTCACCCCATTTTCTCATACTTACACTTCCATTTCTCTCTTAAAATACTCTTAACATCATACTTGATCATCTCCAAGCATTTTCCCCATGAATTAGCTTCAAAAACCTTACTTAAACACCATAAGAAAACCATACAAAAACACTTCAAGAAATCCTTCCAAGAACACAAACTTACTTCCAATCTTTCATCCAATTCCATCACCCTTTTGGTTCTAGGTTTTTACTCCTCTTTTACAGCAATCTTGTCCAAGGAACTTGAGGTAGAATCTATGTTTATAACCTTATTCGATTCATATATATATAGCTATCATATTTTGTGGTATACAATTTTAACAACAAGAACATAGTTTGAAAGTTTTCAAACTTGTTTGCAAACTAAATAGATCCTTCTAACTTAACTTTTAAAATACTTCAAGACCTGTAATATAACTTAAATATATGCTAATTTAACAAGGTATAACTTGGTTTTTTCAAAGAATATCTTAAAAACTGTTTTTACGACGTCGGAGTGTCACCGGGGACTGTTTTGGGTTGGATAATTAAAAACCATCTTAAACTTTGAATTGGAGGTTTATGTTCTGGAAAAATGATTTTTACTATGAATATGATAACACATAAAAATTTCATGATTTAATTCAAAGTATAAGTATTTTTAGAAAAATAACCATTTAAGGTTGTTTACATAAAGGAAAATGTTTAACTTCATAAGTTTCACTAAAGTTTCACCTATGCCGTGTGATTTTGAATACAAACTAAGGTATTTACAGTTCATAGTCTTAAAGAGGGACTCGATCCAAGGAGATGGCAAGTTGAATCAACGAAAACGGAGTTGTAACGAAGAAACTATGACCGAAACAAAATTGGTTATCCAAGACTAGTTTAACTTCGGGATTAATTGGGAAAAATTAAATAAAATCACATCTTTCTAAGATAACATGATATTTTATATATATGTACTTATAATTCAATTTTATATGGTTCAGGATCACCCGTAAACAACACGAGAAGATTAATCATAAGATCCCATGATTGTACGCAACACGTCATTTGACAACACCGGTACTTTATGTACGCAACACGTCATTTGACAACACCGGTACCGTGGGTCAAGATTAATCTCGACCAATACATATACGATGGGGTTTTATTTATTTCGTTGGGGGTTTTATTTATTTCATTGCGGGTATATTAAACATCTAAAAATGAACCATTAAAATTGAATTACTAACAACGAACTGCTAACTACGGACTAAGGAATTATTCAAAGTATTAAAAGTATAACAAGTATATATATGTGACGTTTGTTTAAAAAGAAAAGGTATTGATATATTATATATGGATAGGTTCGTGATATCAACCGGAGACCAAGTCAAATTATATATATCTTCAAGACAACAGTGAGTATATAGTCCCATTTTTAAACTCTAAGTATTTCGGGATGAGAATACATGTATTTTATGTTTTACGTTATGGACACAAGTAACTGAAAAATATATTCTACGTTGAGTTGTACCACTGGCATACTTCCCTGTAGCTTGGTAACTGTTATTTACAGCGGTATTGTAAACGCGAATCCTGTTGATAGATCTATCGGGCCTGACAACCCCAACCGGACTGGACGACCAGTATTCAACGGTTGCACAGTACTTCGTTTCGTGACTACACTTGGTACGGTGTAGTAAGATTTCATAATAAAGGGAATATGCGACGTGATTAAATGTTAAGTATGGTTACCAAGTGCTCAACCACTTAGAATATTTTTATTAAAATATTTATATATGAAATCTTGTGGTCTATATATATATTGCTGCCGGCATTAAACCTATATCTCACCAACTTTATGTTGACGTTTTAAGCATGTTCATTCTCAGGTGATAATTAGAAGCTTCCGCTGCATCATGTTGAATCTAAGCAGGATCTTGCGTACGCATATTTGTGTCAAAAATAAGACTGCATATCCAAGAACTTGTGTTGTAAAATATGCTAGAAATCGGGTTGTTATTATCATTTGTAAAGTTTGTAAGTCGAAGATTATCGCTAAATGATAATCATCTTTATTTTGTCCAAAGCTTGTATCAAAAATAAGGATCATGGTTTGTAATGTATAATATATGCAGTTTTTCTTTAAAAAAAATGTCGCATATAGAGGTCAATACCTCGCAATGAAATCATACGTTATCTAACACGTTCTTATGGTTAAGGACGGGTTATGACAGTCTGGTAATCTAAGAATTAGGGAACAGACACCCTAATTGACGCGAATCCTAAAGATAGATCTATTGGGCCTAACAAACCCCATCCAAAGTACCGGATGCTTTAGTACTTCGAAATTTATATCATGTCCGAAGGAGGATGCCGGAATGATAGGGGATATTCTTATATGTATCTAGTTAATGTCGGTTACCAGGTGTTCACCATATGAATGATTATTTTTGTCTCTATGCATGGGATGTATATTTATGAGAACTGGAAATGAAATTCTTGTGGTCTATTAAAATGATGGAAATAAATGATTATGATAAACTAATGAACTCACCAACCTTTTGGTTGACACTTTAAAGCATGTTTATTCTCAGGTGTTAAAGAAATCTTCCGCTGTGCATTTGCTCATTTTAAAGATATTACTTGGAGTCTTTCATAGCATATTTCGAAGAACGTTGCATTCGAGTCATTGAGTTCATCAAAGATTATTATTAAATCAATTTATAGTTGGATAGTGGATATTATGAAATGGTATGCATGCCTGTCAATTTTCGATGTAAAGAAAGATTGTCTTTTAAAAACGAATGCAATGTTTGTAAAATGTATCATATAGAGGTCAAATACCTCGCAATGTAATCAACTATTGTGAATCGTTTATAATGTATATAAACGAGTCCTTTCAGTTGGTATCAGAGCGGTGGTCTTAGCGAACCAGGTCTGCATTAGTGTGTCTAACTGATAAGTCGTTAGGATGCATTAGTGAGTCTGGACTTCGACCGTGTCTACATGTCAAAAGTTTTGCTTATCATTTCTATTCGGAAATTATCTGCTTATCATCCTTAGGAAATTACTTGCTTATCATTATTAGTCTAAACACGTCTTGCTACATTAATTGCATGAGTAGTGTATAGACAAAATTCATATCTTAGCGTATCTGCTAAATCATATCTTATCGTATCTGTTACTTTAAACTTTGTCTGACATATTCCGTAAATTCCTCCGTAATCTACGAAATCTTTTTTTCTCTATATATATAGATATTCTATGTAATTAGAATACCATTCGATAGCCGGAAAATCATTTCATATCGAAAAATCCTTTATTCAATCGTACGAAATGGAATTCGTCATTAGTTCAAGTTCCTCAGATTATGAAATGGAATCCCACTCAAGCTCCGAAAGCAGTGTGACCGGAATGGATCAACCAATCAGTCATCACCTATTCTGGATGAATTGGGGATAGGTTCGTAGCCTCCTCAATCATTGGAGACAAGAAGAAGGTGATCCCTTCCATCCACCACATTGTCCTCTTGACGAAGAACCTGAAGCACTTACCGGCGAACCTGTCCGAAACACTATTTTCTCTCTTATTTCCAGAGTATCTCTCACGATTATATACTACATCAAATTCTAGATTTTATTTATCCACTTGTCCAAACCGAAAATCATCCCGGTGTAATAGAAGAAGTCAACGAGCTTCGCGCTCGGGTAGTGGCTTTGGAGAATATGGTGCAAAGGTTACAAACACCAGCAGCAGCACCAGCAGCATAATCAGTACCACCAACATCAACGTCAACAGTACCATTACCACCCCCAACTACAACCGAGTCGTAAACCTCAACTCCACAATCTGTCCCACGAGTATCAAGGTCATACGTCCTATAAATAACATGGAAGACCAACAACAACAAACGATGAAGTATTAATTCATGACTTCATCGGAGAAATATTTTACGGTGATTATGTAATCTCTAAAATTTTAGAGATTACTTATTCTAGATCTAACCATAAATCAGATGATTGGACCGAAATGATAAAAGAAATCCTGACCAGAATGGTGCACGATTTACAAACTAGACTTGTTTTACCAACAACATCAACAGTACCGCCAGCATCACCAGCATCGTCAGTGTTGTCAGCATCAGCATTAGCAGCACCTATAACTTCACAAGCTCCGTCAGTTCAAGAATCACCGCGGACATCATTATGAATCAACAACGAGTATATTGTATCAACGAGTTATGAAGAATTAACTCATTTCCACTGAAGGATTTATATGTATATCTTATATATAAATCTTTAAACCATAATAAATCTTTCCGTACTAAGCTATTATGTGTGAATCTTAACTACTCGGTTAATTCATATTACTAATATGCAATAATGCACGTCCTTCATCCGCAACTTAACTATCGTTAACTACAACCTCTGTCTCAATTCAATAAATTCCAATTCATAATAAATCAAGTGTATTATTCAAATATATGTTGATTTTACACTTTCGTCTTCAATGTACTCGAAACTTTTCAGATAACATCATTCGTACTTTGCGAAGTTCACAAGAATTTAATGAAAACTAACATCATGCCCCAACAAATAACGAAGTATTGATTCATAATTTCAATATTATTGAAGTAATACTTATGTAATCTCTAAAGCCTTTAAGGGATTATTCAATTCTAGTTTCAACCGTAAATTAAATGAGTTTAATTTAATATTAACTCATTAAATCGATGTTACATCTGAAGAAAATATACATATATATATATATATATATATATATATATATAGATACATATATATATATATATATATATATATATATATATATATATATATACATATATATATATATATATATACATATATATATATATATACATATATATATATATATATATATATACATATATATATATATATATATATATATATATATATATATATATTTTCAAAAAGACTGTAATAAAAAATCTTTTGTACAAAATATTAATTGTGAAATATTTTTTTTAACGGGTAGGTAATACCCGAGAGATATATAAATTCACAATTAATATGTTGCATTCTTCGAATCTGATTCAGTAATCATCAACGATACTCACTATTTTCTCTAACAATATATATTCTTTTATAGAAATCAAAACAACCACACTCATTCAAAATTTAATTGCATATTCTGATTTTGAAATCTCAGAATTCAACTCGAGATATGACCGAAATCATCACTCTTAGATCCTTACATCTTTCAAAAGCTATACTTTGACTTCAAAACTATGTTAGAACATCATATGTATATTAACGATTACAATCTGTGTTCAAAACCCTTCGAAATTCCTAAAGACACTTCAAATAATAAACAATCGAGATGATGATCCAACCACATATTAACCACGGTCTTGCATCTGAAAAGCTCTCGAAACCAGAGTCATAATTTAACACGTATCCGTGTCAGACCCTTTGGCATTTATTAGTAAAAATAACTTTGCGATTTCTTTTCAAATTAGTCAGTTTTGTCACAGCTTTAGCAAGTCAACTTCGACTTTTCAGTTGAAACAGTCTTATTATAACCTTGATATAGACGTTGCCCTTTCGTCATCGTTACCGGAGAACCTTTTATGTCTCACCACATTAAAAATAAACTTACCAACAACTTCACTGATCTTTGACTTTCCGAAAAGTCATTATATTTATCGAAACCCTATCATTTACTCATCCGCATCTTGTAACAAGAATTGTCATGCCAATTACTGGTGATCAGCAATTAGTATTTTGAAATCTTGCAGCATGTCTCTGCCAACAGTTATAGGTGTATATATAACATCTATCTCCTAGACTTATATACTTTGAATGTGAAGTTTCTGAAAAACACCCTAAACTGCGAACTAGTTCTCCGAAGTTTGGAAAATGCTGATGAAGCAGCAAAAACTGTAAACGACCTTAACAGTCAAAAGTTTGATAAAAAAGGATAGTGTGTTGGAAAAGCTTAGAAAAAGAGAAGGTTTGGAACTAGAAAACGGATTAAGCAAATCATGAAGGAGGCTATGGACAAATCATAAAGACTAAACCTGCCTTCAAAGAATCCAAATGATTCAGTGTCTGCTGAAATTATTATCAAATACCTTACTCCTGACTCTAAACCCTTGTGAATAATATTCTTCATCATCCTCTGATCTTAGATATTCTAAAATATCATCATATCTTTCATTATAAATATCCTCCATATTTCTGAAGATATTTTCTTAATTTTTCTTATTTGAAATCATTTACCTCTTCGCGCTATCTGTATTACATCATAAAAGAAACTATTTTAGTTTCTAAATTCTGAAACATTCAAGTTTAAAATAGGAATATTTTGAAGTAGTGTTGGGAACTGAAGCATGAATTAGTATAATATAATGACACTTGATCAACGTGATTATATTACAGTAAGTCATGCTGAGTTTCTAAATGGAATGTGATGATTCACAGATCATAACATCATCATGTGCCATGTTATACGACTCTTGTATTCTATTTAATCTCTAAAATATCAAGAAAATATTTCTTGATGATTCGGCCTTTTCCAAGGTATTCTAGTAATTTGACAAGTCAAGATCGTGCCATCACAATTTCCTTCCTAGAACATTAACAATGTTCATTCTGAAATTCATATCTGTGAATTCTGGACCATTACAAGCGGTGCTTAATCGCAATAGGAAGAAGAAACGAAAGGACAAAACTCCGAAATAGAAATTGGGGTATAAATTGCAGCAAATAAAAGAGAGCATTAACTGTAAATGATAATGATTATAGAAGACAGAAGCAGAGACTTTGAAATATAAGGGAACATATAAAGCCCAACGATAAACCAAAAATTATAAACCATATATATCGATGCATATAGCAATATAAAGACACGGGAGAACTACAAACACTCTAAACCCAAGAGTATAGTAGAAGTAAATAGATTCTTCCGGCGGTAGATGAAAAAGAAGAATGACCGATATGAAAGTTAGAAGTATATCGAGAATCGGAACTGGATGGAGCATATTGATGAATACTTTAAAATATGAGTTGAGAGGGAAAGAATAGAAGGTGATGAAACATGACTAGGAACTTAGAAATCAACAGATTTAACTCACACAATGACGGAATAAGTGAATCAAACCCTCTAGTAAATAGGTTAAGTTTTTTTTGATTAATTTAGTCAAACCACAGCTAAATCAAGTGTGATTAGATCAACACCTAGAGCTATTATTCACCACCTGGGTGATTTGGACTAAGAGAGAATCGGATGAGCTCACTAGATCTGAGTGTGTGTAACAAATGAGAGGCTTAACCTAAAATGAAGAACATAAGACTTTATATACCCCTGCTGTTGACTCACCCATACGATTCATTCATCACACATACGAGTTGGCTTCATCAGCCGTACGGGTGATCACTCACTCGTGTCTTCTCATTTAGGTTGTAATTGTGACTTAGCTCAGCATCAACCATGCGTATGAGCCTGTCAGTCGTACTAGTGAGGCTTCACTCGTACGTCTGACTAAGTCTAACATAGTCAAACATCTAAATCTCGTTTCTGCAGTTCCTGTAACCACATACAAACACAGATAGTATAATAACGAGCAATCATGGTGGCCTGTAAACTGCTGTACCTGCAATGGATGTGGGTAGATGTCTAGGGACTTGCATAAAATGCATCAACAGAAGGTGTGAGTTGTAAGGAAACGAAGGAGGTGAATTTATAAGAAAATCTCCGACAGATGAATTAAAATGGACGATCACATTTAAAGCGGATCCTAATTCCCTTGATTACCGGAGAGTCAAATCTTATTAAGAAGATTTTCTTCAAATCCCTTGAAATCTGGGAATCAATCATATCTACTTCAAATGATAAGATGAATCTACACTTACTCATTTCACTCTTCTATGTTAGCTTCATTCGTATTCTTCATATAAATAGATTGTTTATCCAAATTATTCGCTGATAATAAAACTCTAATTTTCAGCCCGTATGCATCATGAAAACATACTTATTATCATTCACGGCCTTTCCACTCAAATTTCGGGACGAAATTTCTTTAACGGGTAGGTACTGTGACAACCCGGAAATTTCCAACCAAATTTAAACTTTAATCTTTATATGTTTTCGACACGATAAGCAATATTTGTGAAGCTAAATTTCAAGAATTTTAAACTATGTTCATACATTCATTCAACCTCGACCAAGTTCCAATGATTCACGAACCATTAAACGAATATGATTATATATGTATATATGTATATATATATTATAACTTGAAACGTAAACAAAATATTAGATTAAATACTTTATATGATTGTATCTGTTTCAAAATGTTTATCAATAGAATTAGAAGATAAGATCAAATGATTGAATTATCAAATATATTGAATTATGATTACAAGTCTCTGTTGAAAGGCCCACGTTGATTTGAGAAATCTTTCTATTTTAACAATATTCGGAAAATGGTAAAGTGATTTATAAATAAGAACAAATTGTTAATCATTGAGAACTAGACAAAGGATAGTGGAAGATTGAATCTCATAAAGACTCGATTGATCTATTTAGTTTCAAACGTACAAAAACGTTTTCAGTTTAAAAAGAACTTTATTATTAAAACGTATATAACTTTTATAAATATCTAGAACCACTTTTGACAACTCATTACTTAACTAGTATGATAAAGATACCGATATTTATATTTTATTTTATTAAATATATATAATGATTTAAATTAATATTATATATATTTATACGCGTATTATACGTACATAGTTTTATATACTTTTACTATACTTAAACTTTACCTTTACTTTATTTTTACTTTACTTTAACTTTAATAATTCACTTTAATAATTCATACTTTAATAATTCACTTTAATAATTCATACTTTAATAATTCACTTAAATAATTCATACTTTAATAATTCACTTTAATAATTCATACTTTATTAATTCACTTTAATAATTCATACTTTAATAATTCACTTTAATAATTCAAAAATCTATTATAAATAGAATTCAATAGGTTTCATTATTTCATAGAAACTTGAAAATATTTTTCTCTAAACTCTCTCAATCGATTTACATATATATATTTACTCCGTATTAATTCAAGATATTATTAGTATACATAAAATATTACGACGAAGTGCTATCCGAGTGATTTCGAAATTGTTTTTCGAGTGAGATAGGATTAAGGAAATTATGGGTTATAGCTATGGAGGTGATTGAGTATGGTTCATGGGTATGCTCGTGAGGTCAATATAGTGTTTATCATTTTCGTTGCGTCTACATACTTTCCTGCAATATTGAATCTCAATATTGATACGTGAGTACTCATAATTTAACTTTTACATACTAATAGTGTATCCCTGACTAGTGCTCGAGTATTTAGGATTATGCATGCTTGTACTTTTGATATTGCCCTTAGACAGGTTAGGTTGAATCTTGAATTAGTTACACTTGCGGTTGAGATAAGGTATAAGATATGCATGTCCTTGGAAAGCTAGCGAAAAATTAAGAACTTTTTCTTTAGATATCGAATGGTTTCGATGAACGGATTAGAAGTTATAATCAATTGAATTTTCGATATTTTTATTAAAAATGATTATTATTATCGTCGTTTTTATCGTCGTTCTAGTGTTATCTTATTATTATCATTATTATTATATTTATCAATAAAAGGGATTTATCATTAAAAATTGTTATTTTTTTATTACTATCGTTATTATCGTTAAAGTTATAATTAGTATTATTATTATTATCCAATTATTATTATTATTATTATTATTATTATTATTATTATTATTATTGGTATTATTATTACTATTATCATTATTAATATATATATATATCATTATTTAAAAATAGTTATTGTTATTATTATTATTATTACTATATTATCATTAAGATAATTATTAGTATTATCGTTAATAATGTTATAGTAACTATCATTATTAATATTAGTGTAATTAAAACAAATATTTGTAACACCTAATTATTTTGATTACTATTATTATCATTATTATGAACACGATATAAAAGATGATTAAAAGCTATTAAACGAAACGATTAGGAAATAATGGGTAAGAGTTTCATGATGAAATTAAAATATTATAAGATATTGATTTAGATAAAATTATCGTTCTTATTATTTTTATCATTACTATTATTATTAAAAGTATCGTTAGTATTAAAACTATAATTTTAACAAAAATTATCATTTTAATAGAAATGTCATTGTTACTATAAAATATCATTATTATTATTATTTTAAATAGAATTATTATTTTAAAGATAATATTAAAAATTATCGTAAATATTAAAGTTATCATAATTAGAATTATCGTTTTATCATAATGTCATCTTAGTAATTATAAATATTGATATTTTTATAATAATAATTATTATTATAAAGTAATACAACTTTTACTTACTATCATTATAGATATTATTTTATCAAATAAATATGTGATACAAACATATTTTACTACGTGTAATAACTTACTTTAATAATACCTATCATATTATCTTTATGATATTAAATGAACCCTATAAATTTTATTACTTAAATATATATAAAAGTATATTTTATTATATAAATTTAATATAAAATTTTATTTATTAATAAATAAATTATATTATTTACTCTAATAAATCTTTTAAAAATATTTAAAAATATAAAATGACGATATTTAAACTATATATTAATCATGTATAGATTTTTGGAAATTATTTTAAGTCTAATTTACTTTTGTTGACTTTTGCATATTAGTCTCGAGCATTAGGATTGTGGTACACTATGACTTGACCTAATTTGTTAGACAAATATTGACCAACACATAAATATATATAATTAATTTAGGTTCGTGAATCCGAGGCCAACCTTGCACTTGTTCAATGACGTTATATGTATTTTTACTATGAAATACAGTATGGTGAGTTTCATTTGCCTTTTTACCCTTTATATTTTTGGGACTGAGAATACATGCGCTTTTATAAATGTTTGACGAAATAGACACAAGTAATTGAAACTACATTCTATGGTTGAATTATCAAAATCGAATATGCCCCTTTTTATTAAAGTCTGGTAATCTAAGAATTAGGGAACAGACACCCTAATTGACGCGAATCCTAAAGATAGATCTATTGGGCCTAACAAACCCCATCCAAAGTACCGGATGCTTTAGTACTTCGAAATTTATATCATGTCTGAAGGAGGATCCCGGAATGACAGGGGATATTCTTATATGTATCTAGTTAATGTCGGTTACCAGGTGTTCACCATATGAATGATTATTTTTGTCTCTATGCATGGGACGTATATTTATGAGAACTGGAAATGAAATTCTTGTGGTCTATTAAAATGATGGAAATAAATGATTATGATAAACTAATGAACTCACCAACCTTTTGGTTGACACTTTAAAGCATGTTTATTCTCATGTGTTAAAGAAATCTTCCGCTGTGCATTTGCTCATTTTAAAGATATTACTTGGAGTCTTTCATAGCATATTTCGAAGAACGTTGCATTCGAGTCATTGAGTTCATCAAAGATTATTATTAAATCAATTTATAGTTGGATAGTGGATATTATGAAATGGTATGCATGCCTGTCAATTTTCGATGTAAAGAAAGATTGTCTTTTAAAAACGAATGCAATGTTTGTAAAATGTATCATATAGAGGTCAAATACCTCGCAATTTAATCAACTATTGTGAATCGTTTATAATGTATATGAACGGGTCCTTTCAATCGGTCCCACCATTTTGGTCTCGGGGGTAAAATTTTCAACGTTATCGTTTTCCCAAGAGTACCAATTTGTCACCCTTACTTCTTCTTCATCCATTGATAGATCGATGATTTTGTCGGTAGAGGCTAATGTGTCGATATGTTGTGAAATTGGTAAAACTGAATAAAAAGTATCATTGGGATAATTGGTGATTTCGGAGCTCTCGAATTCAACAAAATTCGATGATATCAGATTTTCTTGAACAATACTCCTCATATCAACAGGTGTGTAATCTGATAGAGTTTCAGCTTGCCTATTTACAAACTCTCTCATTTGTTCATTTTGAGCGTCAAATTCTTCGAGTTTGATTTTCATATAATCTAATAAATTTTCAGACACATAATTTTCCTCGTCATCTGGTTGTTGAGTTTGGATATATTCTTGAGAATAATCCCAATTTGAATCTTCATAATCGTTCCATTCATATTCCATAGGTGCATAATTTTCTATAGGAACATAATAATAACATTTCCATGTTGAGTGATAATCTCCACAGATTTCACAACCAGTTATTCTTTCGTCATTCGTGATCCAAGTTTGATCGAACGAATTTTCATCAACACTCGTTTGAGAATATTGATTTAATTGATTTTGCATGTCAGAAAGAGTTTCCAAAATATTTTCGAGATTTTCCATACTACACTTATTACCAAATTTTAGCTATAATATGGTGCATTTACTAATTATCCTATTAGTTATAAACTAAAAATTATATAAGTTATCAAATTAATAGACTTTTCTGCTTTTGCCCACGTTTTGAATAGCCAATAGATGCAGCAGGTAGCCTGGACCCTTTAAATCGAAAGCACAAAACTCGCCACTAACAAATTCAACTATTACTACGAACCAGAAAATTTTGGATGTCTATTAATTTAACCGCTTAAAATAATTTTTCGTTTGAAATTTTAGAGAAGAAATAGAAAATTCTATGTTTTTTTTTTTTTTTTTTTTTTGAAAGGAAAAGTAAGATTTCATTAAATTAAGCGATATGAGTACATTGAGGCTTAAACAGCACCACCAAAACAAAAACAGCAACGAGTAGAGGTGCAAAGATTGCACCTCGTATACATCACTATAGATCTAAATACATTGAAGGATTAGTAAGCCAATTGAGCCACTCGATGCGTTTCTTTTTTAGCCTCCCCGAAATCCATTCAAACGATTTTAATTGTATTTCGTTAAGTAACACCGGAGCACTCCAACTCTTGCTTTGAAAGACCAACGAACTTCGATTTTTCCATAGGTAGTAAGCACATGTCCATTTGCAAGCTTGTAGTACTTTTTGTCCTAAAGAGGACATGCTTTTAGGAGACGACCCATGGAAAAATTCGAAAAAGGAAGAAGGAGTGTAGTCGTCAAAATTCCACCACTTAAACATATGAATCCAAATATCTTTCGTGAACTGACAATTGATCAATGAATGGTCTACCGATTCGAGACCGTCATCACACATGGGGCATCGAATGCTATGAAGGTCAATGCCGCGTTTGTCAAGTTCGGTCCAAACCGGAAGTCTTTTCTTCATTGCTCTCCACACAAAGATCTCTATTTTATTTGGTGCAAGATTATTTCTCAAAGTTTTATGTTGACTTGGTACACCTAGCAATTTAGAATCCAAAAGTGAGGCTAACCTTTTAACCGTAAACTTGCTATCATTTGCTAACGTCCATTTCCATGTTTCCTCCGAAGTAAAGTCAAACTAAATCGTACGAAGCAAGTTACTGAGTTCGAGCAATTCAGAATGGGTCCTACCCATGGGTATACGAATCCAGTCCCAAGTGAATAAGCATGGACCGTTACCTGCGAGTGTTACTACTTGAGTTTGGTCAGTCTGAGCTTCATGTGAATGCGATATCCCAAAGCTATCTGGTGCAGCAGCTGTAACAGAAACATGGTTAGCGACAGCAGCCAAGTTCACTCCAGGGGCTGCTGGGTCAGAAACTGATGACGACAAGGCAGAAGCAGAAACACGATCACGAACCAATGCTTCTTTATTTCTTTCTAGTCAGAATATTCTTGGAAAAACATTTTTGAGACAATCCGACCCGCACCACACTTCATTCCAAAACGAGGTAGATCTACCGTCACCAATTGATTTCACGAACGAGTTCTTGAAGGGAATGTTCAAGTCATTGATTTGGTTTCCTGCAAAAACAATATTGTTCCAAATGCCCGAGGACGAAAGGTCGAAAAAAATAAGAAGTCGAAAAAGTAAAAAAAAAATAAAAATAATAAAGTAGATCGTCGAAACTTAAAAGCCTAAAAACTAAATCTAAAAAGTTGCGCCTAAAGGTATTAAAGCTTAAAAGGAATTCTAAATCCAAAACGGCAATAACTTAAAAAGGTACTAAAATTTATTAAATACTAAAGCGATAAGCGACGTAGTAAAATTCTAAAGCGCCTAAATCTTAATTTAAAGAAAAAGCATTTAAGGGATTTTACGGCAAAGTCAAAAAATCTAGAAATATAAAATACTACGACAAAATACTAAGTTTTTAACTAATTACGAACGATAAATATATAAATTACGATATAAACGATAGAATTGATACGAAATATAAAAATAAAACTTAAAGTTATAAAAGTACAATTTTTATAAAAATATTATTTTTATATTATTATTTTATAAAAGTATTAATTTATAAAACTAATTAAAACTAATAAAAATAAATTATAATTAAACTAAACTAAATATATTAAATTAAAACCCTAATTAGGTTAATTAATAATAATAATTAATAAAACCCTAAACTGTAATTAATGCGCGTACCAGGTTCAGCCTGTCAGACGGCTCCGCGAGTGCGGATTTTTGCTGCCCAAAAACTCCGGGAGTGCGGAGGATGCAGATTCAAATTACGCAGGTTCAGTTTTTTTTTTTACTTTTTTACTTTTAAATTTTTTTTTAAATTTTATATTGTTTTTCTAAAAATATATTTATACAAATATATATTAAAAATATAGCGTTTCGCCGAGTCCCCGGCAGGGGCGCCAAAAACTTGATGTGTGCGAGGTGGGGTACAAAATACTATAAATTTTTAATACGAAATACGTTACAAATTACACAAGTTTTAATTATTTATTTACAGATGGGATATACCTAAACCTTGATACAACACTATAGGAAGTGTACCTAATCGTAGAGTAGTATAGTTTTTAGTAAGTCCGGTTCGTTCCACAGGGAGACGACTTATTTTACACTATATTTTTAAACAATTATATTTGTACAAAATATATTATATATAGTAATAATATATAAAAGGGGGTTTACCGTTTAATGACCGGTTTGTCGATTTTATATTTTAAGTCACAATTAAAACCTAATGCAAAATATAAATGACGATAATTAAAGTAGCAAAAATTAAAATGCGATAAAAAATAAAATAAAGGAATTATGCTTAATTAAACTTCCTTAATCATGATGTTTGACGTTTTAATTTATTACCCTGGGTTAATTGTCCTTTGTCCTGAATTATTCGATAAGTCCATCTGGTTTTGTCCATAATAGTCCATCGGTCATAATTATAAAGTGCGAGGGTCTTCGCCAAATTAACCTTATACCCGAAGTCAAATATTCCAACTAATTGGGGATTCGAACTGTAACAAGGTCTTAATACTTTGTTTAATGAATACACCAGGTTATCGACTGTGTGTAATCCAAGGTTTTAATACTTTGTTAACAATTACACCAATTACCCTTGCCCCTGTTTTAATGAGTCCAGTGACTATTAATTCATCCCCTTGTCCGGTCAAATGAACAATAATTCGTATTTATAAATATTCCGCTCATCGTATCCGATCGAGCGTATGTGATTATATATAACTACGTCAAATTGTAAATCTCTATATTAATCAAATATAAAGTCCATTAATAACCCATAGTCCCATTTCTACAAGTGTCGTTCTTTTGTCCAAACCCCAATTATGGTCCAAAGCCCAATAACCCCGTCTTTAATATTTAGTCCAACATCATGATTACTTCTGCTTAAATAAGCATAATAATAACTTAAGTACGATACATTAATTTAAAAAGGAGAATATAGCTTACATTGATTATTTATCGCGTAGTGTTACACGGACAGAACTTTGACTTCAAAACCCGTAATTAACCGTTACATTAACTAAACTAATCTAATATAAAACCAAAATAATATTTATATTATATATAATATATATTATAGACAGAGAGATAGATTGATGGTGTGTTCTCTCGGCTGAATTCGATGGCTTTTATAGGCCATTTCTGAAACAGACAGCTCCGCGAGTGCGGAGTTTTTACCCTTTACAGCTCCGCGAGTGCGGAGCTTCAGATTCCAGCTCACCAAATTTTGGATCCTAGCTTTGTCGACATATTTATTATATATATATATATCATATATAAATAATTTATATAATTATTTATATATTATATTTTATTCTTGTGCATAGTTGACTTGTAATTTTAGATCCGTTGCGTCACGCATTTACGCCCGGTTTATGTCCCGGTTCTGGATTTTCGAACGTCCTTTCGTACGCGTAGATATCTTGTACTTTGCGTTTCGCGGCTTGTACTCTTGTAATTTTTAGACGTTTCTCATCAATAATTTGAACCACTTGAATTGTATCTTGTACATTTGAGCTTTTTGGACGTTTGCGTCTTCAAATCGTCGTTTTTGCCTTTTTTCTTCGCACTTATTTATTTAAACGAATATTACATAAAAATAGAACAATTGCAACTAAAAGCTTTACATATTGGAAGGATATTGCTACTAAATATATGTTCATTTGGAGCACTATCAATTGGCGGTTGGAACGAGCGGATAGATAAGGTTTAGAATTTGAAATAGTATATAATCATGGCTAGATATTCAAGAAATGAGGGTGAAAATGGTGTTTCGGACTGGTTTGCCGGTAAGTGCTTTAGGTTAATTGTCAAGAGCTAAATTCGGTGGGTGAAAAGGATCGCCTTCGTCGTGTCTCCATTGATTAAGTCGACTATGAACCCATCAGATGAATTGGGGATGGCTGATTGGTTGCTCCATTCCGGTTACACTGCTTTCGGAGCTTAGGTGAAACTCCATATCAGAATAGCTGTCGGAATTCGAGGAATTCGAACTGGTTGAGGGATTCATCTCGTACGATCAGATAAAGGATTTTCGATAAGAAATAGATTATAGGATGTAGATTAGTACCCTGCAATACATAATTTACATATGCATATATAATACTAAAATCTCATAAGTTACGGAGGAATTTACGGAAGCTGTCAGGCAAAGTCTACAATAACATATACGCTAAGATATGAATTTATCTATACACTGTCTATGCAATAGAGACAGTAAGACGTGTCTAGACTAAGAGTGATAAGCAAGTGATTCCCTAAGAATGATAAGCAGGTAATTTTCGACACAAAATGATAAGCAAAACTTTTGACATGCAGACACGGTCAAAGTCCAGACCCACTAATGCATCTAAACAACTATCAATTAGACACACTAATGCAAGACCTGGTTCTCTAAGACCACCGCTCTGATACCAACTGTAGAGACCCGTCCTAATCTATCCGGACGAAGTCCATATCGATTATAAACGATTCACAACAGTTGATTACATTGCGAGGTACTTGACCTCTATATGATACATTTTACAAACATTGCATTCGTTTTTGAAAAGACAATCTTTCATTACATCGAAAGTTGATGGCATGCATACCATTTCATAATATATCTATCTATAATTGACTTAATAATAATCTTGATGAACTCAACGACTCGAATGCAACGTCTTTTAAAATATGTCATGAATGACCCCAAGTAATATCCCTAAGATGAGCAAATGCACAGCGGAAGATTTCTTTTATACATGAGGATAAACATGCTTTCAAGTGTCAACCAAAAGGTTGGTGAGTTCATAGGTTTATCATAACAATCATTTCAATATATTAATAGACCACAAGATTTCCGTTTATAAATATATGTACACTTGCAAGTGTATAAAATCGTTCTGCTTATGTTGAGGCCTCAGTAACCAACCTTAACAATAATATAATAAGTCATCTTCGCAAAGATGGATACGTACACTCGCAAGTGTATAAATAATCCTCGAATTACTAAACATCCGCCCACTAGCTCTTATGTCTAGTGCAGCCTACAGGATTGGGGTGTTAAGCCCGATAGATCTATCTTTAGGATTCGCGCTTACATGTTCTTATAACATATAACTAAATTACCTAGCACATCAATCCGCAGAATATCATTTTTAATCACTTGTCTCTATTTCGTAAAGCATTTATAAAAGCAGCGCATGTATTCTCAGCCCAAAAATATATATTGTAAAAGCAATTAAAAAGGGAGCAAATGAAACTCACCTAATGTATTTTGTAGTAAAAAATACATATGACTATATTGAACACTGTAGGGTTGTCCTCAGATTCACAAACCTATATTAGTTGTAATTATATTAAAACACACAATTGAATTCGAACAACTTTATATATATATATGTAAATTCATTAGTTATATCCTTTTTATATTAATAATATATATATATATTTCATATTTTCATTAAAAATATTAATTTTGTAAAAAAAATATGATAATAGTTATAATACTTGATTTTACTAATAAAGGTAATAATTATATTAATGATAATAATAATGATACTTATAATAATAGTTGTAAAATATTAATTTTATTGTTAATGATATTTATGATAATGATAGTAATAATAGTAATAATAAAGATAATCATAATTCTTAAAAATGATAATTTTTAATATGTATAATAATCTCTTAATCGAAATATTAATTTTTAATAAGAAGATAGTTCTAAAAAAAATATGATAACTTTGATAGTTATAATACTTGTAATAATAACAATAATTAATAATGATAATCATAATAATAATAATACTTGTACCAATATTAATAATAATAATAGTACTTAGTGATATTAATTAGTAATAAAAAAATTGATAATAATAATATTACTCCTATTATCTAATCAATAACAATCTTTAATAATAATAACAATCATAATGACAATAATAATAATAATAATAATAATAATAATAATAATAATAATAATAATAATAATAATAATAATAATAATAATAATAATAATAATAATAATAATAATAATAATAAGGATTTGATAATAACAAAAATAAGGTAACTACCTCAATGTATAGGCTTTAAAAAAAATGCCACTGACAGGGTTCGAACCCACGACCCCTCGCTAGCCCGTAACACCCTCCTAACCATCCAACCACATCAGTTTTTCTGAATCAAAGTGATTTTAAATATATATATTCCTCGTATAGAACTGTTCTTCTCCTTCCTCTTGTTTAAAATTCGAACGACCCATTTCAATCTTAAAATCAGTGTTTTAGATTCTTCAATAATTAGAAATTATCGACTTTAAGTGATTTCATTTATAGAAAAAGAAAAGAAAATATATATATATATATATATATATATATATATATATATATATATATATATATATATATATATAAGAAATACCTGCTGCTTCTGTTCGCGTAAAAAAATATATATAAAACTTTGAATTTTGATTTCACGAACGTTTTACAAAATAATTATAACATGAAACATGTTTTAAATCATCAATAAAAACTTTTTGAATTTTTAATTTCAATAAAAACAACTTCTAAAACTCTTAATTTGATCTAGAACGCTCGTTTGACTTTTTTAAATAAAAATTTGACTCTTCGAATTCGAGTTTGATTTAGCAAATTAAAACTTGAGAATTTGAAGAAACAATCACGATGTGATTTAGAACATTTCTGCATTTACACTTTTCTTCAATTCATTTTGAATCAAATTAGAGGTTAAATGGGTTTGAGTTTATGAAAAACAAAAAGTCAGTTTTAGTTTTCTTTTAATTTCTGTTTAATAAATCGAATAGCAGTAAGCAGAGGGTTTATCTGTGTAATTGAATGATTTGATGTAGCAATTATAATTGAGGAAGGTTGTTTTGTAGCATGGTGTCGATAGCCTATTTCGAGCAGGAGGAAACGAACAAGTAGAAAAAAAATAAAAAAATAAAGCTGATGGAGACGGTGATGAATATCAAATACGTAAAAATAAAAAAAAATAACTGTTTTTATATTTTATAATTAATGTTATTAATCAATAGATATAAATATATTAATAACAATGATATTGTTAATATTATTATCATTATTAAAATTACTAATAATATAGTAATAATAATAACATTGATGATAATGATAATTAGTTGTAGTAAAATAACAATGATTATAATAATCTTAATAATTTCAGTAGTGATGAAAATATTAATAGTGTTAATAATAATATTAGTAGTTAATAATGTTAAGGATGGTATTAATAATAATGATTATGATAATAATAAAAATTGATACAAACAATAATAATAATATTAATACTCAATAATAATAATCTTAATATAACAAGTTAATATTACCACATAATTATTTACATGGAATGAAATATTATAAATTTCTATATACATATATATTATTTACAAATTACTTATATTACAATATTTATATATTTTAAAAATAAATAATATTAATAATACAGATATTAATATTAATATTTATAATAGAAGTAAGGTTAATCGTATAACTTTTATATTCTTAACATACCCTAACAATAAATATGTACAAAAGTCATAGGTTATATTTATAGATTAATAACAACTTAATTATTATTATATCATTTATTATTTTACAATTTAGCTCATGCAATTAATTATATATTATTTCTAATTTGTTATATATATATATATACTTATATTTATATTTGTATGAATATATATATATATATATATATATATATATATATATATATATATATATATATATATATATATATATATATATATATATATATATATATATATATATATATACACCCAATTATTCGTGAATCGTCGGGAATAGTCAAAGGTCAAATTGTATACATGAATACAGTTCCAACAATTTGAGACTTAGTTTAATAGGCTTTGTTTATTGTGTCGGAAATGTGTAAAGATTAAGTTTAAATTTGGTCGGAAATTTCCGGGTTGTCACAACATTCCACTTTTGGCGAAGAACCTGAAGCACTTACCGGCGAACCTGTTCGAGACACCATTTTCACACTTATTTTCCGAATATCTCGCCACGATTATATTCTATCTAAAATTCTAAACCTTATTCATTCGCTCGTTCCGACCGATAATTATACCGAAATAATAGAAGAAGTCAACGAACTTCTCGCTCGAGAAATAAATTTGGAGAATATGGTGCAAAATTTACAAGCACCAGCAACAGCACCGGCAGAAACAGTACCACCAGCAGCAACATCAACAGTACCATCACCACCACCAACAGCAACATTCGCATCCCACACCTCGACATCACAATCTGTACCTCAAGCATCAACATCGTACTTACCATAGATACCAAGGAGTACTAATAAGAATTAACGATGAAGTATTGATTCATAACTTCATTGGAGAACTATTAGGCGGCGATTATGTTATCTCTAAAGTCTTAGAGATTATTTATTTTAGCTCAAACCAGAAAGCAAATGAGATTAATATCATATTAACTCATAAATCCATGATTACATCTGAAGAAAATATACATGTATATATGTTTTCATAAGGATTGTAATTAAAAATTCTTTTGTACAAACTGTTAATGGTGAAAATATTTTAACGGGTAGGTAATACCCGAGGAATATTTAGATTTCACATTAATAAGTACACTGTACATTCTTTCAAATCTAATTCAACAGTCATTTACTATCCTATTTACAACCACCGATATACGTATCCGTTCATCGCAAAATAACCATTTTCATTCAATTTCATATTTGGATTTTGATCTACCAGAATCCAACAAGTGGCATAATGAAAAAAATATTGGACAAAATAAAATTTGTTAGAAACAAACAAATTAATTATGAGAAATTTTGTTAAGAATCCACGCTAACTATTCCTAGCTAACTGTTCCTAGCTAACTGATTACATTTTATTTATCGCAATTTATATTCTCGTAATTTTATTTATCGTCATTTAATTTCTGTTAGTTATTTTACGCACTTTAAATATCGGGACACGTATACAAGGTTTTGTCATATCATATCGACGCATCTATATATATTATTTGGAATAACCATAGACACTCTATACGCAGTAATGATCGAGTTAGCTATACAGGGTTGAGGTTGATTCTTAAATAATATATATACTTTGAGTTGTGATCAAGTCTGAGACATGTACACGGGTCACGATACGTATTAATTAATTCGAATATTATAAACTATATATGAATTATTGAATTAGTAACTGTGGACTGCTAACTGTGGACTACCAACATTGGACAATTAAAATGAATTAAAATATTGATTATAACATATGAAACTAAACAATTCTTCAAGTTTGCCACTTGATTTCATATTAAACCTCAATTGTATCTTGACGATTTCAATCTGCGTTCAAACCTTTCATGATTCATGAAAACTCCTTAATCAAGAAGATGAACCAACCGCACTTCATCTACGGAAGAAAAGATTGATGCATATAGTTATGCACCTGAAAAACACTCGGAACCTGAGTAAACGTTTAACATGTATCTATGCTAGCTCCTTTGGCGTTGTTATTACCAAAAATAACTTTGCGATCCCTTCCAAAGTAGCAAATTTTGTCACAGCTCCAGCAAGTCAACTTCGACTTTTCGTTCGAAACAACTTTATTATAACCTTGATATATAAGCCTGCCTTTCATCATCGTTACCAGAGAACCGTTTATATTCCACCACGTTAGCAACAATCTTACCAGCAAATTCATTACTCATTGATTTAAGTCTCTCCGAAGAACCATTATATTTGTTCATTAAAACCCTATCATATACTTATCCGTATCATGTAACGAGAATTACCATACCAATTACCGAGAATCAGCAACCAGTATTTTGAAATCTCGCAACATTACTACATCAACAGTTATATGTATACAAATAACATCTATCTCTTAGAAATATGATCTTCCATTCTGAAATTCTGAAAAGCACCCAGTCCACAAATCAATACTCGGAATGTTGAAAATGCTGAGGAAGCAGCTAAAACTGTAAATGACCTTAACCGTCGAAAGTTTGTTAATAAAGGATAGTATGTTGGCAAAGCTCAGAAAAGTTGGAACTAAAAAACGGATTGAGTAAACTATAAAGGAGACTGTGGACAAATCACAAGGACTAAACCTGTACTTAACAAATTCAGATGATTCTGTAACTGATGAACTCTTCAACAAATATCTTGCTCCTTATTTATTCTAAATCCTTGCGAAAGGATTTTCTTCATCAACCTTCGATCTTAGAAGTTCCAAAATATCGTCATAAATATCTTCGATATTTCTGAAGATATTTTCATAACTATTCTTATCTGAAATCAGTTATCTTTTCATGTCATCGGTATTACACCATAAAGAAAACTGTTTAGTTGCTATATTCTGTAAACCTTCAAGTTTAAATTATGAATGATTTTGAAGTAGTGTTGGAAACTGAAGCATGAGTTAGTATAATATAATGACACTTGATCAACGTGATTATATTACAGTAAGTTATGCTGAGTTTCTAATGGAATGTGTTGATTCACAGACCCTACCCTCATCATGTGCCATGTTACACGACTCTTATATTCTATTTAATCTATAAACGTATCAAGAACATATTTTCTTGATAGTCCTATCTTCTCTCTTGAATTCTGGTAATTTGACAAATCAAGATTGTGCCATTACGATTTCCTTCTTAGAACATTAACCATGTTCATTCGAAACTCCATACCCACAAATTCTGGACCATTACTTGATGTGCTTAATGGATAGAAGGGAAAACAGAGCATAAAGCTTCTAAGTGTAAATGGGGGTATAAATAGCAGCAAATAGGAGAGAGCATTAACTGTGGATGATAATGATCATAGGAGACAGAAGCAGGGACATCGAAATATAAGAGAAAATATAAAGCCCAATAACAACACGGAGGTTACAAACCGTGGATATTAATACGAATAGCAATATAAAGACACAGTATAATTAAGAATACTATCACCCCAACGTAATAGTAGAAGTAAACAAATTTTTCTGGTGGAAGATCGAAAAGAAGGATGACAGAAATGATAATTAGGAAAATATCAAGGATTCAATCTTTTGGATGTATGAATTAAGAAAGAAAGTATAGGAATGGTGAGAATAATAAAACGGTAGAGGTAAATTTATAATAGAAACATCCGACAAAGGAATCGAGGCAGGTTACCGCATTTAATTAAAGAGATTCTAATTCCCTTAAATCCCAAAGAATCAGATCTTATAGATTTCGAAGATTTTCTTTAATTCCTGGAATCCCGGAAATCAACCATGACTACATTGTCTGTTAAGACAAACCTGCATTACTCATTTCATTCTTTTGTGATAACTTCACTCGTACTCTCCGAATAATCAAATTATCCTATCCATATTACTCAACAGTAATAAAACTCTATTTATCAACTCATATTCGTCATAAAAACATGTTTATTGTTAATTATGACAACCTCACTCAAATTTCGGGACGAAATTTCTTTAACGGGTAGGTACTGTGACGACCCAGAAATTTCCGACCAAATTTAAACTTAATCTTTATATATTCTGACATGATAAGCAAAGTCTGTAATGTTGAGTCTCGAAAATTTTGGAACTATGTTCATATATTTAATTACCCTTCGACTATTCCCAATGATTCACGAACAATCGCTTGTAAATAAATATGTATATCTATGTATGTGTAAGTATATATAATAAATAGAAATTTTGAAATATAATTTAAACATTGAAATTAAATATGTAAAATAAAATATAAAATCATGAAGCTGTACTTAAAATGGATTTATATTAAATATATGAAATCTATATATAATTATATGTATATTGTAATACATGTTAAACATTTAATATTACAAATAAGTTATTATATAATGTATATCATATGGTTATTTAACATAACATGTAATACTCATTTTTTTTAATTAAAATGGTTGTTATAATAATATCATTATTCTTTCAAAAAAACTAATATACATGATAGTGTTATGAATATTATTATTTTAAATATAATCTATAGATGCGAATTTAATATATAACTTATTGTAGTTACTAATATTATTATTATCATTAATAATATTAGTATTATTATAATTAGTATTATTATTAATATTAATATAATTAGTATTAATATCTATTAAAAATCATTATCATAAGTATTGTTATTTACATTATGATACAACTTATTATTAATGTCATTATTATTATAATTAAATATTGTTATGTATTTTATTATTATTATTGTTATTATTTTTATTTATTATTATTACTATTATTAATATACTTATATTATAATTATTAATATTAATTGTACATATATATTAAATAATGAAAAAGGGTACGATTCTGTTATTTAACAACTGTAATCGATTCATGCTTTGTCTCCAATCATATACATGTCGATCTCAATCTCCCCAAAACAACAAAAATCTGTTTAGGGTAGCTTTCACTTTATATATATATTTTTTTGTGTACCTGCTGTAATATTTGGTATCGATAATCCTTGCTACAAAACGTGGTCACAATCAGTGTTAGGTATTACTAGTCGACCTACAATATCAATTAGCTATTACAATTACCTTTACAGCTTCCAAATTAACAAAATTTAATTAGGAAAAGGATGAACACCAGTTTTTAAACCGTTCGATTTTCTAACGAATTTCAAAAATTAGGAATGTAGTATTGTTATTAATATCCTACTCAACCTATCTGGAGAGTTTTAGACATCAATTCATCAAATTGGAATCGAATTTCAGAGTCAAAGATAGATTTCAAAAAGTCAAACGATTGGTTTATAGAGAAATTCGTAATTGTTTTAATAGTTCTGGTTAAATTATTGATTCAGTTAGTTTCTAAAAGGGAAATGAAAACTTTTTTGTGTTATAATCGAGAGCTATAACAGTCTCTAAATTTGAAATCGATTTGAAGATCATACGTATTATTTTTCTGTCTGTTTCAGCTATTTTGTTTTGATTTTTTTTTTTGTTTTAAAAAATTTAAATCGATTATGTTTCTGGATGGCCTGGGAATCCATAAACCGTTGATTTAAATTTTGTTTTTCCTTGAATCGATCCCTGGTCAAATTATTAAAGGAGAAGAAGACACAGAAAATGAATTAGATTTATATATATGAATTTAGGTGGATTTATAAAACATAAATGAATGGATGGAAGAGTGGCTGGGTGTTGATTCTGGTGATCTGATGTTCGTGGGTTCAAGCCTGCACCTGGGCCAAATATTGTAGAGTGAATTTATCATGCCAAATCGTATTCGTCCAGATGGATTAGGACGGGTCATGAAATCCCAATTTGGTTTGGCACCACTATTTGATTAAACAAATAGAATGTTGTGTTCCCTAGGCGTTGACAAAGAATAACACATGCTGCACATGCGTTAAACTTCTGCATTCCCACGTGGTTTTGTAAGGTCACTTGTCAGCCGCCGATGCGTGTCCTTTTCTATTCAACTTTGTCTTCGACTTCTGTTGAATAGTACAATTGATGTAGACCACTCAAAAAACTACTATGCTTGTAATGGAGCATAGCTGTCTTGTGTAGTAAGCTGTTTTCCAGCCATGCTGGTTCTTCTATGCTGAGTCACTTGATATTCTTGAATTGCTGAGTACACATCCTATGCTAATTGAAGAATACTGTCTACCTTATGCTGGTAGACCAGGCAGCATACTAAACACTCGACACAGCAATATTTGCTGTCTGTACATAAACAAACATGTGTTGGTTGCACTTAACACTTTAGTGTACATATTTGCTGTTTTGTCATAATTAAACCCTTAATTACTTTAGGGACTCAACAAATATATTATCAAGGAACTTTTATCTAAATATAAATATGAAAGAATTTATCAAAGCAATAAAAACAAAAATAAAAACGTCATTGACTTGCCCATAAACTATAAAGCTACCAAAACGAAACTAGCCTAAACCACGACTAAAGATGTGCCGTACGACCAACAAACCAACTAAACGTAACTAGCTAAACAAATCAACCTCACAACATAACATTGCAAACAAAATAAACTACACACATGAGCATATCCTTTCATGGCAACCTATTGTCAGAAAATTTGACAAAAGGCTCTCTGATTGGAAAGTAAAAAGCATATCCTTTGGTGGTCGATTGACACTAATCAAATCTATCCTTAGTAGCATCCCACTCTACTACTTCTCCCTATTTTATGCCCCGACCGCTATACTTAACACACTTGAATTTAAAAGACGTAAATTTTTTTGGGACGGGTCGGAATCGGAAAACAAAATCAATTGAATGGAATCAAATACTACTTCCATATGACAAAGGAGGTCTAAATGTTGGATCTCTTTTTAGTAAAAACATTTCCCTTCTTTTCAAATGGTGGTGGCGAACACTGGATCAAAATTATTACAAGTATATATATATATATATATATATATATATATATATATATGTGTGTGTGTGTGTGTGTGTGTGTGTGTGTGTGTGTGTGTGTGTGTGTGTGTGCGCGCGCGCGCGCGTGTGTGCGTGTGTGTGTGTGTGTGGGGGGGGGGGGGCTTGATACCAACAATTCTTTTAGAAACATCTCAGGACATACCATATGGAATGATATCAAAAAAGCTGGACTAGTCGTGGATAGGAGCTTCGTTTACTTCTTATTTCACCAAAAGTATCGGCAATCGATCTAGCATTCTTTTCTGGCATGATATTTGGTGATGCTCTGAACGTTTAAGCACTCAATTTCATAGACTATTAATGTTTATAACAAACAAAAACGCAACAGTCGCGGAAAGGATCACTAACTCCAACAACTCGGCAATTGGTAATTGGTCTTGACCACCAAGCGGGCGAGCACTAAACGAACTCTCTGGAATTAACAACATCTGTACTTTTCGACAGACATGACACCTGGAAATGGTCTTTAGATGTAACCAACGTCTTCAAGACTAAGACCCTAACAAACATCATTAACAACTTAAAACTCGGATTAAATGCCTCAAACCTCACAGTAACTCGTAACAAATACACTCCACAAAACGTTACTATTTTTACATGGCGAGGAATCCAAAAGAGAATTTCGGTTAGATTTGAAATAGACAAGAGGGGAATAGATCTACCTTGAGTGGTAAAAAGCCTTAGTTGGTTACGGGCCCGTATCCTTGGAAAATAGGTGCAGGTTCAAATCCTCAGAGGGGGGGGGGGGGTTTCTCCAAGGTTGTGCCACTAGTATCCTTCACTCTGTGCAGGCCAAGCAGTTAACCTAAAGCATTTCGGGTACGATTTGCGCGATGGATGCGAGGAGTTTCTTCCTAACGGGTGCGTGGGTGACAAATGGGATTCGATGCCAAAAATTGCCGTTCTAAAAAAAAGAGGGGAATAGATCTCGACTCCATTCTTTACCCTCTTTGCAACTCCCACATCGAAACTACTGAGCATATACTCGTCCACTGTTCCAAATCCTCGCAAATTTGGACACTCATCCTAAACTGGTGGAACATACATCAAACACCAATCTCAAACTTGGAAGACACAATCATCAATAACCAAACATTTACAAATACTAGCATCGGTGCCTTTATTTGGCAAGCAACTAAGTGGATCGCATGTTATTTACTATGGAAATATCGTAACTTAAAAGTATTTTCGAAAAAGGAATGAGTCCCCGCCACTCTACTTTCCGAGATACAATCCCAAAGCTACAATTGAATTTCAAAACGTGCAAAACAGAAACATCTTGAATGGCAACAATGATTAATAAACCCATCTTCCTTTGTTTCGGTATCCTCTCAACGCGCTGGAATTGACTAAGCATCAACCTACAGATCGTATTATAGGCCATATGTAGAATTTTATTTTATTTCGTTGGGCATGATTAAAAGGGATGTTGTTTGTTAGCTTTGTTGTCGAACACTCGACACTGTTATCTCTAACCTCCCTGCTTGGTCCCAAGTTCTAGTGCTCATCGACATTCTATATCATGCTCCATTGGTTCTACTCCTAGATGTATATATTTTTCGTGTTTTATTTTTGTAACTCATACAATGTATAGATGTGAATAGGTCCTTGTAACTCTTTTATTTATGGTAATAAATATAGTATCTTGTTTTTAAAAATAAAATAAAATAAATAAATAAATACATATAGAGTATGTTATAAGTCATCTAAAATGATCATTTAACATTTAATATATAACAAATAAAATTAATATTAATCCTCACCATTACATGAGTTAATAAGCTAGTAACAGAATAAGAACATGTTATTATACTTGAAAAACAAATTTGGGAGGCTTTAGTTCCCTTATTGTTTACATATATTATAGAATCGAAACATTAAAACTTGAAATTACAACAGTTGATGATTAGTACTGTGAAATACCAACAGCAGTAGCAATAGCTTTAGCTACTTCAGTTTGTTTCTGAAACTTGCATTCTTTGCAAAGAGGTGATGTTAAGGATGAAGTTTCATACTTGTCTTCACCGCCCATTATCGGCATAGCTATCCCTCTCTTCACCGGGCTCACATACCCGGGCTGATACGTTTTTCCCAAAATACCTTCCACATCATCAGAAAGATTATCAAACTTAAATTGCAACTCCAAATGGGCAAAAGCATCATTAGTTGGTAGCTGGTAGTTGTGAGCTTTGTCATCTTCTTTTGTAACCGGGACGGCCTTCATGTCGATTTCTACCAAACCACCAATGGAGACTTTAACGGTGTTGGTTTCATCGGTCCTCTCGACCACAACTTCTCTTACACCGTTGTTAGTTTTCCACTCGGCGTCTCCATCAAATGGGACAGTGACCTCTTCCCCGTTCCATTTGACTAGAAGAACGTCGATGGAATTGGTCCATTGTTGTACTTTCTTGGCTGAAATTATTAAGTTGTCGGTGTCGAACATGACTGAGACGGCTTGGACCCATGTGTAGTCACGCTTCCTTCCATTAGGACGGCTTCCGATGAAGTGACCGTTGACTTGGAGATTGGTGTCAGAGACAAGAGCGAAATCGCGTCCTTTACCACCATGGAAGTAGAACATAACGCCATCACCGCCAACGAATCGAGGGTCGTAACATAGAGAGCCGTATCCGTTACATTTTGGCTTCCTCCCTGTTCCATGTTTTTGTTAGATATGTAAGTACATATGATAAGATATGCTTGATTTATGTAACTACGAACCTTAAGTTAAAAAAATGTAAAAAAGAAGCTTTAGGCTTTAGTATGGTTTTATATAATATATATATAGCCTTTAGTATTTGGTGGGAGATGTTGCTTACATTTGCAAGTAGCTTCACATTTGCTTCCACAATTGATATGGCATGCTTTGCTTCTCTTGTTCTTCTTTGGCTTCCTCTCAGGGCACTCCTTCGGACAAGTTAGTGTCTTGTAGCGACAAGGTTTTGATTTACAAAACGCCCGTTCACATCCTGATTTTGGTTCGGGTGTCAACTCATCGTAGTCAGTTTCATCGTCCACAGGCTTAGGTGCTGGTGTTGGAGTCTTAGGCTTAGGAGCCGGTGTGGGAGTCTTAGGCTTAGGAGCTGGTGGGGGGCTCTTGGGCTTTGGTGCTGGTGCGGGTGTCTTAGGCTTGGGCGCGGGTGCGGGAGTCTTGGGCTTTGGTGCCGGTGCTGGAGTCTTGGGCTTCGGAGCTGGTGCAGGAGTCTTGGGCTTCGGCACCGGTGCGGGAGTCTTGGGCTTTGGTGCTGGCGCCGGAGTTTTAGGCTTTGGCACTGGTGCGGGAGCCTTGGTCTTTGGTGCTGGTGCCGGAGTCTTAGGCTTGGGAGCTGGCGTCGGAGTCTTAGGGGCAGGAACCGGTGCTGGAGTTTTAGGGGCTGGCACTGGCACCGGAGTTTTGGGTGCCGGTACTGGTGATGTGGGTTGTGGGTTCGATACCGGTGGTGATGGAGTGTTCTTAGAGCCTGACACCGGTGGCAGAGTCTTAGTATCGGCAGTAGCTCGAACTGTGGTTAATTCGACCGAGATGGATACGAGTAGGAAAGCCACCAAAATGAATGACTTCCCCATACCCATTTTAGCAAGTGTTATTTTTTTATAAGGTTTTAGAGAAGAAAGAATGTAAAATGGATTGATTTGGTAAGAGAGGAAAGTGAAGTAATTTATAGGGGAATAAAGGAACTTGAGAATCAAATGCATGGAGTTCGGTCTAATTTATGTTAGCTGGTTTACCTTAGTTTCGAAAAAGCGAATAAAATGCTCTAGGTCAAACACATATACATATACCCTCTGACTTTATAAATCGTCATATGTTTACTTTAAAATAAATCTAGTTATTATACAATTAAACAAGGTATGTTTACTTATTATAGAAACATGAGAATTAATTGATAGACTCAAATTATATTATACGGAGTAGATTATTAATAACAAAATTAGTACTCGTAATAGTGATATAAACAATGAAAGTTGATGATAAAAATAACAATATTATATAACAATTAACAATAACATAACAATAACATAACCATTGGGGCAGATTATGCAACTGCGAGAGATGATCGTCTTATGTTCCGGGTTTCTTTCAGGATAGCAGTTGGGGGCGGATTATGCAACCGCGAGAGATGATCGCGTGGGTGGTTAACTTTGATGACCCGTCCAAATCCATCTGGACGAATACATCATTCATCGATTTCACAGTGAGGTACTGACCTCTACATTATACGTTTTGTAAACATTGCATTCTTTTGAAAAGGCACACCATAATTGAATATCAAATTCCAAGGTTTTTGACGTTTGATGATTTCTACATATAGACAATCACCGTAAATAATAGTTTACAATATTACATTCGTTGATAATGCAGTCAAAATAAGATACATGGTGATGATTTTGTGAATGCAACGTTTTCTCGAATAAAGCATGTATGACTCCATGCACATAGCTTGTATCACATATAAGCAAACAGCGGAAGACTTCTAGGAACCTGAGAATAAACATGCTTAAAAGTGTCAACACAAAGGTTGGTGAGTTCATAGTTTTAATGTTGCGCATAATCTGTATGTAAAGGTGGATCACAAGATTTCAGTTGTTTCATCCAGAAACGTTTATCAAAATATTCTACAAGATTGAGCACCCTGGTAACTAAACTTTAACGTCAATAATAAGTACCCCTATTTTAACATACATGCAACCAACATGTACAATACACGCAATCCAACATTGTGACGACCCGGGAATTTCCGACTAAATTTAAACTTAATCTTTATATGATTTCGATACGATAAGCAAAGTATGTAATGTTGAGTCTAGAAAATTTTGAACTGTTTCATATATTCAATTGACCTTCGACTGCTCTCGACGATTCACGAACAACTATTTGTAAATAGATACATATATATTTTTATATATATATATATATATATATATATATATATATATATATATATATATATATATATATATATATAATAATTTGAAATATTATTTGATATATTATATGATTAAATTTTAAGAAATAAATATGTAAAATAATATGCGATGTAATGAAAACTACTATTATAATTATATACATATATATATATATGTATATATAAATATTTCTTGTAAATCTATATTTAAAATTATATTAAATCTAATTGTTTAAAAATATATAATATATTTATTTTAGTAGTTAAAACTTGCTATTTAAAACTGTTTGCATATAGAAAGAGAATATATTAAAAATAATTGATTTCGAGCCTAATTAGTAAACGTCAGTGACACTCGGTTGACGTTTCGTTAGTTTTAATATAGATATAATACATGTTCATGAATGATTAAGATAAAAGTTGGACTGTAAATTGATTACGAAGATTTTAGATTTGTTAAAAATATTTTTACATTTTTAAGTTTAAATATTAGTACCCCGTACATATAAATTGGAACAGAAAATAAATAATTATCGAACCTTTTTTATCAGGTTTCAAACAGTTAATGAGTGAAATAATTAAATATATTTAATCTAAAAATTTGAGATTTTTAAGAACACTTTTATATTTTAACTGTTTAGCAAAGGACACGAGATAATACCCGAGCTAAGTGTCGGTAAGATATAGACAATTGGGTTCACGAGAGTAGTTACTGGTATTAATTATTATTATTATTATTATATTAATTAATCTTTAAGTTTAAAAGTTATATATATATTATATATATGTACGTCCATGAATTAGGAACATCACACCCATTTCTAATCTTCTTCTTCACCTAACACACTACCGTAAACCACCATGAACCACCTCAGTCACCATCACCTTCCATGACCATTATACCCGTCACCCTCAATCCACCACCGGAGTACCAACACCTATCACCACCGTCACCTTTATCAAAACCACCATCGATCACTTTGTTACTACTACAGCTGCTTGATTTCGTTGTCACCACAAACACAACCCCCATTGTATGCTTTCTTCGAGAACCCAGAGACCACCTTTCCACCATGACAACCGTGAACACCAATTGAGATTTTTTTTTTCTTTTTCTTTTATTTGTTTTCTGTTTCATCATAAATCAACACCACTAACCATTAATCACAACACTTAAAATGTATACATGTTTTCCTGTTACCGTTTCGAAACCATTCAAGCTACTATTATGTCGTTTCTTTTCTGTTTTGATTCAACAACAAACCGCCACCACCATATATATAACGACCACCGTGAAACACCCCTCATCCGCCACCTAAAACCCTCTCATGCTACTGTTACGGCTGCCTTTATATTCTGTTTTGGTTAGAGTTTAAAAACATGAAGAGGTTGATGATAATATATGGTGATACATGAAATCACGATGGCTACGTTTTTCTTTTTCTTTGTTCCTCTGATGCTACGATCCCGTATTCTTGTTTATCAATTACAGCGAAATAAGATGATGTTAGCATAATTAGATGATATTGATAATGATAGAGATGATGGGAGGAAAAGATATAAGATTATTATGATCAAGATGATAATTAGTTTTAGGTTGATGATTCTGTAAAAATAAGTTAGAATAAATGGGTTTTGATGGAGAAGGAGAAAACAGAAACATTATATAAGTAGGAATAAAATCCCTATTAATTCAGAAAAATAAACAGCAGAGCAATGGTCAGAGGTGTTTGTGTTTAAACAGGAGGTCGTGGGTTCGAAACCAGGCAACTAAATTTTTTTTTATTATTAAAGCTGCTTAAAGACTGGGCTGAAGTCTCTTATTGTATGGTGGGCCGAGATCCACTTGCTGATTGGGCCAAGATGCTGTTATTCCTGTTGGCCGAAAATAATAGGTTATATTAAGCGGGTTTCGTATTATATCAAAAAGATAGGAATTGGATGAGTGGTTTGGAGTGTTAACGGTCTAGCGAGAGGTCTCAAGTGCGAGCCCTGTTCGGGGCATTTTGTTTTTGAGGAAAACCTTTAAAGGTAGTTTTCTAGTAATCATCATCATCATTATTATTATTATTATTATTATTATTATTATTATTATTATTATTATTATTATTATTATTATTATTATTATTATTATTATTATTATTATTATTATTATTATTATTATTATTATTATTATTATTATTATTGATAATGTTGTTATTATTATTTAGTGTAATCATTATTAATACTAATACTAATATTATGAGGTTCATTATAATCATTAATATAATTAATACCATTATCACTTTGTAATTAGTATTATCATTATTATTAATATTATTATCATTATTATTATCATTGATAGAAAACTTATGATCCAGTTATTATTAATATTGTTATTGTTATTATTATTACTAATATTACCATTATTAAAATTATTATTGTTATAATTAGTATTGTTATTATCATTAACATTATTATCATTACAATTATTATTGAAGTTATTAAACTTAATACTAATATTATTATTTTATGATTACTAATACGAAAGCTAAACTATTTTTCTTCTAGTATATTAACATTGATAAATTATTTTTTTAGTACTTACTTCAATTACTAACAATAAAAATATTTAAGACATGATGAGTTATTATTTATTATTACTAGTATTATATATATTATCATTAATAAAACGATTAGCAATATTATTATTATTAATATTACAAATAAATATTACAAATATATTAATATAAAGTGTTAATACATAATATGATATTTCTAAACATCTATATAGGATATTTATAATAAATGATATATCGTATCCTTTAAATCTATTGTATATATAAATCTTAAGTAATTAAAATATATAAAAAGGAATATAGCTAATAAATTATTAATCTAAGAAGTATATTAATAATATAAATAAAAACTGGTTAATTATTATTATGTGTTTTAATATATATATATGAATAATATAGGTTCGTGAATCCGAGGTGTAAAGACCCGTCCTTATCCACCTAGACAAAGTCTTCAACATTTGGTTCCATTGCGATGATCGACTCCAAGTAATGTCTTTAGTATGAGCTAATGCACAGCGGAAGACTTAATTCGTACCTGAGAATAAACATGCTTTAAAACGTCAACATAAAGTTGGTGAGATATATAGGTTTTGTTGCTAGCAGCGTTATAACTATGGACCACAAGATTTCAAATATTTAAACATAGTACACTCGCAAGTGTATGAAAGACATTCTAAGTTTGTTGAGCACCTGGTAACCAAACTTTACAAGTAATAAACAGCACATATTCCCTTTATATATAATCGCACTACACCGTACCAAGTGTAGCCACCTAAACGAAGTACTGTGCAACCGTTGAAAACTGGTCGTCCAGCCCGGTTGGGGATGTCAGCCCGATAGATCTATCAACAGGATTCGCGTTTACACTGGCCCATGTAATTAATAGTTACCAAGTTATAGGGAGATATGCAGTGGTACAACTCAATGTAGAACGTAATTTTTGTCACTTGTGTCCATAACGTAAATCATTTATAAAAGTAGCGCATGTATTCTCAGCCCAAAAATATTTAGTGTTTAAAAGGGGACTATATACTCACCATACTGTATTTTGTAGTAAAAATACATATAACATCATTGATCAAGTATAAGGTTGGCCTCGGATTCACGAACCTATATCATTTATATTTTCATCAATACATATAATTGTAATTGAACCAATAATTATATTATTATTAGTGATAAGTTTTATATTAATATTTTATATACTTTATTATATATTCATTCTGTATATTTAAGTAATGTGTTTATATATTTATATTATGGTTATTACACATATTCTTATTTACTTAACCTTTTGTTTACAAAATATTAGTTATAGTAATACTAAAGTAATATTAATATTAATAAAAATGATAATAGTTATACTACTTAATATTACTAATTAAGATGCTAATAGTTATGATTTCATTAGTGATAAAAATAACGATATTAATAATATGCTTATATAAAAAAAATGATTCTAACATTTATAAAGTGATATTAATACTAATATTTATGAAAATAATAATATTAACCAAAAATCATAACAATAATAATAATAATAATAATACTTATTATGCTCTAATGTTATTACTTAATAAAAACTAATTTTTAATATTAGTAATCATTTTAAGTGTATATTAACAACAATAAGTAATAATAACCTTAATAATAATAATAATAATAATAATAATAATAATAATAATAATAATAATAATAATAATAATAATAATAATAATAATAATAATAATAATAATAATAATAATAATAATATAAATAATAATAATAATAATAATAATAATCATAAAAATAAACATAAGAGTTATACCCTTGAAGAGTTTTCAAAAAAAATGTCCCATTGGAGACTCGAACCCGCAACCTCATGTAACCCGACAACACCTTGAACCAGTGGGCTGAGCCCGTTTTTCCGAAATATAACAGAGATTATTAATACATATCATGTATTTCTTTCAGTTCATTTTCTTCTTCTTCTTCATATAACCAAATCGACCAGAGAGCAATATTTATCATAACATCTGAATTTTGTGTCGAGTTAAAAACAAAATTACACAGAAACAGATAGCAATTATGTTGGTGATTTTTAAATTAACAGACTCAATAAACAAATAAAAAAAATCATAACAGACATGATGACTCATTCATGAACTCGATCTTCAATTTCAAAATTTTGGACGTTTTAACTCATGATCATAACAGGAAAAAGGTGTTAAATCTCTATTAGAAACTTTCTGTAATCATAATTGAACTTAAAACATAACACTGAACTCAAATTCTGGGATGAACACAATAGTTAACTTTTGCTTTAAAAGTTTGACTTCGAAAATTCGACCTTAATTTGATAAATTGGATCTTACCACTTTCCAGATAGTTTTAGAAAAAGATTTACAACAACACTGCACTTTTAACTTTTGAAATTCATTAAGTATTCGAGCTAATTGAAAAATGGAACAGAAATAGAGATAGTCGACCTGGTACAGCTTGTTCTTCGTGTTTTTTTTTTTTTAAATTGAATTCATTATAGTTGTTGGTTGATGAAAGAAGTTCGTATGGATAATCTAACACAGGAATTGATCGAGATTATAAAGGATTTAAGCTGACGGATGGAATCCTTTGTACAGCAAAGAAAAATATAAAATAATTAAAAGATGAAAACGATTCTTAACAAATTTTGAAGTTTTGTGCTTGTTTTTAGGAATCAAATCGTACATAATCTGTATTACTGTATTTATCTATATGTATCTGTATTTTATTTATTTATTTATTTCTTTTTTTATCTGAATATATATATATAATCTGTATTTATAATTAATTATAGATTTACCTGTATTTATATTTATATAAATCTGAATTTATATATTTATTATATTAAACTCTGTAATATTAATTAATATTATAAATTTATTAATAGAAATCATTAATTTTATTAATTTTAATAAGAATACTAATAATAATAGAATTTATAATAATAATAATTGTATTAATAATAATTTTATCAAAATTTATACTAGAAGAAGGATAAACAAAAGTAATGAATATATTATTAATGATTATTATAAAAATAATACTAATTAGATTAATATTTGTAATAATAATAAGGTTTATATGTATATCAATTTCGTATCAACCAAATCGTTAAATGTTTTATCAATATTCCTTAATTTTAATAGTCACACATATGTATGTACACATACATATCTATTTATACACAATTGTTCGTGAATCGTCAAGCATGGTCAAAGGGTAATTGATTACATGCTCATAGATTTCAAACTTTCTAGACTCAACACTACAGATTTTGCTTATCATGTCGGAAACATATAAAGATTAAGGTTTAAATTTGGTCAGAAATTTTCGGGTCATTACAGTACCTACCCGTTAAAGAAATTTCGTCCCCGAAATTTGATAGAGGTTGTCATGGATAACAGTAAGAATGTTTTTATGACGAATATGAGGTGATAATGGAGTTTTATCATCATTGAGCAATATAGATAAAACAATTTTGATTATGCAAGGAGCATAAGTGAAGCTATCACAAAAGAGTGAAATGAGTAAGCAAATATATTCGTTTCAACCGATGACGTAGTTACAATTGATTTTCGGGATTTAAGGGATTTAAAGAAAATCTTTACGTACTAAGATTTGGTTCTTCGGTGATCAGGATCTTCTTTGATTTAATGCGGTAATCTGTTTCGATTTCTCTGTCGGATATTTCACTATAAATCCACCTCCTTCCCTTCCTTACTTCCACACCTCACATCTTCTATCCTTTCTCCCTCAATTCATACCTTAAAGTATTCTTTAAAATGCTCCATCCCGTTCTGATCCTTGATATACTCTAAATTTTCACATCTGTCATTCTTCTTTTTCATCTACCACCAGAAGAATCTATCTACTTCTACTATACTCTTGTGTTTATAGTGTTTCTAGTTCTCCCGTGTCTCTATATTGCTATGTGCATTGATATACACGGTTTGTAATTTTGGGGTTGTTATTGGGTTTTATATCTTCCCTTATACTTCGATGTTCCTGCTTCTGTCTTCTATAATCATTGTCATCCACAGTTAATGCTCTCTCCTAATTGCTGCGATTTTTACCCCAATTTCTATTTCAGGGCTTTATCCCTTCGTTTCTTCTTCCCGTCCTCGAGTCAAGCGAGCAATGATCCGGAATTCGTAGGTATGAAATTCGGAATGAACATAGTTAATGCTCTTAGAAAGAAATGATAATGGCATGATTTTGATTTGTCAAATTACCAGATTATCTTGGAACAGACCGAATTATCAAGAAATATTTTCTTGATATTTTTAGAATTTGATTAGAATGTAAGAGTCGTGTAACATGGCATATGGTGATGGTACTGTGAATCATCACATTCCATTAGAAACTCAACATGACTTACTGTAATATAATGACGTTGATCAAGTGTCATTATATTATACTAATTCATGCATCAGTTCCCAACACCACTTCAAAACATTCATATTTTAAACTCGGGGGTTTCAGAATTTAGAAACTAACACAGTTTCTTTTATGTTGTAATGCAGATATTATGAAGAGATAAATGATCTTAGATAAGAATAGTGGTGATAATATCTCCAGAAATATGGAGAATATGTATAATGGAAGATACGAAGATATCTTATAATATCTAAGATAAGATGATGATGAAGAATATTATCTGGAAAGATTTAGAATAAGGAATAATGTGTTTTGCTAACGATTTCAGCAGACACGGAATTATTTGGATTCTTTGAAGTCAACTTATTCTTTGTGATTTGTTCACGGTTTCCTTCATAGTTTCGCATAATCCACTTTTCGGTGTTAAATTTTCTATTAAGTGTTCCCAACACTTCCTTCTTTATCATCCACTTTTGACCATTAAGATCATCTACAATATGCTGCTTCGTCAGCATTTTCAAAGTTAACGGATCTGGGTAATCGGTTATCAAACTGAGGTGATTTCAGGAGAATTGTGTTTTTAGATGATTAAACGCTGATGGTAATATAGTGGAATATAAAAGGTTCTCCGGTAACGACGGCGAAAGGAAATCAGTTATAATAAGACTAGTCTTACTAGGAAGTCGAAGTTAACTTGCTGGAGCTGTGACAAGATTGGCTACCTTGAAAAGGAATTGTAAGGTTGTTTTTGTTAATGAATGATAAAGAATTCGACGTTGTACGTGTTAAACTATGACTTTGGGTTCGAGAGTTTCTCAGGTGCATAAATCTTTTCTTCCGTAGATGAAGTGCGGTTGGTTCAACTTTTCGGTTGAGGTATTTTCAAGAATCATGAAAAGACTTGAACGCGGATTGTAATTGTCGAGGTACAAATGAGGTTTAAGATGAAATCAAGTGGAAAACTTGAAGAATTGTTTAGTTTTATATGTTATAATTAATATTTTAATTCATTTTAATTGTCCAAAGTTAGCAGTCCAATAGTCCAATTGTCCAATGAATTCATATATAATTTAATATATAATTATTTAATACGTATCGTGACCCGTGTACCGGTCTCAGTATTGATCACAACTCAAACCATATATATATTTTGGAATCAACTCCAACCCCATATAGCCAACTCCCACATTCACATATAGAGTGTCTTTGGTTGTTCCAAAATATATACATAGATGGGTCGATATGATAGGTCGAAACCTTGTATACGTGTCCCGTTATTTATAGTGCGTAAAATAAATAAATATATATCATGTCCCGTGTACAACGTATTGTCTCAGAATTAATCCGACGTATTGTGTACATGTGTCCCGATTTAAAGTGCATAAAAGTAAATAACAGAAATTAAATGACAATAAATTAAATTGCGTTAAAATGTAATACGAAATTAACAGTTAGCTGGGAACAGTTAGCTAGGAACAGTTAGCGTGAAATATTAACAATATTTCAATTAGTTAATTCATTTCTTTCTAACAAATTTTATTATGTCCAATATTTTCTTCATTATGCCACTTGTTGGATTCTGATAGGTCAAAATCCAAATATGTAATTTGAATGGAAATGGTTGTTCGGTGGTGAACGGATACGTATATCGATAGTTGTAAGTAGGATAGTAAATAACTGTTGATTCAGATTCGAAGAATGTACAGTGTAACTTATTAATGTGAAATCTAAATATTCCTTGGGTACTACCTACCCGTTAAAATATTTTCATCATTAATAGTTTGTACGAAAGAATTTTTAATTACAATCTTTATGAAAATATACTTTCATATATATTTTCTTCGGATGTAATCATGGATTTAATGAGTTAATAAGATATTAGACTCATTTGATTTATCGTTATTACTTGATTACATGGTCTCTAAAACATTAGAGATTATATAATCGTCATTTCGAACGAAGGTAAATGAGGTAGAACGATACGTAAAGCGAAGATAATCGATGTAGAATGATAAGTAGAACGAAGATCATACTCGAAGTACAGATGGTGATATTGAAGGGTGTGAGGTTGATATCCGAGGTACAGATTGTGATGTTGAGGTTTACGACGCGGTTGTGGTTGAGGGTGATAAGGGTACTGTCGGCGTTGATGATGGTGATACTGATTATGCTGCTGGTGTTTGTAACCTTCGCACCATATTCTCCAAAGCCATCACGCGAGCGCGAAGTTCGTTAACTTCTGCCGGTACACCGGGATGATTGACAGTTGGAGCGAGCGAATGAATAAGATTCGAAATATGGGATAGTATATAATCGTGACGAGATACTCTAGAGATGAGAGAGAAAATGGTTTCTCGAACAGGTTCGCCGGTAAGTGCTTCAGGTTCATCGTCAAGAGGGCAATTTGGTGGATGGAAGGGATCTTTGATGTGAAATGATTTTCAGATATCGGATAATATTCTAACTATATAGAATATCAATATATATAATACTAAGGATTTCGTAGACTACAGAGGAATTTACGGCATATATCAGGCAAGTCTACAGATGCGCTAAGATATGAATTATCAGATACACTAAGATATGAATTTTGTCTATACACTATCAATGCAGTAAATGCAGTAAGACGTGTCTAGACTTATGAATGATAAGCAGGCAATTTCCTAAGGATGATAAGCAGGTGATTTCCGACTAGAAATGATAAGCAAAACTTTTTGACTTGTAAACACAGTCGAAGTTCAGACTCACTAATGTATCCTAACAACTACTAGTCAGACACACTAATGCAAGACCTGGTTCGCTAAGACCACCACTCTAATACCACCTGTAAATACCCTTCCTTATCCACCTAGACAAAGTCTTCAACATTTGGTTCCATTGCGATGATCGACTCCAAGTAATGTCTTTAGTATGAGCTAATGCACAGCGGAAGACTTAATTCGTACCTGAGAATAAACATGCTTTAAAACGTCAACATAAAGTTGGTGAGATATATAGGTTTTGTTGCTAGCAGCGTTATAACTATGGACCACAAGATTTCAAATATTTAAACATAGTACACTCGCAAGTGTATGAAAGACATTCTAAGTTTGTTGAGCACCTGGTAACCAAACTTTACAAGTAATAAACAACACATATTCCCTTTATATATAATCGCACTACACCGTATCAAGTGTAGCCACCTAAACGAAGTACTGTGCAACCGTTGAAAACTGGTCGTCCAGCCAGGTTGGGGATGTCAGCCCGATAGATCTATCAACAGGATTCGCGTTTACACTGGCCCATGTAATTAATAGTTACCAAGTTATAGGGAGATATGCAATGGTACAACTCAACGTAGAAAATAATTTTTGTCACTTGTGTCCATAACGTAAATCATTTATAAAAGTAGCGCATGTATTCTCAGCCCAAAAATATTTAGTGTTTAAAAGGGGACTATATACTCACCATACTGTATTCTGTAGTAAAAATACATATAACATCATTGATCAAGTATAAGGTTGGCCTCGGATTCACGAACCTATATCATTTATATTTTCATCAATACATATAATTGTAATTGAACTAATAATTATATTATTATTAGTGATAAGTTTTATATTAATATTTTATATACTTTATTATATATTCATTCTGTATATTTAAGTAATGTGTTTATATATTTATATTATGGTTATTACACATATTCTTATTTACTTAACCTTTTGTTTACAAAATATTAGTTATAGCAATACTAAAGTAATATTAATATTAATAAAAATGATAATAGTTATACTACTTAATATTACTAATTAAGATGCGAATAGTTATGATTTCATTAGTGATAAAAATAATGATATTAATAATAATAATAATAATATGCTTATATGAAAAAAATGATTCTAACATTTATAAAGTGATATTAATACTAATATTTATGAAAATAATAATAATAACCAAAAATCATAACAATAATAATAATAATAATAATACTTATTATGCTCTAATGTTATTACTTAATAAAAACTAATTTTTAATATTAGTAATCATTTTAAGTGTATATTAACAACAATAAGTAATAATAACCTTAATAATAATAATAATAATAATAATAATAATAATAATAATAATAATATTAATAATAATAATATTAATAATAATAATAATAATCATAAAAATAAACATAAGAGTTATACCCTTGAAGAGTTTTCAAAAAAAATGTCCCATTGGAGACTCGAACCCGCGACCTCATGTAACCCGACAACACCTTGAACCAGTGGGCTGAGCCCGTTTTTCCGAAATATAACAGAGATTATTGATACATATCCTGTATTTCTTTCAGTTCATTTTCTTCTTCTTCATATAACCAAATCGACCAGAGACCAATATTTATCATAACATCTGAATTTTGTGTCGAGTTAAAAACAAAATTACACAGAAACAGATAGCAATTGTGTTGGTGATTTTTAAATTAACAGACTCAATAAACAAATAAAAAAAATCATAACAGACATGATGACTCGTTCATGAACTCGATCTTCAATTTCAAAATTTTGGACGTTTTAACTCATGATCATAACAGGAAAAAGGTGTTAAATCTCTATTAGAAACTTTCTGTAATCATAATTGAACTTAAAACATAACACTGAACTCGAATTCTGGGATGAACGCAATAGTTGACTTTTGCTTTAAAAGTTTGACTTCGAAAATTCGACCTTAATTTGATAAATTGGATCTTACCACTTTCCAGATAGTTTTGGAAAAAGATTTACAACAACACTGCACTTTTAACTTTTGAAATTCATTAAGTATTCGAGCTAATTGAAAAATGGAACAGAAATAGAGATAGTCGACCTGGTACAGCTTGTTCTTCGTGTTTTTTAAAAAAAAATTGAATTCATTATAGTTGTTGGTTGATGAAAGAAGTTCGTATGGATAATCTAACACAGGAATTGATCGAGATTTTAAAGGATTTAAGCCGACAGATGGAATCCTTTGTACAGCAAAGAAAAATATAAAATAATTAAAAGATGAAAACGATTCTTAACAAATTTTGAAGTTTTGTGCTTGTTTTTAGGAATCAAATCGTACATAATCTGTATTACTGTATTTACCTATATGTATCTGTATTTTATTTATTTATTTATTTCTTTTTTTATCTGAATATATATATAATCTGTATTTATAATTAATTATAGATTTACCTGTATTTATATTTATATAAATCTAAATTTATATATTTATTATATTAAACTCTGTAATATTAATTAATATTATAAATTTATTAATAGAAATCATTAATTTTATTAATTTTAATAAGAATACTAATAATAATAGAATTTATAATAATAATAATTGTATTAATAATAATTTTATCAAAATTTATACTAGAAGAAGGATAAACAAAAGTAATGAATATATTATTAATGATTATTATAAAAATAATACTAATTAGATTAATATTTGTAATAATAATAAGGTTTATATGTATATCAATTTCGTATCAACCAAATCGTTAAATGTTTTATCAATATTCCTTAATTTTAATAGTCACACATATGTATGTACACATACATATCTATTTACACACAATTGTTCGTGAATCGTCAAGCAGGGTCAAAGGGTAATTGATTACATGCTCATAGATTTCAAACTTTCTAGACTCAACACTACAGATTTTGCTTATCATGTCGGAAACATATAAAGATTAAGATTTAAATTTGGTCGGAAATTTCCGGGTCATTACACGAGGCCAATCCTGCATTTTTTAATATAGACATATGTATTTTTACTACAAAATACATTATGTGAGTTTATTTGATTCCCTTTTACTCTTTACATTTTGGGACTGAGAATACATGCGCTGTTTTTACAACTCCTTTATTAAATGCTTTTGAAATATATTTTGAACTGAGAATACAAGAAATGCTTTTATAAATGTTTGACGAGATAGACACAAGCAAAACATTCCTCGAATGAATTATTATGCAGACAGAAGTTCTGTGGATTATTATTGAATTAGTTGGACGTGATAATTTCCACTAATTGTTGTGAATATTTTTCCCCTGATTATTATTGCTTGGTAACCTAAGAATTAGAATCGGGTATGGCCCTAATTCACGCGAATCCTAAAGGTAGCTACCGGGTTTAACACCCCCACCCAGAATGTTCACTAGACGGAAGAGCTAGTGGGCGTGGTGTTTAGTACTTCGAAGTTTATATGATTATTATACAGACGAGATGTTCTGTTTTGGGGATATTATTTATGTGCATTATATGTTAAGGTCGGTTACCAAGCCAAGCTATGAAAGAAATGAAAAGTGAATGTTATGTATCGAGAGAATGATTTTATACACAGGTTATGTGTATGTTATTTTTGTGCACGAGATATGTGTACGGTTACTAAGATTTATGAAAGATGATTTCGTACACGAGAAAGGTGTACTGTATTTAAAAGATATCGCATGTATATTACAAGTGGGTATAGGATTCGGGCCCATTTGTACCATGCAGCATTTAAATCTTGTGGTCTATCAAAATGATGAATTTTATTGTTTTATGATAAACCTATGAACTCACCAACCTTTTGGTTGACACTTTAAAGCATGTTTATTCTCAGGTACGAAAGAAATCTTCCGCTGTGCATTTGCTCATTTTAGAGATATTACTTGGAGTCGTTCATGACTTATTTCAATAGACGTTGCATTCGAGTCGTTGAGTTCATCAAGATTATTATTAAGTCAATTATAGTTGAATATATTATGAAGTGGTAGGCATGCCGTCAACTTTTGATGTAATGAAAGTTTGTCTTTTAAAAACGAATGCAATGTTTGTAAAATGTATCATATAGAGGTCAACTACCTCGCGATGTAACCAACTATTGTGAATCGTTTATAATCGATATGGACTTCGTCCAGATGGATTAGGACGGGTCGTTTCAGTTGGTATCAGAGCGGTGGTCTTAGCGAACCAGGTCTTGCATTAGTGTGTCTAACTGATAGTTGTTTAGATGCATTAGTGAGTCTGGACTTCGACCGTGTCTGCATGTCAAAAGTTTTGCTTATCATTTCTAGTCGGAAATCATCTGCTTATCATCCTTAGGAAATTAACTGCTTATCATTCTTAGTCTAGACATGTCTTACGGCCTCTAATGCATAGACAGTGTATAGATAAATTCATACCTTAGTGTATCTGTTATTGTTACCTTTGCCTGACAGCTTCCGTAGATTCCTCCGTAACTTGTGGGATTTTAGTATTATATATGCATATGTAAATTATGTATTGCAGGGTACTAATCTACATCCTATAATCTAATTCTTATCAAAAATCCTTCATCTGATCGTACGAGATGAATCCCTCAACCAGTTTGAGTCCCTCAGATTCCGATAGCTATTCAGATAGTTATTCCGACAGCTATTTCGACATGGATGTTCACCTAAGCTCCAAAAGCAGCGTCACCAGAATGAATCAACCAATCATCCATCCCCAATTCATCTGATGGGTTAGTAAGCCTTCTCAATCATTGGAGACAAAAAGAAGGTGATCCCTTCCATCCACCAAATTTACCTCTTAGCGAAGAACCTGCAGCACTTACCCGCGAACCTGTTTGTAATACAATTTTCGCTCTCATTTCCAGAGTATCTCGCCATGATTATATTCTATCTGAAATTCTAAACCTTATTCATTCGTTCGTTTCGACCGACAATCATCCCGAAATAATATAAGAAGTCAACGAACTTCACGCCCGAGTTGTAGCCTTGGAAAATATGGTGCAAAACGTACCAGCTTCGGCCACATCACCGGCACCAACAGTATCATCAGTAACAGCACCCGTACCATCAACAATCCATGCCTCAACATCTCATTCTGTACCTTGAGTATAATCACCGTTCTACGTATCGTTCTACATCAATTATCTTCGTTCTTCATGACGATTATGTAATCTCTAATGTTTTAGAGATTATGTATTCTAGTTTTGACAGAAAATCAAATGAGATAAATATCATATTAACTCATTAAATCCATAATTACATCTGAAGAAAATATATATGTAACTATATTTTCATAAAGATTGTAATTAAAAAAAATTCTTTTGTAAAATTGTTAATGGTGAAAATATTTTAATGGGTAGGTAATACCCAAGGAATATTTAGATTTCACATTAATAAGTTACACTGTACATTTTTCGAATCTGATTCAACAATCATTTACTATCTTACTTACATCTACAGATATACGTATTCGTTCACCACAGAATAACCTTTTTCATTCAAATTTCATATTTGGATTTTGACATATCAGAATCCAACAAGTGGCATAATGAAGAAAACATTGGACAAAATAAAATTTGTTAGAAACAAACAAATTAACTATGAGAAATTTTGTTAAGAATCCACGCTAACTGTTCCTAGCTAACTGTTAATTCCGTATTACCTTTTATTTATCGCAATTTATTTATCGCAATTTATTTATCACAATTTATTTATCGCATTTTATTTATCGTAATTTTAATTATCGCAATTTTATTTATCGTCATTTAATTTCTGTTATTTATTTTACGCACTTTAAATATCGGGACACATATACAAGGTTTTGACATATCATATCGACGCATCTATATATATTATTTGGAATAACCATAGACACTCTATATGTAGTAATGCTGGAGTTAGCTATACAGGGTTGAGGTTGATTCTACAATAATATATATAGTTTGAGTTGTGATCGAGTCTGAGACATGTACACAGGTCACGATACGTATTAATTAATTCGAATATTATATATTAAGCTATATATAAATTATTGGACTGTTAATTGTGGACTATCAACTGTGGACTACCGACATTAGACAATTAAAATGAATTAAAATATTGTTTATAACATATGAAACTAAACAATTCTTCAAGTTTGCCACTTGATTTCATCTTAAACCTCAATTGTATCTTGACGATTACAATCTGCGTTTAAACCTTTCATGATTCTTGAAAAACACCTCAATCGAGAGGATGAACCAACCGCACTTCATCTACAGAAAGAAAAGATTGATGCATATAGTTATGCACCTGAAAAACTCTCGAAAACTGAGTAAACGTTTAACACATATCAGTGCTAGCTCCTTTGGCGTTGTTATTACTGAAAATAACATTTCAATTCTTTTCAAATTAGTCAATTTTGTCACAGCTCCAACAAGTCAACTTCGACTTTTCGTTCTAAACAACCTTATTATAACCTTGATATATATGCGTGCTCTTTTATTGTTACCAGAGAACCTTTTATATTCCATCATATTACCAGCAGACGTACCAGCAACCTCGTTGCTCCTTGGCTTAAATCTCTTCGACAAATCACTATATTTATCTATTGAAGTCTCATCATGTACTCATCCGCATCTTGTAACAAGAATTGCCATACCAATTACCGGGAATCAGCAAATCTGTATTGTGAGTCTCGCAACGTTTCCACATCAACAGTTATATGTATCCATATAACAATTATCCCTTAGAACTATGATCTTTCATTCTGAAATTCTGAAAAGCACCCAGTCTGCGAATTAATGCTCTGAATGTTGAAAAGTTGAATGAAGCAACAAAAACTGTAAACGACCTCAACAGCCAAAAGTTGATGATAAAGAATTGTATGTTGGCAAAGCTCAGAAAAAGTTTGAAACTGAAAAACTGATTGAGCAAACTACGAAGGAGTCTCTGAACAAATCACAAGGACTAAACTTGTACATTAAGAATTCGGATGATTCTGTTTCTGATGAAATCTTTAGCGAATACCTTGCTTCTGACTCCAAACTCTTGCAGACAAATTTTCTTCACCATCCTTCGATATTAGAAATTCCAAGATATCATCGTATCTTTCATTATAAATATCCTCCACATTTCTGAAGATATTTTCATAACTATTCTTATCTGAAATCATTAATCTCTTCGTGCTATCAGTGTTACATCATATAGAAACTGTTAGTTTTTATATTCTGTAAACTTTCGAGCTTAAAATATGAATGTTATTGAAGTAATGTTGGGAACTGATGCATGAGTTAGTATACTATAATGACACTTGATCAACGTGATTATATTACAGTAAGTCATGCTGAACTTCTAATGGAACGTGATGATTCACAGAACCTAACGTCATCATGTGCCATTTACACGACTCTTATATTCTATCTAATCTCCAAACATATCAAGAACATATTTTCTTGATAGTATAATCTTTCTCTTGAATTCTGGTAATTTGACCAATCAAGATCGTGCTATTGCAATCTCTCTCTCAGAACATTAGTTATGTTCATTTCAAACTTCATACCTATAAATTCTAGACCATTTTTCGCTTGACTTAAAATCGGGAAGAAAAAACAAAAAGGATGGAACTCCAAAAATATAAAGGAAACAAAGAGGGTGGATTTATAGCAAAATATCAGACGTAGCGATCGAGGCAGATGATCACATTAAATTAAAGAGAATCCTAATTTCCTGAATTACCTAAGAATCAGATCTTTTATAGATTCGAAGATTTTCCTTAAATTCCTTGAATTCCGAAATTCAACCATGACTAGTCAAAAGTTATGATGAAACTTGTCTTTCTCATTTCACTATTTAGTGATAGCTTCGCTTGTACGCTTCACATAATCGAGTCGTTTTATCTATATTATTCAATAATGATAAAACTCTATTTATCAACTCATATTCATCAGGAAAACATTCTAACTGTTAGCCATGACGACCTCACTCAAATTTCAGGACGAAATTTCTTTAACGGGTAGGTACTATGACGACCCGGGAATTTCCGACTAAATTTAAACTTAATCTTTATATGATTTCGATACGATAAGCAAAGTATGTAATGTTGAGTCTAGAAAATTTTGAACTATTTCATATATTCAATTGACCTTCGACTGCTCTCGACGATTCACGAACAACTATTTGTGTATATATATATATATATATATATATATATATATATATATATATATATATATATATATATATATAATAATTTGAAATATTATTTGATATAATATATGATTAAATTTTAAGAAATAAATATGTAAAATAATATGCGATGTAATGAAAACTACTATTATAATTATATAGATATGTATATATATGTATATATAAATATTTCTTGTAAATCTATAATTAAAATTATATTAAATCTAATTGTTTAAAAATATAAAATATATTTATTTTAGTAGTTAAAACTTGCTATTTAAAACTGTTTGCATATAGAAAGAGAATATATTAAAAATAATTGATTTCGAGCCTAATTAGTAAACGTCAGTGACACTCGGTTGATGTTTCGTTAGTTTTAATATAGATATAATACATGTTCATGAATGATTATGATAAAAGTTGGACTGTAAATTGATTACGAAGATTTTAGATTTGTTAAAAATATTTTTACATTTTTAAGTTTAAATATTAGTACTCCGTACATATAAATTAGAACAGAAAATAAATAATTATCGAACCTTTTTGATCAGGTTTCAAACAGTTAATGAGTGAAATAATTAAATATATTTAATCTAAAAATTTGGGATTTTTAAGAACACTTTTATATTTTAACTGTTTAGCAATGGACACGAGATAATACCCGAGCTAAGTGTCGGTAAGATATAGACAATTGGGTTCACGAGAGTAGTTACTGGTATTAATTATTATTATTATATTAATTAATCTTTAAGTTTAAAAGCTATATATAGATTATATATATATATATATATATATGTACGTCCATGAATTAGGAACATCACACCCATTTCTAATCTTCTTCTTCACCAAACACACTACCGTAAACCACCATGAACCACCTCAGTCACCATCACCTTCCATGACCATTATACCCGTCACCCTCAATCCACCACCGGAGTACCAACACCTATCACCACCGTCACCTTTATCAAAACCACCATCGATCACTTTGTTACTACTACAGCTGCTTGATTTCGTTGTCACCACAAACACAACCACCATTGTATGCTTTCTTCGAGAACCCAGAGACCACCTTTCCACCATGACAACCGTGAACACCAATTGGGATTTTTTTTTCTTTTTCTTTTATTTGTTTTCTATATCATCATAAATCAACACCACTAACCATTAATCACAACACTTAAAATGTATACATGTTTTCCTGTTACCGTTTCGAAACCATTCAAGCTACTATTATGTCGTTTCTTTTCTGTTTTGATTCAACAACAAACCGCCACCACCATATATATAACGACCACCGTGAAACACCCCTCATTCGCCACCTAAAACCCTCTCATGCTACTGTTACGGCTGCCTTTATATTCTGTTTTGGTTAGAGTTTAAAAACATGAAGAGGTTGATGATAATATATGGTGATACATGAAATCACGATGGCTACGTTTTTCTTTTTCTTTGTTCCTCTGATGCTATGATCCCTTATTCTTGTTTATGAATTACAGCTAAATAAGATGATGTTAGCATAATTAGATGATATTGATAATGATAGAGATGATGGGAGGAAAAGATATAAGATTATTATGATCAAGATGATAATTAGTTTTAGGTTGATGATTCTGTAAAAATAAGTTAGAATAAATGGGTTTTGATGGAGAAGGAGAAAACAGAAACATTATATAAGTAGGAATAAAATCCCTATTAATTCAGAAAAATAAACAGCAGAGCAATGGTCAGAGATGTTTGTGTTTAAACAGGAGGTCGTGGGTTCGAAACCAGGTAACTAAATTTTTTATTATTATTAAAGCTGCTTAAAGACTGGGCTGAAGTCTCTTATTCTATGGTGGGCCGAGATCCACTTGCTGATTGGGCCAAGATGCTGTTATTCCTGTTGGCCGAAAATAATAGGTTATATTAAGCGGGTTTCGTATTATATCAAAAAGATAGGAATTGGATGAGTGGTTTGGAGTGTTAACGGTCTAGCGAGAGGTCTCAAGTGCGAGCCCTGTTCGGGGCATTTTGTTTTTGAGGAAAACCTTTAAAGGTAGTTTTCTAGTAATCATTATTATTATTATTATTATTATTATTATAATTATTATTATTATTATTATTATTATTATTATTATTATTATTATTATTATTATTATTATTGATAATGATGTTATTATTATTTAGTGTAATCGTTATTAATACTAATACTAATATTATGAGGTTCATTATAATAATTAATATAATTAATACCATTATCATTTTGTAATTAGTATTATCATTATTATTAATATTATTATCATTATTATTATCATTGATAGAAAACTTATGATCCAGTTATTATTAATATTGTTATTATTATTATTATTACTAATATTACCATTATTAAAATTATTATCGTTATAATTAGTATTGTTATTATCATTAACATTATTATCATTACAATTATTATTGAAGTTATTAAACTTAATACTAATATTATTATTTTATGATTACTAATACTAAAGCTAAACTATTTTTCTTCTAGTATATTAACATTGATAAATTATTTTTTTAGTACTTACTTCAATTACTAACAATGAAAATATTTAAGACATGATGAGTTATTATTTATTATTACTAGTATTATATATATTATCATTAATAAAACGATTAGCAATATTATTATTATTAATATTGCAAATAAATATTACAAATATATTAATATAAAGTGTTAATACATAATATGATATTTCTAAACATCTATATAGGATATTTATAATAAATGATATATTGTATCCTTTGAATATATTGTATATATAAATCTTAAGTAATTAAAATATATAAAAAGGAATATAGCTAATAAATTATTAATCTAAGAAGTATATTAATAATATAAATAAAAACTGGTTAATTGTTATTATGTGTTTTAATATATATATATGAATAATATAGGTTCGTGAATCTGAGGCCAATCCTGCATTATTCAATATAGACATATGTATTTTTACTACAAAATACATTAGGTGAGTTCATTTGATTCCCTTTTACTCTTTACATTTTGAGACTGAGAATACATGCGCTGTTTTTACAACTCCTTTATTAAATGCTTTTGAAATATATTTTGAACTGAGAATACATGAAATACTTTTATAAATGTTTGACGAGATAGACACAAGCAAAACATTCCTTGAATGAATTATTATGCAGACAGAAGTTCTGTGGATTATTATTGAATTAGTTGGACGTGATAATTGCCACTAATTGTTGTGAATATTTTTCCCCTGATTATTATTGCTTGGTAACCTAAGAATTAGAATCGGGTATGGCCCTAATTCACGCGAGTCCTAAAGGTAGCTACCGGGTTTAACACCCCCACCCAGAATGTTCACTAGATGGAAGAGCTAGTGGGCGTGGTGTTTAGTACTTCGAAGTTTATATGATTATTATACAGACGAGATGTTCTGTTTTGGGGATATTATTTATGCGCATTGTATGTTAAGGTCGGTTACCAAGCCAATCTATGAAAGAAATGAAAAGTGAATGTTATGTATCAAGAGAATGAATTTATACACAGGTTATGTGTATATTATTTTTGTGCACGAGATATGTGTACGGTTACTAAGATTTATGAAAGATGATTTCGTACACGAGAAAGGTGTACTGTATTTAAAAGATATCACATGTACATTACAGGTGGGTATAGGATTCGGGCCCATTTGTACCATGCATCATTTAAATCTTGTGGTCTATCAAAATGATGAATTTTATTGTTTTATGATAAACCTATGAACTCACCAACCTTTTGGTTGACACTTTAAAGCATGTTTATTCTCAGGAACGAAAGAAATCTTCCGCTGTGCATTTGCTCATTTTAGAGATATTACTTGGAGTCGTTCATGACTTATTTCAAAAGACGTTGCATTCGAGTCGTTGAGTTCATCAAGATTATTATTAAGTCAATTATAGTTGAATATATTATGAAGTGGTAGGCATGCCGTTAACTTTTGATGTAATGAAAGTTTGTCTTTTAAAAACGAATGCAATGTTTGTAAAATGTATCATATAGAGGTCAAGTACCTCGCGATGTAACCAACTATTGTGAATCGTTTATAATCGATATGGGCTTCATCCAGATGGATTAGGACGGGTCGTTTCAAACGTGTACTAACCTCAAATAGCATACGTCTGTTTTATAGTTCAGGCTAGGGTTTCTATACCTGGAACAGACGGGGATGTCAAGCCCTATGGATCCATATATAACTACTCGCGCCTACCAGTTCTTATAACCGACAGTTACTAGTTACCAAAACTAAGGAATTTTCAGTTCAAACTCGGTGTAGAATTTAGTATGTACTTGTGTCCATTGCTTTTAAAATAAAGTGCATGTATTCTCAGCCCAAAAATATATATTGCAAAAGCAATTAAAAAGGAAGCAAATGAAACTCACCTTAGCAACACATAAGGTCATTCACCGAAATGTGACCTAAACTCGGAATGCAAAATAATCGTAGATCTCAACCTAGAGAACATATGTTGGTCAATACATATCTAACAAGCTAGGTCAGCTCATAGTGTATCACAATCCTAATGCTCGAGACCGACATGCAAAAGTTAACAAAAGTCATCTCAAAAAGTCAACTTTGACAATTGTTTAACAAAACGAGATGTATCTTATATAATAATTCATTTACTCGACTAGTAGTATTCAAAAATCCAATTTATTAATCTTTTTAACAAGTTATTTAAATATTAATTGTAGATTCAAAAGCAATTTCAATTAACGTCAATCATAATTCAGTTGACCATAACTTTTAATCCGTTCATCAAAATCACGCGATTTCTAAATGAAAAGTTATTAATTTTTCGATAGCTTTCCAATGACATGCATATCATATACTATATATCAGTAGCATATGTATTAAATTCGTGATTCATCATAACCTATTTAACGACGAAATTAAGCATATAAGCATGCATAATCATATATACTCGAGCACTAGACATGGATACCCTATTAATATGTAAAAGATAAGATACGAATGCTTACGTATCAATATTGTGATTCAATATTGCAGGAAAGTATGTAGACACAACGGAGATGACAAATGAAAGGTTTGCCTTTGATTCACCCATGGTACCCACGAACATTACCCATAACCTCCATAGCTATAACCCATAATTTTTCTAGCTTCATCCCGCTCAAAAACCCGTTTTGAAATAACTTTCTCATGACCTTGTCGTAGTATTTTATGTATAATAATACCCCTAACTATAAGATTAATAATATATATATATATATATATATATATATATATATATATATATATATATATATATATATATATATATATATATATATATATATGTTACAGAGAGCGAGAGATATAGATTGAGGTGTGTGTAATTCATCGAACAAACTGGCCATTTTATAGTACATTTTTTATTTTGACTGCTCTGCGATCGCGGAGTTTTTGTGCCTTACAGTTCCGCGATCGCGAAGGTGCGCATTTCCAGCTCAGAAATTTTTGTTCACTAGGTTGTCGACATAATTAATATATATATATATATATATATATATATATATATATATATATATATATATATATATATATATATATATATATATATATAATATAATATAATTATTTATATATTATATTATATTTCCGTGTATAGTTTACTTGTAATTTTAGTTCCAATGACTCGTGCGTTGACTCTCGACTTATGTCCCGGTTTCGGTTTCTCGAACGTCCTTTCGTACGCTAAGAAAACTTGTACTTTACATTTCGTGTATTGTACCTTTATCAATAACAAGACTCAAATCAATGGAAAACTATCCCACTCGAAGTGTAACTTAGTCATTTGAGTGTTTTGGTCATTTGCGTTCTTAAATCATTTTCCCGTTATTTATAATATCTAAAATTTATAACAATAGATAATGATAATAACTTTACTACTCTTAAAGTTTTATAATATGTTTCTACTTCTCGTACTTTTGACACTAAATCAATTAAATATTATAAAGTTTAGTTTTCTAAACTAATCATATTCAAATCTATTACTAGAACGTATGTTTATTTTAAATCCTCATCTGTTTGTTTTAAATTTATTTAATAACAATCGAATGTTACTCTATTTTACTAATATATCTTGTCTATATATATATATATATATATATATATATATATATATATATATATATATATATATATATATATATATATATATATATATATATATATATATATATATATATATATATATATATATATATATATATACGTTTAAACTAACACGTTTTATTACAAATATGTTATCTAAAACAAGTAAGTATAACGTTATACATTTTAATACTTTGTTAAGGTCTCCAAGTCATATTCTTAATTAATAGATTTCATTACTTAATAGATTATATCAATCAAATCGTTTAATGTTTTAAAAAAATTTCTCAACTTACTATACACACACACACACACACACATATATATATATATATATATATATATATATATATATATATATATATATATATATATATATATATATATATACATACATACATATATACATACATACATACATATAAATAATATTAGTGAATCGTTGGGAATAGTTGAAGGGTAATTGAATATATGAACACAGTTTCAAAGTTTTTGAGACTCAACATTACAACTTTGCTTATCGTGTCGAAATCATATAAAGATTAAGTTTAAATTTGGTCGGAAATTTCCGGGTCGTTACATTAGTCCCCCTAGATAATCCTTTACTGATGTTAAAAAAAAAAACATATACGATGCTTATTTCTCAAATAAATTACGTACTCTAAAATTCCTACATTAGATTATTAGATTATATGCTTACTCGAAAAAAATATTTCCTCCTCATTTTTTTAATTATATTGAGTCCAACAAAAATTATTAAATTTTAGATAAAGAATAAGATAATGTTTACTTAGAACAAAAAATAGTAAATTTGAATTAGGGTAACTAAATATTATTTCACTCTTTTACTTTAAGCAAGTTTGACTTGAAATATTTAATTAAAATTGTTATTTAAATTACGAGTAATAAATAAATGTAAATCGTAAGTTTAACATTTTTATAGTTATTTTATATTAATATTAATAATATATAGTAAAGTAGTATTTTTAAATGAAAACAGTAAGTTGCATAGTTAAATTTAATTGGAGAAGGAAGAAAGAACCGTTTGAAAGAAATTAAAATCTAAGTTGTTGCTAAATATAGCAGTTTCCTAAATAAAGTTAATTTACAAAATGGAATAACGTGATAAAAAAAATAGATGTATATTTGGGTGGGTTCACATGGGAAGGCATCTAACATGTTTGTTTAACCATGCATTCATGCGTTTCTTTTGGAAGGATAACAAAATAAAATATTAAAAATTAAAAATTAAAAATTAAAAGAGGAAGTTGTACACGTTGATCTCGAAATTATGTTTAAAGTCATTCGTCAAAGTAAGTGTGTGTGGGTGTCTGTTTTAATTTTCAAAGGATATCAATTTTTCTAAAAGCTAGGCATCTTAATATTACGCCAAGGCATAGATGCCATACATGTTACACCAAGAGTTCACTACACGCGAACTACAAACTACATTACTGTAGTAAATAATAGGTATATAGGAAACTGAGAACATATAAATGCACTGTAATATAATTGTAAACATAACAATAAGGCGAAACGTAAAAACGATCAAACCAAATTGAAGGGATGAACCGGGCTTGTGTTTCACACAATTCCCTTAAACAGATTCGTCGTCTGTTCCCAGGGTACACCGGTTCGAAGCAGCGTACTGCCGGACTTATAACACTTGCCTGAAAAAGAGTCGGATGCGTAACAGATTGTGTATTGTGTAGTTGCAGGTTTTTGTTGTGTTTATTTCTGCAGTTTGAGCCACTATTTATATACAGAAAAGTTGCAAGTGAGTGGGTAATCATTCCAGCTCAATGATACATTACACTCAATCATTTCAACCAGCTCAATGATACATTCCACTTAATCATTTCAACAACTCCTACAAGTGAGTGAGGAGTGAGTCACTAACAACTCATCACCAACCTGTACAATCATGATCCAACAACTCCAACAAGTGACAAAAAAAAAACGTAATGCAAAAACCGGCCTCGCACGGGCCCGGATTTTCGGAGCTGCATTCGTGTTCGCAGGTCGTGCGGGCACGCCCATTGGATCACAGGAAATCCCAAGTTTTTGCAACCCCCCCCCCCCCCGGCGCGAGAGTAGGTGCTAGAGTAAAATATGGCATAAGGTCTTGACATAGGTTTGGAGATAAGAACTTATATACATCTCATAAGTCTATCTCCACTCCTATGTGGGACAAGATGCATTCCTACTAGATTTCCATATTCTTGCATCAAACACACAACATTGAGACTCGATATCTCATTCACATTTTATCCGTTTTGAACACACTATAGCTCGTTTTAAAGTCCTCGTCAAGGACTACAAAAACCCACTAAATAGCTACTAATATATATTACGTTATCATATATTAATATGTGTCCATAGTTTGGTAAAACTCATTTGTTTTATCCAAAATTTCCAACAATCCCCCACATGAATGGAGATCGATCTCAGAAATAACAATCTTCCGATTAAATTTCAGCAGTTGAATCTTGCATACGATAGGTAGGTGTTACCCTTTGAACCTTCGCTTATGAAACGCACTTAGTCTACTGGCTCTGAGTAGACGGCGATGTCTTTGAACTCGTCTGCCGTTTGTGTAGGCGACAATACGCTTCACACAAGATTCTCCCTGACAAAGTCAAGTCCTCATAGTTATGTTCGTTATGGTCATGAACATTCGCCTGGTTCTGCGAGAGCTTATCAAATATTGTGCCCCAACAATACCCTTTGAAGCGACCCCACTTCTCTCTCACATAGGTGATTCACCACAGCGTGGCTACTGATTAACCACGCATGGTTATTTCAGTTGAATCATTAAAAGCCATAGGCTTATCCTCTTACTTGTCACTTTTAGGAATGGACTAGGAAGTCTACTCTTAATTAGTAAACTCCCTAAAAAAATGTAGGGGTTGCTAGTTTAGTAATTAACTCCCCCACAGTGACTTCGCCAGTTCATACAAGTAGGTTGTCCTATTGAACTCAGATCTTGGGATCTCCAGTCAACTGAGTTAGGTTTTCCTTCATATAAACTTAGCCTTTCATGGGCTTTAGTCCCATTCCCACGCACGACTTATACACTAACTCTCTGCTTAAGCCTTTTGTCAGCGGATCCCCAATATTATCCTTTGACTTCACATAGTCAATAGTGATAATTCCTGTAGAGATTAGTTGTCGTATTGTATTATGTCTACGTCGTATATGTCTATTCTTACCATTATACATTGTGCTATGAGCTCTACCAATCGCCGATTGGCTATCACAATGTATACTTATGGCCAACACCGGCTTAGGCCATCTTGGTATATCTTCAATGAATTGACGTAGCCATTCTGCCTCTTCACCAGCTTTGTCTAAAGCGATGAATTCTGATTCCATCGTGGATCTAGCAATAACCGTTTGTTTAGACGATTTCCACGATATAATAGCACCTCCAAGTGTGAATACATATCCACTTGTCGCTCTGAATCATTTGTATCAGATATCCAGTTTGCATCACAATGACCTTTGATCACTGCAGGATATCTGTTATAATGCAGCCCGTAATCCCTAGTGTATCTTAAGTACCGAAGTAACCTTGCCATACATCTCCAGTGAGACGTACTTGGATTACTCGTGTATCTACTTAGCTTGCTTACAGCATATGCTAAGTCGGGTCGAGTACAACTCATTAGATACATTAAGCTGCCAACAATTCTTGAGTACTCTAATTGGTTAACAGGTTCTCCTCTATTCTTAGCTAGATGTTGACTCGTGTCAATGGGAGTTCTAGCTACATTAGAGTCATTTGCATTGAACTTCTCAAGAATTTTATCCACATAATGGGTTTGACTTAGAACAAGTCCACTTTGGGTTCGTGTGATTTTTATTCCCAATATCACATCTGCCAAACCCATGTCTTTCATGTCAAACTTCGATTTTAACATGTCTTTTGTAGATTTAATCACCTTCTTATTACTACCAGCAATGAGCATATCATCTACATATAGACAAAGGATAACATATCCATCTGGTGTGTCTTTCACATAAACACACTTGTCACATTCATTGATCTTAAATCCTAAATCAAGCATGACATGATCAAACTTCTGGTGCCATTGTTTGGGAGCTTGTTTTAGTCCATACAAGGACTTAACGAGTTTACAAACTTTCCTTTCTTGTCCAGGCACTTTAAACCCCGCGGGTTGTTCCATGTAAATCTCTTCTTCGAGATTTCCATTTAGAAAAGCGGTTTTCACATCCATTTGATGTACTTCCAAGTTTCTAATGGCGGCAATGGCAAGTACCAACCTGATTGAGGTTATTCGCGTTACCGGCGAATATGTATCAAAGTAATCTAGACCTTCTCGTTGTCTATAACCTTTGATCACCAACCTTGCCTTATACTTATCAATGGTACCATCTGGCTTTAACTTCTTCTTGAAGATCCATCGATAACCTAGTGGCTTGCATCCCGGAGGAAGATCCACTAACTCCCAAGTATGGTTTTGTAAAATAGAATCTATTTCACTTTTAATGGCCTCCTTCCATTGAGGTCCTTCAGAGGAAGACACCGCTTCATGGTAAGTTGTAGGTTCATTTTCAACCATGTAAGTGTGAAAATCAGGACCGAATGATTTTTCTGTCCTTGCTCTTTTGCTTCGTCTCAGCTCAAGCTCTTCTTCCTCAGATTCTACTAGTTCCTCATGAACTTTTCCATGAGGTGTCTCAACTTCAACATGTTCATTTGCAATGCACGGAAATACATTTTCAAAGAACGAAGCATTTCTCGATTCCATGATCGAACCTTTATGTATATCTGAAATCTTGGATTCATGCACAAGGAACCGATAAGCCGTACTGTGTTCAGCATATCCAATAAATATTCAGTCAACAGTCTTTGACCCTATCCTTTGTGCCTTAGGTAGTGGAACAGCTACCTTTGCTAGGCACCCCCACACTTTGAGGTACTCATATGATGGTTTTCTTTTCCACCATAACTCGTATGGAGTTTCATTCTTTTTCTTTTGGGGTATCTTATTTAAAAGATAGTTTGCCGATAGGATGGCATCCCCCCACATTGACTGGCTTGTACCTGAACTCACCAACATGGCATTCACCATTTCTTTCAAGGTTCTATTCTTTCTTTCAGCAGTGCCATTTGATTGGGGTGAGTAAGGTGCAGTGAATTCATGTCTAATGCCATTTTGCGCACAAAATTCAACAAAAGGTGCAACATATTCGCCACCTCTATCACTGCGAACAACCTTGATTTTCCGTTCAAGTTGATTCTCAACTTCATTTTTATAAGCAATAAATTTCTCAATTGCTTCATCTTTACTTTTCAATAAGTAAACATAACAATACTTCGTGCTATCATCGATAAATGTAATGAAGTACTTGTTACCATTCCTCGTTGGAATGGATTTTAAATCGCACACATCAGTGTGAATCATATCAAGGGGTTCGGTTATTCGTTCAACCGATTTGAAGGATGATCTTGTTAATTTGGCTTCAACACATGTTTTACATTTATAGTTTGAGTCAATGTGTAACGTTGGTATGCAATTCAATTTAATTAAGCGACGAATGGAATTAAAATTAACATGACCTAGTCTACCATGCCACACATTAGAAGACTCAAGCAAATAAACAGAAGTAGTACTTGTTTTATTAGCTTCAGTGTTAATAACCATTGCATTTAGCTTAAACATGCCATTAAGGGCATAACCCTTACCAACATAAACACCACTTTTGGTCAACACGACTTTATCTGACTCAAACACTAGTCTAAAGCCAAACATATTCAATAACCACCCAGACACAAGATTCTTACAAATCTCAGGAACATACAACACATTAGTCAAAGTAAGTTCCTTTCCAGAGGTCATTTTTAGGATCACATTTCCTTCACTCTTGATATCAGCTGTAGCCGAGTTTCACATAAACAGCTTATCTCCACTAGTAACCTCTTTGAAAGTGTTAAAGAAGCTCTTATCAGCACACACATGACGGGTAGCCCCAGTATCAACCCACCACTCTCTGGTATTAGAACCAACCAGATTAACCTCGAAAATCATGATACTGAGGTCAGAAATCATAGCAACCAGGTTGTCAGCATCATCAACCATGTTAGCTTGTTTAGAAGTATATTTCTTTGGCTTAGTGCACTGATCAGCACGATGACCTGGCTGGTCACAATTAAAGCATTTGCCAGAGAAATTTTTCTTCTTGGCAACACCTCCTTTAGGTCCAAACTTGAACCCTTTTCCCTTGTTACTCTTCTCAGTCTTCCATTTGCGGTTGCTACCTTTTGAGGATTGACCGTGTTCAACAATATTAACCTTTGCTGAAACAGGGGTAATGCTCCTTTTAAGAGCAACTTTGTTGTCTTCCTCAATACGAAGACGGACTACAAGGTCTTCAGCGGTCATTTCCTTTCGCTTATGTTTCAAATAATTTTTGAAATCAACCCAGCTTGGTAGCAGTTTCTCAATCATAGCTGCAACTTGGAAACTTTCACTGATTATCATTTTTTCCGCATATATGTCATGAATAATGACTTGTAATTCTTGGATTTGACTCATAACAGTCTTTGAGTCAACCATCTTAAAGTCCAAGAATTTAGCTACTACCCATTTCTTGGTACCAGCATCTTCAGTCTTGTACTTTCGCTCTAAAGACTCCCATAATTCTTTGGCAGGCTTTATTGTGCAGTACACGTTATAGAGAGAATTCTCCAAACTATTCAAGACATAGTTTCGGCACAGGTAATCCAAATGTTTCCATGCCTCAACCGCGCTCACAGTTTGAACATCCCCAGCTACAAGTTGGGGAGCGGTTTCAGTTAAGACCCTCGCAAGGTTCAACGTTGTCAGATAAAAGAGCATCTTTTGCTGCCAACGTTTAAAGTCCACACCAGTGAACTTTTCAGGTTTCTCAGCATGAGAAACTACCGCATTCGGTAGTGGTGCAACTGTCGCAACAGTAGCATTAACAGTGGAGGAGGTTGGGATCGATATTGTCTCACCAGTATTCGTAGCAGCAACGGTAGTGGAATCCAGGCTCGACTGGGTATTCATTCTGAAAAAGAGTTCGAAATTCATAAGTAATCTTTTGTACAGACAAAGATTATATACTAGAAAATCACAGAATGTTTTATATTCATAAACTTAACTCTCATAAATAATGAGAAATAGCAACATCATGTTAATTAAATAATAATTAGAAAGCAAATGAACCAAGATACAAAAACAACAATTAAATATGTTTAATCAACTGTCACATACAGAAAGTTATACAATTGCCTTCATATTGACAAAGTACTCCAACATGTTAGGCCATTACACATGCAAATATTAATATATTTAAGAGTACTAGATACCACATATACGAACAAGTTTATGTGCATTTAATATCAACATAATAAATCTTAACCATTAGGAATTAGAGCCACATGCAATACATGTCACAACATACAACAATACTTTAATAAAGATCATGCTATCGCATTCATATGACCCGATTAGAAACGTGTTTTGCAGAAACAGTAGAAAATATGTGCATATATAATTTGCAAGTTTATAATTCCAGTTTACGATAACAGCATATAAAAAGCAACAGTTATATATGAATTATCCGTATCAAACAGTAGCACGACCAGATGTTAATCGAATTAAACTTATATACATACACAAATCAGGTTCAGTTTCCTACGGACCAAATAGTTTTCATGAACCGATTCTGTTTAAGATTGTAGTAAATAATAGGTATATAGGAAACTGAGAACATATAAATGCACTGTAATATAATTGTAAACATAACAATAAGGCGAAACGTAAAAATGATCAAACCAAATTGAAGGGATCAACCGGGCTTGTGTTTCACACAATTCCCTTAAACAGATTCGTCGTCTGTTCCCAGGGTACACCGGTTCGAAGCAGCGTACTGCCGGACTTATAACACTTGCCTGAAAAAGAGTCAGATGCGTAACGGATTGTGTATTGTGTAGTTACAGGTTTTTGTTGTGTTTATTTCTGCAGTTTGAGCCACTATTTATATACAGAAAAGTTGCAAGTGAGTGGGTAATCATTCCAGCTCAATGATACATTCCACTCAATCATTTCAACCAGCTCAATGATACATTCCACTCAATCATTTCAACAACTCCTACAAGTGAGTGAGGAGTGAGTCACTAACAGCTCATCACCAACCTGTACAATCATGATCCAACAACTCCAACAAGTGACAAAAAAAACGTAATGCAAAAACCGGCCTCGCACGGGCCCGGATTTTCGGAGCTGCATTCGTGTCCGCAGGTCGTGCGGGCACGCCCATTGGATCACAGGAAATCCCAAGTTTTTGCACCCCCCCTGCGCGAGAGTAGGTGCTAGAGTAAAATATGGCATAAGGTCTTGACATAGGTTTGGAGATAAGAACTTATATACATCTCATAAGTCTATCTCCACTCCTATGTGGGACAAGATGCATTCCTACTAGATTTCCATATTCTTGCATCAAACACACAACATTGAGACACGATATCTCATTCACATTTTATCCGTTTTAGACACACTATAGCTCGTTTTAAAGTCCTCGTCAAGGACTACAAAAACCCACTAAATAGCTACTAATATATATTACGTTATCATATATTAATATGTGTCCATAGTTTGGTAAAACTCATTTGTTTTATCCAAAATTTCCAACAATTTCCAAAATTTCATGTTTCCGTTATTACATTATTAGTTGTGTTGATGAATCTTTGTTATTTGCGATTTTCTGTTTCTGTTTGTGTTGAATGCATCGATAACTTTTTTTTATAGTAAATAAGTAACTAATATACATATTTTTGTGATATAATTAAAAATTCAATTTTTTTTGTGATTTGAAATTTTTTTTTTTTTTAAGATATGGGAATGTATGTCCAGTTGGAAAGTATATAGATATATTAATTTATAAAAATCTAATCTTTCTAACATTATTGATAATATAAAGAGCATACAGTGAACCTTAAACCATAGTCAAATAGTGTGCATATTTGCAGTTCATCAAGTCAAGTTACCGAGTTGTTAAAGGTTTGGACTTGAAAATGGTTTGTTAAATGGGCTTGGTTAGAAGTATTAATAATAATTTAGTATTAATCTTAAATATTAGATAATGTTTGTATTTTTAATTAGTGTTTACTTTACATGTTAGTTATTTGAAACGGCATGATAGGTTGCACGAGCGATGTCTGATGAGGCAGAACATGCATACTCAGTTAGGTCAGCAGAATTGGCGTAGGTTTTTGGGGAAGTTGGTAAGGTTAAATCATTGGTGATTTTGTTGTTTTTGTGTTTGATTTTTAGTTTTTGATTCTTGACAATTTTGTTTAGTTATTCAAAGGTATTGGTTTAAACCAACTCATTCTTCTAACCAATGGGAATGCTATCGAGGGTGATGCCATGAACAGGTAATATATAAAACGATCATGTTGGAACTGAGTAATTTTAGAATATGTTTATATATATTGTTATGTTAATTTAGAACTTTTCCCGTTCCGTTATGGATAACACCAGGGCAACATCTTCAGCTGGTTTAAAAATCTTAATGGAACAGAACGAAAACCATGACCAGAATATGACCAAAAATATTGTATACAAGGATTTCTTATAAGTGATCACTAATGCCCATGTCCTTATACCATCTTATCTGCATTCTATTTGTATACACCAAAACAAAGAACGACCCTCTGTAGCAGCAGTAGTTACTAAACAATCGGATCTTATTTATACTACTAACATATTCTATACTTATGTTTTACACAGGATGAACAAATAACAATAATTATCGATTGCTGACTTGAAGCCAAATGACACCAGCAAAGTAATGGAAGCCAGCTTATCACACATGAATTTCACGTGATCTAAAAACCAACGTACCTACAACAATATGATCACTCTATTGGATCACTATAAAACACCCATTAGCTTGCACAACGGCAGCCACTCGCATATCAAACAGGAAATTTTTGTAATAGAACCATGTAGTACTAACAACTGTAATCAATCCCATGAACTATGAATATTTCTTATGTTATTCGATTATTAGAATACAATGATGCTGCATACAACTACAATGGTCAACAAATCTACGAACACAATAATGCGCAGCGCAGAGCGCAGGACCTCTTTCTAGTTCACAATCAAGCATATAATTTTTCTTACGTTATTCATTTTTTTTTTATTAATTTATCTATTTCTTGTGACAGGTACGATGAGTATCCAACCAATCGCTCAAATGGTTAGATGTAACACAGAGGATGATTGTGTGCCTCTTCATTGTCTTGCAGAAGCAGTGTGTTATGATCACTGGTGTAGTTATTGATTTGATGCTGAAGGCGTAAAGCTCAAAACAATTCCTAATCATCTTGATTAAATATAAATCAATTGTAATGATCTACAGTTTTATTAATACTTTCATATAATCATCAAATAAAATAAATAAATAATACTTATTAAATATCTTGAACAATCTGCTCACAAAGGTTTTGCTTACATATTGTCACGGACTTATCTCGATAAGCTCACGTGCGGCACTTAGTCTCTACTAAGTCAGCCTTACTCGGACCTTATAACGATTCAAGTAACCAAAAGAGAAAATATTATAGAACAAGTGGAATTGAGGAAAATACTTATATTGCTTGAGAATGCTTTACAAGAGAGAATGTTTGAGATTTGAGGTGTGGTGTGCCAAATGAGACCACCCCTATTTATACTACACCTAACACAAAATGGATGGCTAAGATTAATCAAAATCAATGGTTAGGATCTAAGTACTAGAAACTTCAAGTATATACATGGAGATAGATATTTCCATGAGCATTCCATACCATTCCATGGAAGAACTCATGGAAAGTTCTAGGGAGCTTCCATTATGTTCTTGGGCCTTCCATGAGGTTCTTAGATTAAAACTCTTAATTGGGTCATAATCTTAGTGGGTTGGACCACAAACTTGTTGGGTTGTGACATTCTCCCCCACCTAAGCTCGCGACGTCCTCGTCGTGTGATCCTCGTGATACTTCTTGATTTTGTCTATGAACTGCCTCAATAAGTCTTCGGCTTCCCAGCTTGCTTCACTATCGGGCAAGTTACGCCACTTAACTAGGTATTCTCTATAGCTCGGCACACCTCGTCTCTATACCGTTCGATGAAACAAGATATCTTCCACCTCACGATCAAACGAAGTCGCAACTGCCATTGGTGCACGTTTGGAAACTCCTCGTTCTGGGTTTTCCTCGTCTCCATGATAAGGTTTTAGAAAACTTACGTGGAAGACTGGATGAATCTTTAATTTGAGCGGTAGTTGAACTCGATAAGATACATTCCCAACATGTCCAATTACCTGGAATGGGACTTCATATCTCCGGATCAATCCTTTGTGCACCTTCCTAAATGTTTTGAATTGTTGAGGTAAAAGCTTCACCATCACTTGGTCCCCAACTTTGAACTCAACATGTCGTCTTTTCTCATCCGCCCATTTCTTCATTTTCTTGGCCGCCTTATCTAGTGATGCTCGCGCCAAGTCGGCTTGTTCGTGCCACTCCTTCATCGTTGTATAAGCGGTTGGGCTACTTCCATCATATGAAGCGGCCAAAGCATTAGGGGTCAAAGGTTAGCGTCCTGTCACCAACTCAAAAGGACTCTTCCCCGTGGACTCACTCCTTTGCATGTTATAAGAGAACTGAGCAATATCAAGAAGCTTAGCCCAATCATGTTGATTTACACTTATATAATGTCGAAGATAGAGCTCCAATAGTACATTCACCCTTTCCATCTGTCCATCCGTTTGGGGATGAAAACTCGTGGAGAAATTCAAGTCTGTCCCCATGATCTTGAACAACTCCGTCCAAAAACGCCCTGTGAACCTTGGATCTCGATCACTTACTATCACATGAGGTATCCCCCAATACTTCACCACATTCTTGAAAAATAGTTTTGCGGTTTCATCCGCGGTAACTTCGGATGATGCGGCTATGAAGGTACCATACTTAGAAAACCGGTCTACCACGACTATAATACTCCCACACCCTTCCGACTTGGGTAAGCAAGTAATGAAGTCCATGGAAACACTCTCCCATGGTCCTTTCGGTGTAGGTAGTGGCTGTAATAGTCCTCCTGGTTGGCGTTGCTCTATCTTGTCTTGTTGGTATATTAGGCATGTCTGCACGTACGTCTCTACGTCGTCTTCCATCCTTGGCCAATAATAAGTGCCTTCTACTAATGCCAGCGTCCTCTTGATACCTGGATGACCAGCCCACTTTGAATCATGACACTCCTTCAAGATTGTCCGTCTAAGATCACCCCACTTAGACACATATAACCGGTCTCCTTTGGTGAATAATAGATCACCCTTGAGCCAAAACCTTCGCGTTTTCCCATCTCGAGCCAATCCAACAAGGTTTTTGGCTATAGGATCATGCTCTAATCCCTCCTTTATACGATCTTGAAGGAAGAATTGTGGTTTTGTGATCGCTGCAAACTCCGCCTTACGACTTAGGGCATCAGCTACCACATTGGCTTTCCCAGGCTTATACTCCAACACATAGTCAAATTCGGCTAAGAAGTCTTGCCAACGAGCTTGTTTGGGACTCAACTTCTTTTGGGTTTGAAAATAACTCGTTGCCACATTATTCGTCTTGATCACGAACCTTGATCCCAAAAGATAATGCCTCCATGTCCTCAAACAATGAACCACCGTCGTCATCTCCTTCTCCTGCACAGTGTACTTTCTTTACGCCTCGTTAAGTTTCCGGCTCTCGAACGCGATCAGGTGTCCCTCTTGCATTAGAACTCCTCTAATAGTAAAGTCCGATGCATCTGTGTGTAACTCGAACGGAATGGTCACATCCGGAAGTCTGATGTTATGAGAGGTGTATATAAAATAGCTTATATTTTTACAGGAAAAACTATTAAATACGATACAATTTTACACAAGATATTTATTTATTTATAAAATGGATATACTTAAACCTTGCTACAACACTTATAGGCAGTGTACCTAATCGTACAGTAGTGTAGTTTTTAGTAAGTCCGGTTCGTTCCACAGGGAAAAATCTTTAAACAAAGCTTAACGCTATATTAGTTTTATTTTATAAAAATACAAATATATATATAAGTAATATTATAATTATAAAGGGGGGTTTTTACCGTTTAATGACCGGTTTGTAGATTTTAAAAACTTAAGTCGCAGTTAAAACCAAATGTAAAATATTAAAAATAAATACAAGACTTAATTTAAAGCGTAAAGTAAATAACGATAATGAAATTGTGATAAATAAAAGTGCAATAAAATAAACTTGCGATAATTAAAAAGTACGATAATTAAAAGTGCAATTAAATACAATAACAATAAATAAAAGTGCGATAATTAGAAGTGCAATTAAATATAAAATAAAGGAAATTAAATATGAAATAAAAGAATTATGCTTATTTAAACTTCCGTAATCATGATGTTTGACGTGTTGATTTTAGTTTTATGCCCATGGGTTAATTGTCCTTTGTCCTGGATTATTTAATATGTCCGTCTGGTTTTTGTCCATAACAGTCCATCAGTCATAAATATAAAGTGCGAGTGTCCTCGTCAAATTATCCTTATACCCGAAGTTAAATATTCCAACTAATTGGGGACTTAAACTGTAACAAAGTTTTATTACTTTGTTTAATAATTACACCAGGATATCGACTGCGTGTAACCCAAGGTTTTAATACTTTGTTACCAATTATGCCAAGTGTCCTTGTACATAATTTCACCCCTATTTTAATAATTCTAGTGACTATTGATCCATTCCCGTGTCCAGTTAAATGAACGATTATTCGTACATATAAATACCCCGCTCATCGTGTCCGATCGAGTGTATATGGTTATTTATAGGGACGTCCAATTGTAAATCTTTATATTAAAATTAACAAATTATCATTTAGTTAAACAAATATAAAGCCCATTAATAGCCCATAGTCTAATTTCCCACAAGTGTTGTTCTTTTGTCCAAACCCCAATTATGGTACAAAGCCCAATTACCCAATTTTAATATTTTTAGCCCAACATCATGATTACTTCGGATTAAATAAGCATAATAATAACTTAGCTACGAGACATTAAATTAAAAAGGTTGAACATAACTTACAATGATTAAAAATAGCGTAGCGTTACACGGACAGAATTTCGACTTACACCCTTACAACATTCGCTAACATACCCTTATTATTAGAATTAAAATTAAAATTATAATATATATATATATATATATATATATATATATATATATATATATATATATATGTTTACGAGATAGAGAGAAAGATATAAGATATATGGTACACCAGAGCTCGTGTTTTATAGGCTTTGTGAACTGAAAAAGTTGGCCATGCGATCGCATGGCTTTTGTGCCTCCAGGCCATGCGATCGCATGGTGGTAGGTGACAGCTCAAAATTCTTGTTTTCTTGTTTGTCGACGTTTTAATTAAATAAATATAATATATAAATAATTATAAGAATTATTTAAATATTATATTATATTTATGTGCATAGTTGACTTGTAATTTTTAGTCCGTTACGTCGAGCGTTGAGAGTTGACTCTGGTCCCGGTTCCGGATTTTCGAACGTCCTTGCGTACAATTTAATATTTTGTACTTTGCGTTTTGAATCTTGTACTCTTGTAATTTCGAGACGTTTCTTATCAATAATTGGAACCTCTTTGATTGTATTTTGTACTTTTGAGCTTTTTGGTCGTTTGCGTCTTCAATTCGTTGAATCTGTCTTTTGTCTTCACCTTTTATTATTTAAACGAATATCACTTGTAAATAGAACAGTTGCAACTAAAAGCTTGTCTTTCTTGAGGGATAATGCTATGAAATATATGTTCGTTTTTAGCATTATCAAATATTCCCACACTTGAGCGTTGCTTGTCCTCAAGCAATATAGTCTTGAAATACTAGAATCACTTCTTTATTCTTCACACTTTGTACATCAGTGATTTCTTTACGGCGGTATAAACAATGGTAGTAACGATGTGGTTTACAGTCCCACATGACTATAAAATTTAGATCCATTAAGGAAATTGGATCTTTATGAAAACATTTGATCTTTTTGAAAATTAAATCTAGCTTTTACCCTAGATAAGTTTTCCGGAATAACCCTTCACCGGTGTTTGCAAAATATTTTTGTGGGTTTGGTGGGTTTCAGATTTGAAAATTTTAGCTCAAAACTTGCGGTTTTGTGTCACCCACTTGCTAACCTTGTATTAGGAAAGTAACACGTCCAGTATACTTGCTCCGAATATTACCTTTCGATAAACTACCGTCCGGTTGTAAAGGAAAGCGTTGAACAAGCAACTGTTAAGGCAATGTCCCCTGACATGCTTTTAATTATGGTTTATAACGTGTCGGACGCAATTACTATCCTTTGTAGGAGCAATAGTAAAGCTCACCCTTATAATTTTCCGGTCTGGCACAAGGTCCTGTCTTTTACCATGCTATGCAACCACCGTTCTTACGGTTGACACCCTATTTGGTTCAGGTGACCTAATGAATTCCAGGTGAATTCCTAGGATTTTACGTTCAATGGTAATGAACGCATTTAAAATAGGTTTTCAGAAAACAAATCGGTTTTAATTTTGATCAAAATATTTTCTCGTTCAAGCTCGAGTTTAGATATCATCGAATTCCATGAGTTTGTAATTCTCAATCTTTAAAGTCAATCTTAAGGATTGAGTAATATCAGGCTTAAAAGCTGATTTTTAATCTTTAAGGAGATTATCCTTTCTGGGGGTCTGATTCATTAGTCTTATCAAGCTAATTTGCACGGCGCCCTCCCCATTTTACAAGACAGATCCTCTCATGGTTAGGATAAGTCTGACCACATGGTGACCCTGTTTGATGCTGAGGTCTGTGGATTTCATGCAGATTTTAGAGATGACTTTTCTAGATTTTTCATCAACCTACAGCTGGTCTGGACGACAACTTCATGACCTAAATCAAGAAGCGCGTTTCTTTTTTGGAAGACTTTACTTCCTTTTAACGATGGAATTGATTCATCGTGTAGATCCATCTTTCTTTCAAATATATTACAGTAAATCGGGTAAAACTGTTTAGTTTAGTCCAAAGCAAAAGTATCTTCAATTATTTGTTACAGAAATATGTGACATATGTTTAAGATAACTTGATAATTTTTCCCACACTTGGCTTTTATTTTCCTTTTTATTGTCCTCTATTCCATTTTAAATGAATTTTAACATTTTGGTTTGTTTCTCAATTTATGTCCTTTCCGAGGTAACAATAATTTCAGTGTTAACACCTAGTTTTATCGTTCATAAATATGTATAAACATGATTTTGAGTTCATTTAATTGAAAATTTTGAAAATTTTTACTAGAATTAGGTAGTCAGTATATAAGACTAGGGTTGTTCTTTATTATCAGAGAGCACTAGATTCTAATACAACTACTACTTTACAAGTATTTCTAATGGTAACCAAGTGTATAAAGTAAAAATTTTAAAATCCGAAAGAATTTAACCCCTTCCCACACTTAAGATCTTGCAATGCCCTCATTTGCAAGAAATCAGTAACAATTTAAATTATTGAGGGTGATTAGCGTAGAAATGATTAAATTTTACCAAAGTTTCCAAACATATTGGCGTTTGTTTGATGAATGATAAATGGTGCACATCATTTGTTCATTCCTTCTTGTTGTTACATCACATTTGTTTTTCGTTTTGTCATCAAAACTAGCTTTTGCTGAACTTAATGCCAGTCTTTGAAAATGCGCTGTTTTACCCTGTTTTGTACAATCGACAATATACATACATACAAATATAAACATTCATGGCAATTTGAAATGGGACTTAATATCCCACTTTCAAATCCTAAATGTGAAATATTAGTACACAATAATAATAAAAATGATAAAAATTACACAAATATATCCAATAACATAAGTTTAAACATGAAAAAGTCAAAAGATAAAAACATAACAATCATAAAAATAACCAAATGGAACCAAATCAGTCTGGATATGGGTTCCAGTTCATCTCATCAGGTGGGTTCCATTGTTGGTTATAGGTGTTCTGATAGGCTTGGTTATAGTCATACCGGTTAAAGGGTGGTCGGATCTCGGGGCTGTGTGGCGGAAAATGAGCAGGTCGAGTAGGTACGTAGTTATTTGGTACCTGATATGATAGCTGGCTCATGATTTGGTGCTGATGAACTAACCAGCTATCATGTTGGCGTCGCCTATAATCCTCGTATACTCGCTCGGAGTTCCACTGCTCATACATACTATATCTGGCCGCGTTCGTCATTGCTTCCTCATCTATACGAATGTGGACGTCAAGAATAGCATCTCGAAAAACATCCCTAATGTCTTCCGCCTCCTCCATTTCCTCGTCTGAGCCTCTCTCTACCTGAGGATGAGATCCCTCATAGGGTACTGTCTGGTTACGTCTACTTTTCAATACCTTAGCACCCACATAAACTTTCAATCCTAAGGGCTCAACCTGTTCTCTACAAAGCTGTAATGGACCTCCTTGGTTCCTATCAACACCTAAATACTCTCCAATGAGAGTAACAAAAATACCTCCTCCTATTATACTTCCGTCCTGCATTCCCTCTACCATTTTAGATAAATAAAAAGCAACACAGTAAGGGATATTGACAAAGCTTCTAGGATCCCGAATACACTTTAGGTAGAATAAATCATGTAAGGTAATTTTTTATTTATTGTGACCTCTCTGTGTAATCGAGTTAGCCAAAAATCTATGAATAATACGAAGCTCGGCTCTGTCAATATGTGTATAGGAGTGTCCTCCTGCTCGTGTATAAACATCAAAATGTGACATACGCCTCCAAATGGCGTCAGCGTCAAAGTTGCTATCTACCCTTTCACCATAATGAATCAAGTTTGTACAATCGGGTAGTAGCAACTCACCAGGAGTATATATCTGTAAAGCCCTGGCCATGTCCAGCATGGACATTCTGTACATCCTACCGCCAAGGATAAACCTAAGAAATCTTCTATCATCTATTCTAACTATATTTGTATCAAGTGATACAGTACTCATCAACTCAACACACCATTCCTTATATACAGGTCTACGAATGGTGAAAAGACGTTCCCAATCTGTAAAAGAAGAACTGCCATACCTTTGAACCAAAAGCTGTCTAACATGGTCAGCTAGATGGACTGTTTCCAAAGGGGCCCAATCGATTACCCTTGGCACCTCTACATTTTTTGTTACCAATTTGAATTTGTTCCTTTGATATGTCTCGTAATCTCTCCATCTTCTATCAAATCTCAGATTAGGATGTAGAGTGTGCTCAGGAATTGTTGGGAATTCTACTGGCGGTCTCATCAGGAATACTATGAATTCATTAACAAACTGTACCGGATCATAATAAGGTATGTGCTGATCAGGCTGTTGTTGTGGTTCTTGTTGTGGTCCTTGTTCGTGTTGCATTTCTGGTTCTGGTTCTGGTGCTGGTGCTGGTGCTGGTGCTGGTCGTCTAGATGATGATGCTCCTGAACCTCCAGTATCGGCTATCTGCAAAACACATTAAACACAAAATTTGTGCATCCAAATATGCATTAGTGTTAGCAAAATAACAACTTAAAACAATCACTATAACATGTATTTTGTACACTTTTCAAATAAGCACATATGAAAATGTATACAAAGTTCATAAGCATTTAAGTCAAATAACATGTCAAAATAGTCATTACTAATAATTAAACAAGTTTCAAATGGCAAATATATCAAATTAATCAAGTTCATGAATTTTGGACTTAAAAAGTCCACTTTAATCTCTAAAAATCATGTTTAGGATCAATGTTTGGATCATTTAACTATCTAAACATGTTACACTACTCAATTTAGCAATAATTCATGACAAAAATCGGCCATAACCTATTTATATCAAAAAGCCCCAAATTGCTCAAGAACACTGAAAGGACCGGTCCTAATCCTCCCGGACGTAGTCTTCAACAGTTGGTCACATTGCGATGATCGACTCCAAGTAAGGTCCTTAATATGAGCTATTGCACAGCGAAAGGCTAAATTCGTACCTGAGAATAACATGCTTTAAAAGGTCAACATAAAGTTGGTGAGATATATAGGTTTGATGCTAGCATCGTTATAACTATGGATCACAAGATTTCATATATAAAAATATAATACACTCGCAAGTGTATGAAAAGCATTCTAAGTAATGGGCACCCGGTAACTAGCCTTAACAAGAGTGTGTACCCCTGAGTTATAATAATATGTGCACCGAATCAAGTGCGTTCCGTTAACCTCGAAGTACTAAACACCCGTTCTTCTAGTTCAGTAGTGACTAGAACAACATCTGGGTGGGGGTGTAAAACCCGATAGATCTATCTTTAGGATTCGCGCCTACCAGTTCATAAACCAATAGTTAAAGTTACCAAGCTAGGGGATTTTTGATTCAAACCCATATAGAACGTAATTTTAGTCACTTGTGTCCATAACGTAAATCATTTATAAAAACAGCGCATGTATTCTCAGCCCAAAAATATTTAAAGTTTAAAAGGGGACTATATACTCACCTAATGTATTTTGTAGTAAAAATACATATAACATCATTGATCAAGTATAAGGTTGGCCTCGGATTCACGAACCTATATCATTTATATTTATATTAAAATATATTATGAAAATTAAATAATCCATCTATTAATTATATAGTATTTGTATAATTAATGTTGTAGTTTATATATATCATTTGTATTAAACTCTAATATATTCATATCCTAAATTCATGTTATATATGTATTTATTTTGTATATACATAATAGAGATGTTAATATTTTTAATATAAAATTATAGATAATGTTAATATAATTTTAGTATTAGTATATGTTTATATACAACATATTTATTTGTTATAATGATATTATAATAATAATGAAAATGAAATTTTTTTTTATAAAAAGAGTAGTTTTACTAATAATACAAGTTATAATAATAATATAAATCTTAATAAAAATGATAATTTCTATAATAATATCAATTCTAGTAATGATAATAATATTACTAATATTTAATAATAATAACAATAATAATAATAATAACAATAACAATAACAAATCAATAATAATAATAATAATAATAATAATAATAATAATAATAATTAAAGAATCATAATTAAAGACTACCTTAGAAAACTCCTTTAAAAAGAAAAACACCCCAAGCGAGGCTCGAACCCGCGACCTCTCGAATGCCTATTAATACCTAATGCCATCATTCCATCTCTGTTTTCTACAATTTATATCGCCTCATTAGTTTATAACCCGTGTGCATCTGTTTTCTTAAAACTCACTTTCACATCTATGGCCCAATACCGAGATCCATTTAACCAAGGCCCGACTATCCAATGAATCTCAGCCCGACAAATAGAAAATACGGCCCAAAAAGAAGAGAAAGATGACTCAACAAAATTTGGAGTTCGATCCAAGTTTTACGGCTTAAAAGCAGATATGGGGACAAGGGTTATGTTATAGAACTTAGGATTCCAAAACAGAAAGCACCAACCATCCTTATCTATCTATCTTTATTGTCATCATTTTGTATCCCCTAATTAACTCATTATCATAACACCCACTACCGTACTCTATATATTATCATCCATTTTATTGTTAAAAGAAGGAAAACCCATCGATTTGGGTCTATTTGTTTGGCGAAAGTACTGCAGCAAGAAGAGGGTTTAGATGATGAAAGGTGGTGGTTCGACCGGTGGAGATGGTGGGTAGTTTAAAGTGGTGAGGGTGTGTTCTACACCGAAGATAAATAGCAACAATAACTGCAGCAGTCATAGTTACTAGCAACCTGAGGTGATTCTTGGGGGTGTATTGGTGACGGACGAGATCAACAAAAGAGGTGACGGGTGGTGTTTGTTTGGTGGGTTTTGGGTGGTTCTCAAACTAAACAAGAAACGAGAAAGGTGGCGGTTTGGGTAGTTCGAAAACAGAAACTAAAAGAGAGGTGGCCAAGTGAGGAGGTGATGGTTGGTTTATGGGTTTTGATGATGGTAATTGATTATAGAAACGGGAACAAGAGACGCGTGATAGCAACACTTATGTTTGTAGCCAAAGTTCGAAAAGTATCAATGAGGTATCGATCAAAAGGGTATTCAGTTAACATTGTTACCATCATTGTCTTGTTATCATTGAAGTAATAGTAACAATAGAAACAGAAAGCAAACGTGCAGCTGCAGTATGTATTCGAATGAAAAGAATGAAATATAGTAGTTGTAGTTGATGGCATTTTGTGGTGTTTCTAAAAAAATTAGAAAGACAAGAGAATATAGATGAGCTGTGTCGACAGAAATTATTCCTAGATAAAGAGAACAAAATATTCAATGTGGAAAAGGATTTGTAACAGATTTTGGATTGCTACTGTGCTTGATTTTTGATTTGTACGATTGATGTAAGAGCTAAATGATTTTTTTACTTGTCTCATTGATCAATTCGTTTGGTTATAAAGCAAATTCGATTGTTGACAGTAATTCCTATCAGGAAGCAATTAAATACAATAAATTTGTTAAATTCAACCATTTGGTACGAATGATGTGGATGTAAAGCAATCTTGGTGACAGAAACAAAAATCACCTACAGGATCGATGGGTATATGTGACTGATTCGTACCATTTTTTGCTTTTATAATTGATATGATTAATTAATAATTAATAATAATTAATAATAATAATAATAATAATAATAATAATAATAATAATAGGATAACAATAATGATAATAATATCACTTATCATAATAATAATAATTATTATGTATATTAATAATAATTAATAGTAATAATACTTATAATAATCAAACAATAACAATATTAGTTTTATGAAATGTTTTATTTTGATAATCATAACATTAAAATTATTAAAATTTTAATATTTAATATTTATTAATATTACTAATATTGATTTTAATGAAAGTAGTAATAATAAAAGTAATACTAATACTACCACAACAATTATATCAATACAATTACCGATTAAGAGTAAAATTCATTTATATATATATATATATACTACCATATATCCAATTATGTTTTAAGTATTAAGTAGTTAATTATATTAGTTATATATAGTGAAACAAATAATATCTGAGCATGACATTTAATTACTTTGTTAGCATTGATATTTTATGTATATTCAATCTATTCTCTATATTCAAAATAATAAGTTTCAATCATTTTAAGTTATTGTTCATAATAACTAAATCACATACTAGTACATTAATATATTTAGTTTATTATATATAACTATTTACATATATAGTTATTTATACATATATTTCTGTTTACAGTTGAAAGTTCGTGAATCGTCAGGCTTGGTCAAAGGGTAACTGATTATTCAAATATAGATTTTGAACTTTCTAGACTCAACATTACAGATTTTGCTTATCGTGTCGGAAACATGTAAAGTTTAAGGTTTAAATTTGGTCGGAAATTTCCGGGTCGTTACAGTACCCACCCGTTAAAGAAATTTCGTCCCCGAAATTTGGTAAAGGTTGTCATAAATAACAATAAGAATGTTTTCATGACGAATATGAGGTAATAATAGAGTTTTATCATTATTAGAAGTTATGGATAAAACGATTCGATCATGTGAAGCGCACGAGTGAAGCTATCACAAAAGAATGAAATGAGTAAATATGATATCGTTTTAACTGATGCCGTGGTTATGATTGATTTCCGGAATTCACGAGATTTAAAGAAAATCTTTCGTAATAAGATTTGGTTCTTCGGCGATTTAAGAAACAGGATCTCCTTTGATTTAATGCGGCAAATCTGTTGTGACTTCTCTGTCGAATATTTCACTTATAAAACTACCTCCTTCATTTCTTTACAACTCATACCTCCTATTATTTTCCTCGATTCATACTCTTAGAGTATTTGTCCTTAATATCCTTCTAACTTTCATATCTATCGTTCTTCTTTTTCATCTTACACCAGAAGAATCTATTTACTTCTATTATTCTCTTGTATTTGTAGTGTTTCTAGTTCTCCCGTGTCTCTATATCGCTATCTGTATCGATATACACGGTTTGTAAATTTCAGGATTGTTATCGGCCTTTGTATTCTTCATTATTTTTCAGAGCCTCATGCTTTTGTTTTCTCTTCCCGACTTCGAGTCAAGTGAGTAATGGTCCGAATTTCACACATATGGATTTTGGAATGAACATTGTTAATGTTTTAAGAAAGAAATCGTAATAACACGATCTTGATTCGTTAAATTACCAGAATACCCTGGAAAAGACGGAGTCATCAAGAAAATATTTTCTTGATATGTTTAGAGATTAGATAGAAGGTAAGAGCCGTGTAACATGGCATATGATGATGGTACTGTGAATCATCACATTCCATTAGAAACTTAACATGACTTACTGTAATATAATGAAGTTAATCAAGTTTCATTATATTATACTAATTCATGCATCAGTTCCCAACACTACTTCAGAACATTCCTATTTTAAACTCGAAGGTTTCAGAATTTAGAAACTAATGCAGTTTCTTTTATATTGTAATGCAGATGTTACGAAGTGATAAATGATTTCAGATGGAAATAATATCTCCAGAAATTTGAAGAATATACATAACGGAAGATATAAAATATCTTATAATCTCTACGATCAAATGTTGATGAAGAATATCATCCGAAAAGGTTTAGAATAAGGAGTAGGGTTCTTACTAACGTTTTTAGTAGGCACTGTATCATTTGAATCTTTTGAAGTCGAGTTCAGTTTTCATGATTTGTTCACGGTTTCCTTCATACTTTGCTCAATCCGTTTTCCAATTTGAACCCTTCTCTTTTTCTGAGCTTTTCCAACATACTTTACTTCATCGTAAACTTTTGACTGTTAAGGTCGTTTACGGTTTTTGCTGCTTCATCAGCATTTCAAGAACTACTTCGCAGTTTAGGGTGTTTTTCAGAAACTTCACATTCGAAGCATGAAATTCTTAGGGATAGACATTATAGGTATAACTGGAGAACTTCTGCGAGATTTTCAAAATACTGATTGCGGATTCCATCAAAGGGATGACGAGCTGCTGGTACATGATGTCGTGGAATATGAAAGGTTCTCCAATAACGATGACGAAAGGATAACGTATTAATATCGAGATGATAATAAGACTAGTTTTACTCAGAAGTCAAAGTGGAGCTGTGACAAAATTAGCTTCTTGAAATGGAATTGTAGGGTTGTTTTTGCTAATGAATGATAAGAAATTCGACGCGGATAGGTTTTAACTACAACTTTGGTTTCGAAAGTTTTTCAGGTGCATAAATCTTTTCTTCCGTAGATGAAGTGCGGTTGGTTTATCTTTCCGATCGAGGTGTTTTCAAGAATCATGAAAAGTTGTGAATGCGATTTGTAATCGTCAAGATACGAATGAGGTTTAAAATAGAATCAAGTGGCAAACTTGAAGAATTATTTAGTTTCATATATATAATCAGCATTTTAATTCATTTTAATTCATTTTAATTGTCCAAAATTTAGTAGTCCAACAGTCCTATAGTTCAACATATTCATATATAATTTATTATATAATATTAATACTTATCGTGACCCACGTACCGGTCTCGGTGTCGATCACAACTCAAAGTATATATATATTTTGGAATCAACTCCGACCCTGTATAGCCAACTCCTACCTTCACATATAGAGTGTCTATGGTTGTTCCGAAATATATATATAGATGGGTCGATATGATAAGTCGAAACCTTGCATACGTGTCCCGACGGTATGTAAAGTGCGTAAAAGTAAATAACAGAAATTAAATGACGATAAATAAAATTGCGAGAATGTAAATTGCAATAAATTAAATGTTAGCCGGGAACAGTTAGCTAGGAACAGTTAGCGTGGATTCCTAACAATATTTCAATTTATTTAACTCGTCTGTTTCTAACAAATTTTATTTTGTCCAATGTTTTCTTCTTTATGCCACTTGTTGGATTCTAATAGGTCAAAATCCGAATATGAAATTTGAATAGAAATGGTTATTCTGTGGCGAACGGATACGTGTATTGGTAGTTGTAAGTAGGATAGTAAATGATCGTTGAATCAGATTCGAAGAATGTACAGTGTAACTTATTAATGTGAATTCTAAATATTCCTCGGGTACTACCCACCCGTTAAAATATTTTCATCATTAACAGTTTGTACAAAAGAATTTTTAATTACAATTTTTATGAAAATATACTTGCATATATATTTTCATCGGATGTAATCATGGATTTAATGAGTCAAAAACTCATCTAATTTACCGTTAATACTAGATTACATAATCTCTAAAACTTTAGAAATTACATATTCACCATGTCGAACGAGGAAAAATGAGGTGGAATGATACGTAAAGCGAAGATAGCCGATGTAGATTGATGTGTAGAACGAAGTTCATACTCGAAATACAGATGGTGATATTGAGGCGTGTAATGTTGATATTCGAGGTACAGATTGTGATATTGAGAGTTACGGCGCGGTTATGGTTTAGAGATGATAAGGGTACTGTCGACGTCGATGATGGTGGTACTGATTATGCTGCTGGTGCTGCTGCTGGTGTTCGTAACCTTCGCACCAGGTTCTCCAAGGTCGTCACACGAGCGCGTATTTCGTTAACTTCATCTAGTACTACGGAATGATTGACGTTGAGTAAGATTCGAAATATAGGATAATATATAATCGTGACGGGATACTCTGGAATTGAGAGGGTAAATGGTTTTTCGAACAGGTTTGCCGGTAAGTGCTTTCAGGTTGAAAAGGGCAATTTGGTGGATGGAAGATATCTTTGACGTGAAATGATTTTCGGATATCGGATGATATTCTAACTATATAGAATATCTGTATGTATTTCGTAGACTACAGAGGAATTTACGGCATATGTCAGGCAAGTCTACAGATATGCTAAGATATGAATTATCAGATACGCTAAGATATGAATCTTGTCTATTCACTATCGATGCACTAATTGCAGTAAGACGTGTCTAGACTTATGAATGATAAGCAGGCAATTCCCTAGGGATGATAAGCAGATGATTTCCGACTAGAATGATAAGCAAAACTTTTTGACAGGCAGACACGGTCGAAGTCCAGACTCACTAATGTATTCTAACAACTACTAGTCAGACACACTAATGCAAGGCCTGGTTCACTAAGACCAACGCTCTGATACCAACTGAAAGGACCGGTCCTAATCCTCCCGGACGTAGTCTTCAACAGTTGGTCACATTGCGATGATCGACTCCAAGTAAGGTCCTTAATATGAGCTATTGCACAGCGGAAGGCTAAATTCGTACCTGAGAATAACATGCTTTAAAAGGTCAACATAAATTTGGTGAGATATATAGGTTTGATGCTAGCATCGTTATAACTATGGACCACAAGATTTCATATATAAAAATATAATACACTCGCAAGTGTATGAAAAGCATTCTAAGTAATGGGCACCCGGTAACTAGCCTTAACAAGAGTGTGTACCCCTGAGTTATAATAATATGTGCACCGAATCAAGTGCGTTCCGTTAACCTCGAAGTACTAAACACCCGTTCTTCTAGTTCAGTAGTGACTAGAACAACATCTGGGTGGGGGTGTAAAACCCGATAGATCTATCTTTAGGATTCGCGCCTACCAGTTCATAAACCAATAGTTAAAGTTACCAAGCTAGGGGATTTTTGATTCAAACCCATACAGAACGTAATTTTAGTCACTTGTGTCCATAACGTAAATCATTTATAAAAACAGCGCATGTATTCTCAGCCCAAAAATATTTAAAGTTTAAAAGGGGACTATATACTCACCTAATGTATTTTGTAGTAAAAATACATATAACATCATTGATCAAGTATAAGGTTGGCCTCGGATTCACGAACCTATATCATTTATATTTATATTAAAATATATTATGAAAATCAAATAATCCATCTATTAATTATATAGTATTTGTATAATTAATGTTGTAGTTTATATATATCATTTGTATTAAACTCTAATATATTCATATCCTAAATTCATGTTATATATGTATTTATTTTGTATATACATAATAGAGATGTTAATATTTTTAATATAAAATTATAGATAATGTTAATATAATTTTAGTATTAGTATATGTTTATATACAACATATTTATTTGTTATAATGATATTATAATAATAATGAAAATGAAATTTTTTTTATAAAAAGAGTAGTTTTACTAATAATACAAGTTATAATAATAATATAAATCTTAATAAAAATGATAATTTCTATAATAATATCAATTCTAGTAATGATAATAATATTACTAATATTTAATAATAATAACAATAATAATAATAATAACAATAACAATAACAAATCAATAATAATAATAATAATAATAATAATAATAATAATAATAATAATAATAATAATAATTAAAGAATCATAATTAAAGACTACCTTAGAAAACTCCTTTAAAAAGAAAAACACCCCAAGCGAGGCTCGAACCCGCGACCTCTCGAATGCCTATTAATACCTAATGCCATCATTCCATCTCTGTTTTCTACAATTTATATCGCCTCATTAGTTTATAACCCGTGTGCATCTGTTTTCTTAAAACTCACTTTCACATCTATGGCCCAATACCGAGATCCATTTAACCAAGGCCCGACTATCCAATGAATCTCAGCCCGACAAATAGAAAATACGGCCCAAAAAGAAGAGAAAGATGACTCAACAAAATTTGGAGTTCGATCCAAGTTTTACGGCTTAAAAGCAGATATGGGGACAAGGGTTATGTTATAGAACTTAGGATTCCAAAACAGAAAGCACCAACCATCCTTATCTATCTATCTTTATTGTCATCATTTTGTATCCCCTAATTAACTCATTATCATAACACCCACTACCGTACTCTATATATTATCATCCATTTTATTGTTAAAAGAAGGAAAACCCATCGATTTGGGTCTATTTGTTTGGCGAAAGTACTGCAGCAAGAAGAGGGTTTAGATGATGAAAGGTGGTGGTTCGACCGGTGGAGATGGTGGGTAGTTTAAAGTGGTGAGGGTGTGTTCTACACCGAAGATAAATAGCAACAATAACTGCAGCAGTCATAGTTTCTAGCAACCTGAGGTGATTCTTGGGGGTGTATTGGTGACGGACGAGATCAACAAAAGAGGTGACGGGTGGTGTTTGTTTGGTGGGTTTTGGGTGGTTCTCAAACTAAACAAGAAACGAGAAAGGTGGCGGTTTGGGTAGTTCGAAAACAGAAACTAAAAGAGAGGTGGCCAAGTGAGGAGGTGATGGTTGGTTTATGGGTTTTGATGATGGTAATTGATTATAGAAACGGGAACAAGAGACGCGTGATAGCAATCACTTATGTTTGTAGCCAAAGTTCGAAAAGTATCAATGAGGTATCGATCAAAAGGGTATTCAGTTAACATTGTTACCATCATTGTCTTGTTATCATTGAAGTAATAGTAACAATAGAAACAGAAAGCAAACGTGCAGCTGCAGTATGTATTCGAATGAAAAGAATGAAATATAGCAGTTGTAGTTGATGGCGTTTTGTGGTGTTTCTAAAAAAATTAGAAAGACAAGAGAATATAGATGAGCTGTGTCGACAGAAATTATTCCTAGATAAAGAGAACAAAATATTCAATGTGGAAAAGGATTTGTAACAGATTTTGGATTGCCACTGTGCTTGATTTTTGATTTGTACGATTGATGTAAGAGCTAAATGATTTTTTTACTTGTCTCATTGATCAATTCGTTTGTTTATAAAGCAAATTCGATTGTTGACAGTAATTCCTATCAGGAAGCAATTAAATACAATAAATTTGTTAAATTCAACCATTTGGTACGAATGATGTGGATGTAAAGCAATCTTGGTGACAGAAACAAAAATCACCTACAGGATCGATGGGTATATGTGACTGATTCGTACCATTTTTTGCTTTTATAATTGATATGATTAATTAATAATTAATAATTATTAATAATAATAATAATAATAATAATAATAATAATAATAATAATAGGATAACAATAATGATAATAATATCACTCATCATAATAATAATAATTATTATGTATATTAATAATAATTAATAGTAATAATACTTATAATAATCAAACAATAACAATATTAGTTTTATGAAATGTTTTATTTTGATAATCATAACATTAAAATTATTAAAATTTTAATATTTAATATTTATTAATATTACTAATATTGATTTTAATGAAAGTAGTAATAATAAAAGTAATACTAATACTACCACAACAATTATATCAATACAATTACCGATTAAGAGTAAAATTCATTTATATATATATATATACTACCATATATCCAATTATGTTTTAAGTATTAAGTAGTTAATTATATTAGTTATATATAGTGAAACAAATAATATCTGAGCATGACATTTAATTACTTTGTTAGCATTGATATTTTATGTATATTCAATCTATTCTCTATATTCAAAATAATAAGTTTCAATCATTTTAAGTTATTGTTCATAATAACTAAATCACATACTAGTACATTAATATATTTAGTTTATTATATATAACTATTTATATATATAGTTATTTATACATATATTTCTGTTTACAGTTGAAAGTTCGTGAATCGTCAGGCTTGGTCAAAGGGTAACTGATTATTCAAATATAGATTTTGAACTTTCTAGACTCAACATTACAGATTTTGCTTATCGTGTCGGAAACATGTAAAGTTTAAGGTTTAAATTTGGTCGGAAATTTCCGGGTCGTTACAAACACAAACCCTAGATTTCTAAAATTTTTGAAGTTTTTGGCTTCAAATCATGTTAAATAGCATCAATCTAGGTTATACATGCATAAAATACTAACAATTTAACACTAATTACACTAGAAATTAACAAAATTGCATTAGGTAAAATATTGGTAATTATCACAAAAACTAGCAAATTTATGAGTTTAGGGGTGTAATTTTTACCATTTTGCTGAAGAATGAGAATCTAGGCATGATTAGAGCAAGAAAAATGACGAATTACGGTGGAAAAATGATGAAATTTGGTGAAGATTTGAGGTATTTTTCGTGTATGTGTGTGTGAAGTGGTAAAGAACACAGCTCGCTGTCTGTTTTGAGTCTGGCCAGATTTTTGCCTCCATGCGATCGAATGGAGGTATAAGGAGAATCCCATGCGATCGCATGGGTGCCCGGCTACAGTGATTTCAGGGTTTTTTTTTTTTTTTTTAAACAACCTTATACTTTATAAAACATATAATTAATTAAATTCTAAAAATTTTGTTTTCCTTTAGGAGCGAGGGTATTTCGAATCGATGTCCTAGTCTGTCCCTCGACAAAATTTTAAAATTTGTCAATTCAAAGCGCGATTTTAAAAGTAAAGATTTTTGGGTTTTTTTTTTAATGTTTTTGGCATACTTTAATTCAATAAGATTAAAAATAATGATAATAAAAGTTCTCGTCCCTCCCTCGGGTAAAGCAATTTCGGTTCAATGACCTAGTCTTCAACTTACGACGAATTTTAAAAATCATATTTTTAACTTAGCAAAATAAAGTAAATTTTTGTTTTTAAATTCACACCAAACTTAAATTTAAAATGCATAAAATTAAAAATTCACACCAAACTTAATTAAAAATTCATATTATAAATTCACACCAAACTTATATTATATTTTTATTTTTATACATACAAACTTATATTAAAAAGATTAATTTTTTCAAATATTTACAATTTTAAATATATTGATTTAAAAAGTTTACAATTTTAATATTAATATATTTATTTTAAAACATGGTAAAAATAAAATTAAAAATCTTTTTGGCTTTTTATCCCACTTTAATCAATCAAATATTATCAAAAATATGCGGCCCTCTTTTCGGTAAAGTAATTTTGGTTCCATGACCTAATTTAACTCATGACGAATTTTTGAAATATTTTGGTTGATTGATTAAAGATATTTATACCTTAAGAATAAACCTTAAATTTCGCAGTGATGTAATAAATTTTTGAATGATATCAATAATTTCGGTCGTCAAACCTAATTTTATTCAATACCAATTTAATACTTTATAGCGAACAAATTAGCGTTTATTATCAAAAGGTTAAAAATAAAAAATAAAAATAAAAATAAAAACTGTACAGACTTACCTGTGAGATAGTATTCTTAGTGATACGATCTATCCCACTCATAAGATAGTCGGTTTAATTAGTTTTCCATAGCTACATAGGCGTAACCTCGAGCATTCAGTGTTTTTTTCTTCTAAACATATGAACGGTCCGTCTCTGCATAAAGTAACAAATTCGGTGTTTGAATAGGTTTGATTATTTGAACATTTACCTCCATGTGACCATTTTCCTCATTTGTGACATCTTTCTAGGTGTCGTGCTCTTCTTTTCGCTGCGGATTTTGATTTTCCTTTACCAAATTGTAACTTATTATCTTCGCATCTGGATTCTTTTCTTACTCCGTCCAATCTTTCTCTGATTACTGATACTAGTTCACTCGGAAGTGTGTCATTATTACGTTTAGTGATTAAAGCGTGTAGCATTAGACCATGGTTTAGTTCACAGGAAGTCTTCATTTCCTAATAAAAATAAAAATTCAGAATGGGGGGAGAAGACTAGTTCTTTAGGGTCTGCTAGGGAAAGACCATTCGGGTTCCATTTTCGAGAACTACACGAAAACAGAAAATCTAACTCTAACAGAAATACATATTATCCTTTAAAGACTTGATTCTCCCCACACTTAGTTAGCTGTGGCATCGAAATTGTGATTAACTTCGTTGTCGACTTCCATCGGACTATCTATGTAATGTTTAACTCTGTGACCATTAACTTTAAATTCAATTCCATTTAAATTTATTAATTCTATCGTTCCGTATGGGAAAACTCTTTTGACTATGCATGGTCCAGACCATCTTGATTTCAATTTTCCAGGAAATAGCTTGAATCGTGAATTGAAAAGAAGAACTCTGTCTCCTTCTTTAAATTCTTTTAAACTTCTGATTCTTTTATCATGCCATTTCTTTGTTCTTTCTTTATAGATTAACGAATTTTCGTATGCTTCATGTCTTAATTCTTCTAATTCGTTTAGTTGACTTAACTGTAGACGTCCAGCTTCATGTAAATCAAGATTACATGTCTTCAAAGCCCAAAATGCTTTGTGTTCAATTTCTACTGGAAGATGACATGCTTTTCCATAAACGATTCTAAAAGGTGTGGTTCCAATTGGAGTTTTGTAGGCTGTTCTAAAAGCCCAAAGTGCATCCTCCAATTTTATGGACCATTCCTTCGGATTTGATCCTACAGTTTTTTCTAGAATACGTTTTAAAGCTCGGTTGGTATTTTCAACTTGTCTACTTGTTTGTGGATGATATGCAGTGGAGATTTTATGAGTTACTCCATATCTTTTGAGAACTTTCTCAAGTTGATTATTACAAAAATGAGTTCTCCGATCACTTATTAAAGCTTTCGGTGTTCCAAACCTTGCAAAAAGACGTTTTAAAAAGTTGACTACAACTCGTGCATCGTTAGTTGGGAGAGCTTGTGCTTCCGCCCATTTAGATACATAATCAATGGCTACGAGAATATATAGATTATTATGAGATTTTGGAAATGGACCCATAAAGTCAATACCCTAAATGTCAAATACTTCACATACTTAAATGACATTTTGTGGCATTTCATCACGTTGACTTATTTTTCCGGCCCTTTGACAAGCATCACAGGATTTGCAAAGAAGGTGTGCGTCTTTGTAAATTGTAGGCCAATAGAATCCAGCATCATAAACTTTTCTTGCTGTTAGTTGAGGCCTATAATGCCCTCCTGTTGGTCCTGTGTGACAATGGTTTAAAATTTTACTAGCTTCATCTCCGAATACACATCGGCGTATTATTCCATCTGGACAACTTTTAAACAAATGTGGATCTTCCCAGAAATAGTGTTTTATATCACTGAAGAATTTCTTTCATTTTTGGTACGATAATCCTTTTTCAAGGAATCCACATACTAAGTAGTTTGCATAGTCTGTAAACCATAGAATTTCATTATAATCTATCTTCAATAGATATTCATCAGGAAAGTTGTCTTGTATGGCCGATTCATTTAGAACTTCTAATCCGGGATTTTCAAGACGAGAAAGATGATCAGCGGCGAGATTTTCTGCTCCTCTTTTATCTCGGATTTCAATATCGAACTCTTGTAAGAGTAAGATCCAACGGATTAATCTTGGTTTGGCATCTTGTTTCGAAAATAGGTATCTAAGAGCAGAATGGTCGGTATAGACCACCGTTTTTGCTAGAACGAGATATGAACGAAATTTGTCAAAAGCAAAGACAATAGCAAGGAGTTCTTTTTCAGTAGTTGTGTAATTTGTTTGTGCTCCTTGTAACGTCTTACTAGCATAATATATAGGTTGAAATCGTTTTTCAATCCTTTGTCCTAAAACGGCTCCCATTGCAAAATCACTTGCATCGCACATAAGTTCAGACGGTAGATTCCAATTTGGTGTTATCATGATCGGCGCATTAGTGAGTTTCTCTTTAAGAATATTAAAAGATTTGATACATTCATCTGAAAAGATGAATGGAGCATCCTTTTCTAGGAGTTTATTCATAGGAGTGGCAATTTTAGAAAAATCTTTTATGAAACGTCGGTAAAAACCGGCATGCCCTAGAAAACTCCTAACTCCTCTAACATTGGTGGGATGTGGAAGTTTAGCAATTACATCTACTTTAGCTCTATCCACTTCAATTCCTTCCTTTGAAATTTTATGACCAAGAACGATGCCTTCTTTAACCATGAAATGGCATTTCTCCCAATTAAGTACTAGATTTGATTGTTCGCATCTAATAAGCATTCGTTCCAGATTAACTAGACATGATTCAAAAGTATCACCGAAGACTGAAAAGTCATCCATGAAAACTTTCATGCATTCTTTTATCATGTCGTGAAAAATCGTCATCATGCACCTTTGAAAAGTTGCAGGGGTGTTGCAAAGTCCAAATGGCATGCGTTTGTAAGCAAAAGTACCATAAGGGCACGTGAACATGGTTTTCTCTTGGTCCTCGGGTGCTATTGGAATTTGAAAATATCCGGAAAAACCATCAAGAAAACAATAGTAACTATTTCCGGCCCCCAACATTTGATCAATGAAAGGTAAGGGAAAGTGATCTTTTCTGGTGGCGTCATTTAATTTTCTATAATCAATATAAACACGCCATCCTGTTACAGCCCTAATAGGAATAAGCTCATTTTTTTCATTTATAATGACAGTCATGCCACCCTTCTTAGGCACGCATTGAACTGGGCTTACCCATGGACTATCAGAAATCGGATAAATTAAACCTGCATCTAGCAGTTTAATAATTTCTTTTTTAACAACATCTTGCATATTAGGATTTAGTCTTCGTTGGCGTTGCACATACGTTTTATGACCTTCTTCCATAAGGATTTTATGTGTGCAATACGAAGGACTTATTCCTTTGATATCATGAATCTTCCATGCAATAGCTGGTTTATGAGCTTTCAACACAGAAATGAGTTGTGATTTCTCATTTTCAGTAAGAGAAGACGATATTATTACAGGTAATTCAGATTCACCATGTAAATAAGCGTATTCCAAATGGTTTGGAAGTGGCTTTAACTCTAATTTCGGAGGTTCTTCTATCGATGATTTATATCGATATCTGTCTTCTTCTTTTAGCATTTGAATTTCTTCTGTTGTTGGTTCATATCCATTAGCCATTAGTGTAGTTAACATTTCAGCTTCATCAATTGGTTCAGTTCCTTCTCCTAAAGAAGATTCTCCTGTTCCTTGTAATTCTGGAAATTCTTCTAATAATCCTGCATGTGAATCTATAGTTTGAATATAATAACTTGTATCATCTGCAGATTGCGGTTGTTGCATTGCTCTATCAACTGAAAAGGTAACACTCTCGTCCTCTATACTTAGGGTCAATTTCTTACCGAACACGTCTATTATTGCTTTAGCTGTGTTTAAGAATGGTCTTCCTAATATGAGAGGAACTCGAGAATCTTCTTCCATGTCCAAAATAACAAAATCTACTGGAAATACTAAAGTACCAACTTTAACTAGCATGTTCTCCATTATCTCTCTAGGATATTTTACTGATCGATCGGCTAGTTGTATGCTTATTCGTGTTGGTTTCAATTCTCCAAGGTCTAGTTTAGCGTATAGTGAATACAATGCATTAAATTTATACTAGCACCTAAGTCTGCCAATGCTTCTATTGAACTAAGACTACCCAGAAAACATGGAATTGTGAAACTTCCTGGATCTGAAAGTTTTTCTGGTATCTTATTCAACAGCACTGCAAGACAATTAGCATTCATTGTAACAGCCGAGAGTTCTTCCATTTTCTTTCTATTTGAGATTAGATCTTTCAGAAATTTAGCATATCTAGGCATTCCTGAAATCACATCAATGAAAGGAAGATTGACATTTATTTGTTTAAACATATCCAAGAATTTGGATTGCTCGGCTTCAAGTTTCTCTTTTTTCATTTTACTCGGGTAAGGAAGTGGTGGTTGGTATGGTTTAACATAAGGTTTAGCCTTAACTATGTTATCTTCATTAACCTTTTCAACTACCGGTTCTTTTTTCTTATCTTGATCAGGTTGTGGTTCTTGTGAAGTAGGAATAGTTTCATCAGAAGTTACAGGTATTTCAGGTGGTTTAAGTGTTGTACCACTTCTTGTGGTAATGGCTTTAGCTGTTTCATTCTGGGGGTTAGCATTTGTATCACTAGGTAAACTTCCCGGTTTTCTTTCACCTATTAACCTTGCTAGGTTACTTACTTCTTGTTCCAAGTTTTGAATAGAAGCTTGTTGATTTCTAAATGCTTGAGCATTTTGTTCATTCGTTTGTTTCTGAGATGTGAAAAACTGCGTTTGAGTTTCAACTAGCTTTGTCATCATATCTTCTAAATTCGGCTTTTTATCATCGGTTTGTGGTGGTTTGTTTTGAAAATTAGGTCTTTGCTGATTGTAAGTATTATTGGATACTTGTTGATTGCTAGAACCTTGTTGGTTGTTGTATGGAACATTTCGATTATAATTCTGGTTTTAATTGTAGATCGGTCTTGGCGGTTGATAATTATTCTGATAATTATTTCCAGGCCTTTAGTTTAGATATGAAACATTCTCTCTTTGTTCCATTGTTAGTTCAATACTGAGACAATCTTTTGTCAAATGTGGTCCTCCACACTGCTCACAACTAATTCGTATTGGGTGGATATCTTTAGTCATCTTTTCCATTCGTCTCTCGACAGCATCTATCTTTGCAGAAATGTAATCTAAGTCATGGCTAGAATCGGCTCTAGCTGCTTTAGATGATCTAACGATATCTTTTTCTTGGTGCCACTCATGTGAGTTGTGACGACCCCGTCAAAACACTTAACGGATCCGTCAGTTGGTCCCACAGCTTGATCGGACTTAAATGAATTAAATAAACAAAGTTGCATTCTTTTATTTCAAAAGTTTTCCCAAAAAGGAAACAAACCAAAATATGTAGTTTAAAACAACCCAACATATTAATAATCCAAAAGTTGACACAAAACCTTGCCAACAAACCCACAATTTAAATTATCCAAAAATAGAATGCAAGCTTAAGTTTCATAAATAGTTTCATAAAATCTGCCCAAATGCATGCAGACTCTTCTAACGACAGCGGAAGCATCATATAACTCAAGTACCTGTGAAAACATGCAAGTAAACTGTCAACACAAAGGTTGAGTGAATTATAGGTTTAAATAAATAAGTAAACTTTAGACCACAAGATTTAAAAATGTTAGGAAACATTAAACATTATTCCATTATCAATGAGCCACCTGGTAACCACTTAACCCTTTATTTACCCTTGCCAAACACAATAAAAATATACACTTGGACAGTGTATCTACAACAAAATACGAAGTACTAAACATTCCGATTATAAATTGCTAGCGCGACTAGCTCGAAATGGGGTTGTCAAACCCGATAGATCTATCCGTAGGATTCGCGTTCACCAGTAGAAACCAATGATTACAGTTACCAGACTAGGGAATATTTTTGTCCAACTCACAATGAATAATTAAATTTAACTGTTACTTGTGTCTAACCGTAAATAAAAATCTGCATGTAATCACATCCCAAAAATATACTTTGAAAAGTATGTAAAAACGGGACTATAACTCACCTTAAATAGCAACTGAAGATATCTCACAAACAAGCGAACAGCAAGTAAAGTAAAGTGATCAAGAAAGATCACAACGCCGACCTATAAATAAAGCAGGTCGAAATAAATAACTAACTTAGGCCAAGTCTTAGTATGATAGCTATTGTACATGTTGCAAGTAGGCATAGAACATTACTCAGCAAGCATCGGTTTGATTGGAACAGCATAAGGACACACACTTTCTATTTTTAGAAAGTTTCTATTTTTAGCAGGTTTCCATTTTTGGAAAGTTTCTATTTTTGGAAAGTTTCTATTTTTGGAAAGTTTCCAAATTTAGAAATTTCTATTTTTAGAAAGTTTTGAAGTTAGGAAAGTTTCCTTATTTAGAAAGTCAACAGAAGTCAACTGAAAGTCAAAGTCAACCGAAAGTCAACTCAAAAGTCAACCTTGGTCAAACATAGTCAACATTAATTTTAAAAGTGTAAGTTATAATAATAACATAGGTTATAATGTTATTTAAAGTCAAAAGTGTATAATAATGTCTTAACATAAGTTTAATTAAATAAAATGAATTATTAAAGTTAATATAAGTTGAAATGTTATAATTAGTATAACATAAGTATTTAATTAATTAATTAAATATTAATCATAATATAAATATTATTAATTTATAATAAATTTTAAATCATATCATAAGTATTATTAATTAATAATGAATTATTAATCATATCATAAGTTTCTAATTAAAATTTATTAAATCATAAGTATTTAATAATTAAATCATAATTAAATAATAATTAAGTCTTATAATAATTAAATAATTATTTAATGTTTATTATAAGTCTTTTAATAATTTCTCAAAAACAAATTTAATACTTATCATAAGTATTTTCCTTTAATAATAAAAGTATTATTAATCATAAGTTTAATTAAAATGTTAATTAAATCATAATTAATGATTAAATGATATAATAAATATTTATATCATAAGTCTTAAATAATAATAATTACTTCTTTTATCATAAGAAATTAATTAATAATGAAATCCATTAATTTTAACATAAGTTTAATCATTAACCATAAGTTTTAAGTTTAAAAGTTCGTCGGGTCGTATCTTGAGCCCCGGATGTCGGTTTCGGGCAAGCCACATATGCAACTTCACCTACTCAAATCACCCGACACAATTATGAACTCAAGAACACTCCAAGAACAGTCCCTAGGTCGTGGATATCAGCCATGACAACATTTGGGAAATCAATTTACTCAAAACAGTAATTCGGGCACAACGGGTGAACCGTGGCTCGGATTTAGGTGACCGAACATGAAAATTCGTCCCACCATCAGTCCTAACCAAATAACACACCCTAAAGACACCAAGGATAGTCACCAAGTCGGACTCAACCTTGTTCATGCCAAGAACACCTTTCAATCTTTAACAAAACCCAAATTAAGCATATCTAGGGCTCCGGGAATCGAAACGACATGAATCCGGAGTCTAAAATTAATGTCTTGATGAGAGGAACTCATTTATGTACTTTATTTTAACATTCATATCAGTTACAAAGTCAGAAAACACGAATCAAACTGCTGTCCAGAATTTACAAACCGAAAACATATGCAAACGAGTAATTCTACGCATCCAAACAACATTACAACAACTAATATACATCATACTAATAATATAAACTCAAAATACAGAAATATAAATAAATATGAAAAGTTCTAGGGTTAGGGTTTATACCCAAATCGAGAATCAAAGAATATGGATGTGTAGAGAACGAAACAAGGAACGCGATTATGATCTTCAATTCTTAAATCAAGCAATAATTTTTGATGATGATGATGCTAGGGTTGGTGATGGCGACGGCAAAGGGAGAGGGAGAAGGAGGGTGAGAGCTCAAAATTAGAATTAGGTTTTAGGGAAATAAAATAAAATATGGAACAAAATAAATGGGAAAAAGGAAACAAAAGGGGGATACCCCCTCCCCTTGGTTTCGGCCGAATGGGAGGTGGGGAGTGGGCCCCACTAACCCGTCTTGCTAAAAGCTCAAGTCCTTGTGGCCCGAAAGCCCGAACGAATCCCGAAACGCGAAAACACACTTACGCGATTAAAAATCCGGAAAGATAACAAATGCGCGACGAAAAATAAATATAAATACACCTAATAATAATATGATCATAAAATATCATATTTAAAATATTTAGGATTTAAAAATCCCGAAAGCTCGACCGTTGGTTTAAAAACCGAAAAGATTCGCCGGATGGAAATCCGCGAGACGTAGAAACGTATAAATTAAAATATGAATACGTATATTCACATAACACATAATAATTAATATATATATATATATATATATATATATATATATATATATATATATATCACAAAAATAATAATATAGGTCATAGAAATGACGTGGCACACTAACAGTTAACGGTCGTTAAATAATTAACGGAAAAAGATAACGGAAAAAGTAGGGTTGTGACATGAGTGGAAAGCAGTGTTATCAATAATTTTGTAAGCATCAGTTTCGGTTTTCTTCATAATAGAACCACCAGCTGCTATATCGATGTCTTTCCTTGTAGTGATGTCGCATCCTTGGTAGAATATTTGTACTATTTGACAGGTGTCTAAACCATGTTGCGGACATCCTCTTAATAACTTTCCAAATCTTGTCCACGTCTCATATAGAGTTTCATTCGGTTTCTGTGTGAACGTAACAATTTCTCCTTGAAGTCTTACGGCTTTAGATGCCGGAAAGAATTGTTTAAGAAATTTTTCAACTAAAACGTCCCATGTATCAATCGCCCCTTCAGGTAACGATTCCAACCAATCTTTGGCTTCTCCCTTTAAAGTCCAGGGAAATAACATGAGATATATCTGTTCATCCTCCATTTCTCTTATTTTAAATAGTGTGCAGATCCTATTAAAGGTACGAAGATGTTCGTTTGGATCTTCCTTCGGCGCACCACTAAATTGGCATTGATTAGTCACCATGTGTAGAATTTGTCCTTTGATTTCATAATCTGGCGCATTAATGTCAGGATGAGTAATTGCGTGACCTTGGCCAGTGCGTTTAGCTCTCATTCGGTCTTCCATACTTAAAGGTTCCAGATTTTCCATAATTGAATTTGTTGAATCTGAATCACTAGAAGATTGTGATTTAATGGTTCGTTCCTCAACAATCTCTGTTTGAATGATTGGTGGTTCCTGAGGAAAAATTAATGGTTCAGGATCTATGAATCGTCCCTGAATATTTTCCGGATTCTCAATTGTGAGGTCGGGTTCAAAAAATGAATTATCGGAAATTTGAATTGGAGTACTTGGTCGACTGGATGATGATTCTAAAGAAAAATCAACGGCGGTAATATTTGCTAAATGTCTTGATCAGTTACAGGTGGTGAACGTACAAAAGGTGGTGAACGTCTTGCTCGGTGCATTCACTGAATATCCTATTAGTTTTTAAAAGGAAAGAAAAATTATATAAGTTATACAATTAATAGACTTTTCTGATTTTGCCCACATTTCGAATAGCCAAAAGATGCAGCAGAGGGGCAGGATTCGTTTGGTCTCAATATAATTGAGTACTGTTTGGCTCCAATAACCCGGTCCACGTACAAATCCAACTATTACTACGAACCAGAAAATTTTGATGTCTATCAATTTAACCACTTAAATAAATTTTCGTAATTTTAAGAAATTTAGATAAGAAGTAGAGAAAATTCTAAGTCCTAAAAACTAGAATAGCGAGAAATAAGAAAGAAAAAGAGCGCGTCGAAAAAGGTCGAAAAAGAAAAGAAAAAGAGCGACTTATAAAATTTTAAAAACACTCGACTAACCCAACCTTATTACTATCACTAACTTAAAATTAAAATTGCAAATTGAGATTACTAATTGGAGTGATAATTGATACATAGGTAAAAGGCGTCGAAAAATAAAAATAAGAAAGTAGCGCGTTGAAACTTAAGAAGGAACTAAAAACTAAAAACTAAAAGTTGCGTCTAAAAATATTAAAGCTTACAAGTAAAACTATATCCCAAATGGCAATAACTTAAAAAGAAACTAAAACTTAAAAAGGCGTCGCAAAATTCTAGAGCACCTAAATCTTAGTCTAAAGATAAAGCACTTAAGGGATTTTACGGCAAAACCTAAAATTCTAGATATAAAAATAACTATGGCAAAAATTATATCTTAAAACTAAATACGAGCAAAAAATACAAAAATTACGCTAAAACAATTAAAAAGATACAAAATATAAAAATATATTAAAAGTTGTAAAAAATTACAATTTTTATAAAAATATTATTTTTATATTATTTATTTTATAAAACTATTAATTTTATAAACTAATTAAACTAATTAAACTAAATAATACAAATTAAATATAAAAACTAAAACTAAATAAAAAAAAAATACAACCCTAATTAGGGTTTTAAGTTAATTAATAATAATTATTATCCGTAATAAATGCTGATTTCAGTCAATTCTGGCGTGTCTGCAGAGCTCATGCGATCGCATGAGTTCTAAGTTACCCGGCCATGCGATCGCATGGGCTAGGGTTTCGGGCCAGACACTGGGCTGCTACAGTACTTGGCGTGACTGCAGAGCTCATTTCAGTTAATTTATATTTTTGTTTTTCTTTTTATATTTTCGAATATTTAAAACGTATTTTTACAAAAGCGTATTTTTTTTTAATTTTTTTTTATTAGCGTTGCGCTTCCGGCGTTTAAGCAAGAAATTGATCCCCTGCAGCGGCGCCAAAAATACTTGATGTTATGCGAGGTGTATATAAAATAGCTTATATTTTTACAGGAAAAACTATTAAATACGATACAATTTTACACAAGATATTTATTTATTTATAGAATGGATATACTTAAACCTTGCTACAACACTTATAGGCAGTGTACCTAATCGTACAGTAGTGTAGTTTTTAGTAAGTCCGGTTCGTTCCACAGGGAAAAATCTTTAAACAAAGCTTAACGCTATATTAGTTTTATTTTATAAGAATACGAATATATATATATATATATATATATATATATATATATATATATATATATATATATATATATATATATATATAAGTAATATTATTATTATAAAGGGGGGTTTTTACCGTTTAATGACCGGTTTGTCGATTTTATAAACTTAAGTCGCAGTTAAAACCAAATGTAAAATATTAAAAATAAATACAAGACTTAATTTAAAGCGTAAAGTAAATAACGATAATAAAATTGTGATAAATAAAAGTGCGATAAAATAAACTTGCGATAATTAAAAAGTACGATAATTAAAAGTGCAATTAAATACAATAACAATAAATAAAAGTGCGATAATTAGAAGTGCAATTAAATATAAAATAAAGAAAATTAAAATTGAAATAAAAGAATTAAGCTTATTTAAACTTCCGTAATCATGATGTTTGACGTGTTGATTTTAGTTTTATGCCCATGGGTTAATTGTCCTTTGTCCTGGATTATTTAATATGTCTGTCTGGTTTTTGTCCATAACAGTCCATCAGTCATAAATATAAAGTGCGAGTGTCCTCGTCAAATTATCCTTATACCCGAAGTTAAATATTTCAACTAATTGGGGACTTAAACTGTAACAAGGTTTTATTACTTTGTTTAATAATTACACCAGGATATCGACTGCGTGTAACCCAAGGTTTTAATACTTTGTTACCAATTATGCCAAGTGTCCTTGTACATAATTTTACCCCTGTTTTAATAATTCTAGTGACTATTGATCCATTCCCGTGTCCGGTTAAATAAACGATTATTCGTACATATAAATACCCCGCCCATCGTGTCCGATCGAGTGTATATGGTTATTTATAGGGACGTCCAATTGTAAATATTTATATTAAAATTAACAAATTATCATTTAGTTAAACAAATATAAAGCCCATTAATAGCCCATAGTCTAATTTCCCACAAGTGTCGTTCTTTTGTCCAAACCCCAATTATGGTACAAAGCCCAATTACCCAATTTTAATATTTTTAGCCCAACATCATGATTACTTCGGATTAAATAAGCATAATAATAACTTAGCTACGAGACATTAAATTAAAAAGGTTGAACATAACTTACAATGATTAAAAATAGCGTAGCGTTACACGGACAGAATTTCGACTTACACCCTTACAACATTCGCTAACATACCCTTATTATTAGAATTAAAATTAAAATTAAAATTAAAATTATTATATATATATATATATATATGTTTACGAGATAGAGAGAAAGATATAAGATATATGGTACACCAGAGCTCGTGTTTTATAGGCCTTGTGAACTAAAAAAGTTGGCCATGCGATCGCATGGCTTTTGTGCCTCCAGGCTATGCGATCGCATGGTGGTAGGTGACAGCTCAAAATTCTTGTTTTCTTGTTTGTCGACGTTTTAATTAAATAAATATAATATATAAATAATTATAAGAATTATTTAAATATTATATTATATTTATGTGCATAGTTGACTTGTAATTTTTAGTCCGTTGCGTCGAGCGTTGAGAGTTGACTCTGGTCCCGGTTCCGGATTTTCGAACGTCCTTGCGTACAATTTAATATTTTGTACTTTGCGTTTTGAATCTTGTACTCTTGTAATTTCGAGACGTTTCTTATCAATAATTGGAACCTCTTTGATTGTATTTTGTACTTTTGAGCTTTTTGGTCGTTTGCGTCTTCAATTCGTCGAATCTGTCTTTTGTCTTCACCTTTTATTATTTAAACGAATATCACTTGTAAATAGAACAGTTGCAACTAAAAGCTTGTCTTTCTTGAGGGATAATGCTATGAAATATATGTTCGTTTTTAGCATTATCAAAGTCTCAACACCGGTTCTTCCATGACAGCTCCTTTCAACTCCTCGAATGCTGCTTGACATTTCTCAACCCACAACCAAGCTTTATTCTTCTTTAACAATTTTGTCAATGGAGCCGCTTTTGCCGAGTATCCCTTGATAAAACGACGATAGTAGTTTACTAAACCAAGGAAAGATCGTAAATCAGTCACCTTCGTTGGTGCCTCCCACTCTTAAATTGCCTTGATCTTAGCCCCGTCCATGAGTAACTTCTCATTTTTAATTCTATGTCCAAGAAAATCCATCTCCTCTAATCCGAATGAACATTTCTCTAGCTTCACATACAACTCGTTGTCCCTTAGTACTTGGAATACTTGCTTCAAGTGCCTCACATGATCTTCCATGGTGTCGTTATACACGACTATGCCATCCAAGTACACCATGACAAACTTGTCGAGGAACGGGTGGAATAATTTGTTCATCAAAGTACAAAATGTGGCAGGGGCATTGGTTAAACCAAAGGGCATGACTAGGAATTCATAAGCGCCATACCTCGTCACGCATGTAGTCTTAGCCTCATCTCCTTCGGCAATTCGGACTTGATAATATCCCGATCTCAAGTCTAACTTGGAGAAGTATCTCGCCTTCCCAAGTTGATCGGACAAATCAGCAATAAGTGGGATTGGGTATTTGTTCTTGATAGTTACCTTGTTGAGTGCCCGGTAATCTATACGCATCCGCAAGGACCCATCCTTCTTTCTTTGAAATAGCACCGGAGCACCATACGGGGCTTTTGAGGGACGGATATATCCCGCATCCAATAACTCCTTGAGTTGTCTCCGCAACTCCTCCAACTCGGGTGGGGGCATTCGGTAAGGGGTTTTGGAAGGTGGTTTTGATCCCGGCTCCAACTCGATCGCATGGTCTATCTCCCTCCTAGGTGGTAGCTTCCTTGGTAACTCCTTAGGCATGACATCCTTGAACTCATAAAGGACTTTCTCAATCTCCTTGGGTACCTCTAGTTTTCCCTTTTCTTCGGCCGTCTCTTGCCTTGCTACCGCTAAATAGCAAGTCTCATTCTTGTTGTATCCCTTCTTGAATTGCATGGCCGAAAGTGACTTGGATGCACTCTTGCTTCCACGTTCGGTTGACACCATACAAGTTTTCCCACCATCCAAGATACACAGTGAGTTAGCGAACAGCATAGGAAAACCGCGTACCTTATCTAGGAACTCCATCCCAAGTACTAAATTGAAGTCATCTATATGCACGACCGATAGATCTATCGTTCCTTCCCATTCTCCAATCTTCACTTGCACATCTTTAGCCACCCCACTAATCGGTTTAGCATTCGCGTTCACCGTCTTCATCATTCCGCCCTCCTTTATCTCTTTAATCCCCAATCTCTTAGCTTCCTCGGTGGAGACAAAGTTATGAGTAGCTCCCGTATCTACCAAAGCTCGTACCCGGTTTCCTCGAACATAAACTTCCACGAATTGGAGTCCTTTAGCCATTACTTTGGGTACCTCCACCTTGGCCTTGATAGCGTTGAGTATTTGCATCGATTCCATGCACACATCCTCATCCTGATAACCCGCCTTTTGAGCTTCCATAGCATGAAGGCTAGCTTTCTTCGGACAATCTCGGGCTCTATGCTGTCCATCACATATGAAACATCCATCATTCTTGTAAGAAGTTTTTTTGCTCTTGTTATTCCCGGTTGGTGGCTTACATGTATTATCATTCCTTGATTGGGCGGGCTTATCTCCCCCACCTTTCTCATGGCTCACCTTCTTATCTTTTGACTTGAAAGAATCTTTCCTATTAGCATGGTCGACTAGTGCCTCCGCTTGAGCAATTGCAGTGGCAAGGTCTTGGACTCCTTGTCTCTCCAATTCCGTTTTAGCCCAAGGTTGCAAACCATCGAGAAAATAGAAGAGAAGAATATCATCGGGAATATCTGGGACCTCCAGGCTAAGGTTCGTGAATTCTTTAATATACTCCCAAATCGTCCCGGAATGATGTAATTTACGTAGACGACTCATCGCATCCTTTTGAGCATTCTTGGGGTAGAATTGATTCTTAAGTTCAGTAAGGAAATCATCCCAAGTATCAATAGTAACCGTACCTTTCTCGATATCTCCATATCGACGACGTCACCATAACGCTGCGGTATCCTTCAGGTAACGGGTTGCCGTCTTGATCTTCATTGCATCATCCACTATGTTGACTCCCTCCAAGTATTGTTTCATCTCCCATATAAAATCATCAACCGCTCGGGCTTCCCGCTTCCCCACGAACGGTGATGGCTTGGGAACGTCCACCTTCAGAGCATTGCATCCAGTGTTGCCACCCCCACTAGCCATGAATCTCAAACAAGAGTTCATGTTGATTTGTAAATCCACGAGACGTTGGTGAATAGTGGAGACCTCCCCCTCCATTTCGCCTCGCAACTTCGTAATCTCACCCATGAGCATACCCCTTAAGTCATGGATCTCACGTCGCATGTCAACGTCTAGCACGTTGATTGCACTCTTGCAATCATCTTTCAATTCGTCAAAGTCCCTGTCCAAACCATCCAAACGTTGGTGGACGTCTTCGACCTTTGCTTTCACGTCGTCCATGGATGTCTCTACATCCATGATCCTCTTGTCCAAGTTTGCGACAAAGTCTTTGGACGTACCTCGGTTCTTCTTGGCTCCTTGGCGAGTCTCTACCCGACCACGAGTCTCATCACCCATCACACCACTTGTTGCGCTCACATTCTTCTCGGTCTCGGTTGCCATCTCCTTGAATCGACCTTGCTCTGATACCAAATGTCACGGACTTATCTTCGATAAGCTCACGTGCGGCACTTAGTCTCTACTAAGTCAGCCTTACTCGGAACTTATAACGATTCAAGTAACCAAAAGAGAAAATATTATAGAACAAGTGGAATTGAAGAAAATACTTATATTGCTTGAGAATGCTTTACAAGAGAGAATGTTTGAGATTTGAGGTGTGGTATGCCAAATGAGACCACCCCTATTTATACTACTCCTAACACAAAATGGATGGCTAAGATTAATCAAAATCAATGGTTAGGATCTAAGTACTAGAAACTTCAAGTATATACATGGAGATAGATATTTCTATGAACATTCCATACCATTCCATGGAAGAACTCATAGAAAGTTCTAGGGAGCTTCCATGATATTCTTGGGCCTTCCATGAGGTTCTTGGATTAAAACTCTTAATTGGGTCATAATCTTAGTGGGTTGGGCCACAAACTTGTTGGGTTGTGACAATATTGTCTTTTCATGTATATTATATAATTATATTATAATTGGGGAAAGTGAATATGGTGCTGTCACTTATATAAGCTTATATGACAATCATATAAAACTACGTCGTTTCATATCAAAAATTATTAACCGAATAAGTTCCGTGCCCTTTTAATCTTCTTAATCCACATTTCTTTATCCCTACCCCACTTCCCTTTTAATCTTCTTTGATATCAGATCCACGTTCCCTTCTTCTTATTTTATAATTTTTCATCTAATTCGAATTGATGGTCATCACTTGTTTCTTTGATTTTATCTTTGATGATCATCATCTAATTAGTTTTGACATCAATCTAATTTGTCGGAACTAAATCAAATCAAAGCGTATGCAGAACAAATTAATAATATTTCAGAAGGTTTCCAAACTCAATGAAGTAATTCAATTTTTTAAGCATTTATTTATTATTATTGAAGAAACAATAATCAATAATCAATTTAAGAAGAAAACCAAATTAATATTATGTCAATCACCAAATTCACAACCATAACTCTGTTATTTCCATTTGGTAGAAACTCAATTAATTAAACAATAAGCAACGACACTTAGATTAAAAGGGATACATGGTAAAAGGAATGGGATGTGGGTGTAGTATCAAAGAAGAGGATTAAGAGCTAAGACTCTTTTTAACGCAACGCTATGGGGTTTTTTCGAGTTGATGGCGCTCATCGCACCCCTAACCCGGCGTGATGGGGTAAAAAATGTAGTGGCGCGATGGTTGGATCACCGGAGATGGTTGCAGGGTGATGGGTGTTTGACGAATCGGAGCAGGCCACGTGTGGGATGCAACGGATATATATCCGTTGAAATGAATTTTTTTTTTCTTTTATAAATATCACATTTCTATACAATTTTTACACACACTTCTTTCATTTCAATACTTCTAAAATATCTAAAATATTCTAAACTTCTCTAAAAAAAAATGTCACAAAGTTTGTTTAATGCTTTTGATATGTGGGATTCCGATGATCTTGAAGATTTGGAATTTTTACGAGCAATGGCCGAAGAATTTGATGCTGAAGAGGCTGAAGAACCTGTTAACAACGAACGAGTTCCACGGTCTCGAACATACATTCATAGAGATCGTGAACAAGCAGGTGAAATGTTACACAAACACTATTTTCATGAATCTCCAAAATATCACGATCGTCACTTTAAAAGACGTTTTAGAATGAGTAAAGATTTATTCTTACGCATCATAAATGATATACTTGCTTACGATGTTCAACCTTTACCAAGACATTTTGAATTTTTTAAACCAAAAATTGATGCTCTTGGTCGACAAAGTTTTTCAACGATACAAAAGTGTACATCTGCGTTGCGTCAATTGGCGTACGGTACAGCAGCGGACATGTTTGACGAATACCTGCAAATGTCCGAATGTACATCTATAGTATGTCTTGATATGTTTTGTGTAAGACCCAAGTTCGAATGGTACATAATCGTGTATATAATAAAAAGCTGGCGGCTTCTGTTTCAGCATGGGGCCGCGGCGCGGCCCTTTAGGTCGCGGCACAGCTAGCGTCAGATGGTGACTCTTTTGCTTTATTTAATTATAAAGAGGGGCATTTTGGTATTTTCACTTGTCGAACGACTTTAAGGCCTCTAGATCAGTTTTTGGAGTGTCATTTACTCCTCTCACACCAACCTTATCTCTTCCACTTCAATTTTAGAGAGAGAACTCATTTAAGAGAGAGAAAGCTCAAATCAAGGAGGAAGAAGCTTGATTCGGGTCAAAACGAAAGTATTAAAGTTGTTCATCTAGTCTATAGCTACATTTTGATTGTGGTGGTAAGTCTTAACCTTGATTTCCTTATTTTAATTTGTTTAAGGGTTAGGGTTTTGGGTTAGTGATGAACATAAAACCCATTATTGGTGATTTTGGGGGTTTTTGGGTAAGACTGAGTCATGAGGACTCAAGAATGACTAACCTAGGGTTTCAAAGTGATAATTGGTGTTTATGAGTCTTAAATGGTTAGTTAATCACTAGCACACTTTGATATTTAGTAAGTGGGTGTTATTTGGGTATGTTGATGACCCAAATGGGTGTGTTAACCTTGAAATGAGTCAAATGAGTCTTTGATGACCTAAGTTGTTTAATGAGTGTGAAAATGCGATAACCTTGTGCTAAAAAGTGTATTAAGACCATATTTGGCTAGTGTTAGGATTTTGGCAAAATTGACCTAATATTACGATTAAGAGTGCAAATGGGTCGAAATTGCACTATGGGCCAAAAGACACTAGGATGGTGAGTGAGTTGGTTGACCAACTTAATTGTGTGATTGATTATATGCATAATGTAATAGGTACGTTACATTGAAAGTTGCAAGCTCGATTATCATTCACAAAAGGCTTTAAGGTGAGTGGAATAATTATATATGTATGTATATGATTTATTTGCTTGTGGGGTATGGGTTAAAGTTCGATATTGACGATACCATATCCTAGAGTATATTGTTTGTTTTGATGAGGGTTAAAGTTCGACGTTGACGATACCTCATGTATGGATTTAAAGTTCGATGTTGACGAAGCCATACCACTATTGTAGTGACATTCGATGAGGGTGTAAGTTCGATGTTGACGATACCTCATATGTGGGTTTAAGTTCGATGTTGACGATACCACATTAATACATTCGATGAGGGTTTAAGTTCGATGTTGACGATACCTCATATGTGGGTTTAAGTTCGGTGTTGACGATACCACATTAATTAGGACGGATGGGGAATAAGTTCGATGTTGACGATATCATTCGTTGGGCTAGCCTTGAAATCTTGAATATTAATGGATGTTGAGAACATCAATGTTTACGTGTTGTAGTGTAGCATATTGTATTACTCGTGTTATATGCTATTATTGTGCTAGCTTATATTATCGGAGATCTAGCGTTATACTTTACGTCGGTATGCTAATTAAAATACTAGCATGTATGAGGTAATTGGGTAAGTGATTGCAAGTAAGTAGGTTGTATATGTATGTGTATAATTATTGCATTCACTAAGCGTTTTGCTTACCCTCTCGTTGTTTACCTTTTTAGACTCCGGCGTGGACAAGGGCAAGGGTATACGTTTGGGATAACAATCTCCCTACGTGATTATGCTAGAGTTTGGCTTTTGGATTTCGACCTAGGTTTGGGTAATTTAACCCCAAACACCATGCTCGGGTTTATGTTTGGTATTTAAACTTGTCGGTCGGAACTCGTATTCTTGATTTGTAAATGGGTGAATGATGCCCGGGGAGTCAAGTTCTTGTTTTTGGAGTTATTAAAACATGTAAACTTTATTTACTTATGCGGCGGAAAGCCTTTGTGTTGATGTTTGTCGTTTACCGCGAAAGTTGGTGTTGTGAAATTTTTGTACAAGTCAGAATCAGGTCCAGGATAGTGTCGCGCCGCGACCCCTTTGGGGCGCGCCGCGAGCTTAAGCGTGTTTTGGTAACAGTCTTTTGATGGTCCCTGACCTCCAAATCCCAGCGTGGGCCACGCCGCGGCCAGAAGAACCGCGCCGCGGGAATTTCCTGACAGGCTTGGCCCGTCCTTTAAAAAAAAAAATTTGTTTTGCGATGTTTAACGGGTTGGATCGTTACATTTTGTAGATGTATTTTGGAACTTTATGTTGATGAATATTTGAGGAAACCAACGAGTAGCGATATAGCTCGTTTGTATAGCGCTCATGAAGAAAAGCATGATTTTAAGGGAATGCTTGGAAGCATCGACTGCATGCATTGGCAGTGGAGGAATTGTCCAGTTGCTTGGAAAGGGCAATATAAGAGTGGTCATCAAAAACACCCAACCATTGTTCTTGAAGCCGTTGCTTCATATGATACGTGGATTTGGCATGCATTCTTTAGTGCTGCGGGTGCTAACAACGATGTTAATGTTTTGAATCAATCTTCGTTGTTCGATGACATTAAAAATGGAACTGCACCATTTGCACCATTTACTGTAAATGATAATACTTACACAAACGGTTATTATTTAGCTGATGGCATTTACCCAGATTGGGCAACATTAATCAAGGCGTATTCGACCCCAACCGAAGAGCCCCGTATAAAATTTAAACGCTTCCAAGAAAGTGCACGTAAAGATGTTGAGAGAATATTCGGTGTTCTTCAGGGTAGATTTCATATTCTGCAAATGGCTGGACGACCACAAAGTGTCAACAAGTTGAGGCGAATATTATATTGTTGTGTGTTATTGCACAACATGATAGTTGAGGATAATGACTTCAACATTTCATGGCTCGAGGAAGAATTACTTAAGACTAGAGAAGCTAATCCTAACTATCTAAGGAATCGATCTACAAGTCGTGATGTAAGAGATCAAGAAATACGAGATAGAAACATTCATGACCAACTCCGAGAAGATCTCACTCAACACATTTGGGACCTTCCACCAAACTTTAGAACTTTAAATGCTTAATTTAATTTCAGTTTGTTTTGTGTTTAATTTCAGTAAGTTGAATAATTTGTAGTCGTTATCTTTAATTTGAATAATTTGTAATCTTTATCTTTAATTTGAATAAATTTTAATCGTTATCTTTAATTTTATTCATAACTGAGCAAAGATGCTTTCAGAAAACTGAGATGATTTGACATAGCATAGCAGCTTTAATTAAAGCTGTATGTAACAAAGATTCCTTGACTAAAGAGCCATGCATCAGAGATGCTTTAATTAAAGCTGATGAAGACAGGGATTCTTTGACATGAATCAGCTATGCTTTATTTAAAGTTGTATATCAATAGATGTATTCAACAAACGTGTTTATTGACACAACTACCTACTACCTTCTACCTCTATAAATAGAACCCCTCATTTCTCATCAAACCACACCTACTTCAAAACTTATCTACTACTTCTCTACTACTTCAAAATGAGTCAAATTCATGTTTTGGTCCAAGTGAACTACGGTGGAGAATTCGACCGTGAGGTCAAGAATTACTCCACCACCGTCAATGATGAACAAAGGGAGTACCTCTTGAACGTCCGTAATCATCCACTGTCCAATCTGCTTGATTTCCTCAAGGAGGAGATACCTCTTGTATTCTCACAAGTCTGGTTCATCAAGGAACCCAATGTTCCAGCCACTCTTCTTAAAGAAGAAGAGGCCTGGTCTATGCTTGTGGGTCGAGTCGTGACCCGCAACGAGTCAATCAAGTTGTACATCGAGTATCCGGTTGAGATGGGGTACATTGATCCCTCTGATGAAGAGGACTATGTACCAAGCGAGCCACAGTACGACACGGATGGCAAGTTCTACTCGTCTGGTGATTCGGACGATTTCTAAATGTTTAACTTAATTATCGTTGTAATTGTGTTGGATGTTTAGTTTTTAAAAAACTTGTAACCGTGTTTGTTTGTGTTTAATAAAAGTTCTGTTAAAAAATGAATGTTCTCTGTGATAATTATTATAATTAATAATACAAATTAATAATAATAAATAATATTAATATTAATAATAATACTAATAATATAATAATTATTATTATAAAAACTCAAATAAAAATGAAAAATAAATTAAAAATGTGGGACCAACAACCCCATCACGCCTACCATTACAAACTCCATCACCCCATCACCTTTGCCACATCAGCACTGTACTCCACAAAAACCCCATCACCCCCTCACCCCCTCACCATTAAAAAGAGTCTAAGTGGTGCAGGAAGAAAGATACGATGGTATAGGGTTTTGTTTTTATTAGTTTTTTCAATTTAAGAATAAAATTTCATATGATTGTCATATAAGCTTATATGAGTGACAGCACCATATTCACTTTTTCCATTATAATTATATTATTATATCAGGGAGTAATACTTATAGTAAAAAATACCTCAGCTTTAGCAAAAGATTCACCACCAAGATCACCCATATGAATCTCACTACGTTCAGTATCCATCATAATAGCAAAAGCATACCATTTTTCTTTTAATTCAGCTTTAGTAACTAACTGCATCAACTTCAATTGAACTCAAATCACCTCATGATGAAATATTAATTGTTTTAGTCCCATTTTTGCCCACATATAAACCCAAATTTGTTTGGTGTTATCATGGGCGGTTGCAGAGAGTAAAATTACGGGTTTTGGGTGTGATTTTGTAAATGTAATGAAATGATTTGGATTTTGAATAAAGGGTTTTGTGTGAGGTTTGGTCAAGATTTGTGAATGGGAAGTTGTCGATGTAAAAAAGTTTAAAGATTGTGATGCCATTGTGATGACGATGAAAGAACAGATTTTGGAAATTGGGCTTTTAATGAAATGTAAACGAGACCATACTTTCAAACTTGGATCAATTGCGTTAAGATTTCGGGTTAATTGAGTCTTTTAAAAACACAATGTAAACTAAAACTTAAATAAAGTTTTAATGGTTTTCTTTGAACCTATTGAGTTTACACAAAATATAAAGAAACTGGTCTAATGTATCAAATCCTAAAGCTCAATAAATAGAAACATGTGTAATGCGTCTTGTAAATGGGCGTGAATTTGTCAAACGGGTCGATCATAAGAAGTTTCATTAAGCATTCATGCTTATATCAATTATTACGTATATTAATATGTTTTTTATATAAAATAAATATAAATACGTAGTAAGAAATAATAATAACTAAAATTATATAATAAACGTAAAAGATCAAATGTAAAAGTATATGACCCGTTTTACCTGTTTGACCCAACCTGACCCAATTGGACCCGTTTATATTTTTTTACCCGTTTGACCCATGACCCAATTACATCCAAACCCATTTTGACCCGTTACCCAAACCGACCCAATCTGATCCGTTTGCTAGGTATAATGAAATGTAAGAAAAACAAAATGTTTTGTAAATTAGTTCATAACAATTATTTTTGAATTATTCATCCGTGGCAATTAGTTCCACTCTATCATGTACTAGCATATATGTGTTCGTTTTGTAAATTACATCTGTAATCATCACGTTTGAAAATGCACGCAAAATATCGAATAAAATGTCGGAAGAAGGAAGAATTTAACTCGTTTTAACAAAAACATAACAATTACTGGTATTAGTCAGAGAGAAATAAACAAACGAAATTTCATATCCAGAAGAGAGGCCATTAGACAAGAGATAAACAAACAAACGAAATTCGAGTCCCATAACTTTTTCAATCAGCTGACTAGTAAAATAAGAGGATATGCAGATGCATTACAAAAAGTACAAAAAATAAATAAGGAAACATACATGATTGATCAATCTTCCTCAAGGTTGATAGATTCCTTGAATTTAGCATACAATATCTTCTTCAACTCAGCCATCTGAAAAATGATCAATTCCTTCTCTTCCATAAGTTGCTGCAAGTGTTTGGCTGTTGTCTCTTGCATTTGTTCTATCCTCGTCTCAACTTCGTCTTTTGGTAAATGAGCAAACACCTCTCCTATCTGGAATCTCACCACCTCTTCATCGGTTAAAATCAATTCGTTACTTGCATCCTCAAAGTTCTCATTTGCTTCCTGTGAATTAACCAATTATATGAAAATCAACAATCAAGTTCAATCAGTTTCAATATGCAATTTTTACACATTAAATACTGTAGTAAATGAATAAATGGCTTGAGTTGGGTTATGTTCTATCTCATGCAGCCCTAAACAGGTAAAAGTATACAAGCGGCAGCATGTCGAAGTGCATCTTAATGCATAAAACCTCTAAAGCTATTTGCATATTTGATTATTATGAAAATATTATTGCATTGCTATTATTTTTCTTAACACAATATTTGTTCATAGAATGTTCTAAAATATTTGGAAGAAGTGTTTCATATCAACCCGACTGGTACAAACAACTTACTCCTTTTAACCTTTAGATCGGATTTGATTGGCTACCCCTCCAACAACAACCTCCAAAAGTTATTTGCATATATGAGCATTGAAATATCATAGCATTACAATAACTTTTTTCTTAACACAATAGTTGTTCATAGAAAGCTCAAAAAAGTGGAGTGTGTTCACATCAACCTGACATTTACAAAAAACACAAACTTAAAAAAAAACCTTACCTTCTTGACCCAAGATCCGATTTGATTTGTTACCAACCCACCAACCCGCCGCTTTCGTCAATTAAGCTAAAACGTGATTTTTTTTACATTATCTAAATTAGTAATGCCAAGCATATTTGGGTCATTGGTTCTCGGCCCCATCCAAGTCAAGCAATTTTTATGCACACAACCTTCGGTTTAACAGACTCATCTAATCAAAAGTAGTAAGCTCGAGAGTTCTCTTTATGGTAAACTTTGACTAGCAACATTATAAGGAGTACCTTGCAAACCCTAGAGGCTAGAACCCTTAGGGTGCTCCACGGTACCCTTTAAGTTATTTTTTGGCTTTGTCAGTAGCAGAAGAAAGAATAAACATATTATCAAGAACGAACATGTCTTACAACAAGAGTGTTCTAATGATATGGTAGTTATGTTGATGTTCATAATAAAGAATTTGGACAATTCACATCATCAAAAACAACCTTAGGCCCTTATGCATACGAGGTCAAAGCGGACAATATCTAATACGGGTTGCGCGGGCTGTTACATTTCATGCAACAAAATGTAATTTATTTGCTCATATTAGATGAAAATAAGATGAGTCATGACAGACCACTTGATGACCTTACAACTAATGGCATAAGAAGTCGACAACATTATTGAGCTTACAAGATGAAACGACGACGTTTAAGAAATAGCCCGTAGGGACATTTACGTTTAAGGATGCACATTTTAATCTAAGGGCCATCATTGTTTTGGTGAAATCATCTTATTTCTCCTGCTTCAGAAAAGCACATACGTGCAACTTAACTTTTCCATCTTTTCACAAACTTGCTTACAGTATTATTCTTCTTTGAAGAAATTACGTGGTAATGAAAATGTACCTTGGCAATCTTTATTTCATCTTCAAGTTCGTGATAGCGATTGTTCAATCTCCCAAACTTGTTGATGTTCTGCTGATCCTCCCATGTCACTTCGGTTTCAGAGCCACTACCAGACTTTTTATTACATGAAAATGTCAAGTTAGTCAAATAAGAAAAAAGCTCCAAAAAGCCACAGAAAATGGCCGTAAAGACATAGCAAATTGCTTTAATATAATTATAATTTATACAGGAAACCAAAGTTCAAAAACAAAAAGGACAAAGAAACTAACTTATAAAGTTTAACTTTCACCTGCTGCATGTTTGATGCACTTAATATAACGGATGAAAGGCTTCAGTTTTACTGCATAAGACATTGATGATAGTAAAGTTGTTAATAGACTTCCCGCATCATTACACAACTAATTTCGACTTTCTCTACTCACTTTGATTGTATAAATACATACTAAAAGATTTCACTTGCACAGTAACAAAATTACCCAATTAAACCCACGAGAGCTAGAAATGCCAAATCAAAGTAAACCTTATGTTATCTTACATAATGATGCTAGCAACGTCATCCACATAGCCACACGGGCTTGCCTGAGTGGCCACCGAGTTTTCCAATGAAGCATACCACCTGGGTTCGATTCCTGGCTATGCCAAGTCGTTCAGAAAGGGAGTGTGACTAGAGGGTATGCGCGAATCACCCGGTACCAGTTCTCGCGCTCGGGGGGCCTGATTACCCGATTTTACCCTCTATGGGAACCAATGTGCTTGTTCATAGAGGGGTTTCCTCGCTAATCCAAAAAAAATGTCATCCACATTAAGCTCTAATCTACCAGCACGGAAACACTTTGTCAATTAAACCTTACACTATCTTACATTATTACAAAGATATTCCAATAACAATATGTGCGTTTCTCTTTCAATAACTTACACAACTTCATCTCGAACTTATAGTTTTTAGCAAAGCTATATTACAAAACCTCTTGCATTACACATCACAAGCTTACAACACTAGATATCAGAACTTCATTAATCTTCTGCCTATGATAACCAAAAAAAGGTATTCAACTTTCTATACAATTCAAAATAACAGTTCATAGATTCAACCTAATAATTTTAAATCACAATTTTCATGTCCACATTCACAATGTGACAAATCACAGTACATAATTCCTAAACTAGGGCTCCAAAGCTACTATTTAGTATTTAGGTTTCGAATTGTAGAGTATAAACTTAACTGGTCAACAGCAAGCCCTAGCGGGTAATAAATAACCGAAGGTTATAACAAGAAGTACAAAACTTATAGCGTCGCCTGATTAAATCAAAACCGTGATAAATGACATATAAGTATATACATATATTCATTTCTCAAAAGGAGACCTCACCTTGTCACCGGAAAACAACAGTTCGTCGTTGCCGGAGAATAGTTGGACGAAGATCAAGGGTTTTGCTGAGAGACTGAACAGTAGAATCTGATGAATTTATAGTAGATTTTTATTTTTGTAATCTTACCCTATAGTTATAAGGCTTTTGCAGAAATGCCTCAAAGTTTTCTTATTTATCTTTTATGATTTAATATTACATAGTAATTGTTCGAGGCAAAAACATTAATGTGGATCCTTTTGTCATTTTTAGCATCAATAATAAGAAGTTATAACATTTGTGTTGTTAACTGGTATGTTAAAACGTACTTCTGATCTTTTTGACAACTATGAAACACATGTATACATGTTATGCCACTAACGAACTCTGCGGTAACATGATAGAAGTTTTGAGGAGACGTTGATGACACCGCTTACTTTCTCAAGCTTTCTCATGGTTTGCTTCCTAACTAAGACCGTCCGTCTTAGTTTCTTGTGGATTACGAATTTATTTTTTGTTTAAGTATTGTTTGTTGTTTTGTGTTTGTACTGTGTATTATTTTTTGTTTTCGTATTGTATGTTTTTTTGTGTTATCTGTTGTTTTTGTATTGTGTTGTGTGTGTATTTTTTTTGTATCGTTTGTTGTTTTTTGTTTTCGTATTGTGCATTACAAGTGAATGAATCAAATCAAACATGAAGACTCCTTTATATGCATTTCAACTCTAACAGCAATTAACTAACTTAGTAACAAAGTGCAACAAGAAAGTTACATAATAACCCCTCTCAAAATGAATAAGTTATACAATTAGCCCCTGTACTTTGGAGGACTTCTCGAAAAGAAACTAAACTAATAGTTTACAAACAACAACATTTGTGTGTTCCACAATTGTCCCAAAGTTTCCGAATTCAACGATATTTCATAGAAATTTACAACAATGTCGTTTCTATTACTGGTACTTATATGCAACAAGATAGATACAACTAGTATATGTGTCTCAGACCGCTAAATCTATTCAATATACTCAAAATTTTGAACTTTTGCTGCAACAGTTACAGTTAATACGTATAGTATGACATTTTGACCCACTGTAAAACAACTGCCCAAAAGAACCAATCCAACATATGAGCTCACTAAAACTGTTTGAATTTCAGTATTGTGCATTCCAGAGAGCAGCAGGATCTTCACCGCATCTTTTGTGAACATCTTTCAGTTTTTCTACAGACTTACAAATACCACTGCAACTCCAATCGAATGATGCTATACACACGTTACCGGCTTCTGCCTTCCATTCGCAGTCTATATCATATCAGTTCATACAATTATATAATTGAATTAAATATAAATGGCCTCAACAAGCTTACGCAGAAAGAAATAATGACTAGACAAATTGCGTACCAGGAGGGGTCCCACAACACATGTTATGATCATCGATGTGTTCAACGTCAAGACCAATAAACCAAGAACCAAGTGACACGTCTTCATTTGCATATTTGTGCAAAATGGGCCTAAACATTGTATAACCAAGTTGTTGAAGTTAATGAACAGTGAATTAATGAACTATGACCATTTTGACTTTTCAGACTCGAGTAAACTTTTGAGAATTTTATAAAACAATTTTGACTTTCAATATATGATTGATGCCACATAAAACTATATAAAAAGTGCATCTTTTTATATATAAACAAAATTTGTTACATCAAAGTGGAAACTAACTGGTTATTTGAGATGTACGCAGCAAGATCATTCGATATAGCATAAATCTGTCCGGTTGCATGCCGAAAATACTTATTTCCTTCCTCTCCAAATTTCCAATATTCAGGTTCATGGTATTTAACATTCCTATAAACAGAATACATAAATAAATACTCCTATATAAAGCCAAAATTCATCTGGTTAGAAGAATATTGAAATGAACATGTGAATTGTTGATAGTATTTACTTCTGAGAAAGAACAGGCCCAGATTTCATACATCCTGCATAAACCCTTGGTTTTGATTGATGTCGTCCAAGAGTTGTAGCTAACCTACCTGAATCATCATTACATAAGATCAACTTCCCATTTAGTAAAATTTTGAATTCATTGAAGCTTAGGGCAATAATCCCAAGATCAACCGTTTTAAAAAGAAAATCTTAACTTTTGAAATGACCAGGCCACATAGTTTATAAAGCCAATAATATCCCATAATCCATACATAAACAACTAAAAAAAACCCAAGAAGAATGGTAGAAGACGTTGTACCAAGATTGACATGAACATCATCATCCACCTTGACATAAAACTTTGCATCCCATATAGCGAACGCTGTCGAAAAGAATATTTGTGTTTTAGTTGTCAATTCATGATACCCTTCTACATGTTCCTGCGATGATAATAAGGTTAGGATCGTTCAAGTTTGAAGTTATAGAAAATCAGATACTGTTCATATGTTTATTCTATTCTTACAAGTCTAAAGAAATCTTTATGTTGAGCTTCCTCAGAGTCGATGGCTCGATCTAGAATGCTATTAGATATCGCACTGAAAAAAAAAAAATCGGGAAAAAGTTAGATTTCGTCAATATGAAACTTAAGGACATTATTTATTGGTTGTGAAGCCAAAATTTTCTGAAAACTGCAAGCAACTACCACAACTGTAGTCAAAAATTGACTTTTTTTTCTTCTACAAAAACAAATTTTTTCCTTTATAAATAAAATTGAACTAGAAGATGACTTGTTTCAAGCTGAAAAAAAAAAACTAAATATCAGTAGATAAACAATACCCTAAAAGTAGTGTTGGCTATAATAGCAGATATACTCATCAATACAGCAAAAAATATTCGTTTATGCACTAACATAATGTTCAATATGCCAATAAACCTCGAGTAAACTATAATTTGCCAGTTAAAGCAAACAAAAAAGAATCAGTTATAAATAGAAATATACAGAACCAAAAAGAGAGAGAATCACCTGTGACCAATCATGAAACGCACAACAATACCCTTTTCCTTCTCGAGCAAATGTAACTTTTCACCTAGTCAACCGACATAAAGATTCAAAACTTATTAAGAAAAATATAACAAAAATGGCAAAAAGTATATAAACAACTAGAAAGAGCACTACCCCTCGGCATCCAAGTTTCTCGTATCGAATCACGTCTCCTTCTGCTACTAAAAGCAGTGTTAATCCCAATTACCATAAACACTTTTTTCCTTTTCTTGATCCTGTCTCCATTTGTCATGTTATGATGCAAATCATCAGGTGACGTTTGGTTCCCGGGGAGCTCCATTCTCAGCTCCGAAATCGAGTTTCCTAGTGACCTAGTAGACCTCCAAATTTCAACAAATCATATTTCAAATAGAAAAAATTAAATCATGTAACTCAAACAATAGCATATTAAAGATACTAATCCACAGTATGCATTACTTTTACCTTAAAACATAACTCTAAGCGGACGAAAAACAAAAACAAAAAACTTTTGTCATTATTGTTTAAACAATTTCTATAGAAGTATATAAAAAATTATCAAAATTACTTCTGATGCACTAAAATCATCCTTTTAATGTGTATAACTGTATACAGTTATATTTAACAATTAGAACAAGCTCTAAAGCCAATCTCACATGTTTAAAATAGTAGGATGCAAAACCACTCCTCTTTTGAGCTAATTATACACATGGGCAGGCAGTAGGATCCAACGTACTTATCATATTATAAGTCAAAAAACACAATGATTAACAGAACAACGCAAATTACAAGAATCTTATGTAATATACTCACTGAATTGCTTCTTGGGTTTTATGTACTTCTCCAAGTAAATCATTATTCTGAAACGAACCCAATAAAAAAGAAATTAAAAATCAATAATCCCAAATCAAAAAATATATCAAAAATAAAGAAAGTTAATACCTTTTTTGTTATACAATCATCATTAGAAACAAATTTCAATTCTTGTTCTCTCCGTCTCACAATTCTTCCCTCTTCAGATTCAAGTGGACCCAAAACCCTTAAATTAATCAAGATTAGTCAAAATTAATAAAATTACATGACCCGTTAAGATTATGATCAAACCCCAAATTCAGTTGAATTTGATTATTAATTTCATGAAGAAAATAAAAGATAAATAAAAACCTGTTTGTAAAAAGCATGCCAAAAACAAAACTGAAAGTACTGAAAATGATGATCCATTTGGGTGAGACTTTACGCCCACCGCTTCTGTTGTTGTTGGTCTTCATCTTATTGTTAAATTACAAATGAAATGAAAACTGGGTTTTTGTTGAAAGACTATAAATAGTTATGTAATAACGAAGAACGAATGCATGTTACAAAAGTCAAATTTGGAAAATAGGTAGGAGTACATAATTTAGAGAGACAAACCTAGCCTTAATCCTTAAATCAGCCGGGTTTGATACGTTGAATGCATTTTTATTTTTTCAAGATTCCAAAACCTACGAAGGCCGGTTTATTCTTTTCATTTTTCTATTTGTGTGATATAATTTTGATGAAAATTATACTATTGGTGAACACATTTAAAACTTGATTTGTAATCCCTTAAATCCATTAATTTGCTTAAAATTCAATGGAGCAAGGAGAACGCGACATGTAACGTAAAAATCATATGTGATTGAAAAAATAAATAAAAAATTCGAAAAAAAAAATATTTTTTTCTCAAAAACAAATTGAAACTTTTTTTAAAGAAATTTGTTTTTTTACAATCACATGTGATTCTGAATGGCAATCACATGTGATTAGATTTGACATCTATAAAATTTTTAAAAAAAATTAAAAAAAAAATTCAAAAAAAGAAATTTTAATTTTTTTTTTCCATTCACATTTGATTTTCGCGCCACATGTCGCGCTCTCATTGATCACTTATATCTCAACTTAATTTATGGATTCAAATGAATATTCCCCTTTAAAACTTAATTAACTTGTATAATTATTAATCAATTATAGAGTTATAACCCACAAAGTTATTCTCCCTCATTGCCACGGAGGTTTGCCTGCAATGACTCCAGACTGTTCGCAAAGTGGATAGTCGTCATGGGATTAGTCAGTTAAAAAAATGTTGGATACCCATGTTACCAAAAAACAATATATTCGTTAAATTATCTCTTCTGGTCCCCAATGCTGATAATCCCTCCACCATTTAGATATCTAGGTTCGGTCCTCCACAAATCGGGGAGGATAGACGAAGACGTGACTCATCGTATTAAGGTAGGTTGGTTGAAGTGGAGAGCGGCGAAAGGGGTCTTGTGCGACAAGAAGATACCTCTCAAATTGAAAGGGAATTTCTTTAAAGTAGCTATTAGACCTGTCATGTTGTACGGATCAGAATGTTGGCCAATGACGAAGGCCCAAGACAGAAGGATGGAAGTAGCAGAAATGAGGATGCTTAGGTGGACGTGTGGTAAACTATGTTAGATAGGATCCCGAATGGTGTGTTTAGGGAAAACCTTGGAGTCAGTAGCATCATCGACAAGCTAAGGGAAGAACGGCTTCAATGGTTTGGGCATGTGATGAGGCGACCATGTATTGCCCCGGTTAGGAGAGTCGAGGCACTCACGGTCGATGGCGTAAGGAGAAGGGGTAGACCTACACGTAGGTGGATGGATAGACTTAGGCTCGACATGAGGGAGCTTTCGTTGACTGAGGACATGACTTCTGATAGGGGTGCGTGGAGGGCTAGAATTAGAATAGTCGAGTAGGGCTACATCCTTTTATGTTATTTTATTATTTTTACTTGTTTTTTTTATTAGGATCCTTATTTTTATTCTCATTCTTTTTATTACTATATTATTATTATTATTATTATTATTATTATTATTATTATTATTATTATTATTATTATTATTATTATTATTAGTATTTTTGTTATCTTATTATTATTATCCCTATCCCTATATTATGGCGTCTATTTTTTTTTTTTTAAAAAAAAAAAAAACTTTTTCCTACTTAAAGGTCGGAGGTCCTCTCGGAAGCAATCTCTTTATCCGTCGAATAAAGAGAGAGATGACTTTCTCTACTCTTGAGAGTGTTTTCACTCTAGGTGGAGAAATGACTTGTCTTTATTCTCGGATAGGGGAAGGATTGTCTACATCTCACCTCCCCCATATTCCACTCATGTGGTATTGGGTTACGTTGTTGTTGTTGTTGTTGTTGTTGTTGTTGTTGTTGTAAATAGGTAATTTTGTGTAAAAAAAATGTGTTAATAAAACTATCTCTATTGTAGCGTCAAATTGGATCTCACTTCATCCTCGCACCATTTTGACGCCTACCAATGGTGTGTTTGGTGACGAGCTTATATGAGCTTATGAAAGCTTATAAGAGTTTAAACTTATGATATTAATAAACTACAAGTCATAGACTCTGATTGACATGCAACCAAAAGTAGAGTTTATGTAAAAAAGAAGTTCTAGAAAAAGAAACTTTTAGAAGTAGCTTCTTGAAAAAAAGTAGAGCTTATGATAAGCTTCAGCTCCAGCTCCAGCTCCAATCATAAGCTTCAGCCCCAGCTAGTTTCGTCCAAACACACCTCTAAGCCTCTTAAACCACTTTCAATTATGACATACTTTCTTTCTAAAACTAACTGATACATTAGCGTCATATATGTATTTTCTCATCAGAATTAAATCAGCACTAAACACTCTGAACGATGACATACTTCCTCACTTTTACCAATTAATTATTATTATTTTTTATTTTATTTATTTATTTAATTTTTTTCTACAAAATTAATACTTAAGTAAATACTAAATTAAAAAACTACAATTAAAACTACGATTACACTAATTTAAAAAACTACAATTACACAACTAAAAACTAAAATTACAACAAATCCTAAAAAATTAAAAATACATAAGTTAAAAACTACAATTACATAAATTAATAAAACTACAAGTACATTATCTAACGACCCGTCCTAATCCATCTGGACGAATACATTACATTTGGTTACATCGCGAGGTACTTAACCTCTATATGATACATTTTACAAACATTGCATTCGTTTTTAAAAGACAAACTTTCATTACTTCGAAAGTTGACGGCATGCATACCATTTCATAATATATCCAACTATAATTGACTTAATAATAATCTTGAAGAATTCGACGACTCGAATGCAATGTCTTTTGAAATATGTCGTGAATGACTCCAAGTAATATCTCTAATATGAGCAAATGCACAGCGGAAGATTTCTTTCATACCTGAGAATAAACATGCTTTAAAGTGTCAACCAAAAGGTTGGTGAGTTCATTAGTTTATCATAAATAATCATTTCATAATTTTAATAGACCACAAGATTTCATTTTCAGTTCTCATAAATATACGTCCCATGCATAGAGACAAAAATCATTCATATGGATTGAACACCTGGTAACCGACATTAACAAGATGCATATAAGAATATCCCCTATCATTCCGGGAAATTCTTCGGACATGATAAAACAACATCGAAGTACTAAAGCATCCGCTACAACGGATGGGGTTCGTTAGGCCCAATAGATCTATCTTTAGGATTCGCATCAATTAGTAGACTGGTTTACTAATTCTTAGGTTACCAAGTAAAAAGGGCATATTCGGTTTCGATCATTCAACCATATAATGTAGTTTCGATTACTTGTGTCTATTTCTTAAAACATTTATAAAAGCGCATGTATTCTCAGTCCCAAAAAATATATATTGCAAAAGCATTTAAAAATGGAATAATGAAACTCATTATACTGTATTTTGTAGTAAAAATACATATGACGACATTGAACAATGCAGGGTTGGCCTCAGATTCACGAACCTATATTATTTGGATATCTATTAATACACATAATCGTAATCGAATAAGTTTATATATATATGATTTACTAATCATATCATTTTTATATTAATAATATATATACGTCTCATATATTCATTTTGTATATAAAACTGAAAATTTTGTTATGTTATATGTTTTAAATATATTTTTATAAGTATATATATATCATTGTTTGTAAAAGAATATATTGATAGTAATACTAAAATTATATTAATATTGGTCAAAATGATAATAATTATAATTCTTAATTTTACTAAATAAGGTATTATTGTTAATAATTATATTATTGATGAAAATAATGATATTTATAATAATAACTATAAAAATATAAAATTTTCAGTTAATGATACTTAGGATAATGATTTTAGTAATTATATATTAGTAGTACTCGTTATTTATAAATAATCATAATTATAATGATAATAATGATAATAATAATAATTATGATACTTATAATGATAGTTGTAATACTAATAATAATTATAATTCCAGTAATAATACTAATAATAATGTTATCAATTATAAAATAAAACAAGTATTAATTTTAATGAAACTAATAATTAATTTTATTATTTTTATAGAAATATTAATGATAGTAGTAATAATCATAATCCTAATAATGATAATAATAATAAATTTAATACTTATAATTATGATAATTATAATAATAACAATTATAATACTTTGTAAAAATAACAATAACTAATAATTGTAATCATAACAACAACAATAATAATAATAACAATCATTATTTTCATATAATATCAATAATACTAGTAACAATAATAGTAACTAAAATCATAATAATAATAATGATAATAATAATAATAATAATAATAATAATAATAATAATAATAATAATAATAATAATAATAATAATAATAATAATAATAATAATAATAATAATAATAATAATAATAATAAAAGAAAGTGAGGCTACCTTAGAAAGGAGCTAAAAAAAATATCACGACCCAGCCTGGAATCGAACCTGAGACCACTCGTTAACCCGATATACCCATAACCGTTGAGCTGCTGCCCATTTTATGATTAATCTCATGTTCTAAAATATATAACCCACCTACACTCTTCTCCTTCAACTCACATCTACCATCAGCATCCCACTCTTCCAGATGATGTTCAGAGCAAATCAATTTGTTAAAAATAACATATACAAACGATTATCAGACCTATCCATTCTTCTTCAACAAAACGTTAAGCGAACCAGAATCAGTGTACTCTTGTTAATAATTACACAAATGATTTTTAGGACTTAATATCCTACACAGAAAACATCTAGTTGTGATTAATTGAGTTTTTTTTTTTTTTTTTTTAAAAAGGATTGTATGTTGCTGCTGCTCGTCGGTGTTCAAAAAAAAAAAAATTAATGAATTCGATTTATAGGCTGTTATAGGTTATGATTATAACATGAAATAATTTTCTAAACACCTGTAGAAACTATAGAAATCGTCAATTGGACTTGAATCATCAAAACGAGTTCGAATTTCCTCAAGAACGATTCTGTTGACTTTTATTTCAAAAACCTTTGACTTCGAAATTCTAACTCGATATAACGAATTGAAACCGGAGATTTTGCAGAAAGATTACCTGAAGGATTCCTAACAACTTTACATTTTTGGAATTTGAAGTTTCTTTCGAATTCAGGTTTTGGTAAAAAAAAATTGAAGAACAGGGAACGGTTCATATATTCTCCTTTCTGTTTTTAATTTTTTTTTTGTTTCCTCTCATAATTTATAACAGAATATATATATATATATATATATATATATATATATATATATATATATATATATATAATTGTAATTGAATGAATTGACAGTAACAAAAATTGATTGGCGTTTGTTTGTATCGTGAAGTCAATAGACAGGATGTCATGAGTAAATAGAATGCAGGAGAAAAGAAAAAAATTGATGGAGATGGAAACAGGTGATTCATATCAGTACCTATATATTTGTCTATTATTGTATAAGGTCGACCATTAATCACAGGTTACACAGAAAGTTTTTTTTTTTTTTTTTAAAATAATAAAAAGGAGGAGAATTAGGTGTAACCGAATTTGTTCATATCTATTATATATCTGGGATATAATCCGTATTTATCTATACCTGTATCTATATAGCATATCTGTATATAACTATATCTGTATTTATATATCAACAGTGTATATCGTATAATTATATATATTTTTTGTGTCATTATATTTATATATCGGTTATTTATATATCCATTATATTAAATTTTGTAATATTAGTTAATAATATAAATCTAATAATAAAATATGTTAATATTATAAATTTTTAAAAAAATACTAGTAGTAATAATAATAATATTAATAATAACTTTATCAACATTATACTATTATAAGAATAAAAGTAACTATAATAATGATAATAATATGAATAATAAAAATATAACAACTTATACATGTCAAACTTTATATATATATATATATATATATATATATATATATATATATATATTATATCTCATATTTGAGTTTATAATATTAATAATACAAATATTAATATTAATATTGGATGTAACAATATTATAATAACTATAATTAAACTTGTACTTAGATTTAATATTACAATTTTATTAATTTTGTAATATCTAATAACTATATCTTATATTATTCGAATACATCTATTGAATGTTTAACATTTATATGTTTTATATATGTTTCAAAATAATAATATTTAATAGAATCATTTATATATATATATATTTAATTTATATAGGTTCATAATAATATTATCTATATATCCATATTAATAATAGCTTAATTATTATGTTCATTAATTTACAAATTTTAAATTTCAAATTAATTAAATGTATTTTACTATTTTAAAATATTATATATATATATATATATATATATATATATATATATATATATATATATATATATATATATATATATATATATTTATTATACACAATTGTTCGTGAATCGTCGGGAGTAGTCAAAAGGTCAAATGCATTCATGTAAACTGTTCCAAAGTTTTCGAGACTTAATATTACAGACTTTGCTTATCGAGTCGGAATTATATAAAGATTAAGTTTAAATTTGATCGGAAGTTTTTGGGTCGTCACACATTAATTAAAACTACGAAATTAATCCAATCATGTCATCACTCACGTATCCGTCTTCACTACTCTCGTGAGTAAGATCATCCCATATATTCTTAGAAAACAACACGGTTGGTTCCGAACGTACCACAACTTTTCCAACTACTCCCTACCATATTTTGTCGTGTTTAAGAAACATGAGTTCTTGCTCGTCTTCATCAAAATAGGCAAACTCCGATGCCTCGAAATCGAGGGTTTGTCTTGAAAAATCAAATAAGCGGGACAAATTAAAGGCGCACACGTTAATATCGATCAACTTTTGCTTCGACCCATCGTAGTACTATTTCATATCATCGGTAAAAAAAATCCACTTTAATGAATGTCGAACGTAACGTTGCAAGAAGCCATAAAAAATTTGAGGATGATATTTAGGTAAATGAGAATGAGAGAATTTTGTAGTTTAAAATGGGATGAAAGTGAAGTATTTATAGTGATAAAATAGGTTTAAGTTTATATATATATATATATATATATATATATATATATATATATATATATATATATATATATATATATATATATATATATATATATATATATATAGGGGTAGGATCAATGGAGAAGTAACCGATCATGGGGAAACGGGAGGAAGTAACCAATTGAGAACGGTCTTATGAGGCTTCAAGTTTCACGCCTTCTAGGCATCAATTAGTAATTTAACAAAGAAATTAATAGCGTCAAATCATTTTGTACTCAATCAAATGTATTTATATATAATTTATTTATATTTTATCAAAATTTAAATTATACTTTATTGTATCACCAAAAACATTCTCACTCAAATATAATATTTAACACGAATTTGATATTTACAGCAACAACAACCCCTTAAGTAGAGTATGAAAGAAAAATGTAGACAAACATTAAAATTTAACACTATCATGTCCAATTAAATTATTCTCTCCACTCAAAAATATCAAATTTGCCTTATAATAAACAAGGTTGCAAATTCGCTATTCGGGAATTAATCGGTCGGAAATTTTAAAAAGATTAATCGGAAATTCGGAGATTAATCGGATTGTACTTTATACAATTAATGATAAATTTTAAAAAATTATGTGTAAATATAGAAGAAAACCATAAACATAAACATAAATTTAACATAATTGTATAAAATTGTTCATTTTATTCAAAAACTCTAAAGTATTAGTTTAAATTCATGTTAAAATGTGATTAATTTTGACTTTAACCGACTTTGATTACCAAATTTGATTGATTTTGAATCATAAATCAACGTTGACCGACTAATTAAACGAATTAAAAAAGAAAACCGGAACGGACTGCTCTTAAAAAATGAGTAATTGAGAATTAATCGTGTTTTTTTAGAACACTGATAATAAGTATGAAAAAATGGATTTTGTTATGAATCATCTATTGAGTCATTATAACGCCACGTGTTATATGGTACAAACATAATGACCAGCTGCATTCCATTTTTATGATACACGTGGATTTGTAGATTTATCATCAAATGCTGAAGTGCATGTGTTTCTGTTGATCCGCAAAACACGAAACAATATTGGGGATTCAAGAGTATTATCCAGGTACTGTTTTTTTTATCAATTAACTAAATTTAAATATTATATTTATGATCTTTACAAGAACAAGAAACACGTTATTGTTTTTTTACTTATTCAGTTCATTACTATAATTTGATTAAAGAATTTAGAAAAAAAACATATAGATTACTGTATTATTGTTATCGCATTATATCTACAAGAGCCATTTTCACTGCGTCTATGTTTTTAATTTGAAAGATAGACATATATTGAGCATATATTGAGATTGATGTGACCAAGAAAAAAAATCGAAAACGATTACCGGATAACCAATTAGGCCTCCAAGATAATAGCAAATATTGCAAGGATCATCTATAATCACTTGTAAACTATTCTATTACTACGTTTATTTTATATTACGTTACTCTGTCAGTTAGGCCGTGTTCATTTTATCCTTTTACATTGAAAATGATGTTGGTTGATACCACTGTGTACCTTATTTTTAAGGTATGTCATCATCTGATAAGCCAAAAGCAGAAGAAAAATGCACAAAAGAAACAGAAGATGGTGGTTTTTTTGGGAAGGTGAAGGGTTTTATTAATGACATTGGTGACAAGATTGAAGATAAAGTAAAGTTTGGTAAACCGAGTGCAGATCTTGCAGCAATTCATATCTCTAAAATCAGTTTTAAGCAAGTTGATCTAATCGTCGACGTGCTTGTTACAAACCCTAATCCTGTTCCAATTCCGTTAGTCGACATAAACTACCTAATCGAGAACAATGGACGAAAACTCGCTTCTGGGATGATTCCTGACGCTGGAACGATCCACGCACGTAGTTCCGAGACTGTAAAAATACCAGTAACTCTTGTATACTACGACTTAAAAAAGGCCTACGCTGATATAGTACCTGGAACCATATTACCCTACAAAGTCAAAGTTGACCTGATTGTGGATGTACCCGTTATCGGCAAGTTGACTTTACTTATTGAAAAATGCGGCGAGATTCCGGTACCTTACAGGCCTGATGTCCGTATCGAAAAGATTGAATTTGAGAAATTTTCGTTCAAAGAAACTGTAACGATTCTACATTTAAAGTTGGACAACAAGAATGAATTTGACTTGGGACTTAATCAGCTAGAGTATATGATTTGGTTAGGTGATGTCAGCATTGGAGGTGCCAAGCTTGCGAAAAATGTGACGATTGTGAAGAATGATGTTAGCGAGCTTGATATTCCGTTTAACTTTAGGCCTAAGGATTGTGGTTCTGCTATATGGGATATGATCAGAGGAAAAGGGACTGGGTATTCGATAAAAGGGAACATTGATGTCGATACGCCTTATGGAAATATGAAGCTGCCCATTGAAAAAGTTGGTGGTACAACGACGTTCAAAAATAGTAAAGACGATAGAGAGGATGATAATAACCCCAAGGTACATTTATCACGTTTCTAGATTATCAAAATCCGTAACTCAAAAATCATCTTTCATAAGGAACATGTGATACTAATAAGTCGAATATTACTCATGTGTAGTATCTCAGTTTATGCAGGCTATAGAGAAAGCATCAGTATGAGCGATTAGCAATCAGCGTTAAGAAGAGCTCGTGCCATTGATCACTTTCGATAATGGAACTCATGTAGTTTCTAGATGTATTGTTACATCCCACAACTTCGTCGTAATTATTGTACGTTTTGAGTTGTAAATGTTTATATCTGTAGTATTTGAACTTTGCAGACTACAACCTATTATGACATAATTAGCTAGTATGCTTATGTCAATTTATACATACAATGTTGTTAATTTACAAAGTACACATGAAGAAACATCTTTAGAGCAGTTGCATTCTATCTAGTGTACATTGTTTATTTTAGTATAACCATCGACCTGCAATTTAACGATTGGAACTTTTCTTGTAGGAGAACCCCTCTTTACCTTTGACCTACAATTTTAAAGGAAGGAAAAATCTCATATTTATTCAAAGGAGAACCCCTTCTAAACTCATAAATTACATATTTATTCAAAATACAACTTTTCAATGCATAATGTCAAAAAAATAACAAAAAAGAAAAACATCAATATTACATCAAATACAACTTTCTTTAATGACATACTTAAAGGAGGAATCATAGTCCAATCTTTTTTTACCATTTGAACAACATTAAACCCTAATTATACCACAATCCAATATGCAAAATTCTGGAAGCATACCTTTCGAAAAAAATAATAATCCGGAAGCATACAATCCAACCTCAACCAATGGTTCAATGGTTCAATCTTGGAACAATCCGATACTTGTGCAATCCATATTGGTGAGGTGCGTATCATGTCTTCTATAGAAGTGTAATGACTGTTAACAGAGAAAATTAATGACCGTCAAATGATTAGACAATCCACGAAATAAATTCAAACTAATGGACTATCCGTGATATTAACTTATCATCAATATTACTAATTAGCATGAGCATTGTACTGTTCACGGGGGTATAACAGTCTTTTCACACTGACCAACAGGGGTAACTTGGTAATTTTACATTTTAGATTCACCTTTTCACATTTGTTACACAAAGACCACCTACAACCTCCACCAACCACCACAACCGACTCTGGCAACCGGCAGCTGCCACCACACCTCCGGCCGCCACCACGACCTCTATCTAACACCACCATAATGAACATCCTGCCATCTAGGACTTACTTCCACCACCACCGTTAATCTCCAGTATTAGTTGAAATGTCCCGTTCATATTGATTATAAACGTTTCATATTAATTGATTTCGTCGCGAGGTTTTGACCTCTATATGAGATGTTTTTCAAAGACTGCATTCATTTTTAAAACAACCATAACCTTTATTTTATCTATAAAGGTTTAAAAAGCATTACGTAGATTATCAAATAATGATAATCTAAAATATACCGTTTACACACGACCATTACATAATGGTTTACAATAAGAATATATTACATCAAAAATAAGTTTCTTGAATGCAGTTTTTACATAATATCATACAAGCATGGACTCCAAATCTTGTCCTTATTTTAGTATGCAACAGCGGAAGCTCTTAATAATCACCTGAGAATAAACATGCTTAAAACGTCAACAAAAAATGTTGGTGAGTTATAGGTTTAACCTATATATTATCAAATCATAATAATAGACCACAAGATTTCATATTTCAATATACATCCCATACATAGAGATAAAATTCATTCATATGGTGAACACCTGGTAACCGACATTAACAAGATGCATATATAAGAATATCCCCATCATTCCGGGACACCCTTCGGATATGATATAAATTTCGAAGTACTAAAGCATCCGGTACTTTGGATGGGGTTTGTTAGGCCCAATAGATCTATCTTTACTATTCGCGTCAATTAGGGTGTATGTTCCCTAATTCTTAGATTACCAGACTTAATAAAAAGGGGCATATTCGATTTCGATAATTCAACCATAGAATGTAGTTTCACGTACTTGTGTCTATTTTGTAAATCATTTATAAAACCTGCATGTATTCTCATCCCAAAAATATTAGATTTTAAAAGTAGGACTATAACTCACTTTCACAGATTTTTTACTTCGTCGGGAAGTAAGACTTGGCCACTGGTCGATTCACGAACCTATAACAAATATGTACATATATATCAAAGTATGTTCAAAATATATTTACAACACTTTTGATACATTTTGATGTTTTAAGTTTATTAAGTCAGCTGTCCTCGTTAGTAACCTACAACTAGTTGTCCACAGTTAGATGTACAGAAATAAATCGATATATATTATCTTGAATCAATCCACGACCCAGTGTATACATATCTCAGTATTGATCACAACTCAAACTATATATATTTTGGAATCAACCTCAACCCTGTATAGCTAACTCCAACATTCATATATAGAGTGTCTATGGTTGTTCCGAAATATATATAGATGTGTCGACATGATAGGTCGAATTATTGTATACGTGTCTATGGTATCTCAAGATTACATAATATATAATACAAGTTGATTAAGTTATGGTTGGAATAGATTTGTTACCAATTTTCACGTAGCTAAAATGAGTAGTTTTTACCAATTTTGTTTTGCTCGCCATTTCTTCGTTTCTAATCCGTTTTGAGTGATTTAAGCGGTCACGGTTTCGTATTGAACTTGACTTTATGAAACTAAACAGAAAAGGTATAGGTTTATAGTCGAAAATACAAGTTACAAGTTGTTTTTGAAAGAGGTAGTCATTTTTGTCGAAAGAACGACATCTTGATGACTGTTTTGAAAAACATACTTTCACTTTGAGTTTAACCATGATTTTTGGATATGGTTTCATGTTCATAAGAAAAATCATTTTCCCAGAAGTATAGCTTTTAAATCAAAGTTTTTCATAGTTTTTAATTATCCAAACCAAAACAGCCCCCGGTTGTAACTACGACGGCGTAAATCCGGTTTTATGGTGTTTATCGTGTTTCCGGGTTTTAAATCATTAAGTTAGCATATCATATAGATATAGATCATGTGTATAGTTGATTTTAAAAGTGTAGTTAGAAGGATTAACTTTATTTGCGAACAAGTTTAGAATTAACTAAACTATGTTCTAGTGATTACTAGTTTACCACTTCGAATATGATAGCTTTTTATGTATGAATCGAATGATGTTATGAACATCATTACTACCTTAAGTTCCTTGGATAAACCTACTGGAAAAGAGAAAAATGGATCTAGCTTCAACGGATCCTTGGATGGCTCGAAGTTCTTGAAGCAGAATCATGACACGAAAACAAGTTCAAGTAAGATCATCACTTGAAATAAGATTGTTATAGTTATAGAAATTGAAACAAAGTTTGAATATGATTATTACCTTGTATTAGAATGATAACCTACTGTAAGAAACAAATATTTCTTGAGGTTGGATGATCACCTTACAAGATTGGAAGTGAGCTAGCAAACTTGAAAGTATTCTTGATTTTATGAAACTAGAACTTGTAGAATTTATGAAGAACACTTAGAACTTGATGATAGAACTTGAGAGAGATCAATTAGATGAAGAAAATTGAAGAATGAAAGTGTTTGTATGTGTTTTTGGTCGTTGGTGTATGGATTAGATATAAAGGATATGTAATTTTGTTTTCATGTAAATAAGTCATGAATGATTACTCATATTTTTGTAATTTTATGAGATATTTCATGCTAGTTGCCAAATGATGGTTCCCACATGTGTTAGGTGACTCACATGGGCTTCTAAGAGCTGATCATTGGAGTGTATATACCAATAGTACATACATCTAAAAGCTGTGTATTGTACGAGTACGAATACGGGTGCATACGAGTAGAATTGTTGATGAAACTGAACGAGGATGTAATTGTAAGCATTTTTGTTAAGTAGAAGTATTTTGATAAGTGTCTTGAAGTCTTTCAAAAGTGTATGATTACATATTAAAACACTACATGTATATACATTTTAACTGAGTCGTTAAGTCATCGTTAGTCGTTACATGTAAGTGTTGTTTTGAAATCTTCAGGTTAACGATCTTGTTAAATGTTGTTAACCCAATGTTTATAATATCAAATGAGATTTTAAATTATTATATTATCATGATATTATGATATATTAATATATCTTAATATGATATATACATTTAAATGTCGTTACAACGATAATCGTTACATATATGTCTCGTTTCGAAATCCTTAAGTTAGTAGTCTTGTTTTTACTTATGTAGTTCATTGTTAATACACTTAATGATATATTTAATTATCATATTATCATGTTATATATAATATAACAATGTATTAATATGCTTCATATATATTTAGTAAGACGTGGTTATAACGATAATCGTTATATGTATCGTTTCGAGTTTCATACGTCAATAGTCTCCTTTTTAAGTATATAACTTATTGTTACTATTTTTAATGAGATACTTGATGATCATTATATCATGTTAAACATATATATTTATTCATTTATGTATCATCATGTCATATACAACTTATAGCGTTCGTGAATCATTGGTCAAACTGGGTAATCAGACGTTTACAAAATTTCCGTTTCAATTAACCAAGTCTTAATAAGTTTGATTGCTTAACATGTTGGAAACATTTAATCATGTAAATATAGTTTTCATTAAACATATAATCATAGAAAGGTTCGGAAAAGTTCGGGTCACTACAGTACCTACCCGTTAAATAAATTTCGTCCCGAAATTTTAAGCGATTGGAGGTGTTGGCTCATCTTCTGGAAATAAGTGCGGGTACTTCTTCTTCATCTGATCTTCTCGTTCCTAGGTGAACTCGGGTCCTCTACGAGCATTCCATTGAACCTTAACAATCGGTATCTTGTTTTGTTTAAGTCTCTTAACCTCACGATCCATTATTTCAATGGGTTCTTCAATGAATTGAAGTTTTTCATTGATTTGGATTTCGTCCAACGGAATAGTGAGATCTTCTTTAGCAAAACATTTCTTCAAATTCGAGACGTGGAAAGTGTTATGTACATTCGCGAGTTGTTAAGGTAACTCAAGTCGGTAAGCTACTGGTCCGACACGATCAATAATCTTGAATGGTCCAATATACCTTGGATTTAATTTCCCTCGTTTACCAAATCGAACAACACCTTTCCAAGGTGCAACCTTAAGCATGACCATCTCTCCAATTTCAAATTCTATATCTTTTCTTTTAATGTCGGCGTAGCTCTTTTGTCGACTTTGGGCGGTTTTCAACCGTTGTTGAATTTGGATGATCTTCTCTGTAGTTTCTTGTATTATCTCCGGACCCGTAATCTGTCTATCCCCCACTTCACTCCAACAAATTGGAGACTTGCACTTTCTACCATAAAGTGCTTCAAATGGCGCCATCTCAATGCTTGAATGGTAGCTGTTGTTGTAGGAAAATTCTGCTAACGGTAGATGTCGATCCCAACTGTTTCCGAAATCAATAACACATGCTCGTAGCATGTCTTCAAGCGTTTGTATCGTCCTTTCGCTCTACCCATCAGTTTGTGGATGATAGGCAGTACTCATGTCTAGACGAGTTCCTAATGCTTGCAGTAATGTCTGCCAGAATCTTGAAATAAATCTGCCATCCCTATCAGAGATAATAGAGATTGGTATTCCATGTCTGGAGATGACTTCCTTCAAATACAGTCGTGCTAACTTCTCCATCTTGTCATCTTCTCTTATTGGCAGGAAGTGTGCTGATTTGGTGAGACGATCAACTATTACCCAAATAGTATCAAAACCACTTGCAGTCCTTGGCAATTTAGTGATGAAATCCATGGTAATGTTTTCCCATTTCCATTCCGGGATTTCGGGTTGTTGAAGTAGACCTGATGGTTTCTGATGCTCAGCTTTGACCTTAGAACACGTCAAACATTCTCCTACGTATTTAGCAACATCAGCTTTCATACCCGGCCACCAAAAATGTTTCTTGAGATCCTTGTACATCTTCCCCGTTCCAGGATGTATTGAGTATCTGGTTTTATGAGCTTCTCTAAGTACCATTTCTCTCATATTTCCAAATTTTGGTACCCAAATCCTTTCAGCCCTATACCGGGTTCCGTCTTCCCGAATATTAAGATGCTTCTCCGATCCTTTGGGTATTTCATCCTTTAAATTTCCCTCTTTTAAAACTCCTTGTTGTGCCTCCTTTATTTGAGTAGTAAGGTTATTGTGAATCATAATATTCATAGATTTTACTCGAATGGGTTCTCTGTCCTTCCTGCTCAAGGCGTCGGCTACCACATTTGCCTTCCCCGGGTGATAACGAATCTCAAAGTCGTAATCATTCAACAATTCAATCCACCTACGCTGCCTCATATTCAGTTGTTTCTGATTAAATATGTGTTGAAGACTTTTGTGGTCGGTATATATAATACTTTTGACCCCATATAAGTAGTGCCTCCAAGTCTTTAATGCAAAAACAACCGCGCCTAATTCCAAATCATGCGTCGTATAATTCTGTTCGTGAATCTTCAATTGTCTAGATGCATAAGCAATTACTTTTATTCGTTGCATTAATACACAACCGAGACCTTGCTTTGAGGTGTCACAATATATCACAAAATCATCATTCCCTTCAGGTAATGACAATATAGGTGCCGTAGTTAACTTTTTCTTTAACAATTGAAATGCTTTCTCTTGTTCATCTTTCCATTCAAATTTCTTCCCTTTATGCGTTAATGCAGTCAAGGGTTTTGCTATTCTGGAAAAGTCTTGGATGAACCTTCTGTAGTAACCCGCTAGTCCTAAAAACTGGCGTATGTGTTTCGGAGTTTTCGGGGTTTCCCAATTTTCAACGGTTTCGATCTTTGCTGGATCCACCTGAATACCTTCTTTGTTCACTATGTGACCGAGGAATTGAACTTCTTCCAACCAAAATGCACACTTTGAAAACTTAGCGTACAGTTTTTCTTTTCTCAGCAACTCTAGCACTTTTCTCAAATGTTCTTCGTGCTCTTGATCATTCTTCGAGTAAATAAGTATGTCATCGATGAAAACAATGACAAACTTGTCAAGATATGGCCCACACACTCGGTTCATGAGGTCCATGAACACAGCTGGTGCGTTAGTCAATCCAAACGGCATAACCATAAACTCGTAATGACCGTAACGCGTCCTAAAAGCAGTCTTTGGAATATCATCCTCCTTCACCCGCATTTGATGATATCCAGAACGTAAATCGATCTTCGAATAAATAGACGAGCCTTGTAGTTGATCAAATAAGTCATCGATTCTCGGTAGTGGGTAGCGGTTCTTGATGGTAAGTTTGTTCAACTCTCGGTAGTCGATACACAACCTGAATGTACCATCTTTCTTCTTGACAAACAAAACAGGAGCTCCCCACGGTGATGTGCTTGGTCGAATGAAACCACGCTCTAAAAGTTCTTGTAATTGGCTCTGAAGTTCCTTCATTTCACTAGGTGCGAGTCTGTATGGAGCATGAGCTATTGGTGCAGCTCCCGGTACAAGGTCTATTTGAAATTCAACGGATCGGTGTGGAGGTAGTTCCGGTAATTCTTTCAGAAATACATCGAGAAATTCTTTTGTGACGGGAATATCATTGATGTTCTTTTCTTCGGAATTCACTTTCTTGACGTGTGCTAGTACAGCATAGCAACCTTTTCTTATTAGTTTTTGTGCCTTCAGGTTACTAATAAGATTTAACTTCGCGTTGCTCTTTTCTTCGTACACCATTAAGGGTTTTCCTTTTTTTCGTATAATGCGATTTGCATTTTTGTAACAAATGATCTCTGCTTTCACTTCTCTCAAACAGTTCATACCGATTATCACATCAAAACTCCCTAACTCTACTGGTATCAAGTCAATCTTAAATGTTTCGCTAACCAGTTTAATTTCTCGATTCCGACATATATTATCTGCCGAAATTAATTTACCATTTGCTAATTCGAGTAAAAATTTACTATCCAAAGGCGCCAATGGGCAACTTAATTTAGCACAAAATTCTCTACTCATATAGCTTCTATCTGCACCCGAATCAAATAAAACATAAGCAGATTTATCGTCAATAAGAAACGTACCCGTAACAAGCTCCGGGTCTTTCTGTGCCTCTGCCGCATTAATATTGAAAACTCTTCCGCGGCCTTGTCCATTCGTGTTCTCCTGGTTCGGGAAATTTCTAATAATGTGGCCCGGTTTTCCACATTTATAACAAACAACATTGGCATAACTTGCTCCGACACTACTTGCTCTACCATTACTCGTTCCGACACCATATGTTCCTTTCGTTCTGTTAACCCCTGGTCCGTAGACCTCACACTTCACCGCGTTATGACCATTTCTTTTACACTTGTTGCAAAATTTGGTGCAGAACCCCGAGTGATACTTTTCACACGTTTGGCATAGCTGCTTCTGATTATTGTTGTTGTTGCGGTTGTTATTGTTGTTGGGATAATTGTTATAGTTGTTGTTGTTGTTGTTGGGCCGTTTGTTGTAGTTGCGATTGATGTTGCGATTGTTGGGATAGTTGTTGCGATTATTGTTGTAATTGCTGTTGTTGTTGTATTGGTGATTCTTATCACCGTTTTCCTCCCACTTTCTTTTGACTTGCTTCACATTGGCCTCTTCAGCCGCCTGTTCTTTAATTCTTTCCTCAATCTGGTTCACTAGTTTATGAGCCATTCTACATGCCTGTTGTATGGAGGCGGGCTCGTGTGAACTTATATCTTCTTGGATTCTTTCCGGTAATCCTTTCACAAACGCGTCGATCTTCTCTTCCTCATCTTCGAACGCTCCCGGACACAATAGGCACAATTCTGTGAATCGTCTTTCGTACGTGGTAATATCAAATCCTTGGGTTCGTAACCCTCTAAGTTCTGTCTTGAGCTTATTGACCTCGGTTCTGGGACGGTACTTCTCGTTCATCAAGTGCTTGAATGCTGACCACGGTAGTGCGTAAGCATCATCTTGTCCCACTTGCTCTAGATAGGTATTCCACTATGTTAACGCAGTACCTGTGAAGGTATGCGTAGCGTACTTCACTTTGTCATCTTCAGTACACTTACTTATGGCAAACACCGATTCGACCTTCTCGGTCCACCGTTTCAATCCGATCGGTCCTTCGGTTCCATCAAATTCCAAAGGTTTGCAGGCAGTGAATTCTTTGTAGGTGCATCCTACACGATTTCCTGTACTGCTAGATCCAAGGTTATTGTTGGTATGTAGCGTAGCCTGTACTGCGGCTATGTTTGCAGCAAGAAAGGTACGAAATTCCTCTTCGCTCATATTCATGGTTTGTCGAGTAGTCGGTGCCATTTCCTTCAAATAGTCAAATGAAACAAGTTAATCATACAGAATATTAAGAGTAGTTAATAGTATCTCGTAGCATAATATGAACTCATTTATAAAAGCTTTTTCTTCATATTAGCGTTTTATAAGTTTAAATTCGGGTAGTACCTACCCATTAAGTTCATATTTAGTAGCTAATATACAATTCAACTACTACAATTCTATATGAAAAACTGATTATAATAATATTTCGCGTTCAAACTTTTTCACAATATTTTACAAACTTACAATACCGCTTATTTTACATATAACATGAAATATAGCACACAATAACTTTGATACAAGATAGTTGTGAAGATAATTCTAGCTAGTACACAAGTCGTTCAGCAAAGGCAATAAAGACACGTAATTCATACGTCCAGAAACAAGTCATGCATTCTGGTTTTACTAGGACTACTTCCCATCCTTGGTCTTGTGGAACATAACCGTTATGGCCGTTGATAAGACAGCGTGTTGTAACATCGTCAAAGGGACGAGGGTTACGTAATGTCCAACAGTCCCGTAACAATCTAAAAACCTTGTTTCTCACCCCAACTACTGAGTCCGTCACTTGTGGGAACGTTTTGTTTAATAGTTGTAGCCCGATGTTCTTGTTCTCACTTTGGTGAGAAGCGAACATTACTAACCCGTAAGCATAACATGCTTCTTTATGTTGCATGTTAGCCACTTTTTCTAAATCACGAAGTCCTATATTAGGATATATTGAGTCAAAATAATTTCTTAACCCGTTGCGCAAAATAGCATTTAGGTTCCCCGCAATATATGCGTCAAAGTAAACACATCGTAACTTATGGATTTCCCAATGTGATATCCCCCATCTTTCGAACGAAAGCCTTTTATAAACCAAGGCATTCTTGGAACGTTCTTCGAATGTCTTACAAACTGATCTCGCCTTAAATAGTTGTGCCGAGGAATTCTGACCGACTCTAGACAAGATTTCATCAATCATGTCTCCGGGTAGGTCTCTTAAAATATTGAGTTGTCTATCCATTTTGTGTTTTTATACTGTAAAATAGACAAGAGTTAGATTCATAAAAAAATACTTATTAATACAAGCAATTTTTACATATATCATAAAGCATAAGCACACTATATTACATATATTACACCACACGAATACAACTATCTTATTCCGACTCGCTCATTTCTTCTTCTTCAGTTTTGGTTCGTTTTGCCAAGTTTCTAGGGATATATGATGTTCCCCTAATACGAGCCGTCGTTTTCCACATTGGTTTAGAAAAACCTGGTGGTTTAGAGGTTCCCGGGTTATTGTCACAACTTAAGAAATACGGGTGTTGACGATACATATAAAGTTCATCGGGTTTGGAATCAAATTTCTCTATTTTTATGCCCTTTCCCTTATTGTTCTCTTTTGCCTTATTAAATTGTGTTGGGGTAATTTCTATAACATCATCGGAATCCTTGTCGGGATCCGATTCATCGGAGAATTGGTAATCCTCCCAATACTTTGCTTCCTTGGCGGAAACACCATTGACCATAATTAACTTTGGTCGGTTGGTTGAGGATTTTCTTCTACTTAACCGTTTTATTATTTCCCCCACTGGTTCTATTTCTTCTTCCGGTTCCGATTCTTCTTCCGGTTCCGATTCTTCTTCCGGTTCCGACTCTTCTTCCAGTTCCTCTTCGGGAACTTGTGAATCAGTCCACGAATCATTCCAATTTATATTTGACTCTTCATTATTATTAGGTGAGTCAATGGGACTTGTTCTAGAGGTAGACATCTATCACATAATATCAAACGCGTTAAGAGATTAATATATCACATAATATTCACATGTTAAAAATATATAGTTTCCAACAAAATTTGTTAAGCAATCATTTTTCAAGTAAACACGGTCGAAGTCCAGACTCACTAATGTATCCTAACAAACTCGATAAGACACACTAATGCAAAATTCTGGTTCTCTAAGACCAACGCTCTGATACCAACTGAAAAGTCCCGTTCATATTGATTATAAACGTTTCATATTAATTGATTTCGTCGCGAGGTTTTGACCTCTATATGAGACGTTTTTCAAAGACTGCATTCATTTTTAAAACAACCATAACCTTTATTTTATCTATAAAGGTTTAAAAAGCATTACGTAGATTATCAAATAATGATAATCTAAAATATACCGTTTACACACGACCATTACATAATGGTTTACAATAAGAATATATTACATCAAAAATAAGTTTCTTGAATGCAGTTTTTACATAATATCATACAAGCATGGACTCCAAATCTTGTCCTTATTTTAGTATGCAACAGCAGAAGCTCTTAATAATCACCTGAGAATAAACATGCTTAAAACGTCAACAAAAAATGTTGGTGAGTTATAGGTTTAACCTATATATTATCAAATCATAATAATAGACCACAAGATTTCATATTTCAATATACATCCCATACATAGAGATAAAATTCATTCATATGGTGAACACCTGGTAACTGACATTAACAAGATGCATATATAAGAATATCCCCATCATTCCGGGACACCCTTCGAATATGATATAAATTTTGAAGTACTAAAGCATCCGGTACTTTGGATGGGGTTTGTTAGGCCTAATAGATCTATCTTTACTATTCGCGTCAATTAGGGTGTCTGTTCCCTAATTCTTAGATTACCAGACTTAATAAAAAGGGGCATATTTGATTTCGATAATTCAACCATAGAATGTAGTTTCACGTACTTGTGTCTATTTTGTAAATCATTTATAAAACCTGCATGTATTCTCATCCCAAAAATATTAGATTTTAAAAGTGGGACTATAACTCACTTTCACAGATTTTTTACTTCGTCAGGAAGTAAGACTTGGCCACTGGTCGATTCACGAACCTATAACAAATATGTACATATATATCAAAGTATGTTCAAAATATATTTACAACACTTTTGATACATTTTGATGTTTTAAGTTTATTAAGTCAGCTGTCCTCGTTAGTAACCTACAACTAGTTGTCCACAGTTAGATATACAGAAATAAATCGATATATATATTATCTTGAATCAATCAACGACCCAGTGTATACATATCTCAGTATTGATCACAACTCAAACTATATATATTTTGGAATCAACCTCAACCCTGTATAGCTAACTCCAACATTCACATATAGAGTGTCTATGGTTGTTCCAAAATATATATAGATGTGTCGACATGATAGGTCGAAATATTGTATACGTGTCTATGGTATCTCAAGATTACATAATATATAATACAAGTTGATTAAGTTATGGTTGGAATAGATTTGTTACCAATTTTCACGTAGCTAAAATGAGTAGTTTTTACCAATTTTGTTTTGCTCGCCATTTCTTCGTTTCTAATCCGTTTTGAGTGATTTAAGTGGCCACGGTTTCGTATTGAACTTGACTTTATGAAAATAAATAGAAAAGGTATAGGTTTATAGTCGGAAATACAAGTTACAAGTTGTTTTTGAAAGAGGTAGTCATTTCCGTCGAAAGAACGACATCTTGATGACTGTTTTGAAAAACATACTTTCACTTTGAGTTTAACCATGATTTTTGGATATGGTTTCATGTTCATAAGAAAAATCATTTTCCCAGAAGTATAGCTTTTAAATCAAAGTTTTTCATAGTTTTTAATTATCCAAACCAAAACAGCCCCCGGTTGTAACTACGACGGCGTAAATCCGGTTTTATGGTGTTTATCGTGTTTTCGGGTTTTAAATCATTAAGTTAGCATATCATATAGATATAGATCATGTGTATAGTTGATTTTAAAAGTGTAGTTAGAAGGATTAACTTTATTTGCGAACAAGTTTAGAATTAACTAAACTATGTTCTAGTGATTACTAGTTTACCACTTCGAATATGATAGCTTTTTATGTATGAATCGAATGATGTTATGAACATTATTACTACCTTAAGTTCCTTGGATAAACCTACTGGAAAAGAAAAAAATGGATCTAGCTTTAACGGATCCTTGGATGGCTCGAAGTTCTTGAAGCAGAATCATGACACGAAAACAAGTTCAAGTAAGATCATCACTTGAAATAAGATTGTTATAGTTATAGAAATTGAACCAAAGTTTGAATATGATTATTACCTTGTATTAGAATGATAACCTACTGTAAGAAACAAAGATTTATTGAGGTTGGATGATCACCTTACAAGATTGGAAGTGAGCTAGCAAACTTGAAAGTATTCTTGATTTTATGAAACTAGAACTTGTAGAATTTATGAAGAACACTTAGAACTTGAAGATAGAACTTGAGAGAGATCAATTAGATGAAGAAAATTGAAGAATGAAAGTGTTTGTAGGTATTTTTGGTCGTTGGCGTATGGATTAGATATAAAGGATATGTAATTTTGTTTTCATGTAAATAAGTCATGAATGATTACTCGTATTTTTGTAATTTTATGAGATATTTCATGCTAGTTGCCAAATGATGGTTCCCACATGTGTTAGGTGACTCACATGGGCTGCTAAGAGATGATCATTGGAGTGTATATACCAATAGTACATACATCTAAAAGCTATGTATTGTACGAGTACGAATACGGGTGCATACGAGTAGAATTGTTGATGAAACTGAACGAGGATGTAATTGTAAGCATTTTTGTTAAGTAGAAGTATTTTGATAAGTGTCTTGAAGTCTTTCAAAAGTGTATGATTACATATTAAAACACTACATGTATATACATTTTAACTGAGTCGTTAAGTCATCGTTAGTCGTTACATGTAAGTGTTGTTTTGAAATCTTTAGGTTAACGATCTTGTTAAATGTTGTTAACCCAATGTTTATAATATCAAATGAGATTTTTAATTATTATATTATCATGATATTATGATATATTAATATATCTTAATATGATATATACATTTAAATGTCGTTACAACGATAATCGTTACATATATGTCTCGTTTCGAAATCCTTAAGTTAGTAGTCTTGTTTTTACTTATGTAGTTCATTGTTAATACACTTAATGATATATTTAATTATCATATTATCATGTTATATATAATATAACAATGTATTAATATGCTTCATATATATTTAGTAAGATGTGGTTATAACGATAATCGTTATATGTATCGTTTCGAGTTTCATACGTCAATAGTCTCCTTTTTAAGTATATAACTTATTGTTACTATTTTTAATGAGATACTTGATGATCATTATATCATGTTAAACATATATATTTATTCATTTATGTATCATCATGTCATATACAACTTATAGCGTTCGTGAATCATTGGTCAAACTGGATAATCAGACGTTTACAAAATTTCCGTTTCAATTAACCAAGTCTTAACAAGTTTGATTGTTTAACATGTTGGAAACATTTAATCATGTAAATATAGTTTTCATTAAACATATAATCATAGAAAGGCTTGGAAAAGTTCGGGTCACTACATTTGTTCACAGTAATACAACTATGAACACCAGACTCTCACTTTATACAATAAATAAGAATTAAAGTGCAGAAAATGAGAGAACACGATAATGGAATAAAAGACTTATTAAATTGATCGTGCAAAAGTACATCATAAATATGAAACATACGTCCCTATTTATACAGATAAAAACCAAATCTGGAGATTTGGTTTCCAAAACTATTTAGCTACAAAGATGGAAAAGATAAACTAAAAACCAACTAAATTTCCTATTAACTAGGAAGTCAACTCTGGAGATAAAATCAAATCTTCAAAACATATCTTCTTAATTTGCAAACATATCTTCAGAATATTCTTTAGCTTTGGCTTCAAGAAAAACGTTGACTTCAGTAATTCCAGAGTCTGCAACTTCAGACTCTAAACCTCCAGACTCTAAAATCTGCAAAAATACTTTTGACTCATTAGATTATTATTTTTATTTTTCCCAGCAATATCCCCCTATCTGATGATGTCAAAACAACCTGTACTCCTAATTAACCACCTTAGCATACTCCTTTTCAATAAGCTTACACTTGCTCTTCATATGAGAAATTTTCTTTAACATGTTCAACTTGCTATACAAGTGTTTCAACAATTTCACCCTGAAAGGAGATGTTTGCTCTGTTTCACACCTGGACAATAGATTAATCAACATTTCAGTGCTTGTCTCTTCAAACTGATCACACCTAATCAACATCTTTTGATTTCCAGTGGTCTTAATCATCAAACCATCCAAGTATTCAACATACTTATTATCAACAAACTCCATATGCTCAGGAACAGCATATCTTTCAATATATCCCTTAACTCTTCTTTCTTTCATTCCCAGATTAAAAGCTCTACAAAACACCTCATAATCTTTAGAACTGATAAACCCTTTCTTCAAACACTAAGTGAATCAACATACACACCCTCTTCAACACTTCATTCACAATAACCTGATCCCCTGTATACTCCTTAATACAAACAGCTATGCCTCTCCATTCACAAAAACCTAAACGAACAATTTAATTCATTTTAACTCTTAACCTCCTGTCTGGCAAATGAGTCATTGTTAGCAATAGAATCACACCTTCAAACTCAGACTTTTCAACCTCAACTTTCACAACATCACCATCATTTCTTCTGAATCTGAACCTCTTGTTCATCTGAGCCCTAAGATCACCATATGTTCTTTGCATAGCAACAACCAAAACACCACTAGAACTCCCCTGATTGTTACCAGCACCCCTGACAATAATACCCTCCCCCTCAACCTGATTCTTTTTGGATTGCTCCCCCTCAATTTGAGCCTTCTTGGATTGCTCCCCCTCAATACCTGCATCATTTGCATCATTTGACCTTTTCCTTTTCTCCCCCTTTTTGACATCATCTAAAGGAATAGAAGAAAGGAACTTCCAAACTTCAGTCTGTTGAGCTTTAAGAGAACTAATATCATATGCAAACTCAGTAAAGCAATCTCTCAGTTCATCAACCAACCATTTTCTTCTCCAATTCTGTCAACCTCTGAATAATATCTGTTACAGACCCTGCACCACTTGGACCAGTCAACCCCTGCACATCCCCAACCATCTTCCTCACCTCCATCATCTCATCTTTAGAAACAAAATTATTATTAAAGTGAAGATTAAGATTATCAAATTTAGACTACACATCAGAAAGCTTGTCATCAAACTTCTTAGTCAAATTGGTCAAAGCCTGATTCAGACCAACCATAGTGACTTGTGCCTCAGTCTGAGAAGTATTACCAATGGATATGGGTAGGGTTGGTATGTCCTCACAACCTTTCTATTGAAAAGTAGGGCGATCTTAGGACATAGAAGGATTTGAGGCCTGTATCACACCCTGTGACATGAGTGTAACATTGGCAGCCTGTGCAAGAATGTGTAAGGATGGAATATTTTGGGTGGGTAGTGACAGACTTAAGTCTGGGGTAAAAGTTGGCTTGGCCATTTCAGCTGGTTTTTGGATTTGGTTATTTGAGTCCAGGATTGGGACTTCTTCATGTAAGTCAACTGAGTGGGTTTCTTCAGTGACTGTAATATGGGTATCCAAGTTTACTAACCTATCAGGTTTAGGTTGGGTCAAATCACTCCTCTCACCAACCTCTAGCAGAGGTGATGGAGTAGTACTAGAAGCACTTTGCCTAGTGAATTTTAGAGGTGAATCCACAAGTGCTGTATCATCTAAGGTTTCAATTATGGTGGTATTCTCTGTATGAACTGGTGAGTTCATAAGGTGAGTTGAGTGGGAAACTTGCTCAGTAGCAGTGGGTGAAGATGGGTTAGAATGAGGTGGGATTTCCTCATTCTTGTCCTCAGCCTGCTCTGTATGAGTAACAACATGGGGTGGAGATTGTGTGAGGGTAGAATCTAATTGCTCAGATTCTAAAAATTGTTGTTGACCATTGTTGTGATCTTCTTCAGACCATGATTGCTCAGATTCTGTGGAAGATGCCCCTGCAGACTCTGATTGCTCAGAATCTATAGGTGGGTCTGCACGGCCAAGATTGACCCAATGCATCATAGCAAAAGTAAGAGCAACTTCTTGATCATTCACAATGTGGCTGTGAAATATTCTGACACTACATTCTGGAATAGATGTATACTCATACACACCAAATACTTTAAGCCCATCATACAAAGCAGGAGTCATAGCTTGTTCAAACATAAGACTTAAGATTCTGATAAAAGGTACATTATGATCCCTTGGAGTTTTTTCAGTGAGAACCAAGAGTTCATTGAAGTATAAACGTGCAAAATCAATATTCCACCCTGTGATTATAGCATGAAACAGATATGCCTCAAAATCATTAATTTCAGGCAAACTACCACACTTGAAACTCAGACTTCTAGTAATATTTGACAACAAGAACATCCACCTTGGAGAAAACATACTGATTTTAACAGATGAATCAGTTAAAGGTTGACCAACCATAGGAAAACAAGATCTTACAGCAGATCTTGACACAGTTCTAACAAAGTTATCTTGAACAGGAAGATTTAAAGCAACTCTTAAATGATTTTCAGTAAGAGTTAAAGAATTGTTACCATCTCTGTAAGTATCAGTAATAGTCCTAGCTTCTCTGTTCCCAACGCAAGTGTACCAAAATTCTCCTAACATCTCTGGAAACATGATTGTAGTCTTGAAGAAAGCATCCTTCAAAGGGTGATTTCGCATGAACAGTACCAAATCCTCATACCCTTCATTAGCAAAATTCTCAGGAATAGTACCACAAGCAACCCTATTATTAGCCGAGACTTGAACATCTTTTCCTCCTTTGAAATCTTTAGCCCTAATCATGTTATCAGTGGGTACAAGAACAAAAGGGATGAACTTCGTATTTTCCATTAGCTTCAACCAAAAACTTTCAAGAACACGAGCGAATTATGAAAACCGAGAGAATTTTTGAAGAAGATGATGATCGAATGAGAGAGATTAGGGTTTATTGTAGGAGATTAGCTTGAAGAAGATTTTGAAGAGCAAAAATAGGAGAGATAAGCACAGAATAAATACTCCTGACACAAAAATTTCAAAAAGTTACCATTAACCCCCATTCAAAATTTAACCTTTTTACTTTAGAAAATAGAATAAAGAAAAACTTTATTTGACTAAATAAGGAAACGATTTTACAGTAAAAATACACCAGAGTAAACTTTCCCAGACTCTGAATAATATGATGTCATCCAGACTCTGAATATGACGTCAACCAGACTCTATTTTTTTTTTATTATTTTTTTTTTATTTTTTACAATAACATTTTAGGAAATATCATCACTGGACAACATTTCAATTGATGGATTTAACATTCCAAGTTGTCCCAGAAGATAAAAATGCCTTTCCTCAGGAAGTGCTTTAGTGAAAATATCTGCCAATTGATCCTTAGTGCCAATATGCTTTAAAAACACTTTGACCTTTTCAACACAATCCCTTATAAAATGATGCCTGATTTCGATATGTTTGGTTCTTGAGTGAAACACTGGATTCTCAGTAATAGCAATTTCACTCTCATTGTCACACATTATTGGAGTGTTGGTCAATGTTAACCCAAAATTTAGGAGTTGATGTTGCATCTAAAGTAACTGAGCACAACAACTTTCTGCAGCAACATATTCAGCTTCTGATGTGGAAGTGGCCACAGAATTCTGCTTTTTACTAGACCAGCTAACTAACTTTACACCTAGCAATTGACATCCACCAGAAGTGCTTTTTCTGTCTAATTTTCACCCTGCATAGTCTGCATCTGTGTAACCAATTAGATCAAACCCTGAGTCTTTAGAATACCAAAGACCCAGGTTAGGGGTACCTTTTAAGTACCTAAAAATTCTTTTCACAGATTTATAATGAGACTCCCTAGGATCAGATTGGTAACGTGCACAAAGACAAGTAGCAAACATTATATCAGGTCTACTTGCAGTTAAGTATAGCAAAGATCCAATCATACCTCTATAGGTTGATTGACAGGTAGGTTTCCTAGACTCATCTTTATCAAGTTTTTCAGAAACACTCATTGGAGTTCTTAAAGAGGAACAATTTTTAAAACCATATTTAGTTAACATGTCAGAAATATAGTTACTCTGGTTAATAAAAATACCCTCATAACTCTGTTTTATTTGCAGCCCAATAAAATAGTTTAAAGTACATAAATTACTCATTCTGTACTCTTTAGACATAATGTCAGAAAACCATTTTCTCAAGTGTGGATTAGTAGACCCAAAAATAATGTCATCAACATAAATTTGAACAAGTAACACATCACCTTTATCCATTTTGATAAACAAAGTCTTGTCAATAGCTCCTCTGGAAAAATTCTTTTCTAGAAAAAATGTTGACAAGGTATCATACCAGGTTCTGGGAGCTTGCTTCAGACCATACAATGCTTTATTCAATTTGTAGACATGCTTAGGAAATTTATTACTTTTGAACCCAGGAGGTTGTTTCACATAAACCTCTTCTTGCAGTTTGCCATTCAAGAAAGCACTCTTTACATCCATTTGAAACACCTTGAAATCTTTGTATGCAGCATATGCCAGAAACAATCTAATAGCCTCAATTCTAGCAACAGGAGCAAAAGTCTCATCATAGTCTATTCCTTCTTTTTGTCTATACCCTTGAGCAACCAACCTTGCTTTATTTCTGATTACAATACCATCTTTGTCAACCTTGTTTCTGTAAACCCATTGTGTGCCAATTGCAGTTTTACCAGCAGGCTTTGGAACCAACTCCCATACATCATTCCTTTCAAATTCTGTCAATTCTTCAGTCATAGCCTCAACCCAATCATTTTCAGCCAATGCTTCATCTACTTCTGTAGGATCCACAACATAATCCTTAAGATGCTTTTTAGGAATTATATTTCTAGATGATTTTCTAGTAGGAACAATAGGATCCAAGGTGGTATTTGATGACTGATCACTTTCTTGATTGACATCAGACTCATCTTCCTGTGGAGATTCTTCTGTGTGAGTATTATCTGCAATTTCATTTTTCAAACCAGACAAGTTTGGTTCATCTGATTCAGACTCTGAATCCTGAGTCTGAACACTATTTTCAGAAATTAAATTTGACAATTCACCAAGTGCAGATAACTCAGTACTGGATGACTGAACTATTTTTAAAGAACTTTCATCAAAGGAAACATTGATGGATTCTTCAATCTTCATTCTCCTCTGATTATATACTCTGTAAGCTTTGGATACAGAAGAACATCCCATAAATATACCTTCATCAGACTTTGGCTCACACTTAGCAGATTATGCTTCAACCCTTCAACTAAAGCAACTTTCTTAAATGTAACACTTCCAGCTTTAACAGTACCATAACCAATAGTCTTTGCAACAGAATTATCCCCATATCTTACAGAAGGACCCTTTTCTTCAACAAACCCTACTAGATGCTCTTTGCACCCAGTCATGTGTCTTGAGCAACCACTATCCAGATACCACATATTATCTGCTACACAAGACACAAACAAAAGAGAATGATTAGTTTTTAAGGGGAACCCACTTTTCAGTGGGTTCAATTGGAGTACCCTTTACTCTCCAGACAAAAGCTTTGTTTCTAATCCAGATCAACTTGTCCTTAACAGATTTTAAGACACTTTTATTTTCACAAGCTTTAGGTTTCCATTCCTTCTTAATTTTCTTAGGAAAACAAGATGTTCTTTTAACTGAAGGTTTTTCTTGACTCTTGATTTTTTCATTGAGTTTTGAAATTTCCTTTTTGAGTTTTTGAATAGTCTTTGCTTGTTTTGACTTTGACCTTCTTTTAGTTGACCCTTTTGGATCTAGACAAGTGTCAGTGTTAGAGGATGATTCAGAGTTGTCCTTGCAACTTGACTCTTGAGTGTCAGACTCTAGGTCAGAACATACACTTTTATTTTGAGAGACTAAACTGTTAAAGTCTGAAGGTTTCAAAAGTTCAGACTCTAGTGGATTCCTACTTTCAAGTATTATAGTCTCAGAAGGCTCAACAGGATCTAATGATCTTACAAAAGCATTGGTTAAAATCTTTTTGTCACCATCAAATTTTACAAATGTGTTTGGTAAAATGTCAGGTTTGAATACACTTGGATCAACTTCTACATTATTATTTAATATGTAGTTTTCACCTAGTATAGCTTTGACATCATTTGGAATTTGTTTGGCAATGGCATCAGAATTCTTTTTGGAAGATACACACCAAGATTTACAAATTGATTCATAGTGTTTTGACCTTTTAATTGATCTTCCTAATTCAATATTTAATCTTTTAGTTTCTTCTATATATGCCATTTTGTATGTGTCAAGTTCAACCTCACATTTTTTTAAGACTTTAATTTCAGCATCTTTGTCTTTGATAATATTTTTTAGATCAAAGATTTGTGTTCTTAACCTATCAATATCATCTAAACACCATTGAAAGTCAAGCAGCAAGTACTGAAACATTCTCACTTTTTCATTATCAAGATAGTTCACAAAGTTTTGTACCTTATAAGCAGAAACTTTATTACAAGTAGAGTCTTTATCCATCTTCTCAATAGCTTTTAGATCTTCCTCAAACTTGCTAGAACCACCATCCTTTTCAATTATAGCTATAAGACACTTATCCTCCTCCTCATCAGATGATGAGTCTTCATCTTCCCATGCTTCTGTGTACAAAGCTTTCTCTTGTTCTTTGTTCTTAGATTTTTCTGCTTCACTCTTTAACTTCATGTACTTAAGTTTGTACTTTCTTGCTTTGTCAACAGACTTGTTGGAGTTTGAACCTCCTTCACCCTTAGACCAGCAGTCAGTAGTATGTGTCCTAACTTGCCACACTTAAAGCATTTAGCTTTCTTTGGATCAAAAGTACCCTTGCATTTACCCTTCTCATAACCAAACTTTTTTTGCTCAATCCTTTGAGTCAAAAGAGTCATCTGGACTTCCAGATCTTTAATCTCCTCATCTTCATCAGATTCACTATCATCATCAGAAGTTTCATCACTCTCAGATTCAACCTTACTAGAGTAACTAGAGAATAACTGCTTATTCTTCTTTGTGGTAGCCACCAATGCAGCTTCTGGATCTTTAGCAGTTTTCTTAGCATTGATCTTGTTCTTCAGTTGTGTTTCCTCAAAGTTTGATAGTATACCAAACAACTCACTCAACTCATAGTCATCTATCTTCTCACTAATTACCGTAGATGTAATTACAGAATCAAAGTTTGAAGGTAGTAGTTCAATGAACTTTTGAAACAACACTTGTTGTGTTTTCTCTACACCAACACTTTCAAGGTCATTTATCAGAACCTGAAATCTTGAATGAAGATCACTTAAAGATTCTTTAGGCCCAGCAGCAAAATTTTCATAGCATCTAATCAGATTCTTCTTCTTCTGAGTCTTAACAACAGTGACTCCTTCATAGTCATTAAGCAACAGATCCCACATAGCTTTAGCAGTCTTGGCATGACTGATCTTTCTGAGAATTAGAACAGTAACAGCATTTCCAATAATACTCCTTATCTTGCTATCCAGTTTGAACTTTATGGCTTCTGCTTCAGTCCACATTTCTCTTGGTGTTTCACGAAAATTGGCAAGTTGTGCAGCAACAGTATCTGTGGCAGGAACATCAGCTATCATTGAACCAGGAATAATGGGTCCTGTTGTAAGAACTTGTTTAGCTTCTTCATGAATAGATCCTAAAACCATAGGACCTTCAATTTCCAAGTTGCAAAATCTGTGCCATCAAATATTGGCACACCTTTTCCAGCCATAACTGGGGTTGGAATGGTACTGGAAGACATTTTGATGAAAATATGGATCGTTTTAAAAGATTATTGAGATAGGATTTACACCTTTACCGCTCTGATACTAGTTATTAGTTCACAGTAATACAACTATGAACACCAGACTCTCACTTTATACAATAAATAAGAATTAAAGTGCAGAAAATGAGAGAACACGATAATGGAATAAAAGACTGATTAAATTGATCGTGCAAAAGTACATCATACAAATGAAACATACGTCCCTATTTATAAAGATAAAAACCAAATCTGGAGATTTGGTTTCCAAAACTATTTAGCTACAAAGATGGAAAAGATAAACTAAAAACTAACTAAATTTCCTATTAACTAGGAAGTCAACTCTGGAGATAAAATCAAATCTTCAAAACATATCTTCTTAATTTGCAAACATATTTCCAGAATATTCTTTAGCTTTGGCTTCAAGAAATCTTCAAACGTTGACTTCAGTAATTCCAGAGTCTTCAACTTCAGACTCTAAACCTCTAGACTCTAAAATCTGCAAAATACTTTTGACTCATCAGATTATTATTTCTATTTTTCCCAACAATCTCCCTCTATCTGATGATGTCAAAACAACATGTACTCCTAATTAACCACCTTAGCATACTCCTTTTCAATAAGCTTACACTTGCTCTTCATATGATGAATTTTCTTCAACATGTTCCGCTTGCTATACAAGTGTTTCAACAATTTCACCCTGAAAGGAGATGTTTGCTCTGTTTCACACCTGGACAATAGATTAATCAACATTTCAGTGCTTGCCTCTTCAAACTAATCACACCTAATCAACATCTTTTGATTTCCTGTGGTCTTAATCATCAAACCATCCAAGTATTCAACATACTTATTATCAACAAACTCCATATGCTCAGGAACAGCATATCTTTCAATATGTCCCTTAACTCTTCTTTCTTTCATTCCCAGATTAAAAGCTCCACAAAACACCTCATAATCTTTAGAACTGATAAACCCTTCTTCAAACACTAAGTGAATCAACATATACAACCTCTTCAACACTTCATTCACAATAACCTGATCTCCTGTATAATCCTTAATACAAACAGCTATGCCCCTTTTATTTTGTGTTTGAACCCAAATTGCAATAAAAGTCAATGGGAAGCCCAAATCTACAAGGATTGAAAACTAAAAAATTTCACAATACTCTACTATACTTTATAAATGATTTTTATAAGACTTCAAAAATAACATTGATATACATATGCATATATACATATACATTATATAATGTACATATATACATATAGTGTTGCTCAACATGAAACCTCTCCGGTAAGCACTCTCCGACTAACTGAACATACTCCGATCAATTAAACACTTCTATTTCATCCAAATTAAATCCATACTCTTCAATCTTTCCACCTTCATTATGTATTTTTCTATCCCTACCTCACCTTTCACTCCGGTTACAAAAAAAAAATGGATGCCTGTTGACAAAAACAGAAACCATATTGCCCACGATGACAATGAAGAAGGTTGAACCACAGTTACTCGTAAACAAAAAAATAACTCACACCTTGATCAAATTAGAAAGGTCATCAACAAATATGGTAATGCTAATCCTCCAAAATCCTACACTCCACACAACAAACAACCCAAAACCTCTCATGCAACCTACCCAAATAACATACCTATCCACAACCACAGCACCTTTGAGCACACTAAAACTTCAATAATGTTTTTCAACCATCCCGAAAATTGGTTCGAAATTGATCTACGTTCCTTCTTCAAAAGGTATGGCAATGTTAATGATGTATACATCCCTCCCAATAAGCTACTCAAAAACGGCAAAAAGTTTGGATTCGTGAGATTCTTGGGTATCAAAGACATCAACTACCTTCTGAGCAGACTAAACACCATCTATATTGGGGGAAATTGGCTAAGGGCTTATAGAGCTCATAAAAAAAAAGACAGATCCTCAACCCGATCACTTCATAGAAAGCACAAAAATGACAACGATAACCATCATAAGAATCACTCTGACCCTAAACAACCCAACACCCATAATCCTAAACAACCCAACACCCATAATCTAAATTCTGAAACCAACCCAATTAGCAACAACGATCGACCTTATAATGAGGTACTAAAGGACATACCTAAAAAAAACAAGAGTTGCATCACACGACGGATTAACCTTGAAGAAGATGTCTCGAACATCAAAGCCCTAGAGCATAGTATAATCGGAGAAATCATCGATATCGACCTCATGGAGCAATTTCCGATGCTATGCTCAGTCGAAGGCCTCACAGTCTTTAACATAAAATATGTGGGAGGCCTTGATTTATGCCTGACTTTCGATAACCAGGAAACTGTAAACAACATAATCAACTCGGATGATCATATTGTCAAAAAATGGTTTAAAAACGTAAGGATAATAACAGACCCCTGCTTTCAATCTGCAAGACTAACCTGTATTTGTATAAAAGGGGTACCTGTCTCGTGCTGGATTGAGAATAATTTAAGCGAATTGCAGAATGGTACGGTCCGGTTTATGACTTTTAGAACTGCGATTTCAATGGCAACCAAAACTTGGTTATCGCTAAGGTTTTAATCAAGCTGAGGGGTTATGAATTGCTTAACACAACAGTTGAAGTCACCATCAAGGGCAAAGTTTTTTACGTCCAAATCATCGAATATTCAAATTGCATTGTTGAGTTAGAAATTGAAGAACATAAGGATACCGATTCAAATTCGTATGAAGACAACAATTCTGATAATGAAGATGAAACGCCGTCCGATTCAGGTAATGATGAAGAGCCACCGGAAAAAGAACCCTTGAATTTCTCCGGCGAGGGGACCAAAGTGTAACTCCAATGGTAATGAATTAAATGATAGCATTGATTCCACAACCCAAGAAGAAAGTGAGAGTATTGAAAACTATGAAAAAATCCCCAATTATCCTGACAATCCAAACGAGGCAGATGAATACAAAAGGACTTCGGATTTTAATATTCCAAATACCTACCCACCTTCCTAGGATAAACCGACCCGTACCTTTTCCCCCTTATCTCGCCAAGCCCAACAAACATTAGCCCATCAAGGATCTCCCCTCCTAGCCCACTTCACATTAACACCTCCAATAGCCCACTCTAACCCGAGCACAATTCGAATCACAATCAGCCCATAGAACTAATAGGACTTGCCAATCTCTGTTTCACCTCTAACCCTCTATCAGATATCCCCCAAGATAATGTACCTTCTGATCAAAATCCCTTCTCCCCTAAATAGAATACGTTTTTTTTAGTTCCCAACCTGCAAAATCGAATGTGAAATCAGTTGTCACCAAGCCAATTATGCAATCTTCCAACCCTAACAAAAAGCGTAAAACCTCTCATGATAATTCAACTTCCAAATCTATTTCTACTAGCAGTAACCGTTGGTGTAGAATCATTAATTGGAACGCTTCTTCCGAAATTTCTAAATGTTAAAGCCAAAGCAAGGATCCTAATGACAAAAGCCAAGAAAGGTAAAAGCTATGCAAGGTCATCCAGCAGCAGGTCTAAAACCGAACAGGTATTATCCGATAACCCTCAAAACTTGATCGAAGTAGAATCTATCCTTGGACTTACCAGGAGGACGAATCACCTTTAATTGGGTAACTTCATAACCTTTCGTGTCTTATACTTAATTTTGTTCACTATGAAGATCCTTTTACTTAATATTAGAGGCTTAGGGAAAAATGACGATAATAAACTGAAATGGTTTTACAAACTTTGTTTTAAGGAAAAACCAAACATTATTGCCATCCAAGAAACTAAATGTAAAAAGATCCCCGAGTTTTGGTTGGACAAGGTCTGGGGTAACGAGGATTATAAATATCTGTTAAAAACTCTGTTGGGTTCTTGGGCGGGATCCTCACAATTTGGGACGCTAACCTTTTTTGTGCTAACCATGTTGTAGAGCGTGAATCCTTTATTGTGGTAAAAGGAATTTGGAAAGATGTAGGTACGGAGCTTATAATTGTGAACGTCTATGGACCGCACAAGGATGTTGCAAAGAAGAAGATGTGGGATGACCTCCGAGATGTGATGCAGTATGACAATGCCATGTGGGTTATCTTAGGTGATTTCAATGAGGTAAGGTCTGCTGTCGAACGAAAAAAACAATTTATCTGGATCACCGGGCCAAAAGTTTCAACAGCTTTATAAAAGATTGCAATCTCATCGATGTCCCTCTCGGCGGAAGGAATTACACTAGAATTAGTACCAATGGGGTAAAGTTCAGCAAATTAGACAGATTTCTCGTTACATATAACTTCATCCATCAATGTCCAAATATCCATGCCATGGTCCTCGATAAAAAACATACCGATCACTGCCCGATAATTTTAAAAGAAATTGATTTAGACTTTGGTCGTAAACCAACGAAAGTTTTTGATGAATGGCTCAAGAACAAGGAGGCTCCTGATATCGCCAAATTTGCATGGAATCTCGAGGTTAAAAGCAAAAGGCCTGATTGTGTATTCCGTGATAAATTGAAAAATGTGAAACAGGAGCTTAGGAAGATGTATAACACAAATCAAGGAAAACTAAGTGCCGAGATTGAGGAATTAACTCTTTCGATTAACGCTTGGGAGAAGCAGGCTGAGTCATCTGATTTGATCGAATCTCAGTTAAAGGATTGGATAGATACCCGGGACTTACTTAACCAAAAAGAAAAAACTTTAAATGAGATGTTAAAGCAAAAATCCCGTTTCAAATGGGCCATGGAAGGGGACGAGAAGAGTAAATTTTTTCATTCGATTATCCGTAGGCAGCACCAAAAAAACAATATCCACGGGGTTAACATTGCAGGTATTTGGTCCTCCAACCCGGATGATATCAAGAAGGAAGCACTCTCACATTTCTCATCACTCTTTAGGAAAAAGGGAACCGATGGTCTTGATCTTAATGATTGGGGTGGATCACGTCTGACTCCTCAAATGGCTGAAAAATTAGAAGCTCGGTTTTGCGAATCTGAAATCCTTAACGCAATCAAAAGTTGTGGCAAAAATAAAGCGCCCGGGCCGGACGGTTTCAACGTTCTTTTTTACACCAAATTTTGAGATATCATCAAAGAGGACCTCGTTCGCGCGCTAAATTGGTTTTGGGAAAATGAATCCATTTTTAACGGTTGCAATGCCTCATTCATAACGCTCATTCCCAAGGTAAGTGACCCTTTAAATTTCACCAATTATCGTCCTATAAGTTTAATTGGTAGTTATTATAAAATCTTATCTAAAGTGCTTGCCAATCGAATTAGGGGATGTATTCCTTGGCTTATCGGGTTAGAACAAAGTGCCTTTATTAGTGATAGATATATCTTGGATGGTATCTTAATTGCTCGTGAAACCGTAGACGAACTTAAAGCAAAAAACAAAAAAGTTTCATTTTTAAAGTCGACTTCGAAAAAGCATTTGATTGTTTAGATTGGGACTTTCTCCTTAAATTGATGGGGTTCATGGGTTTTGGTACTAAATGGATTAATTGGATTCGCTCTTATCTAACCTCCACGTCTATTTCGGTACTCATAAACGGGTCACCGAACGACCAATTCTTTCCTAAACGTGGGGTGAGACAAGGAGATCCCCTCTCTCCCTTTCTTTTTATCCTGGCTAGTGAAGGTCTAAACCATCTACTTAAAGTTGCACTCTCTAAAGGTCTCATAAATGGTGTTGAAATTGGAAAATATAAAGTCGTCGTGTCCCATTTACAATATGATGATGATACGATTATTTTTAGGAATTGGAACAAAGTTGAAATTCGTAATATCTTGAAAATTCTAAAATGTTTTGAAAACCTTTCGGGTCTTAAAATTAATTTTTGTAAAAGTTGTGCTTATGGCATCGGAATGTCAAAGGAGGAATCTCTTTTGTTAGCTTCATGGTTCGGGTGTGTTGAGGGATCCTTCCCCTTTAACTATCTCGGACTTCCCATTGGTGCTAATCTTAAGCTATACCAAAATTGGCAACCCGATTTCGATAAATTTAAAAGAAGACTTTCATCTTGGAAAGCTAACTCTTTATCTTTTGGTGGGCGCCTAACTTTAATTAAGTCCATTCTAAATAGCCTTCCATTATACTACCTTTCTCTTTTCAAGGCCCCCTCAAAGGTTATTAAAGATCTAGAAAGGTTGCGTCATGAATTTTTTTGGGGCGGGTCTTCCGATAAGAAAAAAATGGCTTGGGTAAATTGGGAAAGAATCTCCCTACCTTATGACTATGGTGGATTAAATGTTGGGTCCTTAAATTTTAAAAACCTTGCACTTCTAGTGAAATGGTGGTGGAGATTCTTAATGTGATGACCCGGAAATTTCTGACCAAATTTAAACTTTATCTTTAAATGATTTAATGTTTTCGACACGATAAGCAAAGTCTGTAAAACTGAATCTCAAAATTTTTGAACTATTCAAGTACCCTTCGGTTGTTCTCAACGATTCGCAAACCATTATATGTAAATAGATACATATATATACTATAACTTGAAAACGTAACAAAGTTTTAATTGTTTAATACCGTACATTAAACTTATTGGTTTAAATATTTATTTGAATATATATGATAAGTTGGAATATTAATTGTATGAATAGCTTGCGACGTATATTTAAAACGTGTTTATGAATGTTGAAAATATATATTAACTTGGTCATAAAACGATTTGTTATTATATATATATCAACAAATAGCGAGACAATGATTTATAGAAGTAAATGACCAAAACACTCGAAAGTTTAAGATACACTTTGAATGATATAGTTTGTTGATAATTTAAGACTATATTTTGACAAAGGTACGAGTCACAAAACGTAAATTGCGAGTTTTCTAAGCGTACGAAAATGCGTTCGAGAAACCGGAACCGGGACATAAGTTGAGTGACAACGTACGAGTCATCGAAATGAAAATTACAAGTCAACTATGCATGTGAATTTAATATAATATATAATTAATTATATAAATTAAATATATTATATATATTATATAAAATTATGTCGAAAAACAAAAAGTTAAAAGTTTGTGAGCTGGATCAGAGGGCCATGCGATCACATGGCCTTGAAGCACAAATCCCATGCGATCGCATGGGGTACTTTTTCAGAAAAGGTTCTATAAATTGCTCGAGTTTGGGTTCAGTTTTTACACCTTTTCATCTATCCATCTATCCTCACTCCATATGCATTATATTTATTTATTATATTATTATTATTATTATTATTATTATTAATATTAAGATTAATATTATTATTACTCTTATTAATATTAGTGTTATTAATTAGTATTATACATAAAATACTACGACGGAGTGCCGTTCGAGTAATTTAAAAACAAGTTTTATGAGCGGGATAGAGCTAAGGAAAATATGAGTTATAGCTATGGAGGTTATGGGTAATATTCATGGGTACTGTTCGCAAGTCAAACCTAGTGTTATCATCTCCGTTGTGTCTACGTACTTTTCTACAATATTGAATCTCAATATTGATACGTAAGCACTCATATTTTATCTTTTATATATTAATTGTGTATCCATGTCTAGTGCTCGAGTATATATATTTAAGCATGCTTGTATGCTAAATTTCGTCGTTAAACAGTTTATAATGAATCACAAATTAAATACATATATTACTGGTAAAAGGTATATGATATACATGTTTTTGGAAAGCTGGCGAAAAATCAATAACTTTTCATTTAGATATCGAATAGTTTCGATGAACGGATTAAAAGATATGATCAACTGAATTATAATTGACGTTAATTAGAATTGCTTTTGAATCTGCAATTAATATTTAAACAACTTTTTTTACGAGATTGATAAAATGGATTTTTAAATATTACCAACCGAGTAAATAAATCCTTATATAAGACACGTCTCGTTTTGTTGAACAATTGTCAAAACTGATTGTTTTATCATATTTTAAAGCCTTATAAAAACTATAGTTTAATCTTACAAAAATTGGGAAACTATGTGAAATATTAAAATGATTCGATTGCCATGATCATTCAACTATTGTATGGAGTCAGATTGACTTTTTGAAATAACTTTTGATAACTATTTTATATCGATCTCGAGCATTAGGATTGTGATACACTATGACCCGACCTAGCTTGATAGACATTTATTGACCAACATATGTTCTCTAGGTTGAGATCTACGGTTATTTGGTATTCCGAGTTTCGGTCACATTTCGATGAACAACTTTATGTGCTGCTAAGTTGAGTTTCATTGCTCCCTTTTTAATTGCTTTTGCAATCTATATTTTTGGGCTGAGAATACATGCACTTTATTTTAAACGCAATGGATACAAGCACATACTAAATTCTACACCGAGTTTGAACCAAAAATCCCTTAGCTTTGGTAACTAGTAACTGCCAGTTATAAGAATTGGTGGGCGCGAGTAGTTATATATGGATCCATAGGGCTTGACATCCCCGTCTGTTCCAGGTATAGAAACCCTAGCCTGAACTATAAAACAGACGTATGCTATTTGAGGTTAGTACACATTAGTTTGCGTGTATTGTACATGTTGGTTGCATGTATGTTAAAACAGGGGTACTTATTAAAACGTTAAAGTTTAGTTACCAGGGTGCTCAATCTTGTAGAATATTTTGAAAAACGTTTCTGGATGAAACAACTGAAATCTTGTGATCCACTTTTATATACAGATTTTGTGCAACACTAAAACTATGAACTCACCAACCTTTGTGTTGACACTTGTTAGCATGTTTATTCTCAGGTTTCCTTGAATTCTTCCGCTGTTTGCTTATATGTTAGACAAGCTATGTGCATGGAGTCTTACATAACATATTTTTCAAGGAAACGTTGCATTCATCAAATCATCACCATGTATCTTATTTTGACTGCATTGTCAACGGAAGTATTATTGTAAACTATTATTTACGATGATTGTCTATATGTAGAAATCATCAGATGTCGAAAACCTTTGATTTAAATATTCATTTATGGTGTGCTTTTTCAAAAGAATGCAATGTTTACAAAACGTATCATATAGAGGTCAAATACCTCGCAATGAAATCGATGAATGACGTGTTCGTCCATATGGATTTGGAGCGATCGTCACAGTTGGTATCAGAGCGTTGGTCCTAGTGAACCAGGTCTTGCATGAGTGTGTCTAACTGATAATTGTTAGGATGCATTAGTAAGTCTGGACTTCGACTGTGTCTGCATGTCAAAAGTTTTGCTTATCATTTCTTATTGAAAATTACCTGTCTATCATCTTAAGTCTAAACGCGTCTTATTGCATTGATTGCATAGATAGTGTATAGACCAAATTTCATATCTTAGCATATCTGTTACTGTCAACTTTACCTGACAGCTTTCGAAAATTTCTCCGTAATTTGCGGGATCCCTTGTACTATATATTGGTATTCTATGTAATTAGAATATCATCCGATACCCAAAAATCATTTCATTCCAAAAATCCTTTATCTAATCGTGTAAGATGAATCCCGTATCTAGTTCAAATTCCTTAAACTCCGACAGCTATTCTGATATGGATATTCACCTGAATTCTGAAGACAGTGTAACCAGAATGGATCAACCAATTAGCCATCATCTATTCTGGATGAATTGGGGATGGGTTCGTAGTCTACTTAATTATTGGAGACAAGAAGAAGGTGATCCATTCCATCCACCACATTGCCCTCTTGGCGAAGAACCTGAAGCACTTACCGGCGAACCTGTTCGTAATACCATTTTTTCTCTCATCTCCAGAATATCTCATCATGATCATATACTCTCTCAAATTCTGGATCTTATTCATCCGCTCGTCCGAACCGCCAATCATCCCGGTGTAGTAGAAGAAGTCAACAAGCTTCACGCTCGAGTAGTAGCTTTGGAGAATATAGTGCAAAGGTTACAAGCACCAGCAGCATCACCGGCATCAACAGTACCACCGACAACAACAGCAACAGTACCATTACCACCACCAACAACATTCGCATCGCAAACCTCAACTTCACAATCTGTTCCACGAGCATCAACGTCATACGCACCGTAGTTACCAAGAAATACCAGCAACAATAACCGATGAAGTATTAACTCATTTCCCCTGAAGAAATTTTATGTATATTTAATATATATGAATTTTTAAATCAAAATAAATCTTTTCGTACTAAGCTATTACGTGTGAATCTTAACTGGTAGGTACTACTCGGTTAGTTCATATTACTAATATGCAATGATGTACATCCTTCCTTAACAACTTAACCATTGTTAACTATAATCTCTGTTTCAACTTAATGAATCCCATTTCATAATAAACCAAGTGTATTATTCAATTACATAATTGATTATACATTTTCATTTTCGATATACTCGAAACTTTCCAGAAAACATCATATTTGCCTTGCAAAGTTCGCAAGAATTCCACAAGCATCAACATCCTTCATCGAGGAATATCAATAAGAATAAATAATGAAGTATTGATTTCATTAGTGAAATACTCCGCGAAGATTATGTAATCTCTAATGTTTTAGAGATTATTCATCCAAGCCAAAAATCAAATGAGCTTAATATGATACTAACTCATTAAATCTGTATTACATCTGAAGAAAATATACATACATATATTTTCATAAAGACAGTAATAAAAAAATTCTTTTTTACAAAGTATTAATTGTGAAATCTTTAACGGGTAGGTAATACCTGGGAAATATTTAAGTTCGCAATTAATATGTTACACTGTACATTCTTCAATTTTGATTCAAAAATCATTAACTATACTCACTATCTTCACAACGATATACAATCATTTTCATACAAATTCAATTACATATTCTGATATTGACGGATCAGAATCCAAGTCATAACTCTGAACCCGTGACATCATTCTTGTGAAGACCCGTCCTAATCCATCCGGACGAAGTCCATATCGATTATAAACGATTCACAACAGTTGATTACATCGCGAGATACTTGACCTCTATATGATACATTTTACAAACATTGCATTCGTTTTTGAAAAGACAAACTTTCATTACATCGAAAGTTGACAGGCATGCATACCATTTCATAATATATCCAACTATAATTGACTTGATAATAATCTTGATGAACTCGACGACTCGAATGCAACGTCTTTTGAAATATGCCATGAATGACTCCAAGTAATATCTATAAAATGAGCAAATACACAGCGGAAGATTTCTTTCGTACCTGAGAATAAACATGCTTTAAAGTGTCAACCAAAAGGTTGGTGAGTTCATTAGTTTAACTTAAACAATCGTTTCCATCATTTTAATAGACCACAAGATTTCAGATTTCCATTTCTCATAAACATACGTCCCATGCATAGAGACAAAAATATCATTCATATGGATTGAACACCTGGTAACCGACATTAACAATATGCATATATAAGAATATCCCCATCATTCCGGGATCCTCCTTCGGACATGATATAAATTTCGAAGTACTAAAACATCCGGTACTTTGGATGGGGCTTGTTGGGCCCGATAGATCTATCTTTAGGATTCGCGTCAATTAGGGTGTCTGTTCCCTAATTCTTAGATTACCAGACTTAATAAAAAGGGGCATATTCGACTTCGATAATCCAACCATAGAATGTAGTTTCACGTACTTGTGTCAATTTCGTAAAACAGTTATAAAAGTTGCGCATGTATTCTCAGCCCAAAAATATAAAGGGTAAAAAGGCAAATGAAACTCACGATACTGTATTTTGTAGTAAAAATACATATGACGTCATTGAACAATGCAGGGTTGGCCTCGGATTCACGAACCTATATCAATTGTGTATATATTAATACGTATAATGTAAGTTACAAAATTTCATTTATTAATATGTATTATTTATATATTATAGTTTTGTAGAATTTATTCTAACCTTTATTTTAAAACGTATACTTATATTATATTTTAAGTTATATTTTATATATATATATATATATATCGATTTTATGTATATATATCTATAATGATTTACGTTTATATAAATAGTGACATTAATATATTTATATACATATATTTGTGGTTAGTATTGTATTTATGAAATTTTATTAGTTTGTTATGTGAATTATTAATACAATCCTAGTATATACCATAAGTATATATATAGTGTACAAAAGATTTATTTGTTAAAATAATAATTTAGATAATAATGATTTACTAATAATAATAATAATTTTATTAATAATGATAATACTAATAGCAAAAAAAATGAAAATGATAACTGTTAATGATACTAATAATAATAACTCTAAAATAATATTAATACTAATACCATACTTATGTTAATAATAAGGGTTCTAATATTTATAAAATGATAAATGATAATCATAATAATACTAGTAAATATTAATGATGATACTGATAAATATGATATTATTAATTGTAAATGTACTGATGATACTATTATTTATAAACCGGTACAAATTCTAATATTGATGATAATAATATATTTTTATTTCCTTCATAATAATAATAATGATAATCATAATCCTAATGATGATAAAATACTAAAATGATAAGTTTATTACTAATAATAATATTATTAATACCTATCATAATAATAATAGTAATGTCTATAATACTTTCAAATATGATAACAAGTATGATACTAATAATAACAATAACAATAACAATCAAAACAATCACAATAATAATAATAATACTAATAATAATTAATATATAATAACAATAATAAAATTAGAAAAGAAAACTACCTCACATGAAAAGAGTTTCAAAAAAAAAAAGAAACTACCGTCCTCTGGACTCGATCTCGTGACCACATGCTCACACGCAAACACTCTCGACCATCCCACCAATTCTGATTCTCTGTACTAATATCGAATTTAAATTTTATATATAAACTGTTTTTCTTCTATTCCTCTTCTTCTCCACAAGTCTCATGGATTCAACAAAACATCAATAACCAAAAAAAAAAAAAAAATCAGGGTTCCTTTTAAAGCTTCAAAACATTACAGAAAAAAAAATAATTTGGGTTCTAAAATAAAAAAAAAAACACTAAAGGCCTACTGCAGCGTCGGTTCTTGGAACAAAACAAAAAAAATTGATTTCGTAATAGATAACATTATAGACAATGTTTATAACACGAAATAGTTTTCTAAACATGTATAAAAACTACTGGAATCGTCAATTTGATCAGAAACATATACACGAACGCGAATTTGTCTCAAGAACAATTGTTGACTTTTTTTAAACTAAACTTTGACTTCAAAATTCAAGATCAATATAAAGATTTGAGAGTTGAGATTTTGCAGATAGATTCAAAGAAAGATTTCTAACCTTTCTGCATTTTTAGATTTTGAAACTTTATTCGAAATTGAATTAAGAGAAAAAAAAATTGGAGCGTGCAGAGAAGAAGAAAAAAAAATATCGCTGTGCTCTTTAATCCCATTGGATTTCCTTTTTATTTGATTTGCAATTATACATAATCATTTTGTAATAATAGAGATCGGTTGATAAAAAATGGAGAAAATGTCAACACAGGTTCACGAGTTTGGAGCAGGAAAGAAACAAAAAAAATAATAATAATAGAGATAAAGGATACAGAGGTCAAGCGTATAATATAGATCCCTACTGTTTTTTTTAATTAATAATAATAATAATAATATATAATAACAATACTATTAATATCTAATAATATTAATAAAATTAATAATAATGATAAATATAATATAATATTAATGATAATAATAATTGTAAAAATGATAATAATAATAATAATAATAATAATACCATACTAATTATGATAATATTAATATTTTATCGATAATAATAATATTAGTAATAATAATCTAATTTATACATCCAATTTCATCTTTATATGATATAAAGTGATATTATGAATACAAATATTGATATTTGACGATACAAATAACATTACTACAACAACTATATTTGTATTTAAATTTAATTTATTAATATCATCTATTATTATGTAATATTTAATAATTATGTAATATGTATTGTAACATATACTGAATATTATATATTTATGCATTTTAATATAAATATATTATAATATTTATTTACATACTAATTATATTATACTTATGTATGTAATTATGAAAAATATAAATGTTTTATATATGTAAGTATTATATATATCTATTAAAATAGTACATTATTTCATCATAGATATATTATAAATTTCTACATATACATAATATAATAATTATGTATAAAATCATATATATATAGTTATATTTATGTATATATGTATACTACCATATATATAAAATCATGTTTTAAATGTTGAGTAGATGATTAATTATGTATATTAAACAATTAACTACAAAGTATAACATTGTACATTTAATATTTTGATAACGTTGGTAAAATATGTTTGAATCATTTATATACAATATACTATATATATTCAAAATGAAAATCTTTAGTTATTAAATGTTATCTTTTATAATAACAAAATTACTTAATAGTTCATTAATACTAATATAATTAGTTTTATATATAATTATTTATATTTACATTCTTAGTTACAATTAAAGGTTCGTGAATCGTCGGAAATAGTTAAAGGTCAAATGTTATCATGAAATAGTTCAAACATAATGAGACTCGGTTTAATAGACTTTGCTTATCGAGTCGAATCATATAAGATTATGTTTAAATTTGGTCGGAAATTCCCGGGTCATCACAGTACCTACCCGTTAAAGAAATTTCGTCCCGAAATTTGAGTGAGGTCGTCATAGCTAACAATAAATATGTTTTCCTGACGAATATGAGTTGATAACTTGAGTTTTATCATCATTGAGTAATATGGATAAAAATAATTCAATTATTCGAAGAGTGCGAATGAAGCTATTCACAAAAGGATGAAATGAGAAACAAAGATTTGTTTTTAACTTTTGACGTAGTCAGGTTTGAATTTAGAAAATAAGGCGCGTCTTAACTTTTGACATTGCCTTGGTTGAATTCCGGAATTTAAGGGATTTAAAGAAAATCTTGAAGATCTATAAAATCTGATTCTTCGGGATTTATGGAAATTAAGATCTCTTTAATTAAATACGGTGATCTGCCCCGATTACTACGTCTGATATTTCCAGTATAAATTAAGCTCTTCCTTTCCATTATTCTCACCATTCTTATACTTTCTTTCTTAGTTCATACATCCAAAAGATTCTGAAAATGATTAATCCAGTTCTGATCCTTGTCCTCATCCTTACTATCGCAACAATCATTCTCCTTTTCCAACTTCCACCAGAGGAATCTGCTTTCTTCTACTTCGCCCTCGGGATTATAATGTTTTTAATTCTCCCGTGTCTTTATGTTGCGATAAACATTGATATACACGGTTTGTAATTTATGTGTTGTTATCGGACTTTATATTCTCCCTTATATTTCAAAGCTCTATGCTTTTGTTTTCTCTTCCCGACTTCAAGTCAAGCGAATAATGGTCCAGAATTTATAGATATAGAGTTTCGAATGATTATAATGTTCTAAGCATGAAGGAACGTGATAGCACGATTTGATTTTCAAATTTATCAACATCACGGAAGATAGAACCATCAAGAATACATTTTCTTGATTTGTTACGGAGTTAAGTAGGATGAAAGAGTTATGTAACATGGCACATGATGACGTTATGATCTGTGAATCATCACGTTTCATTTAGAAACTCAGCATGACTTACTGTAATATAATCACGTTGATCAAGTGTCATTATATTATACTAACTCATGCATCAGTTCCCATCATTACTACAATAACATTCATATTTTAAGCTTGAAAATTTACAGAATATAGAAACTAACAGTTTCTATATGATGTAATACTGATAGCACGAAAAGATTAATGATTTCAGATAAGAATAGTTATAAAAATATCTCCAGAAATATGGAGGATATTTATAATGAAAGGTACGATAATATCTCAGAATATCTAAGATCAGAGGATGATAGAAACTATTGTCTGCAAGGGTTTAGAGTAAGGAGCAAGTTATTCACTATAGACTTTAGCAGACATTGAATTATTTGGATTCTTTGAAGTCAAACTTATTCTTTGTGATTTATCCACGGCTTTCTTCATAGTTTCGCATAATCTGCTTTTCGGTACTATATTTTCTATTGAATGTTTCCAATATATTGATACACAGGAAGTACGAAGAGGTATATAATTTCGGACGAGAATATTTATGAAAATATCCTCAGAAATATCAAAGATATTGATGATGATATTTTGGAATTTCTAAGTTCGACGGTTGATGGAGAAAGATTTTCCGCAAGATTTTAACATGACTTCGGAGCAAGATATTCTCTAAAGATTTCAACGGATCCAGAATTACCTGAATCCTTTGAATATAGGATTTGGTCCTTGTATTTGTCCTTGGTCTCCTTCATGGGTAACTCAATCTGTTTTTCAATACCCAATTTTCTATCGAGCGTTCCTAACACTCCTTTCTTTATCATCAAACTTTTGTCCGTTTAGACCATCTACCATTTTTCTGTTTCCTCTGCATTTAATGCTATGATATCTGAATCATCGGTTATTAATCCGAGGTGGTTTCAGGAGAATTGTGTTTTTAGATGATTAAACGCTGATGGTAATATGATGGAATATGAAAGGTTACCTGGTAACAATAAAAGAGCACGCGTATATATAAACGTTATAATAAGGTTGTTTCGTACGAAAAGTCGAAGTTGACTTGTTGGAGTTGTGACAAAATTGGCTAATTTTGAAAAGGGATCGCAAAGTTGTTTTTGTTAATAAATGCCAAAGGATCTGACGCGGCTACGTGTTGAACTTTTACTCAATTGCAAAGAGTTTCTCAGGTGCATAACTATATGCATAAATCTTTCCTTCCGTAGATGAAGTGCGGTTGATTCATCCTATCGATTGAGGTGTTTTCAAGAATCATGAAAGGTTTGAACGCAGAATGTAATCGTGAAGATACAAATGAGGTTTAAGACGAAATCAAGTGGCAAACTTGAAGAATTGTTTAGTTTCATATGTTATATTCAATATTTTAATTCATTTTAATTGTCCAATGTTATTAGTCCACAGTCGATAGTCCACAGTTGACAGTGCAATCATTCATATATAGTTTAATATATAATATTTGAATTAATTAATACGTATCGTGACCCGTGTACATGTCTCAGACTCGATCACAACTCAAAGTATATATATTATTATAGAATCAACCTCAACCCTGTATAGAGAACTCGATCATTACTGCATATAGAGTGTCTATGGTGATTCCAAATAATATATATAGATGTGTCGATATGATATGTCAAAACCTTGTATACGTGTCCCGATATTTAAAGTGCGTAAAATAAATAACAGAAATTAAATGACGATAAATAAAGTGCGTAAAGTAAATAACAGAAATTAAATGACAATAAATAAAATTGCGAGAATATAAATTGCGATAAAATAAATTGCGATAAATAAATTGCGATAAATAAAATGTAATACGGAATTAACAGTTAGCTAGGATTTTGTTAGCGTGGTTTCTTAATAAAATTTAATATTGTTAATTAGTCTGTTTCTAATCAATTTTTATTGTGTCCATTATTTCTTCATTATGCCACTTGTTGGATTCTGATAGGTCAAAATTCAAATATGAAATTGAATTTGAATGAAAATAGTTATTCTTTGGTGAACGGATAAGTATCCCGGTGGTTGTAAATAGGATAGTGAATAACTGTTGAATCAGATTCGAAGAATATACAGTGTAACTTATTAATGTGAAATTTAAATATTCCTCGGGTATTACCTACCCGTTAAAATATTTTTATTATTAACAGTTTGTACAAAAGAATTTTTAATTACAATCTTTATGAAAACATATATACATATATATTTTCTTCAGATGTAATCATGAATTTAATGAGTTAACATGATATTAAACTCATTTAGTTTTCAGTTGGAACTAGAATAAATAATCTCTAAAACATTAGAGATTACATAATCACCATGTCGAACGAAGATAACTGATGTAGAATGTCATGTAGAATGATGATTATACTCGAGGTATAGATTGAGATGTTGAGGCATGTGATATTGAAATTTGGGTTGTTGGTGGTACCGTTGGTGCCGGTGATTTGGATGAAGCTGGTACGTTTTGCACCATATTTTCCAAGACTACAACTTATGCGCGAAGTTCGTTAACTTCTTCTATTACACCGGGATGATTGTCGGTTCGGACGAGCGGATGAATGAGGTTTAGAATCTGAGATAGTATATGATCGTGATGAGATACTTTGGAAATGAGAGAGAAAATGGTGTCTCGAACAGGTTCGCCGGTAAACGTTTTAGGTCCATTGTCAAGAGGTGAATTTGGTTAGTGGAAATGATCGCCTTCTTCGCGTTTCCATTGATTAAGTCGACTACGAACCCATCTCCAATTCATTCAGAATAGATGATGGCTAATTGATCGATTCATTCCGGTTACTCTGCTTTCGGAGCTCGAGTGGAAATCCATATCGAAATAGCTGTCGGAATAACTATCGAAATAGCTATCGAAATCAGATGAACTCGAACTGGTTGAGGGATTCATCTCGTACGATCAGATGAAGGATTTTCGATAAGAAATAGATTATAGGATGTAGATTAGTACCCTGCAATACATAATTTACATATGCATATATAATACTAAAATCCCATAAGCTACGGAGGAATCTACGGAAGCTGTCAGGCAAAGGTAACAATAACAGATACGCTAAGATATGAATTTAACTATACACTGTCTATGCAATAAAGGCAGTAAGACGTGTCTTAGACTTTAAGGATGATAAGTAAATAATTTTTCGACACTAAATGATAAGCAAAACTTTTGACATGCAAACACGGTCGAAGTCCAGACTCATTAATGCATTCTAACGACTATCAGTTAGACTCACTAATGCAAGACCTGGTTCGCTAAGACCACCGCTCTGATACCAACTGTGAAGACCCGTCCTAATCCATCCGGACGAAGTCCATATCGATTATAAACGATTCACAACAGTTGATTACATCGCGAGATACTTGACCTCTATATGATACATTTTACAAACATTGCATTCGTTTTTGAAAAGACAAACTTTCATTACATCGAAAGTTGACAGGCATGCATACCATTTCATAATATATCCAACTATAATTGACTTGATAATAATCTTGATGAACTCGACGACTCGAATGCAACGTCTTTTGAAATATGCCATGAATGACTCCAAGTAATATCTATAAAATGAGCAAATACACAGCGGAAGATTTCTTTCGTACCTGAGAATAAACATGCTTTAAAGTGTCAACCAAAAGGTTGGTGAGTTCATTAGTTTAACTTAAACAATCGTTTCCATCATTTTAATAGACCACAAGATTTCAGATTTCCATTTCTCATAAACATACGTCCCATGCATAGAGACAAAAATATCATTCATATGGATTGAACACCTGGTAACCGACATTAACAATATGCATATATAAGAATATCCCCATCATTCCGGGATCCTCCTTCGGACATGATATAAATTTCGAAGTACTAAAACATCCGGTACTTTGGATGGGGCTTGTTGGGCCCGATAGATCTATCTTTAGGATTCGCGTCAATTAGGGTGTCTGTTCCCTAATTCTTAGATTACCAGACTTAATAAAAAGGGGCATATTCGACTTCGATAATCCAACCATAGAATGTAGTTTCACGTACTTGTGTCAATTTCGTAAAACAGTTATAAAAGTTGCGCATGTATTCTCAGCCCAAAAATATAAAGGGTAAAAAGGCAAATGAAACTCACGATACTGTATTTTGTAGTAAAAATACATATGACGTCATTGAACAATGCAGGGTTGGCCTCGGATTCACGAACCTATATCAATTGTGTATATATTAATACGTATAATGTAAGTTACAAAATTTCATTTATTAATATGTATTATTTATATATTATAGTTTTGTAGAATTTATTCTAACCTTTATTTTAAAACGTATACTTATATTATATTTTAAGTTATATTTTATATATATATATATATATATCGATTTTATGTATATATATCTATAATGATTTACGTTTATATAAATAGTGACATTAATATATTTATATACATATATTTGTGGTTAGTATTGTATTTATGAAATTTTATTAGTTTGTTATGTGAATTATTAATACAATCCTAGTATATACCATAAGTATATATATAGTGTACAAAAGATTTATTTGTTAAAATAATAATTTAGATAATAATGATTTACTAATAATAATAATAATTTTATTAATAATGATAATACTAATAGCAAAAAAAATGAAAATGATAACTGTTAATGATACTAATAATAATAACTCTAAAATAATATTAATACTAATACCATACTTATGTTAATAATAAGGGTTCTAATATTTATAAAATGATAAATGATAATCATAATAATACTAGTAAATATTAATGATGATACTGATAAATATGATATTATTAATTGTAAATGTACTGATGATACTATTATTTATAAACCGGTACAAATTCTAATATTGATGATAATAATATATTTTTATTTCCTTCATAATAATAATAATGATAATCATAATCCTAATGATGATAAAATACTAAAATGATAAGTTTATTACTAATAATAATATTATTAATACCTATCATAATAATAATAGTAATGTCTATAATACTTTCAAATATGATAACAAGTATGATACTAATAATAACAATAACAATAACAATCAAAACAATCACAATAATAATAATAATACTAATAATAATTAATATATAATAACAATAATAAAATTAGAAAAGAAAACTACCTCACATGAAAAGAGTTTCAAAAAAAAAAAAGAAACTACCGTCCTCTGGACTCGATCTCGTGACCACATGCTCACACGCAAACACTCTCGACCATCCCACCAATTCTGATTCTCTGTACTAATATCGAATTTAAATTTTATATATAAACTGTTTTTCTTCTATTCCTCTTCTTCTCCACAAGTCTCATGGATTCAACAAAACATCAATAACCAAAAAAAAAAAAAAAAATCAGGGTTCCTTTTAAAGCTTCAAAACATTACAGAAAAAAAAATAATTTGGGTTCTAAAATAAAAAAAAAAACACTAAAGGCCTACTGCAGCGTCGGTTCTTGGAACAAAACAAAAAAAATTGATTTCGTAATAGATAACATTATAGACAATGTTTATAACACGAAATAGTTTTCTAAACATGTATAAAAACTACTGGAATCGTCAATTTGATCAGAAACATATACACGAACGCGAATTTGTCTCAAGAACAATTGTTGACTTTTTTTAAACTAAACTTTGACTTCAAAATTCAAGATCAATATAAAGATTTGAGAGTTGAGATTTTGCAGATAGATTCAAAGAAAGATTTCTAACCTTTCTGCATTTTTAGATTTTGAAACTTTATTCGAAATTGAATTAAGAGAAAAAAAAATTGGAGCGTGCAGAGAAGAAGAAAAAAAAATATCGCTGTGCTCTTTAATCCCATTGGATTTCCTTTTTATTTGATTTGCAATTATACATAATCATTTTGTAATAATAGAGATCGGTTGATAAAAAATGGAGAAAATGTCAACACAGGTTCACGAGTTTGGAGCAGGAAAGAAACAAAAAAAATAATAATAATAGAGATAAAGGATACAGAGGTCAAGCGTATAATATAGATCCCTACTGTTTTTTTTAATTAATAATAATAATAATAATATATAATAACAATACTATTAATATCTAATAATATTAATAAAATTAATAATAATGATAAATATAATATAATATTAATGATAATAATAATTGTAAAAATGATAATAATAATAATAATAATAATACCATACTAATTATGATAATATTAATATTTTATCGATAATAATAATATTAGTAATAATAATCTAATTTATACATCCAATTTCATCTTTATATGATATAAAGTGATATTATGAATACAAATATTGATATTTGACGATACAAATAACATTACTACAACAACTATATTTGTATTTAAATTTAATTTATTAATATCATCTATTATTATGTAATATTTAATAATTATGTAATATGTATTGTAACATATACTGAATATTATATATTTATGCATTTTAATATAAATATATTATAATATTTATTTACATACTAATTATATTATACTTATGTATGTAATTATGAAAAATATAAATGTTTTATATATGTAAGTATTATATATATCTATTAAAATAGTACATTATTTCATCATAGATATATTATAAATTTCTACATATACATAATATAATAATTATGTATAAAATCATATATATATAGTTATATTTATGTATATATGTATACTACCATATATATAAAATCATGTTTTAAATGTTGAGTAGATGATTAATTATGTATATTAAACAATTAACTACAAAGTATAACATTGTACATTTAATATTTTGATAACGTTGGTAAAATATGTTTGAATCATTTATATACAATATACTATATATATTCAAAATGAAAATCTTTAGTTATTAAATGTTATCTTTTATAATAACAAAATTACTTAATAGTTCATTAATACTAATATAATTAGTTTTATATATAATTATTTATATTTACATTCTTAGTTACAATTAAAGGTTCGTGAATCGTCGGAAATAGTTAAAGGTCAAATGTTATCATGAAATAGTTCAAACATAATGAGACTCGGTTTAATAGACTTTGCTTATCGAGTCGAATCATATAAGATTATGTTTAAATTTGGTCGGAAATTCCCGGGTCATCACAATTCTTAGATCTATACATTTTTCAAAGCTATACTTTGACTTCAAAACTGTGCAAGATCCTTTAATGTTGTTAATACCGAAAATAATCTTGCAATTCTTTTCAAGATATCAATTTTCATCACACTTCCAACCAGTCAACTTTGACTTTTCAGATTAACTTTATTGTAACCTTGACATATACGTTCTTGTTACAAGGGAACCTTTCATGTCCCACCACATTAGCAGTAAATTTACCAGCAACTTCATTAATCTGTGACCTAAGTTTCTTCGAAAAATCACAATAATTATTCATTGAAACTCTATCAAGTACTCATATACAACTAGTAACAACAATTGCCATACCAACCACCGGGAATTAGCAATCAGTATTTTGAATCTCGCAGCATTTTCTACGACAACAGTTATATATAGATAACATCTATCTTCTAGACCTACAGATTTCGAATGTGAATTTTCTGAAAAACACCTTAAACTACGAACTAGTTCTCGAAATCTTGAAAAATGCTGATGAAGCAGCAAAAACTGTAAACGACCTTAACAGTAAAAAGTTTGATGATAAAGGATAGTGTGCTGGCAAAGCTCAGAAAAAAGAGAAAGTTTGGAACTGGAAACTGGATTGAGCAAAGTATGAAAGAGGCTGTGGATAAATCACAAGGACGAAATCTGTCTTCAAAGAATCCAAATGATTCAGTATCTGCTGAAGCCATTAATGAATACCTTGCTTACGAATCTAAACCCTTGCGGAAAATATTCTTCATCATCCTCTGATATTAGAAATTCTAAGATATCATCGTATCTTTCATTATAAATATCCTCCATATTTCTGGAGATAATTCCATAATCATTCTTATCGGAAATCAATTTTCTCCTTACGATATCTGTGTTACACCATAAAAGAAACTATTTTAGTTTCTAAATTCTGAAAATTTCAAGTTTAAAATATAAATGTTTTGAAGTAATGTTGGAAATTGAAGCATGAGTTAGTATAATATAATGACACTTGATCAACGTGATTATATTACAGAAAGTCATGATGAGTTTCTAATGGAACGTGATAAAGGTTCACAGATCATACCCTCATCATGAACCATGTTACATAACTCTTTCATTCTATATAATCTCTAAAAATATCAAGAAAATATTTTCTTAATGATTCGGTCTTTTTCGAGGTATTCTGGTAATTTGACAAGTCAGATTGTGCTATTACCATTTCTTTCTTAGAACATTAGTTATGTTCATCTGAAACTTCATACCTACGAATTCTGGACCATTATCCTCTTGACTTAAGGTCGGGAAGAGAAAACGAAAGCATGAAGTTCCGAAATATAATGGAGAACATAAAGCCCGATAACAACCCCGAAATTACAAACCGTGTATATCAATGCGTATAGCAATATAAAGACACGGGAGAATGAAAAACACTATAACCCCAAGGTAATAGTAGAAGAAAATAACTTCCTCTGGTGGCAGATGAAAAAGAAGAATGAAGGATACGATAGCCAGGAAAATATCAAGAATCAGAACTGGATTAAGCATTTTCACAATCTATTGGGATGTATGAAATAAGAAAGAAGATTATAGGAGTGGTGAAAATAAATGAAACGGAAGAGGTCAATTTATAGCGAAATATCAGACATAGCAATCGAGGCAGATTACGCATTTAATCAAAGAAAATCCTAATTTCCGCAAATTTCGAAGAATCAAATCTTATTTAGATTATGAAGATTTTCTACTCCTTAAATTCCGAAAATCAATCGTAACTACGTCAAAAGCTAAGACGAATCTCTATTCTTTCATTTCACTCTTTTACGATAACTTCACTCATACGCTTCGAGAAATCAGATTGTTTTATCCATATAATTCAACGGTGATAAAATTCTATTTATCAACTCATATTCGTCATGAAAACATTTCTATTGTTAGCCATGACGACCTCACTTAAATTTTGGGACGAAATTTCTTTAACGGGTAGGTACTGTGATGACCCGGAAATTTCTGACCAAATTTAAACTTTATCTTTAAATGATTTAATGTTTTCGACACGATAAGCAAAGTCTGTAAAACCGAATCTCAAAATTTTTGAACTATTCAAGTACCCTTCGGTTGTTCTCAACGATTCGCAAACCATTATACGTAAATAGATACATATATATACTATAACTTGAAAACGTAACAAAGTTTTAATTGTTTAATACCGTACATTAAACTTATTGGTTTAAATATTTATTTGAATATATATGATAAGTTGGAATATTAATTGTATGAATAACTTGTGACGTATATTTAAAACGTGTTTATGAATGTTGAAAATATATATTAACTTGGTCATAAAATGATTTGTTATTATATATATATCAACAAATAGCGAGATAATGATTTATAGAAGTAAATGACCAAAACACTCGAAAGTTTAAGATACACTTTGAATGATATAGTTTGTTGATAATTTAAGACTATATTTTGACAAAGGTACGAGTCACAAAACGAAAATTGCGAGTTTTCTAAGCGTACGAAAATGCGTTCGAGAAATCGGAACCGGGACATAAGTTGAGTGACAACGTACGAGTCATCGAAATGAAAATTACAAGTCAATTATAAATGTGAATTTAATATAATATATAATTAATTATATAAATTAAATATATTATATATATTATATAAAATTATGTCGAAAAATAAAAAGTTAAAAGTTTGTGAGCTGGATCAGAGGGCCATGCGATCACATGGCCTTGAAGCACAAATCCCATGCGATCGCATGGGGTACTTTTTCAGAAAAGGTTCTATAAATTGCTCGAGTTTGGGTTCAGTTTTTACACCTTTTCATCTATCCATCTATCCTCACTCTGTATGCATTATATTTATTTATTATATTATTATTATTATTATGATTATTATTATTATTAATATTAAGATTAATATTATTATTAATCTTATTAATATTAGTATTATTAATTAGTATTATACATAAAATACTACGACGGAGTGCCGTTTGAGTAATTTAAAAACAAGTTTTACGAGCGGGATAGAGCTAAGGAAAATATGAGTTATAGCTATGGAGGTTATGGGTAATATTCATGGGTACTGTTCGCAAGTCAAACCTAGTGTTATCATCTCCGTTGTGTCTACGTACTTTTCTACAATATTGAATCTCAATATTGATACGTAAGCACTCATATTTTATCTTTTATATATTAATTGTGTATCCATGTCCAGTGCTCAAGTATATATATTTAAGCATGCTTGTATGCTAAATTTCTTCGTTAAACAGTTTATAATGAATCAAAAATTAAATACATATATTACTGGTAAAAGGTATATGATATACATGTTTTTGGAAAGCTGGCGAAAAATCAATAACTTTTCATTTAGACATCGAATAGTTTCGATGAACGGATTAAAAGATATGATCAACTGAATTATAATTGACGTTAATTGGAATTGCTTTTGAATCTGCAATTAATATTTAAACAACTTTTTTTACGAGATTGATAAAATGGATTTTTAAATATTACCAACCGAGTAAATAAATCCTTATATAAGACACGTCTCGTTTTGTTGAACAATTGTCAAAACTGATTGTTTTATCATATTTTAAAGCCTTATAAAAACTATAGTTTAATCTTACAAAAATTGGGAAACTATGTGAAATATTAAAATGATTCGATTGCCATGATCATTCAACTATTGTATGGAGTCAGATTGACTTTTTGAAATAACTTTTGATAACTATTTTATATCGATCTCGAGCATTAAGATTGTGATACACTATGACCTGACCTAGCTTGATAGACATTTATTGACCAACATATGTTCTCTAGGTTGAGATCTACGATTATTTGGTATTCCGAGTTTCGATCACATTTCGATGAACAACTTTATGTGCTGCTAAGGTGAGTTTCATTGCTCCCTTTTTAATTGCTTTTGCAATCTATATTTTTGGGCTGAGAATACATGCACTTTATTTTAAACGCAATGGATACAAGTACATACTAAATTCTACACCGAGTTTGAACCAAAAATCCCTTAGCTTTGGTAACTAGTAACTGCCAGTTATAAGAATTGGTGGGCGCGAGTAGTTATATATGGATCCATAGGGCTTGACATCCCCGTCTGTTCCAGGTATAGAAACCCTAGCCTGAACTATAAAACAGACGTATGCTATTTGAGGTTAGTACACATTAGTTTGCGTGTATTGTACATGTTGGTTGCATGTATGTTAAAACATGGGTACTTATTAAAACGTTAAAGTTTAGTTACCAGGGTGCTCAATCTTGTAGAATATTTTGATAAACGTTTCTGGATGAAACAACTGAAATCTTGTGATCCACCTTTATATACAGATTTTGTGCAACACTAAAACTATGAACTCACCAACCTTTGTGTTGACACTTGTTAGCATGTTTATTCTCAGGTTTCCTTGAATTCTTCCGCTGTTTGCTTATATGTTAGACAAGCTATGTGCATGGAGTCTTACATAACATATTTTTCAAGGAAACGTTGCATTCATCAAATCATCACCATGTATCTTATTTTGACTGCATTGTCAACGGAAGTATTATTGTAAACTATTATTTACAATGATTGTCTATATGTAGAAATCATCAGATGTCGAAAACCTTTGATTTAAATATTCATTTATGGTGTGCCTTTTCAAAAGAATGCAATGTTTACAAAACGTATCATATAGAGGTCAAATACCTCGCAATGAAATCGATGAATGACATGTTCGTCCATATGGATTTGGAGCGATCGTCACACTTAACTTTAAAGGATGCCCTTTGGGTCAAGGTAATTAAAAGCCTTTACGGGCCTCATGGCGGGTTGGGTTGTATTAATTCACTTGATTCTAATGACCAAAAAATATTTGCGGGGCGTACTTGGTTTTCCATCTCCAACTTAGAACACACCCTAACTAAGTTAGGGTGTGACAGTTCTAATCTTTTTGTCAAAGTGGTAGGTCCAGGTACGGATACAAGCTTTTGGGAAGACAAATGGTGCGGTAACACTCCCTTCAAGGTAAAATAACCGAGACTCTATAAACTTGAGCTGCAGAAATCTTCTCGCGTTGCTGACAGAATCAATTGGGCCAAAAATAACCCATTATTTTCATGGAATTGGGCCTCTGAACCCAAGTGGAGGGCGTCTGGTGAACTCAACAATTTGCTTGCTGACCTCGCAGCTTTCCCTCGCCCTTCAGCCGATTCGAATAAATGGATTTCGATTCCAAATACTAATGGATACTTCTCTACAAAGTCACTGTTCGATCTCCTAACGGAACTTTCGATTGCCAACATACCTTGTCATGATGCTACGATTTTAAACCTTCTTATCCCCCAAAAAGTAGGTATTTTTATCTGGCGTGCAAAGAAAAACAAAATCCCGGTTAGATTCGAGCTTGATAACAAAGGAACCGACCTCCACTCCACTAGATGCCCAATTTGTGATAATGCTATTGAAATCGCTCAACATGCCCTTTTAGAATGTAAGGCCGCCTCCGATATCTGGGAAAGAGTTAGAAAATGGTGGAATGTTGATAATCTCCACATCCCACACATACGTGATATCTCGAAGGCTTTTTCTCCTACCATGAAAACCAAAACGGGATCCCAATTCTGGCAAGCTACTATTTGGGTCACTTGCTACTTTATTTGAAAAAATCGCAATGATCGTGTTTTCGGGTCCATCTCCCATTGCACTCCTAAAATCTTCGCGGACATCCAAACTAAATGCTTTAAGTGGATAAATTGTCGAGGCAAAAACATTCATCTCGACTGGCACTCATGGCTCTCCACCCCGTCTTCCTTTGATTTTAACCCGAAACCTAAGGATGGTATAGGCTAACTGATGTGCGTAGAGGTGTATACGAAATAGTTATATATTTATTATGAAAAACTATTAAATACGATACAATTTTACACAAGTTATTTATTTATTTATAGAGTGGATATACCTAAACCTTGCTACAACACTTATAAGCAGTGTACCTAATCGTACAGTAGTGTAGTTTTTAGTAAGTCCGGTTCATTCCACAGGGAGCTAGCCAAGTTTAACGCTATATTTTTAAACTATATTTGGATAATATATATATATATATATATATATATATATATATATATATATATATATACATACAAGTAGTATTATTATTATAAAAGGGGTTTTTTACCGTTTAGTGACCGGTTTGTCGATTTTAAAACTTTAGTCGCAGTTAAAACCTAATGTAAAATATAAAAAATATAACTTAATTTTAAGCGTAAAGTAAATGACAATAATTAAAGTGCGATAAATAAAATTGCGATAATTAAAAAGTACGATAATTAAAAGTACAATAAATAAAATGACAGTAAATAAAAGTGCGATGAAATATGAAATAAAAGAATTATGCTTATTTAAACTTCCGTAATCATGATGTTTGACGTGTTGATTTTAGTTTATTACCATGGGTTAATTGTCCTTTGTCCTGGATTATTCGATATGTCCATCTGGTTTTTGTCCATAACAGTCCATCAGTCATAAATATAAAGTGCGAGTGTCCTCGTCAAATTATCCTTATATCCGAAGTCAAATATTCCAACTAATTGGGGATTCGAACTGTAACAAGGTCTTAATACTTTGTTTAATGAATACACTAGGTTATCGACTGCGTGTAATCCAAGGTTTTACTACTTTGTTAACAATTACACCAATTACCCTTGTATGTAATTCACCCCTGTTTCAACAAGTCTATTGATTATTAATCCATCCCCGTGTCCGGTCAAATGAATAATTATTGGTATTTATAGATATCCGGCCCACCGTACCCGATTAAGCGTATGTGGTTATATATAAATACGTCAAATTATAAGTCTATATATTAAATTAACGAGGTATCATTTAGTTAATATAAAGCCCATTAATAGCCCATAGTCTAATTTCCACAAGTGTCGTTCTTTTATCCAAACCCCAATTATGGTCCAAAGCCCAATTACCCCGTCTTTAATATTTAGCCCAACATCACGATTACTTCGATTTAAATAAGCATAATAATAACAACTTAGCTACGAGATATTAATTTAAAAAGGTTGAACATAACTTACAATGATTAATAATAGCGTAGCGTTACACGGACAGAATTTCGACTTACACACTTACAATATTCGCTAACATAACCTTATTATTATTAATCTTTAATTAAAATTAAAATTATAAATTATATATATATATATATATATATATATATATATATATATATATATATATATATATATATATATATATATATATATCGTGAGAGAGAGAGAGAGATTGAATTAGGTGTATTTTACTCGTCGAAAAATGCTGAATTTATAGGACCTGGCCAGGAATCTGGCTTCATGCGATCGCATGAAAAATGGTATTCCTGGCCATGCGATCGCATGGCCAGCTGGATCAGGCCACCTACTTTTGTTTTCTAGTTTTGCCGACGTTTTATTATATAATATAATATATATATAATTTTAAGAATTATTTATATTTTATATTATATTTATGTGCATAGTTGACTTGTAATTTTAGCTCCGTTGCGTCGCGCGTTGATAGTTGACTCTGGTTCCGGTTCCGGATTTTCGAACGTCCTTTCGTACGCTGAGATATTTTGTATTTTGCGTTCCGCGGCTCGTACTCTTGTAATTTTTAGACGTTTCTCATCAATATTTTGAACCACTTGGATTGTACTTTGTACTTTTTGGCTTTTTGGTCATTTGCGTCTTCAAATCGTCGTTTTCTTCTTTTGTCTTCGCACTTATTTATTTAAACGAATATTACATAAAAATAGAACAATTACAACTAAAAGCTTTACATATTGGAAGGATATTGTGCCTAAATATATGTTCATTTGGAGCACTATCAAATATCCCCACACTTGAGCGTTGCTTATCCTCAAGCAATACAGAACTTGAAATTAAATCACACTTCACTCGAATCACTTTTTTTTATTCTCACACTTTATACATCAGTGATTTTGTGATGTTTTAGCAGAGTAGTATATAAAATAGCTTATATTTTTACAGGAAATACTATTAAATACGATACAATTTTACACAAGATATTTATTTATTTAGAGAATGGATATACTTAAACCTTGCTACAACACTTATAGGCAGTGTACCTAATCGTACTGTAGTGTAGTTTTTAGTAAGTCCGGTTCGTTCCACAGGGAATCTTTTTAAACAAAGCTTAACGCTATATTAGTTTACTTTTATAAAAATACAAATATATATATAAGTAATATTATTATTATAAAGGGGGGTTTTTACCGTTTAATGACCGGTTTGTCGATTTTAAAACTTTAGTCGCAGTTAAAACCAAATGTAAAATAATAAATATAAATACAAGACTTAAATTAAAGCGTAAAGTAAATAACAATAATGAAATTGCGAATAATAAAAGTGCGATAAAATAAACTTGCGATAATTAAAAAGTACGATAATTAAAAGTGCAATTAAATACAATAACAATAAAAATGCGATAATTAGAAGTGCAATTAAATATAAAATAAAGGAAATTAAATATGAAATAAAAGAATTATGCTTATTTAAACTTCTGTAATCATGATGTTTGACGTGTTGATTTTAGTTTTATGCCCATGGGTTAATTGTCCTTTGTCCTGGATTATTTAATATGTCCATACGGATTTGTCCATAATAGTCCATCAGTCATAAATATAAAGAGCGAAAGCCTTCGTCAAATTATTCTTATTCCCGAAGTCAAATATTCCAACTAATTGGGGATTCGAATTGTAACAAGGTTTTAATACTTTGTTTAATGAATACACCAAGTTATCGACTGCGTGTAAACCAAGGTTTTACTACTTTGTTAACAATTACACCAATTACCCTTGAATGTAATTCACCCCTGTTTCAACAAGTCTATTAACTATTAATCCAGTTCCGTATCCGGTAAAATGAATAATTATTGGTATTTATAGATATCCCACCCACCGTATCCAGTCAAGCGTATGTGGTTATATATAAATACGTCGAATTATAAGTTTGTATATTAAATTAACAAGGTATTGTTTAGTTAATATAAAACCCATTAATAGCCCATAGTCTAATTTTCACAAGTGTCGTTCTTTTGTCCAAACCCCAATTATGGTACAAAGCCCAATTACCCAATTTTAGTAATTAGCCCAACATCATGATTACTTCGGATTAAATAAGCATAATAATAATTTAGCTACGAGACATTAATATAAAAAGGTTGAACATAACTTACAATGATTAAAAATAGCGTAGCGTTACACGGACAGAATTTCGACTTACACCCTTACAACATTCGCTAACATACCCTTATTATTAGAATTAAAATTAAAATTAAAATTAATATATATATATATATATATATATATATATATATATATATATATATATATATATATATATATATATATAATACGTTTTATGAGAGAAGAAGAAAAAGGATGATAAAAATGATCAGAATTCGGTTGGCTTTATAGGGAGTTTCAAACTTTGGGGCTCCGCGACTCGCGGCATTTTTTGCCTTCAAACTCCGCGAGTCGCGGAGTTTGTAAATACAGCTCACTCATTTTGGAGTCTTTCTTGCCGACGGATTTTATATATAAATATAAAATATAAATAATTAATATAATTATTTATATATTATATTATATTCTTGTGCATAGTAGACTTGAAATTTTTGATCCGTTGCGTCGAGCGTTGAGAGTTGACTCTGGTCCTGGTTCCGGATTTTCGAACGTCCTTGCGTACAATTTTATATTTTGTACTTTGTGTTTTGAATCTTGTACTCTTGTAATTTCGAGACGTTTCTTATCAATAATTGGAACCTCTTTGATTGTATTTTGTACTTTTGAGCTTTTTGGTCGTTTGCGTCTTCAATTCGTCGAATCTGTCTTTTGTCTTCACCTTTTATTATTTAAACGAATATCACTTTTAAATAGAACAATTGCAACTAAAAGCTTGTCTTTCTTGAGGAATAATGCTATGAAATATATGTTCGTTTTTAGCATTATCAAATATTCCCACACTTAAGCGTTGCTTGTCCTCAAGCAATATCGTCTTGAAATACTAGAATCACTTCTTTATTCTTCACACTTTGTACATCAGTGATTTCTATACGGCAGTATAAACAATGGTAGTAACGATATGGTTTACAGTCCCACATGACTATAAAAATTTAGATCCATTAAGGAAATTGGATCTTTATGAAAACATTTGATCTTTTGAAAATTAAATCTAGTTTTTACCCTAGATAAGTTTTCCGGAATAACCCTTTACCGATGTTTGCAAAATATTTTTGTGGGTTTGGTGGGTTTCAGATTTGAAAATTTTAGCTCAAAACTTATGGTTTTGTGTCACCCACTTGCTAACCTTGTATTTGGAAAGCAACACGTCCAGTTTACTTGTCCCGTATATTACCTTTCGGTAAACTACCGTCCGGTTGTAAAGGAAGGCGTTGAACAAGCAACTGTTAAGGCAATGTCCCCTGACATGCTTTTAATTATGGTCTATAACGTGTCGGACGCAATTACTATCCTTGGTAGGAGCAATAGTAAAGCTCACCCTTATGATTTTTCGGTCTGGCACAAGGTCCTGTCTTTGACCACTATGCAACCACCGTTCTTACGGTTGACACCCGATTTGGTTCAGGTGACCTAATGAATTCCAGGTGAATTCCTAGGATTTTACGTTCAATGGTAATGAATGCATTGAAAATAGGGTTTTCAGAAAACAAATCAGTTTGTAATTTTGATCAAAATATTTTCTCGTTTAAGCTCGAGTTTAGATATCATTGAATTCCATGAGTTTGTAATTCTCAATCTTTAAGGTCAATCTCTAGGATTGAGTAATATCAGTCTTAAAAGCTGATTTTTAATCTTTAAGGAGATTATCCTTTCTGGGGATCTGATTCATTAGTCTTATCCAGCTAATTTGCATGGTGCCCCCCATTGTACGAGATAAATCCTTCTCATGGTTACGATAAATCTGACCACTTGGCGACCCTATTTTATGCTGAGGTCCGTGGATTTCCTGCTGATTTTAGTGATGACTTTTCTAGATTTTTCGTCAACCTACAGCTGGTCTGGACGACAACTTCTTGACCTAAATCAAGAAGCGCGTTTCTTTTTCGGAAGACTTTACTTCCTTTAAATGATGGAATTGATTCATCGTGTAGATCCATCTTTCATTACTTTCATCGGGTAAAACAGTTTAGTTTAGTCCAAAGCAAAAGTATTTTCAGTTATTTGTTACAGATATATGTGACATATGTTTAAGATAACTTGGTAAATTTTCCCACACTTGGCTTTTATTTTTCTCTATTCCATTTTAAATGAATTTTAACATTTTGGTTTGTTTCTCAATTTATGTCCTTTCCGAGGTTACAATAATTTCGGTGTTAAAACCTAGTTGTATCATTCATAAATATGTATAAACATGATTTTGAGTTCATTTAATTGAAAATTTTGAAAAATTTTACTAGAATTGGGTAGTCAGTATATAAGACTAGGGCTGTTCTTTATTATCAGAGAGCACTAGATTCTAATACAACTACTGCTTTACTAGTATTTTTAATGGTAACCAAGTGTTTAAGATAAAAATTATAAAATCCGAAAGAATTTAACCCCTTCCCACACTTAAGATCTTGCAATGCCCTCATTTGCAAGAAATCAGCAACAATTTAAATTATTGAGGGTGATTTGTGTGAAAATGATTAAATTTTTACCAAAGTTTCCAAATATATTGGCGTTTGTTTGCTGAATGATAAATGGTGCACATCATTTGTTCATTCCGTCTTGTTGTTATTTCACATATATTTTGCATCTTGTCGTCAAAATTAGTTGCTTTTGCTGAACTTAATGCCAGTCTTTGAAAATGCGTTGTTTTACCCTGTTGTGTACATAAGATAAACTGCAAACATATATACATATTTTTGAAGTTTGGTATATTACCCCACATTCAAAAATTATTAAAATCTAAGAATAAAAGTTAGAAAATTATAAAAACTATTACAATATTAACATAAGTATTAAACGTATTAACATTACAAATTACAAAATAAATAAAACTAAGTAGACTAGGGATGATACTGATACCAATAGGGGTTCCAAGCATAACCATAGGTGCTATAAAATGCTTCGGCAGGGTTATACGTGTAGTGACCCGAACTTTTCCATGTTTATATATATTAATTGAGATTGATATTTACATGATTAAATGTTTCCAACATGTTAAACAATCAAACTTGTTAAGACTTGATTAATTGAAATATGTTTCATATAGACAATTGACCACCCAAGTTGACCGGTAATTCACGAACGTTAAAACTTGTAAAAACTATATGATGACATATATATGGATATATATATAGTTAACATGATACTATGATAAGTAAACATATCATTAAGTATATTAACAATGAACTACATATGTAAAAAACAAGACTACTAACTTAATAATTTTTAAACGAGACATATATGTAACGATTATCGTTGTAAAGACATTTAATGTATATATATATCATATTAAGAGATATTCATACATGATAATATCATGATAATATAATAATTTAAAATCTCATTTGATATTATAAACATTGGGTTAACAACATTTAACAAGATCGTTAACCTAAAGGTTTCAAAACAACACTTACATGTAACGACTAACGATGACTTAACGACTCAGTTAAAATGTATATACATGTAGTGTTTTAATATGTATTTATACACTTTTGAAAGACTTCAATACACTTATCAAAATACTTCTACTTAACAAAAATGCTTACAATTACATCCTCGTTCAGTTTCATCAACAATTCTACTCGTATGCACCCGTATTCGTACTCATACAATACACAGATTTTAGATGTATGTACTATTGGTATATACACTCCAATGATCAGCTCTTAGCAGCCCATGTGAGTCACCTAATACATGTGGGAACCATCATTTGGCAACTAGCATGAAATATCTCATAAAATTACAAAAATATGAGTAATCATTCATGACTTATTTACATGAAAACAAAATTACATATCCTTTATATCTAATCCATACACCAACGACCAAAAACACCTACAAACACTTTCATTCTTCAATTTTCTTCATCTAATTGATCTCTCTCAAGTTCTATCTTCAAGTTCTAAGTGTTCTTCATAAATTCTACAAGTTCTAGTTACATAAAATCAAGAATACTTTCAAGTTTGCTAGCTCACTTCCAATCTTGTAAGGTGATCATCCAACCTCAAGAAATCTTTGTTTCTTACAGTAGGTTATCATTCTAATACAAGGTAATAATCATATTCAAACTTTGGTTCAATTTCTATAACTATAACAATCTTATTTCAAGTGATGATCTTACTTGAACTTGTTTTCGTGTCATGATTCTGCTTCAAGAACTTCGAGCCATCCAAGGATCCGTTGAAGCTAGATCCATTTTCCTCTTTTTCAGTAGGTTTATCCAAGGAACTTAAGGTAGTAATGATGTTCATAACATCATTCGATTCATACATATAAAGCTATCTTATTCGAAGGTTTAAACTTGTAATCACTAGAACATAGTTTAGTTAATTCTAAACTTGTTCGCAAACAAAAGTTAATCCTTCTAACTTGACTTTTAAAATCAACTAAACACATGTTCTATATCTATATGATATGCTAACTTAATGATTTAAAACCTGGAAAGACGAAAAACTCCGTAAAACCGGATTTACGCCGTCGTAGTAACACCGCGGGCTGTTTTGGGTTAGTTAATTAAAAACTATAATAAACTTTGATTTAAAAGTTGTTATTCTGGGAAAATGATTTTTATTATGAACATGAAACTATATCAAAAAATTATGGTTAAACTCAAAGTGGAAGTATGTTTTCTAAAATGGTCATCTAGACGTCGTTCTTTCGACTGAAATGACTACCTTTACAAAAAAGACTTGTAACTTATTTTTTCGACTATAAACCTATACTTTTTCTGTTTAGATTCATAAAATAGAGTTCAATATGAAACCATAGCAATTTGATTCACTCAAAACGGATTTAAAATGAAGAAGTTATGGGTAAAACAAGATTGGATAATTTTTCTCATTTTAGCTACGTGAAAATTGGTAACAAATCTATTCCAACCATAACTTAATCAACTTGTATTGTATATTATGTAATCTTGAGATACCATAGAAACATATACAATGTTTCAACCTATCATGTCGACACATCTATATATATTTCGGAACAACCATAGACACTCTATATGTGAATGTTGGAGTTAGCTATACAGGGTTGAGGTTGATTCCAAAATATATATAGTTTGAGTTGTGATCAATACTGAGATACGTATACACTGGGTCGTGGATTGATTCAAGATAATATTTATCGATTTATTTCTGTACATCTAACTGTGGACAACTAGTTGTAGGTTACTAACGAGGACAGCTGACTTAATAAACTTAAAACATCAAAATATATTAAAAGTGTTGTAAATATATTTTGAACATACTTTGATATATATGTATATATTGTTATAGGTTCGTGAATCAACCAGTGGCCAAGTCTTACTTCCCGACGAAGTAAAAATCTGTGAAAGTGAGTTATAGTCCCACTTTTAAAATCTAATATTTTTGGGATGAGAATACATGCAGGTTTTATAAATGATTTACAAAATAGACACAAGTACGTGAAACTACATTCTATGGTTGAATTATCGAAATCGAATATGCCTCTTTTTATTAAGTCTGGTAATCTAAGAATTAGGGAACAGACACCCTAATTGACGCGAATCCTAAAGATAGATCTATTGGGCCTAACAAACCCCATCCAAAGTACCGGATGCTTTAGTACTTTGAAATTTATATCATATCCGAAGGGTGTCCCGGAATGATGGGGATATTCTTATATATGCATCTTGTTAATGTCGGTTACCAGGTGTTCACCATATGAATGATTTTTATCTCTATGTATGGGATGTGTATTGAAATATGAAATCTTGTGGTCTATTGTTACGATTTGATATATATAGGTTAAACCTATAACTCACCAACATTTTTGTTGACGTTTTAAGCATGTTTATTCTCAGGTGATTATTAAGAGCTTCCGCTGTCGCATACTTAAATAAGGACGAGATTTGGAGTCCATGCTTGTATGATATTGTGTAAAAACTGCATTCAAGAAACTTATTTTGTTGTAACTTATTTGTATTGTAAACCATTATGTAATGGTCGTGTGTAAACGGGATATTTTAGATTATCATTATTTGATAATCTACGTAAAGCTTTTTAAACCTTTATTGATGAAATAAAGGTTATGGTTTGTTTTAAAATGAATGCAGTCTTTGAAAAACGTCTCATATAGAGGTCAAAATCTCGCAACGAAATCAATTAATATGGAACGTTTTTAATCAATAAGAACGGGACATTTCAGTTGGTATCCGAGCGTTGGTCTTAGAGAACCAGAATTTTGCATTAGTGTGTCTTATCGAGCTTGTTAGGATGCATTAGTGAGTCTGGACTTCGACCGTGTTTACTTGAAAAATGATTGCTTAACAAATTTTGTTGGAAACTATATATTTTTAACATGTGAATATTATGTGATATATTAATCTCTTAACGCGTTTGATATTATGTGATAGATGTCTACCTCTAGAACAAGTCCCATTGACTCACCTAATAATAATGAAGAGTCAAATGTAAATTGGAATGATTCGTGGACTGATTCACAAGTTCCCGAAGAGGAACCGGAAGAAGAGTCGGAACCGGAAGAAGAATCGGAACCGGAAGAAGAATCGGAACCGGATGAAGAAATAGAACCGGTGGGGGAAATAATAAAACGGTTAAGTAAAAGAAAATCCTCAACCAACCGACCAAGGTTAATTATGGTCAATGGTGTTTCCGCCAAGGAAGCAAAATATTGGGAGGATTACCAATTCTCCGATGAATCGGATTCCGACGAGAATTCCGATGATGTTATAGAAATTACCCCAACTGAATTTAAAAAGGCAAAAGAAAATAATAAGGGAAAGGGCATAAAAATAGAGAAATCTAATTCCAACCCCGATGAACTTTATATGTATCGTCAACCCCCGAAGTCCTTAAGTTGTAACAATGACCCGGGAACCTCTAAACCACCAGGTTTTTCTAAACCAATGTGGATAACGACTGCTCGTATTAGGGGAACATCATATATCCCTAGAAACTTGGCAAAACGAACCAAAACCGAAGAAGAAGAAACAAGCGAGTCGGAATAAGATAGTTGTATTCGTGTGGTGTAATATATGTAATATAGTGTGCTTATGCTTTATGATATATGTAAAAATTGCTTGTATTAATAAGTATTTTTTTTTATGAATCTAACTCTTGTCTATTTTACAGTATAAAAACACAAAATGGATAGACAACCCAATATTTTAAGAGACCTACCCGGAGACATGATTGATGAAATCTTGTCTAGAGTCGGTCAGAATTCTTCGGCACAACTATTTAAGGCGAGATCAGTTTGTAAGACATTCGAAGAACGTTCCAAGAATGCCTTGGTTTATAAAAGGCTTTCGTTCGAAAGATGGGGGATATCACATTGGGATATCCATAAGTTACGATGTGTTTACTTTGACGCATATATTGCGGGGAACCCAAATGCTATTTTACGCAATGGGTTAAGAAATTATTTTGACTCAATATATCCGAATATTAGACTTCGTGATTTAGAAAAAGCGGCTAACATGCAACATAAAGAAGCATGTTATGCTTACGGATTAGTAATGTTCGCTTCTCACCAAAGTGAGAACAAGAACATCGGCCTACAACTATTAAACAAAACATTCCCACAAGTGATGGAGTCGGTAATTGGGGTAAGAAATGAGGTTTTTAGATTGTTACGGGACTGTTGGACATTACGTAACCCTCGTCCCTTTGACGACGTTACAACACGCTGTCTTATCAACGGCCATAACGGTTATGTTCCACAAGACCAAGGATGGGAAGTAGTCCTAGTAAAACCAGAATGCATGACTTGTTTCTGGATGTATGAATTACGTGTCTTTATTGCCTTTGCTGAACGACTTGTGTACTAGCTAGAATTATCTTCACAACTATCTTGTATCAAAGTTATTGTGTGCTATATTTCATGCTATATGTAAAATAAGCGGTATTGTAAGTTTGTAAAATATTGTGTAAAAGTTTGAACGCGAAATATTATTATAATCAGTTTTTCATATAGAATTGTAGTAGTTGAATTGTATATTAGTTACTAAGTATGAACTTAACGGGTAGGTACTACCCGAATTTAAACTTATAAAATGCTAATATGAAGAAAAAGCTTTTATAAATGAGTTCATATTATGCTACGAAATACTATTAACTACTCTTAATATTCTGTATGAATAACTTGTTCCATTTGACTATTTTGAAGGAAATGGCACCGACTACTCGACACACCGTGAATATGAATGAAGAGGAATTCCGTACTTTTCTAGCTTCAAACATAGCTGCATTACAGGCTGCGCTACATACCAACAATAACCTTGGATCTAGCAGTACAGGAAATCGTGTAGGATGCACATACAAAGAATTCACTGCCTGCAAACCTTTGGAATTTGATGGAACCAAAGGACCGATCGGATTGAAACGGTGGACCGAGAAGGTCGAATCGGTGTTTGCCATAAGTAAGTGTACTAAAGAGGACAAAGTGAAGTACGCTACGCATACCTTCACAGGTTCTGCGTTAACATGGTGGAATACCTATCTAGAGCAAGTGGGACAAGACAATGCGTACGCACTACCGTGGTCAGCATTCAAGCACTTGATGAACGAGAAGTACCGTCCCAGAACCGAGGTCAATAAGCTCAAGACAGAACTTAGAGGGTTACGAACCCAAGGATTTGATATTACCACGTACGAAAGACGATTCACAGAATTGTGCCTATTGTGTCCGGGAGCATTCGAAGATGAGGAAGAGAAGATCGACGCGTTTGTGAAAGGATTACCGGAAAGAATCCAAGAAGATATAAGTTCACACGAGCCCGCCTCCATACAACAGGCATGTAGAATGGCTCACAAACTAGTGAACCAGATTGAAGAAAGAATTAAAGAACAGACTGCTGAAGAGTCCAATGTGAAGCAAGTCAAAAGAAAGTGGGAGGAAAACGGTGATAAGAATCACCAATACAACAACAACAGCAATTACAACAATAATCGCAACAATTATCCCAACAATCGCAACATCAATCGCAACTACAACAAACGGCCCAACAACAACAAGAACAACAACAACAACAACAACAACAACAGCAACTACAACAATCATCCCAACAACAATAATAACCGCAACAACAACAACAATCAGAAGCAGCTATGCCAAAGGTGTGAAAAGTATCACTCGGGGTTCTGCACCAAATTTTGCAACAAGTGTAAAAGAAATGGTCATAGTGCGGCGAAGTGTGAGGTCTACGGACCAGGGGTTAATAGAACGAAAGGAACAAATGGTGTCGGAATGAGTAATGGCGGAGCAAGTAGTGTCGGAGCAAGTTATGCCAATGTAGTTTGTTATAAATGTGGAAAACCGGGCCACATTATTAGAAATTGCCCGAACCAGGAGAACACGAATGGACAAGGCCGCGGAAGAGTTTTCAATATTAATGCGGCAGAGGCATAAGAAGACCCGGAGCTTGTTACAGGTACGTTTCTTATTGACAATAAATCTGCTTACGTTTTATTTGATTCGGGTGCGGATAGAAGCTATATGAGTAGAGATTTTTGTGCTAAATTAAGTTGTCCATTGACGCCTTTGGATAGTAAATTTTTACTCGAATTAGCAAATGGTAAATTAATTTCAGCAGATAATATATGTCGGAATCGAGAAATTAAACTGGTTAGCGAAACATTTAAGATTGATTTGATACCAGTAGAGTTAGGGAATTTTGATGTGATAATCGGTATGGACTGGTTGAAAGAAGTGAAAGCAGAGATCGTTTGTTACAAAAATGCAATTCGCATTATACGAGAAAAAGGAAAACCCTTAATGGTGTACAGAGAAAAGGGCAACACGAAGCTACATCTTATTAGTAATTTGAAGGCACAAAAACTAATAAGAAAAGGTTGCTATGCTGTTCTAGCACACGTCAAGAAAGTACAAACTGAAGAAAAGAGCATCAATGATGTTCCCATTGCAAAAGAATTTCCCGATGTATTTCCGAAAGAATTACCGGGATTACCCCCACATCGATCCGTTGAATTTCAAATAGATCTTGTACCAGGAGCTGCACCAATAGCTCGTGCTCCTTACAGACTCGCACCCAGTTAGATGAAAGAACTGCAAAGCCAATTACAAGAACTTTTAGAGCGTGGTTTCATTCGACCAAGCACATCACCGTGGGGAGCTCCTGTTTTGTTTGTCAAGAAGAAAGATGGTACATTCAGGTTGTGTATCGACTACCGAGAGTTGAACAAACTTACCATCAAGAACCGCTACCCACTACCGAGAATCGACGACTTATTTGATCAACTACAAGGCTCGTCTGTTTATTCAAAGATTGACTTACGTTCCGGGTATCATCAAATGCGGGTGAAAGAAGATGATATTCCAAAGACTGCTTTCAGAACACGTTACGGTCATTACGAGTTTATGGTCATACCATTTGGTTTAACTAATGCACCAGCTGTGTTCATGGACCTTATGAACCGAGTGTGTGGACCATACCTTGACAAGTTTGTCATTGTTTTCATTGATGACATACTTATTTACTCAAAGAATGACCAAGAACACGGTGAACATTTGAGAAAGGTGTTAGAAGTATTGAGGAAGGAAGAATTGTACGCTAAGTTTTCAAAGTGTGCATTTTGGTTGGAAGAAGTTCAATTCCTCGGTCACATAGTGAACAAAGAAGGTATTAAGGTGGATCCGGCAAAGATAGAAACTGTTGAAAAGTGGGAAACCCCGAAAACTCCGAAACACATACGCCAGTTTTTAGGACTAGCTGGTTACTACAGAAGGTTCATCCAAGACTTTTCCAGAATAGCAAAACCCTTGACTGCATTAACGCATAAAGGGAAGAAATTTGAATGGAATGATGAACAAGAGAAAGCGTTTCAGTTATTGAAGAAAAAGCTAACTACGGCACCTATATTGTCATTGCCTGAAGGGAATGATGATTTTGTGATTTATTGTGACGTATCAAAGCAAGGTCTCGGTTGTGTATTAATGCAACGAATGAAGGTGATTGCTTATGCGTCTAGACAATTGAAGATTCACGAGCAAAATTATACGACGCATGATTTGGAATTAGGCGCGGTTGTTTTTGCATTAAAGACTTGGAGGCACTACTTATATGGGGTCAAAAGTATTATATATACCGACCACAAAAGTCTTCAACACATATTTAATCAGAAACAACTGAATATGAGGCAGCGTAGGTGGATTGAATTGTTGAATGATTACGACTTTGAGATTCGTTACCACCCGGGGAAGGCAAATGTGGTAGCCGATGCCTTGAGCAGGAAGGACAGAGAACCCATTCGAGTAAAATCTATGAATATAATGATTCATAATAACCTTACTACTCAAATAAAGGAGGCGCAACAAGGAGTTTTAAAAGAAGGAAATTTAAAGGATGAAATACCCAAAGGATCGGAGCAGCATCTTAATATTCGGGAAGACGGAATCCGGTATAGGGCTGAAAGGATTTGGGTACCAACATTTGGAGATATGAGAGAAATGGTACTTAGAGAAGCTCATAAAACCAGATACTCAATACATCCTGGAACGGGGAAGATGTACAAGGATCTCAAGAAACATTTTTGGTGACCGGGTATGAAAGCCGATGTCGCTAAATACGTAGGAGAATGTTTGACGTGTTCTAAAGTCAAAGCTGAGCATCAGAAACCATCAGGTCTACTTCAACAACCTGAAATCCCAGAATGGAAATGGAAAAACATTACCATGGATTTCATCACTAAATTGCCAAGGACTGCAAGTGGTTTTGATACTATTTGGGTAATAGTTGATCGTCTCACCAAATCAACACACTTCCTGCCAATAAGAGAAGATGACAAGATGGAGAAGTTAGCACGACTGTATTTGAAGGAAGTCGTCTCCAGACATGGAATACCAATCTCTATTATCTCTGATAGGGATGGCTGATTTATTTCAAGATTCTGGCAGACATTACAGCAAGCATTAGGAACTCGTCTAGACATGAGTACTGCCTATCATCCACAAACTGATGGGCAGAGCGAAAGGATGATACAAACGCTTGAAGACATGCTACGAGCATGTGTTATTGATTTCGGAAACAGTTGGGATCGACATCTACCATTAGCAGAATTTTCCTACAACAACAGCTACCATTCAAGCATTGAGATGGCGCCGTTTGAAGCACTTTATGGTAGAAAGTGCAGGTCTCCGATTTGTTGGAGTGAAGTGGGGGATAGACAGATTACGGGTCCGGAGATTATACAAGAAACTACCGAGAAGATCATCCAAATTCAACAACGGTTGAAAACCGCCCAAAGTCGACAAAAGAGCTACGCTGACATTAAAATAAAAGATATAGAATTTGAAATTGGAGAGATGGTCATGCTTAAAGTTGCACCTTGGAAAGGCGTTGTTCGATTTGGTAAACGAGGGAAATTAAATCCAAGGTATATTGGACCATTCAAGATTATTGATCGTGTCGGACCAGTAGCTTACCGACTTGAGTTACCTCAACAACTCGTGGCTGTACATAACACTTTCCACGTCTCGAATTTGAAGAAATATTTTGCTAAAGAAGATCTCACTATTCCGTTAGATGAAATCCAAATCAACGAAAAACTTCAATTCATCGAAGAACCCGTCGAAATAATGGATCGTGAGGTTAAAAGACTTAAGCAAAACAAGATACCAATTGTTAAGGTTCGATAGAATGCTCGTAGAGGACCCGAGTTCACCTGGGAGCATGAAGATCAGATGAAGAAGAAATACCCGCATCTATTTCCAGAAGATTCGTCAACACCTTCAACAGCTTAAAATTTCGGGACGAAATTTATTTAACGGGTAGGTACTGTAGTGACCCGAACTTTTCCATGTTTATATATATTAATTGAGATTGATATTTACATGATTAAATGTTTCCAACATGTTAAGCAATCAAACTTGTTAAGACTTGATTAATTGAAATATGTTTCATATAGACAATTGACCACCCAAGTTGACCGGTGATTCACGAACGTTAAAACTTGTAAAAACTATATGATGACATATATATGGATATATATATATAGTTAACATGATACTATGATAAGTAAACATATCATTAAGTATATTAACAATGAACTACATATGTAAAAAACAAGACTACTAACTTAATAATTTTTAAACGAGACATATATGTAACGATTATCGTTGTAAAGACATTTAATGTATATATATCATATTAAGAGATATTCATACATGATAATATCATGATAATATAATAATTTAAAATCTCATTTGATATTATAAACATTGGGTTAACAACATTTAACAAGATCGTTAACCTAAAGGTTTCAAAACAACACTTACATGTAACGACTAACGATGACTTAACGACTCAGTTAAAATGTATATACATGTAGTGTTTTAATATGTATTTATACACTTTTGAAAGACTTCAATACACTTATCAAAATACTTCTACTTAACAAAAATGCTTACAATTACATCCTCGTTCAGTTTCATCAACAATTCTACTCGTATGCACCCGTATTCGTACTCGTACAATACACAGCTTTTAGATGTATGTACTATTGGTATATTCACTCCAATGATCAGATCTTAGCAGCCCATGTGAGTCACCTAACACATTTGGGAACCATCATTTGGCAACTAGCATGAAATATCTTATAAAATTACAAAAATATGAGTAATCATTCATGACTTATTTACATGAAAACAAAATTACATATCCTTTATATCTAATCCATACACCAACGACCAAAAACACCTACAAACACTTTCATTCTTCAATTTTCTTCATCTAATTGATCTCTCTCAAGTTCTATCTTCAAGTTCTAAGTGTTCTTCATAAATTCTACAAGTTCTAGTTACATAAAATCAAGAATACTTTCAAGTTTGCTAGCTCACTTCCAATCTTGTAAGGTGATCATCCAACCTCAAGAAATCTTTGTTTCTTATAGGAGGTTATCATTCTAATACAATGTAATAATCATATTCAAACTTTGGTTCAATTTCTATAACTATAACAATCTTATTTCAAGTGATGATCTTACTTGAACTTGTTTTCGTGTCATGATTCTGCTTCAAGAACTTCGAGCCATCCAAGGATCCGTTGAAGCTAGATCCATTTTTCTCTTTTCCAGTAGGTTTATCCAAGGAACTTAAGGTAGTAATGATGTTCATAACATCATTCGATTCATACATATAAAGCTATCTTATTCGAAGGTTTAAACTTGTAATCACTAGAACATAGTTTAGTTAATTCTAAACTTGTTCGCAAACAAAAGTTAATCCTTCTAACTCGACTTTTAAAATCAACTAAACACATGTTCTATATCTATATGATATGCTAACTTAATGATTTAAAACCTGAAAACACGAAAAACACCGTAAAACCGGATTTACGCCGTCGTAGTAACACCGCGGGCTGTTTTGGGTTAGTTAATTAAAAACTATGATAAACTTTGAGTTAAAAGTTGTTATTCTGGGAAAATGATTTTTATTATGAACATGAAACTATATCCAAAAATTATGGTTAAACTCAAAGTGGAAGTATGTTTTCTAAAATGGTCATCTAGACGTCGTTCTTTCGACTGAAATGACTACCTTTACAAAAACGACTTGTAACTTATTTTTCCGACTACAAACCTATACTTTTTCTGTTTAGATTCATAAAATAGAGTTCAATATGAAACCATAGCAATTTGATTCACTCAAAACGGATTTAAAATGAAGAAGTTATGGGTAAAACAAGATTGGATAATTTTTCTCATTTTAGCTACGTGAAAATTGGTAACAAATCTATTCCAACCATAACTTAATCAACTTGTATTGTATATTATGTAATCTTGAGATACCATAGACACGTATACAATGTTTCGACCTATCATGTCGACACATCTATATATATTTCGGAACAACCATAGACACTCTATATGTGAATGTTGGAGTTAGCTATACAGGGTTGAGGTTGATTCCAAAATATATATAGTTTGAGTTGTGATCAATACTGAGATACGTATACACTGGGTCGTGGATTGATTCAAGATAATATTTATCGATTTATTTCTGTACATCTAACTGTGGACAACTAGTTGTAGGTTACTAACGAGGACAGCTGACTTAATAAACTTAAAACATCAAAATATATTAAAAGTGTTGTAAATATATTTTGAACATACTTTGATATATATGTATATACTGTTATAGGTTCGTGAATCAACCAGTGGCCAAGTCTTACTTCCCGACGAAGTAAAAATCTGTGAAAGTGAGTTATAGTCCCACTTTTAAAATCTAATATTTTTGGGATGAGAATACATGCAGGTTTTATAAATGATTTACAAAATAGACACAAGTACGTGAAACTACATTCTATGGTTGAATTATCGAAATCGAATATGCCCCTTTTTATTAAGTCTGGTAATCTAAGAATTAGGGAACAGACACCCTAATTGACGCGAATCCTAAAGATAGATCTATTGGGCCTAACAAACCCCATCCAAAGTACCGGATGCTTTAGTACTTCGAAATTTATATCATATCCGAAGGTTGTCCCGGAATGATGGGGATATTCTTATATATGCATCTTGTTAATGTCGGTTACCAGGTGTTCACCATATGAATGATTTTTATCTCTATGTATGGGATGTGTATTGAAATATGAAATCTTGTGGTCTATTGTTACGATTTGATATATATAGGTTAAACCTATAACTCACCAACATTTTTGTTGACGTTTTAAGCATGTTTATTCTCAGGTGATTATTAAGAGCTTCCGCTGTCGCATACTTAAATAAGGACGAGATTTGGAGTCCATGCTTGTATGATATTGTGTAAAAACTGCATTCAAGAAACTTATTTTGTTGTAACATATTTGTATTGTAAACCATTATGTAATGGTCGTGTGTAAACAGGATATTTTAGATTATCATTATTTGATAATCTACGTAAAGCTTTTTAAACCTTTATTGATGAAATAAAGGTTATGGTTTGTTTTAAAATGAATGCAGTCTTTGAAAAACATCTCATATAGAGGTCAAAACCTCGCAACGAAATCAATTAATATGGAACGTTTTTAATCAATAAGAACGGGACATTTCAATACGTAGGATACGGTGGTTGCATCTCTATAGACCAGGGAGGGAATATGGGTTTTGGAGTAGGAATATAGTTTCTACCTATATGTTGGCAATGAGCTATGATTTGGTTTTGATGAACTTGCCAATCTTCAAATGCTCTCTGTCTAGCATTTTCGTACTCCTGTGAAGCTATAAACCTTTGCATTTCTTGCATTTCATTTCCCCCCTCCTACATTACCTTGCTGTTGGGTTCTCTCAACCTGTGGATGTCTACCATGGTATTGTACTGCGGCGTTATTTCGCCTCTTCAAAACTTTCGCACCATGGTATACATTTAAACCTATAGTATCGCGGGGTTCAGGTTCTTCTACTAATAATCCCCCCCGACTTATATCCACACCGAGATATTCAGCAATCAAAGTAATAAAAATACCACCTCCTATTATGCTATGCGGTCTCATCCCCCTAACCATAGCTGATAAATAATAACCCACACAATAAGGTATACTTACAGCGCTTTGTGGGTCTCGAATACACATATGGTAAAATAAATCCTGTTCATTTACCTTTTCCTTGTTCTTACCTCTTTGTGTAATCGAATTAGCTAAAAACCTATGAATTACTCTTAATTCAGCTCTATCTATATCTAAATAAGAGTAATTTCCCCCTTTGAATCGGTGATGGCTTGTCATTTGACTCCATACACCATGTGTATCAAAATTTTCATCTATCTTTATACCATTTAGTATCAACCCTCTACAATCGGCAGATGCTAACTCCTCAGGCGTATATATACGTAAAGCCTGAGCCATGTCTAGTAAAGACATGTGTCGCATCGAACCTCCTAACAAAAATCTAATAAAAGATCGATCGGTTAAAATAGCTACCCGATCATTTAATTCTATACTACACAACAATTCTTCACACCATACTTTATATACAGGTCTACGCATGGTGAATAAACATACCCAGTCATTAAAAATAGAATTACCATACCTCTGTGCAAGTAATTCCCTAATTGGTCCGGCCAATTCTACAGCTTCTAATGGTCCCCATTCTATGACTCTTGGTACCTCAACAACTTTAGAATGAAGAGTATGCAAACCCCTTTGGTATTTTAGATAATCTATCCAAAGTCTGTCAAATCTCAGGTTCGGATGCAAATCTTCCAAGTGCATATCAGAAAATGTCATGACTGGATGAGGTATATCTTGCTTGTAGTAGTTATCCACCTCCTGTTGTTTCGCATTCTCAGCAGGAGCATTGCGAGCTTGGGATGAAGATTCACCCCTTTCAGTCTGCAAAACACATCAAACACAATTTTTGTGCATCCAAATATGCATTAGTGTCAGCAAAATCATCCATCAAAATAATTACAATGACATGATCAATTTATATCAAACTTAAGCTCATTTTCACAATTTTATCAAATCTACACTTTTTCAAATAAGCATATACGAAAATGTTCGCCAAGTTCATAAGCATTCAACTCAAATAACATGTCAAAATAATCATTACTAGCAATTAAACAAGTTTCAAATGGCATTATCTTTCAAAAATCAAGTTCATGAATTTTAGACTTGAAAAAGTCCACTTTAATTCTCAAAATCATGTTTAGGCTCAAAGTTTGGATCATTTAACTACCTAAACATGTTACACTACTTAATTTAGCAACAATTCATGACAAAAATCGGCCATAACCTGTTCATATCAAAAAGCCCCAAATTTGCTCAAGAACACAAACCCTAGATTACTCAAAATTTGAAGTTTAAGGCTTCTAATCATGTTAAATAGCATCAATCTAGGTTATACAAGCATAATACATAAACAATTTAAGCATAATTACACTAAAAAGCATCAAAATCAAATTGGAGAAAAAATTGCTCAAGAACACTAATTTTCGGATTAAATGGTGTTTAGGTGTAGAAATTTACCGTTTTTCTTGAGTAATTCCTAGATAGCATCCTTCTCAACATGATTTTAGTAAAAGATTTGATGATTAACGGTTAAAAATTGTGATTTTGGGGGTGTTTTTGCGTATTTTTTCGGAGTATTTTCGCAGTGTTTTTTTTTTTTTTTTTCTGTGTTGGGACTGATCAGTTCGATCAGTATATATTTTTTTCTGGTTTTTTCATCCTCCGCGAGTCGCGGTGGATTTACCTTTCAAACTCCGCGAGTCGCGGAGTTTGTTTTATTTTTTAATTTTTTTTATTTTTTTAACATCTTATACTAATTAAAACAATTAAGTAATTAATTTTAAAATTTTGTTTCCCTTGTTATTTAGGACGAGGTCGTTTCGGATCGATGTCCTAGTCCGTCCTTCGACAAAATTTTAAAATTTGTCTTTTTGTAGCGATTGTTTTAAAAGCTAAGATTTTTAGTTTTTTTTAATGTTTTTGGCATACTTTAATTCAATAAGATTAAAAATAATGATAATAAAGGTTCTCGTCCCTCCCTCGGGTAAAGCAATTTCGGTTCAAAGACCTAGTCTTCAACTTACGACGAATTTTAAAAATCATATTTTTAACTTAATGAGATAAAGTAAATTTTTGTTTTTAAATTCACACAATTTAAATATAAAATTCAAAATTAATATTAAAAATTCACACAAAACTTACAATTTAAAATGCATAAAATTAAAAATTCATATTTTAAAAATTAAAAAAAAATTCACACCAAACTTAATTTAAAAATTCATATTATAAATTCACACCAAACTTATATTAATTTTTTAAATATTTACAATTTTAAATATATTGTTTTTACAAAGTTTACAATATTAATTTAAGATTTAAATATTAATTTTAAAAACATGGTAAAAATAAAATTAAAAATCTTTTTGGCTTTTTATCCTACTTTAATCAATCAAATATTATCAAAAATATGCGCCCCTCTTTTCGGTAAAGTAATTTCGGTTCCAAGACCTAATTTAACTCATGACGAATTTTTGAAATATTTTGGGTTGATTGATTAAAGATATTTATACCTTAAGAATAAACGTTAAATTTCGCAGTGATGTAATAAATTTTTGAATGATATCAATAATTTCGGTCGCCAAACCTAATTTTATTCAATACCAATTTAATACTTTATAGCGAACAAATTAGCGTTTATTATCAAAAGGTTAAAAATAAAAAAAAAATAATAAAAACTGTACAAACATACCTGTGAAATAGATTTCTTAGTTATATGATCTATCCCATTCATAAGATAGTCGGTTTAATTAGTTTTCCATAGCTACATAGGCGTAACCTCGAGCATTCAATGTCTTTTCTTCTAAACATATGAACGGTCCGTCTCTGCATAAAGTTACAAATTCGGTATTTGAATAGGTTTGATTATTTAAACATTTACCTCCATGTGACCATTTTCCGCATTTGTGACATCTTTCTAGGTGTCGTGCTCTTCTTTTTGCTGCGAATTTTGATTTTCCTTTACCAAATTGTAACTTATTATCTTCGCATCTGGATTCTTTTCTAACTCCGTCCATTCTTTCTCTGATTACTGATACTATTTCACTCGGAAGTGTGTCATTATTACGTTTAGTGATCAAAGCGTGTAGCATTAGACCATGGTTTAGTTCACAGGCAGTCTTCATTTCCTAAAAAAAATAAAAATTCAGAATGGGGGAGAAGACTAGTTCTTTAGGGTCTGCTAGGGAAAGACCATTCGGGTTCCATTTTCGAGAACTACACGAAAACAGACAATCTAACTCTAACAGAAATACATATTATCCTTTAAAGACTTGATTCTCCCCACACTTAGTTAGCTGTGGTGTCGAAATTGTGATTAACTTCGTTGTCGACTTCCATCGGACCATCTATGTAGTGTTTAACTCTGTGACCATTAACTTTAAATTCAATCCCATTTGAATTTATTAATTCTATCGTTCCGTATGGGAAAACTCTTTTGACTATGAATGGTCCAGACCATCTTGATTTCAATTTTCCAGGAAATAGCTTGAATCGTGAATTGAAAAGAAGAACTCTGTCTCCTTCCTTAAATTCTTTTGAACTTCTGATTCTTTTATCATGCCATTTCTTCGTTCTTTCTTTATAGATTAACGAATTTTCGTATGCTTCATGTCTTAATTCTTCTAATTCGTTTAGTTGACTTAATCGTAGACGTCCGGCTTCATGTAAATTAAGATTACATGTCTTCAAAGCTCAAAATGCTTTGTGTTCAATTTCTACTGGAAGATGACATGCTTTTCCATAAACAAGTCTAAAAGGTGTGGTTCCAATTGGAGTTTTGTAGGCTGTTCTAAAAGCCCAGAGTGCATCCTCCAATTTAATGGACCATTCCTTCGGATTTGATCCTACGGTTTCTCTAGAATACGTTTTAAAGCTCGGTTGGTATTTTCAACTTGTCCACTTGTTTGTGGATGATATGCGGTGGAGATTTTATGAGTTACTCCATATCTTTTAAGAACTTTCTCAAGTTGATTATTACAGAAATGAGTGCCCTAATCACTTATTAAATCTTTCGGTGTTCCAAACCTTGCAAAAAGACGTTTTAAAAAGTTGACTACAACTCGTGCATCGTTAGTTGGGAGAGCTTGTGCTTCCGCCCATTTAGATACATAATCAATGGCTACGAGTATATATAGATTATTATGAGATTTTGGAAATGGACCCATAAAGTCAATACCCCAAATGTCAAATACTTCGCATACTTGGATGACATTTTGTGGCATTTCATCACGTTGACTTATTTTTCCGGCCCTTTGACAAGCATCACAGGATTTGCAAAGAAGGTGTGCGTCTTTGTAAATTGTAGGCCAATAGAATCCAGCATCATAAACTTTTCTTGCTGTTAGTTGAGGCCCATAATGCCCTCCTGTTGGTCCTGTGTGACAATGGTTTAATATTTTACTAGCTTCATCTCCAAATACACATCGGCGTATTATTCCATCGGGACAACTTTTAAACAGATGTGGATCTTCCCAAAAATAGTGTTTTATATCACTGAAGAATTTCTTTCGTCTTTGGTACGATAATCCCTTTTCAAGGAATCCACAAACTAAGTAGTTTGCATAGTCTGCAAACCATGGAATTTCTTTATAATCTATCTTCAATAAATATTCATCAGGAAAGTTGTCTTGTATGGCCGATTCATTTAGAACTTCTAATTCGGGATTTTCAAGACGAGAAAGATGATCAGCGGCGAGATTTTCTGCTCCTCTTTTATCTCGAATTTCAATATCAAACTCTTGTAAGAGTAAGATCCAACGGATTAATCTTGGTTTAGCATCTTGTTTTGAAAATAGGTATCTAAGAGCAGAATGGTCGGTATAGACCACCGTTTTTGCAAGAACGAGATATGATCGAAATTTGTCAAAAGCAAAGACAATAGCAAGGAGTTCTTTTTCAGTAGTTATATAGTTCGTTTGTGCTCCTTGTAACGTCTTACTAGCATAATATATAGGTTGAAATCGTTTTTCAATCCTTTGTCCTAAAACGGCTCCCATTGCAAAATCACTTGCATCGCACATTAGTTCAAATGGTAGATTCCAATTTGGTGTTATCATGATCGGCGCATTAGTTAGTTTTTCTTTAAGAATATTAAAAGATTTGATACACTCATCTGAAAAGATGAATGGAGCATCCTTTTCTAGGAGTTTGTTCATAGGAGTGGCAATTTTAGAAAAATCTTTTATGAAACGTCGGTAAAAACCGGCATGCCCTAGAAAACTCCTAACTCCTCTAACATTGGTGGGATGTGGAAGTTTAGCAATTACATCTACTTTAGCTCTATCCACTTCAATTCCTTCTTTTGAAATTTTATGACCAAGAACGATGCCTTCTTTAACCATGAAATTGCATTTCTCCCAATTAAGTACTAGATTTGAGTGTTCGCATCTAATAAGCATTCGTTCAAGATTAACTAGACATGATTCAAATGTATCACCGAAGACTGAAAAGTCATCCATGAATACTTCCATGCATTCTTCTATCATGTCCTGAAAAATCGCCATCATACACCTTTGAAAGGTTGCAGGGGCGTTGCAAAGTCCAAATGGCATGCGTTTGTAAGCAAAAGTACCATAAGGGCACGTGAATGTGGTTTTCTCTTGATCTTCAGGTGCTATTGGAATTTGAAAATATCCAGAAAATCCATCTAGAAAACAATAGTAACTATTTCCGGCTAATCTTTCCAACATTTGATCAATAAAAGGTAAGGGAAAGTGATCTTTTCTGGTGGCGTCATTTAATTTTCTATAATCAATACACACACGCCATCCTGTTACAGTCCTAGTAGGAATAAGCTCATTTTTCTCATTTGTAATGACAGTCATGCCACCCTTCTTAGGCACGCATTGAACTGGGCTTACCCATGGACTATCAGAGATTGGATAAATTAGACCTGCATCTAGCAGTTTAATAATCTCTTTCTTAACTACATCTTGCATATTAGGATTTAGTCTTCGTTGGCGTTGCACATACGTTTTATGACCTTCTTCCATAAGGATTTTATGTGTGCAATACGAAGGACTTATTCCTTTAATATCATGAATCTTCCATGCAATGGCTGGTTTATGAGCTTTCAACACAGAAATGAGTTGTGATTTCTCATTTTCAGTAAGAGAAGACGATATTATTACAGGTAATTCAGATTCACCATGTAAATAAGCGTATTCCAAATGGTTTGGAAGTGGCTTTAACTCTAATTTCGGAGGTTCTTCTATCGATGATTTGTATCGATATCTGTCTTCTTCTTTTAGCATTTTAATTTCTTCTGTTGTTGGTTCATATCCATTAGCTATAAGTGTAGCTAACATTTCAGCTTCATCAATTGGTTCATTACCTTCTCCTAAAGAACATTCTCCTGTTCCTTGTAATTCTGGAAATTCTTCTAATAATTCTGCATGTGCATCTATAGTTTGAATATAATAACATGTATCATCTGCAGATTGCGGTTGTTGCATTGCTCTATCAACTGAAAAGGTAACACTCTCATCCTCTGTACTTAGGGTCAATTTCTTACCGAACACGTCTATCATTGCTTTAGCCGTGTTTAAGAATGGTCTTCCTAATATGAGAGGAACTTGAGAATCTTCTTCCATGTCCAGAACAACAAAATCTACTGGAAATACTAAAGTACCAACTTTAACTAGCATGTTCTCCATTATCCTTCTAGGATATTTTATTGATCTATCGGCTAGTTGTATGCTTATTCTGGTTGGTTTCAATTCTCCAAGGTCTAGTTTAGCGTATAGTGAATACGGCATTAGATTTATACTAGCACCTAAGTCTGCTAATGCTTCTATTGAACTAAGACTACCCAGAAAACATGGAATCGTGAAACTTCCTGGATCAGATAGTTTTTCTGGTATCTTATTCAACAGCACTGCTGAACAATTAGCATTCATAGTAACAGCCGAGAGTTCTTCCATTTTCTTTCTATTTGAGATTAGATCTTTCAAGAATTTAGCATATCTAGGCATTCCTGAAATCACATCAATGAAAGGAAGATTTACATTTATCTGTTTAAACATATCCAAGAATTTGGATTGCTCGGCTTCAAGTTTCTCTTTCTTCATTTTACTCGGGTAAGGAAGTGGTGGTTGGTATGGTTTAACATAAGGTTTAGCCTTAACTGTGTTATCTTCATTAACCTTTTCAACTACCGGTTCTTTTTCCTTATCTTGATCAGGTTGTGGTTCTTGTGGAGTAGGAATAGCTTCATCAGAAGTTACAGGTATTTCAGGTGGTTTAAGTGTTGTACCACTTCTTGTGGTAATAGCTTTAGCTGTTTCATTCCGGGGGTTAGCATTTGTATCACTAGGTAGACTTCCCGGTTTTCTTTCACCTATTAACCTTGCTAGGTTACTTACTTCTTGTTCCAGATTTTGAATAGAAGCTTGTTGATTTCTAAATGCTTGAGCATTTTGTTCATTGATTTGTTTCTGAGATGTGAAAAACTGCGTTTGAGTTTCAACTAGCTTCGTCATCATATCTTCTAAATTCAGCTTTTTATCATCGGTTTGTTGTGGTGGTTTGTTTTGAAAATTAGGTCTTTGCTGATTGTAATTATTATTGGATACTTGTTGATTGCTAGGACCTTGTTGGTTGTTGTATGGAATATTTCGGTTATAGTTCTGGTTTTGATTGTAAATCGGTCTTGGCGGTTGATAATTATTCTGATAATTATTTCCAGGCCTTTGGTTTATGTATGAAATATTCTCTCTTTGTTCCATTGTTAATTCAATACTGAGACAATCTTTTGTCAAATGTGGTCCTCCACACTGCTCACAACTAATTCGTATTGAGTGAATATCTTTAGTCATCTTTTCCATTCGTCTCTCCACAGCATCTATCTTTGCGGAAATGGAATCTAAGTCATGGCTAGAATCGGCTCTAGCTGCTTTAGATGATCTAACGATATCTTTTTCTTAGTGCCACTCATGTGAGTGGGAAGCAGTGTTATCAATAATTTTGTAAGCATCAGTTTCGGTTTTCTTCATAATAGAACCACCAGCTGCTATATCTATGTCTTTCCTTGTAGTGATGTCGCATCCTTGGTAGAATATTTGTACTATTTGACAGGTGTCTAAACCATGTTGCGGACATCCTCTTAATAACTTTCCAAATCTTGTCCACGCCTCATATAGAGTTTCATTTGGCTTCTGTGTAAACGTAACAATTTCTCCTTGAAGTCTTACGGCTTTAGATGCAGGAAAGAATTGTTTAAGAAAATTTTCAACTAAAACGTCCCATGTATCAATCGCCCCTTCAGGTAACGATTCCAACCAATCTTTGGCTTCTCCCTTTAAAGTCCAGGGAAATAACATGAGATATATCTATTCATCCTCCACTTCTCGGATTTTAAATAGTGTGCAGATCCTATTAAAGGTACGTAGATGTTCATTTGGATCTTCCTTCGGCGCACCACTAAATTGGCATTGATTAGTCACCATGTGTAGAATTTGTCCTTTGATTTCATAATCTGGCGCATTAATGTCTGGATGAGTAATTGCGTGACCTTGGCCAGTGCGTTTAGCTCTCATTCGGTCTTCCATACTTAAAGGTTCCAGATTCTCCATAATTGAATTTGTTGAATCGGAATCACTAGAGGATTCTGATTTAATGGTTCGTTCCTCAACAATCTCTGTTTGAAGGATTGGTGGTTCCGGAGGAAAATTTAATGGTTCAGGATCTACGAATCGTCCCTGAATATTCTTCGGATTCTCAATTGTGAGGTCGGGTTCAAAAAATGGATTATCGGAAATTTGAACTGGAGTACTTGGTCGACTGGATGACGATTCTAAAGAAAAATCAACGGCAGTAACATTTGCTAAATGTCTTGATCTAGTTACAGGTGGTGAACGTACAAAAGGTGGTGAACGTCTTGCTCGGTGCATTCACTGAATATCCTATTAGTTTTTAAAAGGAAAGAAAAATTATAATAAGTTATCCAATCAATAGACTTTTCTGATTTTGCCCACGTTTCGAATAGTCAAAAGATGCAGCAGAGGGGCAGGATTCGTTTGGTCTCAATATAATTGAGGACTGTTTGGCTCCAATAACCCGGTCCACGTACAAATCCAACTATTACTACGAACCAGAAAATTTTGATGTCTATCAATTTAACCACTTAAAATAAATTTTCGTAATTTTAAGAAATTTACATAAGAAGTAGAATAAAAATCTATGTCCTAAAACTAGAATAGCGAGAAATAAGAAAGAAAAAGAGTTCGTCGGAAAAAGGTCGAAAAAGAAAAAAAATAGTTGAAAAATAAAAGGTGACGAAAAAATAAAAGAAAATTATAAAACTTAAAAACAATTGACTAACCTAACCTTATTACTACAACTAACTTAAAATTATAATCGCAAATTGAGATTACTAATTGGAATGATAATTGATACATAGGTAAAAGTCGTCTAAAAATATTAAAGCTTACAGGAAAAACTAAATCCCAAATGAAAATAACTTAAAAAGAAACTAAAACTTAAAAAGGCGTCGCAAAATTCTAGAGCACCTAAATCTTAGTCTAAAGAAAAAGCACTTAAGGAATTCTACGGCAAAGCCTAAAAATCTAGAAGTAAAAATAACTTTGGCAAAAACTAAGTTTAAAACTAAATATGAGCTAAAAATACAAATATTACGCTAAAACGATTAAAAAGGGACAAAATATAAAAATATACAAAAAGTTATAAAATGTACAATTTTTATAAAAATATTATTTTTATATTATTTATTTATTAAAACTATTAATTTTACAATTTAATTAAACTAATTTAACTAAATTTACAAATTAATTAAAACTTAAATTAAATACTAAATTAATTAAATATTTAACCCTAATACAAATTAATTAATAATAATTAATGATACTCCGTAATTAATGCAGATTAGGGTTCTGTGTGGCCCGTGTCAGACGGCTCCGCGAGTTGCGGTGCCCGAAGCAGAAAACTCCGCGAGTTGCGGGGTTCAAAATTCAACTCTGGTACAGTTTTAATTTTTGACGCGTTTTTTTATTTTTTTTATTTTTTGTTTTATAATATAAATATTTGTATAATAAAAACTTATATTTAAAAACTTAAAAATAGAACTACTTTATAATTTTATAAATAAAAATTGTAAAACTAGATTTATATATATATATATATATATATATATATATATATATATATATATATATATATATATATATATATATATATATATATATATATATATATATATATATATATATATATATTTTCGGTTTTATATTTATAAAATATATTTATAAAATAAATTAAATAAAACTTATATTTTTACAAACTAAAAAAACTTTATAAAACTTAAATATTTATCAAACTCCTAAAAATATTTATATTTTTGTTTTTCTTTTTATATTTTCGAATATTTAAAACGTATTTTTATAAAAACGAATTTTAATAAAAGTAAACTAATTTTTTTTTTATATTAGCGTTGCGCTTCCGGCTTTTAAGCGATTTCCCGGCAGCGGCGCCAAAAATAACTTGATGTTTTAGCAGAGTAGTATATAAAATAGCTTATATTTTTACAGGAAATACTATTAAATACGATACAATTTTACACAAGATATTTATTTATTTAGAGAATGAATATACTTAAACTTTGCTACAACACTTATAGGCAGTGTACCTAATCGTACAGTAGTGTAGTTTTTAGTAAGTCCGGTTCATTCCATTGTGAATCTTTTTAAACAAAGCTTAACGCTATATTAGTTTACTTTTATAAAAATACAAATATATATATAAGTAATATTATTATTATAAAGGGGGGTTTTTACCGTTTAATGACCGGTTTGTCGATTTTAAAACTTTAGTCGCAGTTAAAACCAAATGTAAAATAATAAATATAAATACAAGACTTAAATTAAAGCGTAAAGTAAATAACAATAATGAAATTGCGAATAATAAAAGTGCGATAAAATAAACTTGCGATAATTAAAAAATACGATAATTAAAAGTGCAATTAAATACAATAACAATACAAATGCGATAATTAGAAGTGCAATTAAATATAAAATAAAGGAAATTAAATATGAAATAAAAGAATTATGCTTATTTAAACTTCCGTAATCATGATGTTTGACGTGTTGATTTTAGTTTTATGCCCATAGGTTAATTGTCCTTTGTCCTGGATTATTTAATATGTCCATACGGATTTGTCCATAATAGTCCATCAGTCATAAATATAAAAAGCGAAAGCCTTCGTCAAATTATTCTTATTCCCGAAGTCAAATATTCCAACTAATTGGGGATTCGAATTGTAACAAGGTTTTAATACTTTGTTTAATGAATACACCAGGTTATCGACTGCGTGTAAACCAAGGTTTTACTACTTTGTTAACAATTACACCAATTACCCTTGAATGTAATTCACCCCTGTTTCAACAAGTCTATTAACTATTAATCCAGTTCCGTATCCGGTAAAATGAATAATTATTGGTATTTATAGATATCCCACCCACCGTATCCAGTCAAGCGTATGTGGTTATATATAAATACGACGAATTATAAGTTTGTATATTAAATTAACAAGGTATTGTTTAGTTAATATAAAACCCATTAATAGCCCATAGTCTAATTTCCACAAGTGTCGTTCTTTTGTCCAAACCCCAATTATGGTACAAAGCCCAATTACCCAATTTTAGTAATTAGCCCAACATCATGATTACTTCGGATTAAATAAGCATAATAATAATTTAGCTACGAGACATTAATATAAAAAGGTTGAACATAACTTACAATGATTAAAAATAGCGTAGCGTTACACGGACAGAATTTCGACTTACACCCTTACAACATTCGCTAACATACCCTTATTATTAGAATTAAAATTAAAATTAAAATTATAATATATATATATATATATATATATATATATATATATATATATATATATATATAAAATACGTTTTATGAGAGAAGAAGAAAAAGGATGATAAAAATGATCAGAATTCGGTTGGCTTTATAGGGAGTTTCAAACTTTGGGGCTCCGCGACTCGCGGCATTTTTTGCCTTCAAACTCCGCGAGTCGCGGAGTTTGTAAATACAGCTCACTCATTTTGGAGTCTTTCTTGCCGACGAATTTTATATATAAATATAAAATATAAATAATTAATATAATTATTTATATATTATATTATATTCTTGTGCATAGTAGACTTGTAATTTTTGGTCCGTTGCGTCGAGCGTTGAGAGTTGACTCTGGTCCCGGTTCCGGATTTTCGAACGTCCTTGCGTACAATTTTATATTTTGTACTTTGTGTTTTGAATCTTGTACTCTTGTAATTTCGAGACGTTTCTTATCAATAATTGGAACCTCTTTGATTGTATTTTGTACTTTTGAGCTTTTTGGTTGTTTGCGTCTTCAATTCATCGAATCTGTCTTTTGTCTTCACCTTTTATTATTTAAACGAATATCACTTTTAAATAGAACAATTGCAACTAAAAGCTTGTCTTTCTTGAGGAATAATGCTATGAAATATATGTTCGTTTTTAGCATTATCATTTTGATACGGCGGTATGAACAATAATAGTAACGATGTGGTTTACAGTCCCACATGACTATAAAAATTTAGATCCTTTAAGGAAATTAGATCTTTTTGAAAACATTTGATCTTTTGAAAATTCATTCTAGATTTTATCCTAGATAAGTTTTCCGGAATAACCCTTCACCGGTGTTTGCAAATTGTTTTTGTGGATTTGGTGGGTTTCAGATTTGAAAATTTTAGCTCAAAACTTATGGTTTTGTGTCACCCACTTGCTAACCTTGTATTGGGAAAGCAACACGTCCAGTATACTTGCTCCGTATATTACCTTTCAGTAAACTACCATTCGGTTGTAAAGGAAAGCGTTGAATAAGCAACTGTTAAGGCAATGTCCCGTGACATGCAGATAATTATGGTAAAAAACGTGTCGGATGCAATTACTATTCTTTGTAGGAGCAATAGTAAAGATCACCCTATAGTTTTTCGGTCTGGCACAAGGTCCTGTCTTCGACCATGCTATGCAACCACCGTTCTTACGGTTGACACCCGATTTGGTTCAGGTGACCTAATGAATTCCAGGTGAATTCCTAGGATTTTACGTTCAATGGTAATGAACGCATTGAAAATGGGTTTTCAGAAAACAAATCGGTTTTAATTTGATCAAAATATTTTCTCGTTCAAGCTCGAGTTTAGATATCATTGAATTCCATGAGTTTGAATTCTCAATCTTTAAGGTCAATCTCAAGGATTGAGTAATATCAGGCTTAAAAGCTGATTTTTAATCTTTTAAGGAGATTATCCTTTTCTGGGGGTCTGATTCATTAGTCTTATCAAGCTAATTTGCACGGCGCCCTCCCCATTTTACGAGATAAATCCTTCTCATGGTTAGGATAAATCTGACCACTTGGTGACCCTGTTTGATGCTGAGGTCCGTGGATTTTCTGCTGATTTTAGAGATGACTTTTCTAGATTTTTCGTCAACCTACAGCTGGTCTGGACGACAACTTCCTGACCTAAATCAAGAAGCGCGTGTCTTTTTCAGAAGATTTTACTTCCTTTTAATGATGGAATTGATTCATCGTGTAGATCCATCTATTCTTCCATTTATATTACAATTTACCGAGTAAAACAGTTAATTTTGTCCAAAACAAAAGCACCTGCAATAACTTTACAGAAACATGTGATAGATAGTTTTTAATTGAATAACTTGGTACATTCTCCCCACACTTGGCTTTTATTTATTTATTTCTTTGCCTTTTTATTCTGCTCTTTTCCATTTTAAATGAATTCAAGCATTTTAGGTCGTTTCTCAATTTATGTCCTTTTCGAGGTAACGATAATTTCGGTATTAACACCTAGTTTTTATCGTTCATAAATATGTATAAACATGATTTTGAATTCATTTAGTTGAAATTTTTTTTCAAATTTTCACAAAATTTGGCAAATAAACCAAGTGCAAACCCGAGAGAATTTATAACCCTTCCCCACACTTGAGATCATGCAATGCCCTCATTTACATGAAATCAGACTATAATAATAAATTCATGAGGGTGATTAGTGTAGTAAAGTGATTAAAAATACCCAATTTGTAATTACTAAGGTCGTCGAATGATAGATGGCGCGCCTCATCGTTCATTCCTTTTGTTGTAATTTCACATATGTTTTACGTCTTATCGTCAAAATTAGTAGCTTTTGTTGAACTTAATCTTTAAAAGTGCGCTGTTTTACCTTGTTTTGTACATAACATAAAATACAAACAAATATATATATATATATATATATATATATATATATATATATATATATATGTATATATATATATATATATATATATATATATATGTATGTATATATATATATATATATATATATATATGTATGTATATATATGTATATATATATTTTTTTTTATAAAACAATTTAAATGAATAATTTTTTAAAATTTTGTTTCCTAACGGAACTTTCGATTGCCAACATACCTTGTCATGATGCTACGATTTTAAACCCTCTTATCCCCCAAAAAGTAGGTATTTTTATCTGGTGTGCAAAGCAAAACAAAATCCCGGTTAGATTCGAGCTTGATAACAAAGGAACCGACCTCCACTCCACTAGATGCCCAATTTGTGATAATGCTATTGAAACCGCTCAACATGCCCTTTTAGAATGTAAGGCCGCCTCCGATATCTGGGAAAGAGATAGAAAATGGTGGAATGTTGATAATCTCCACATCCCACACATACGTGATATCTCGAAGGCTTTTTCTCCTACCATGAAAACCAAAACGGGATCCCAAATCTGGCAAGCTACTATTTGGGTCACTTGCTACTTTATTTGGAAAAATTGCAATGATCGTGTTTTCGGGTCCATCTCCCATTGCACTCCCAAAATCTTCGCGGACATCCAAACTAAATGCTTTGAGTGGATAAATTGTTGTGGCAAAAACATTCATCTCGACTGGCACTCATGGCTCTCCACCCCGTCTTCGTTTGATTTTAACCCAAAACCTAAGGATGGTATAGGCTAACTGATGTGCGTAGAGGTGTATACGAAATAGTTATATATTTATTATGAAAAACTATTAAATACGATCCAATTTTACACAAGTTATTTATTTATTTATAGAGTGGATATACCTAAACCTTGCTACAACACTTATAGGCAGTGTACCTAATCGTACAGTGGTGTAGTTTTTAGTGTTCGTTCCACAGGGAGCTAGCCAAGTTTAACGCTATATTTTTAAACTATATTTGTATATATATATATATATATATATATATATATATATATATATATACAAGTAGTATTATTATTATAAAAGGGGATTTTTACCGTTTAGTGACCGGTTTGTCGATTTTAAAACTTTAGTCGCAGTTAAAACCTAATGTAAAATATTAAAAATATAACTTAATTTTAAGCGTAAAGTAAATGACAATAATTAAAGTGCGATAAATAAAATTGCGATAACTAAAAAGTACGATAATTAAAAGTACAATAAATAAAATGAATGTAAATAAAAGTGCGATGAAATATAAAATAAAAGAATTATGCTTATTTAAACTTCCGTAATCATGATATTTGACGTGTTGATTTTAGTTTATTACCATGAGTTAATTGTCCTTTGTCCTGGATTATTCGATATGTCCATCTGGTTTTTGTCCATAACAGTCCATCAGTCATAAACATAAAGTGCGAGTGTCCTCGTCAAATTATCCTTATATCCGAAGTCAAATATTCCAACTAATTGGGGATTCGAACTGTAACAAGGTCTTAATACTTTGTTTAATGAATACACCAGGTTATCGACTGCGTGTAATCCAAGGTTTTACTACTTTGTTAAAAATTACACCAATTACCCTTGTATTTAATTCACCCCTGTTTCAACAAGTCTATTGATTATTAATCCATCCCCGTGTCCGGTCAAATGAATAATTATTGGTATTTATAGATATCCCGCCCACCGTACCCGATTAAGCGTATGTGGTTATATATAAATACGTCAAATTATAAGTCTATATATTAAATTAACGAGGTATCATTTAGTTAATATAAAGCCCATTAATAGCCCATAGTCTAATTTCCACAAGTGTCGTTCTTTTATCCAAACCCCAATTATGGTCCAAAGCCCAATTACCCCGTCTTTAATATTTAGGCCAACATCACGATTACTTCGATTTAAATAAGCATAATAATAACTTAGCTACGAGATATTAATTTAAAAAGGTTGAACATAACTTACAATGATTAATAATAGCGTAGCGTTACACGGACAGAATTTTGACTTACACACTTACAATATTCGCTAACATAACCTTATTATTATTAATCTTTAATTAAAATTAAAATTATAAATTATATATATATATATATATATATATATATATATATATATATATATATATATATATATATATATATATATATATATATATATATATATCGTGAGAGAGAGAGATTGAATTAGGTGTATTTTACTCGTCGAAAAATGCTGAATTTATTGGACCTGGCCAGGAATCTGGCTTCATGCGATTGCATGAAAAATGGTCTTCCTGGCCATGCGATCGCATGGCCAGCTGGATCAGGCCACCTACTTTTGTTTTCTAGTTTTGCCGACATTTTATTATATAATATAATATATATAATTTTAAGAATTATTTATATATTATATTATATTTATATGCATAGTTGACTTGTAATTTTAGCTCCGTTGCGTCGCGCATTGATAGTTGACTCTGGTTCTGGTTCCGGATTTTCGAACGTCCTTTCGTACGCTGAGATATTTTGTATTTTGCGTTCTGCGACTCGTACTCTTGTAATTTTTAGATGTTTCTCATCAATATTTCGAACCACTTGGATTGTACTTTGTACTTTTTTGGCTTTTTGGTCATTTGCGTCTTCAAATCGTCGTTTTCTTCTTTTATCTTAGCACTTATTTATTTAAACGAATATTACATAAAATAGAACAATTACAACTAAAAGCTTTACATATTGGAAGGATATTGTGCCTAAATATATGTTCATTTGGAGCACTATCAAATATCCCCACACTTGAGCGTTGCTTGTCCTCAAGCAATACAGAACTTGAAATTAAATCACACTTCACTCGAATCACTTTTTTTTATTCTCACACTTTATACATCAGTGATTTTGATACGGCGGTATGAACAATGATAGTAACGATGTGGTTTACAGTCCCACATGACTATAAAAATTTAGATCCTTTAAGGAAATTGGATCTTTATGAAAACATTTGATCTTTTGAAAATTCATTCTAGATTTTATCCTAGATAAGTTTTCCGGAGTAACCCTTCACCGGTGTTTGCAAATTGTTTTTGTGGGTTTGGTGGGTTTCAGATTTGAAAATGTTAGCTCAAAACTTATGGTTTTGTGTCACCAACTTGCTAACCTTGTATTGGGAAAGCAACACGTCCAGTATACTTGCTCCGTATATTACCTTTCGGTAAACTACCGTCCGGTTGTAAAGGAAAGCATTGAACAAGCAACTGTTAAGGCAATGTCCCGTGACATGCAGATAATTATGGTCAAAAACGTGTCGGATGCAATTACTATTCTTTGTAGGAGCAATAGTAGAGATCATCCTATAGTTTTTCGTTCTGGCACAAGGTCCTGTCTTCGACCATGCTATGCAACCACCGTTCTTACGGTTGACACCCGATTTGGTTCAGGTGACCTAATGAATTCCAGGTGAATTCCTAGGATTTTACGTTCAATGGTAATGAACGCATTGAAAATGGATTTTCAGAAAACAAATCGGTTTTAATTTGATCAAAATATTTTCTCGTTCAAGCTCGAGTTTAGATATCATTGAATTCCATGAGTTTGAATTCTCAATCTTTAAGGTCAATCTCAAGGATTGAGTAATATCAAGCTTAAAAGCTGATTTTTAATCTTTAAAGGAATTTATTCTTTTCTGGGGGTCTGATTCATTAGTCTTATCAAGCTAATTTGCACGGCGCCCTCCCCATTTTACGAGATAAATCCTTCTCATGGTTAGGATAAATCTGACCACTTGGTGACCCTGTTTGATGCTGAGGTCCGTGGATTTTCTGCTAATTTTAGAGATGACTTTTCTAGATTTTTCGTCAACCTACAGCTGGTCTGGACGACAACTTCCTGACCTAAATCAAGAAGCGCGTGTCTTTTTCGGAAGACTTTACTTCCTTTTAATGATGGAATTGATTCATCGTGTAGATCCATCTATTCTTCCATTTATATTACAATTTACCGGGTAAAACAGTTAATTTTGTCCAAAACAAAAGCACCTGCAATAACTTTACAGAAACATGTGATAGATAGTTTTTAATTGAATAACTTGGTACATTCTCCCCACACTTGGCTTTTATTTATTTATTTCTTTGCCTTTTTATTCTCCTCTTTTCCATTTTAAATGAATTCAAGCATTTTAGGTCGTTTCTCAATTTATGTCCTTTTCGAGGTAACGATAATTTCGGTATTAACACCTAGTTTTTATCGTTTATAAATATGTATAAACATGATTTTGAATTCATTTAGTTGAATTTTTTTTTAAATTTTCACAAAATTTGGCAAATAAACCAAGTGCAAACCCGAGAGAATTTATAACCCTTCCCCACACTTGAGATCATGCAATGCCCTCATTTGCATGAATCAGACTATAATAATAAATTCATGAGGGTGATTAGTGTAGTAAAGTGATTAAAAATACCCAGTTTGTAATTATTAAGGTCGTCGAATGATAGATGGCGTGCCCCATCGTTTATTCCTTTTGTTGTAATTTCACATATGTTTTGCGTCTTATCGTCAAAATTAGTAGCTTTTGCTGAACTTAATCTTTAAAAGTGCGATGTTTTACCTTGTTTTGTACATAACATAAAATACAAACATATATATATATATATATATATATATATATATATATATATATATATATATATATATATATATATATATATATATATATATATATTTTCTTTATAAAAGAATTTAAATGAATAATTTTTTAAAATTTTGTTTCCTTTTACTTTAGGTAGTTTCGGTATGTTTACCTAGTCCGTCCCTCGACAAAATTTAAAATTTGTCGTTAAAGTGATTGTTTTAAAAGCAAAGATTTTTGGGTTTTTTAATTTTTTTGGTATACTTTAGATCAATAATATTAAAAATAATGATAACAAAATTTGTCGCCCCGCCCTCGGGTAAAGCAATTTCGGTTCCATGACCTAGTCTTCAACTTACGATGAATTTTAAAAATCATTTTTTTAACTTAATGAAATAAAGTAATTTTTGTTTTTTAAATCACACAAAAATTAATTTAAGTCCAAATAAAGTAATATTTAGCCCAACATCACGATTACTTCGATTTAAATAAGCATAGTAATAACAACTTAGCTACGAGATATTAATTTAAAAAGGTTGAACATAACTTACAATGATTAATAATAGCGTAGCGTTACACGGACAGAATTTCGACTTACACACTTACAATATTCGCTAACATAACCTTATTATTATTAATCTTTAATTAAAATTAAAATTATATATATATATATATATATATATATATATATATATATATATATATATATATATATATATATATATATATCGTGAGAGAGAGAGAGAGATTGAATTAGGTGTATTTTACTCGTCGAAAAATGCTGAATTTATAGGACCTGGCCAGGAATCTGGCTTCATGCGATCGCATGAAAAATGGTCTTCCTGGCCATGCGATCGCATGGCCAGCTGGATCAGGCCACCTACTTTTGTTTTCTAGTTTTGCCGACGTTTTATTATATAATATAATATATATATATAATTTTAAGAATTATTTATATATTATATTATATTTATGTGCATAGTTGACTTGTAATTTTAGCTCCGTTGCGTCGCGCGTTGTTAGTTGACTCTGGTTCTGGTTCCGGATTTTCGAACGTCCTTTCGTACGCTGAGATATTTTGTATTTTGCGTTCCGCGGCTCGTACTCTTGTAATTTTTAGACGTTTCTCATCAATATTTCGAACCACTTGGATTGTACTTTGTACTTTTTGTCTTTTTGGTCATTTGCGTCTTCAAATCGTCGTTTTCTTCTTTTGTCTTCGCACTTATTTATTTAAATGAATATTACATAAAAATAGAACAATTACAACTAAAAGCTTTACATATTGGAAGGATATTGTGCCTATATATATGTTCATTTGGAGAACTATCAAATATCTCCACACTTGAGCGTTGCTTGTCCTCAAGCAATACAGAACTTGAAATTAAATCACACTTCACTCGAATCACTTTTTTTTATTCTCACACTTTATACATCAGTGATTTTGATACGGCGGTATGAACAATGATAGTAACGATGTGGTTTACAGTCCCACATGACTATAAAAATTTAGATCCTTTAAGGAAATTGGATCTTTATGAAAACATTTGATCTTTTGAACATTCATTCTAGATTTTATCCTAGATAAGTTTTCTAGAATAACCCTTCACCGGTGTTTGCAAATTATTTTTGTGGGTTTGGTGGGTTTCAGATTTGAAAATTTTACCTCAAAACTTATGGTTTTGTGTCACCCACTTGCTAACCTTGTATTGGGAAAGCAACACATCCAGTATACTTGCTCTGTATATTACCTTTCGGTAAACTACCATCCGGTTGTAAAGGAAAGCGTTGAACAAGCAACTGTTAAGGCAATGTCCCGTGACATGCAGATAATTATGGTCAAAAATGTGTCGGATGCAATTACTATTCTTTGTAGGAGCAATAGTAAAGATCACCCTATAGTTTTTCGATCTGGCACAAGGTCCTGTCTTCGACCATGCTATGCAACCACCGTTCTTACGGTTGACACCCGATTTGGTTCAGGTGACCTAATGAATTCCAGGTGAATTCCTAGGATTTTACGTTCAATGGTAATGAACGCATTGAAAGTGGGTTTTCAGAAAACAAATCGGTTTTAATTTGATCAAAATATTTTCTCGTTCAAGCTCGAGTTTAGATATCATTGAATTCCATGAGTTTGAATTCTCAATCTTTAAGGTCAATCTCAAGGATTGAGTAATATCAGGCTTAAAAGCTGATTTTTAATCTTTTAAGGAGATTATCCTTTTCTGGGGGTCTGATTCATTAGTCTTATCAAGCTAATTTGCACGGCGCACTCCCCACTTTACGAGATAAATCCTTCTCATGGTTAGGATAAATCTGACCACTTGGTGACCCTGTTTGATGCTGAGGTCCATGGATTTTCTGCTGATTTTAGAGATGACTTTTCTAGATTTTTCGTCAACCTACAGCTGGTCTGGACGACAACTTCCTGACCTAAATCAAGAAGCGCGTGTCTTTTTCGGAAGACTTTACTTCCTTTTAATGATGAAATTGATTCATCGTGTAGATCCATCTATTCTTCCATTTATATTACAATTTACCGGGTAAAACAGTTAATTTTGTCCAAAACAAAAGCACCTGCAATAACTTTACAGAAACATGTGATAGATAGTTTTTAATTGAATAACTTGGTACATTCTCCCCACACTTGGCTTTTATTTATTTATTTCTTTGCCTTTTCATTCTCCTCTTTTCCATTTTAAATGAATTCAAGCATTTTAGGTCGTTTCTCAATTTATGTCCTTTTCGAGGTAACGATAATTTCGGTATTAACACCTAGTTTTTATCGTTCATAAATATGTATAAACATGATTTTGAATTCATTTAGTTGAATTTTTTTTTTCAAATTTTCACAAAATTTGGCAAATAAACCAAGTGCAAACCCGAGAGAATTTATAACCCTTCCCCACACTTGAGATCATGCAATGCCCTCATTTGCATGAATCAGACTATAATAATAAATTCATGAGGATGATTAGTGTAGTAAAGTGATTAAAAATACCCAGTTTGTAATTATTAAAGTCGTCGAATGATAGATGGCGTACCCCATCGTTCATTCCTTTTGTTGTAATTTCACATATGTTTTGCGTCTTATCGTCAAAATTAGTAGCTTTTGCTGAACTTAATCTTTAAAAGTGCGCTGTTTTACCTTATTTTGTACATAACATAAAATACAAACATATATATATATATATATATATATATATATATATATATATATATATATATATATATATATATATATATATATATATATATATATTTTCTTTATAAAAAAATTTAAATGAATAATTTTTTAAAATTTTGTTTCCTTTTACTTTAGGTAGTTTCGGTATGTTTACCTAGTCCGTCCCTCGACAAAATTTAAAATTTGTCGTTAAAGTGATTGTTTTAAAAGCAAAGATTTTTGGGTTTTTTAATTTTTTTGGTATACTTTAGATCAATAATATTAAAAATAATGATAACAAAATTTGTCGCCCCGCCCTCGGGTAAAGCAATTTCGGTTCCATGACCTAGTCTTCAACTTACGATGAATTTTAGAAATCATTTTTTTAACTTAATGAAATAAAGTAATTTTTGTTTTTTAAATCACACAAAAATTAAATTTAAAAATGCATATTAATTTCATACAAAACCTACAAAAAAAAAAAAATTAGAATGGGGGGAGAAAACTAGTTCTTTAGTGTCTGCTAGCGGAAAAGACCAATCGAATTCCATTCTCGAAACTACACGAGAACAGAACAACTAACCTTAGACAACATTTTCTTTTTAGAACTTTTGAATCTCCCTACACTTAAGTAGTTGTGCTTTTGAAATTGTGATTAACTTCATCGTCAATTTCTTTTGGACCATAATCAACTTGCATATCTGTGACTTTTGCTTTAAGCCATTGGTCGGATTCCTGTGTAATATCCACAAATTCAACTAGTTTTGCCTTTTCTTTAGGTGAAAGATTGGATACTAACCGGTTACATAACTTAAAGTTCCCCTTGGTTCTAGTATCACGAATCCGTTTAATAAGTTTCTTCATTGAACTATTAATAACGGGGTCATTTAATTTCGTATCAACAACGGGGTTCTTTGTTATCAGGTCATCATTAGGTGTTACTTCATCTTCCCCACACTTAGGTATTTTATTATTGTTAAGCACTACCGTTGGAGTTGTTAAAACAATATGCTTCTTACCAATCGTTTTTGTTGGTTCAACGGTTTTGGTTGGTGGAGATTTAGACTTTCGGCTCACAATGGTGATCGATTTTTCATTATTACTAAGTGTCATTCTACCCTCTCTTACATCAAATAACGCCCCGGTGGATGCTAAGAATGGTCGACCTAAAATTAGAGGAATGTTTGGGTCCTCTTATATGTCAATGACAATAAATTCGACTAAAAAGGTTAAATTAACCACTTGAACGGGTAGGTTGTCAGCGATTCCAACTGTGTGCCTAATGATTTGATCAAAGAGTAGAACACTCTTTTCCGTTGGACTTAACTCACCTACTCCTAATCTCTTATATAATGAAAGAGGCATAACACTCACACTCGCGCCTAAATCTGCTAGTGCCCGTACATGACACAATCACTAAGTAGACAAGGAACAATAAATTCACCCGGATCACCCAACCTGGGTGGAGGTTTCGGTTGAACTGTCTCACCGGGTTTACTTTTACGATTTTTGTTTCTTGTATTTTCTTATTCTTCTTCTTCTTTCCAGAGGTATCACAAACTTTATTACCTATTACTTACTCATACTCAACTCCTTTTCTTGGAAACGGGATGGGTGGTCAATAGGGTGCCACCACTGGCTTTACATACTCGGGTGGTGGTGGTGGTGTAACTTCTTCCATGTTACTCACATCTAAAACCTTCCCATCTTCTGGAGCTGGTTTTTTCAGAATTTTTTGACACCATGTTAACGTTTTCATTCCGAGGATTAACTTCAGTATTACTCGGTAGCTTTTCTTGTTCCCTCTCACTCATCATGCTAGCAAGATTTCCTACGTGTTTTTCTAGATTCAAAATGGAAGCTTGTTGAGTTCTTAATGACTGATCAAACCTCTCATTTATTTGGGTTTGATATGTAATAAATTGTGTTTGAGATTCCATTAGCTTTGCCATCATTTCTTCTAGATTTGACTTTTTCTCTTCGGTTTGTTGTGGTGGTTTATACAAGCTAGGTCTTTGTTGATTGAAATGTTGTTTTGAGTTGGTTGGTTATTCGGACCTTGTTGGTTGTACGAGTTGTTGTTGGGTCCATTTGGATTGTAAAGAATATTTTGATTTCGATTAAAATTTGGCCTTGGCTGTTGATAATTATTTTGATAATTATTTCCCGGCCTTTGGTTCATGTAGGAAACATTCTCTCATTGTTCCATGGTTTGCTCAATGTGACAATCTTTCATTAAGTGTGGTCCACCGCATTGCTCACAACTGATTCGTATTGCGTGAGTATCTTTATTCATCTTTTCCATTCGTCTCTCGAAAGCATCTATTTTTGCGGAAACGGAATCAAAGTCATGGCTAGAATCGGCTCCAGCCGCTTTAGATGAACGAAAGATATCTTTTTCCTGATGCCACTCATGCGAGTGGGAGGCTGTGTTATCCATGATTTTGTAAGCTTCAGTTGCGGTTTTCTTCATAATGGAACCACCAGCTACTATGTCGATATCTTTTCGTGTAGCAATGTCGATACCTTGGTAGAATATTTGTACTATTTGATCAGTGTCTAAACCGTGCTGAGGATGTGATGACCCGGGAATTTCCGACCAAATTTAAACTTGAATCTTATTTGGTTTCGATACAATAAGCAAAGTCTGTAATATTGAGTCTCAAAACTTTGAACTGTTTTCATAATATACATTTGACCTTTACCTATTCCCGACGATTCACGAACTATTAAATATAAATAATTAAATACATATAATACTTTGAAATATAGTTGATTTAATATATGATTTAAATTATAAGATAATATAAGAGATAATAAAATTTATTACATAATATAAATCTATATATATATACATAAAAAAGTATATTAAATATATTTTGTGATTTCGAAGTTATTTAGTAAACAACGGTAACGCTCAATTGTAATTCGATTAATAGTAAGCGAATTAAAAAGGAACTTAATGATTTTAAAATAAACGGTGATCCGAAAATGAGTTCTATAAATTTTAGGCTTATTAAAGATATATTTAGGAACCATTTGTTGAATTTTCAAAACTTTTCATTTTTCACTTGGTATTGGGAGTGAATAATTAATGTAATTTTTTATTTATTAGTTAATGCTCGAATTTTATATCATAATGACCAAAATAAATAAATATAGTTAATTTAAAAATATGGGATTTTCTGAACACTTTTATCCGCCACTGATTAACAACGGAGTACGAATTTCAGTTCGTGAATGAATAGTAGACGACGGCTAACTTAATCACACGTTTTAATTTTATACTATATTATAATAATAATTATATTATTATTATTACTCGAATTCGATTTATGTTATCTTTCAAATATTGCAAACATACATATTATAGTAAATAAAGGACCAAGTGATATGGATATCACGACAAACATAGAAACATGACAAACATGAGAATATTACTTTTAGAATGGAAACACGAGAATCTGAAAATTTGCATGAAATCAGGATAAGTGTGTCTACCACCCAAATGTGTGGATCCCATTTGCTACCTTCCAAATCCACTTGCAAACTTAATTCCCCATTTCTTTTATTATGCAAACATAAAAATAATGTTGATACAAGGTACGTCTCATATATTGGTACTTTTGGCACATTTAATTAGTTTTATTATATTATAATTATTATTATTAATTTAGATTATAGTTAAATATATCTATATATATAGATATAGATAAGATGCAGATCTACATACACAACCACACCATATTCTTCTTTTGCTATTTCTGTTTAACAAACCAAGGCCGCCACCTGCCACCTTGATAACTTGTTTGTTGTACCACTGCCCCGTCAATCACCACCACTTTCATCACCCATATCACCACCACCGAAGTCATCTCTCATATCACCTTCCATAACCATCATTCGACCACCACAACCATCAAGGAACACCACTTATCATCATGTATTTAATTGCTACCTTTTTGCTACAACTATCCTATATCTGTTTATTGATCGAACCAAACAAACAAAACACCCACCTGCAAATATTAAAGATGATGCTACTGTTATTTGTCCAAAACATTACGCGATCCGTGTACTTTAATAACAAAAATTTCGCGATCCATGTAAACTATTTCTGCTACAGTAACACTAGCCATCACATTACACGTTTCGCATGATTTCTTACACGATCTGCGTAATTCTGGGTTATTGATACTGTTGTTGTTGCTACGCTACTGTATCTGTTTCTAATTCTGCAAGATAATTAAGATGATGATGATCGACTGCCGCTATGCTTGACCTTCTGTGTTCCAACTAAAAACCCATTCGATGATGATGATGCAATGATGAAGAAGATGAACCAAAGCTGCCTTGTTTGTTGTTTGCAACCACGAAATTTCGATTGTAAATATTCTTGAACCCATCGACAAATTCAAATAGACTAGACCTTTGTTAAATGGGTTTCTGATAGTTGGGCTTCAAGTTTTAAATGTTGGACTAAGCCCACTTATATTTTCTTAATGGTGATGATCACGACATGCTAGGATTATGAATATGGTTCGATGCTTATGGAGATGGTGATGATAAGGCGAAGAGATTATGATAGTAGATGTTACAAGATTATAAAGATAATAGTTTAAGATGTTAATACGATGAATGATGTCCATTAAAGTTAAGAGAAAATGGAAATAGAATATACGGATTAAATAAATATGGCATGTAATTTAAATCAGAAAATTAAGGAGTAGAGGAGTGATTTGGAGTGTTTGTGTATAAGCGAGAGGTCTAGGGTTCGAAACCAGGCTGGGGCATTTTTTTTTTTTTTTTTAGAAAACGAAGAAGTAGAAGAACAGACTGAGATGGGTTAAATCATTGTAATTCGGTATAAACACAGAAAATATTAAGTGGTGTAGTGGTTAAGGGTATGAGTGTTAAGCTGGAGGTCTCAAGTTTGAACCTGGGTTGCGACATTATTTTTTTTGAAGCTATTTCTTCAAGGTAGTATACTTCTTATTTCTATTATTATTATTATTATTATTATTATTATTATTATTATTATTATTATTATTATTATTATTATTATTATTATTATTATTATTATTATTATTATTATTATTATTATTATTATTATTACTACTACTAATATCATTATTAATATTATTATTAACATTACTAAATATAATTTTAGTTTTAAATGTATTTTTGTATATAAAATATAACTACATTTTTTTATGATCTTAAAATAAAAGATAGATATTATAAGTTAGATACAAACATTAGATATATAGAAGTATATATAATAAGTATACTACCTTTACTAATAAAATACTTTTTGTTCATTTACGTTTTAATATAATTCGAATTTATTAAAAATACTATCATATTAAAAATTATGAATATTTAAAAATATTAATACTAAGTATTTATTCAAAATATATTGATAAATTAGATAATATATTATTATGATAATTTGATAAAATATATAAAATAAAAATATCTAAGTAATTATTAATATTGAATTTAATATCACAAGTATATTACTAATATCAAAATATATATTTGAATATTATTACATGTGTTAATATACATACTTGATATAGGTTCGTGAATCTAAGGCCAACCCTGCATTGTTCAATATAGTCATATGTATTTTTACTACAAAATACATTAGGTGAGTTTCATTACTCCCTTTTTAAATGCTTTTGCAAAATATATTTTTGGGACTGAGAATACATGCGCTGCTTTTATAACTGTTTTACGAAATAGACACAAGTACGTGAAACTACATTCTATGGTTGAATTATCGAAATCGAATATGCCCCTTTTTATTAAGTCTGGTAATCTAAGAATTAGGGAACAGACACCCTAATTGACGCGAACTCTAAAGATAGATCTATCGGGCCCAACAAGCCCCATCCAAAGTACCGGATGCTTTAGTACTTCGAAATTTATATCATGTCCGAAGGAGGATCCCGGAATGATGGGGATATTCTTATATGCATATTGTGAATGTCGGTTACCAGGTGTTCAATCCATATGAATGATATTTTTGTCTCTATGCATGGGACGTATATTTAATTGGAAATGAAATCTTGTAGTCTATTAAAATATTGAAGTGATTATTTATGTTAAACTAATGAACTCACCAACCTTTTGGTTGACACTTTAAAGTATGTTTATTCTCAGGTATGAAAGAAATCTTTCGCTGTGCATTTGCTCATTTTAAAGATATTACTTGGAGTCATTCATGGCATATTTCAAAAGACGTTGCATTCGAGTCGTTGAGATCATCAAGATTATTATTAAGTCAATTATAGTTAGATATATTATGAAATGGTATGCATGCCGTCAACTTTCGATGAAATGAAAGATGGTCTTTTCAAAAACGAATGCAACGTTTGTAAAATGTATCATATAGAGGTCAAGTACCTCGCGATGTAACCAACTGTTGTGAATCGTTTATAATCGATATGGACTTCATCCTGATGGATTAGGACGGGTCTTTACAGTTGGTATCAGAGCGGAGGTCTTAGCGAACCATGTCTGCATTAGTGTGTCTAACTGATAAGTCGTTAGGATACATTAGTGAGTCTGGACTTCGACCGTGTCTACATGTCAAAAGTTTTGCTTATCATTTTGTGTCAAAAATTACCTGCTTATCATTCTTAGAGAATCATTTGCTTATCATTCTCAGTCTAGACACGTTCTACTGCATTGACTGCATGAATAGTGTATAGACAAAATTCATATCTTAGCGTATCTGTTACTGTAACTTTGCCTGACAACTTCCGTAGATTCCTCCGTAACTTATGGGATTTTAGTATTATATATGCATATGTAAATTATGTATTGCAGGGTACTAATCTATATCCTATAATCTATTTCTTATCGAAAATCCTTCATCTGATCGTACGAGATGAATCCTGCAACCAGTTCGAGTCCCTCAGATTCCGATAGCTATTCCGATAGTTATTCCGACAGCTATTCCGACATAGATGTTCACCTAAGCTCTGAAAATAGTGTCATCGGCATGAATCAACCAATCAGCCATTATCAATTCATCTGATGGGTTCGTAGTCGACTTAATTAATGGAAACGCGCAGAAGGCAATCCCTTCCACCAACTGAATTCACCTCTTGACAATGAACCTGAAGCGTTTACTGATGAACCTGTTCGAGACACCATTTTCAGTCTCATTTCCAGGGTAACTCGACAAGATTATATTCTATCCATAATTCTGAACCTTATTCATCTGCTTGTTCTGACCGACCATCATCCTGGAGTAATAAGTCAACGAACTTCGCGCTCGAATAATCAATTCGGAGAATATGGTGCAAAATGTACCAGCTTCAGCAACATCACCTGCACCAACAGTACCATCAGTAACAACACCAGTACCATCAACAATCCATGCCTCAATATCATCATCTGTACTTCGAGTATGATCTTCGTTCTACGTATCGTTCTACCTCATTTATCTTCGTTCGACATTGCGAATATGTAATCTCTAAAGTTTTAGAGATTATTTATTCTAGTTCCAACCAAAAACTAAATGAGTTTAATATTATGTTAACTCATTAAATCCATGATTACATCTGAAGAAAAATATATATGTATATATGTTTTCATAAAGATTGTAATTAAAAATTCTTTTGTACAAACTGTTAATGGTGAAAATATTTTAACGGGTAGGTAATACCCGAGGAATATTTAGATTTCACATTAATAGGTTACATTGTACGTTCTTCGAACTCTGATTCAACAGTTATTTACTATCCTACTTACATCCACAGATATACGTATCCGTTCACCACAGAATAACCATTTTATTCAATTTCATATTTGAATTTTGATCTATCAGAATCCAGCAAGTGGCATAATGAAGAAAACATTTGACAAAATAAAATTTGTTAGAAACAGACAAATTAACTATGAGGAATTTTGTTAAGAATTCACGCTAACAAAATCCTAACTAACTGTTCCTAGCTAACTGTTAATTTCGTATTACATTTTATTTATCGCAATTTAATTATCACAACTTACATTCTCGCAATTTTAATTATCGTCATTTAATTTATGTTATTTATTTTACGCACTTTATTTATCGTCATTTAAATACTGTTATTTACGCATTTAAATATCGAGACACGTATACAAGGTTTTGACATATCATATCGACGCATATATATATATATATATATATATATATATATATATATATATATATATATATATATATATATATATATATATATATATATATATTATTTGGAATAACCATAGACACTCTATATGCAGTAATGATCGAGTTCTCTATACAGGGTTGAGGTTAAATCTACAATAATATATATACTTTGAGTTGTGATCGAGTCTGAGACATGTACACGGGTCACGATACGTATTAATTAATTCGAATATTATATATTAAGCTATATTTGAATTATTGGACTTTTAAATGTGGACTAGCAACTGTGGACTACCAACATTGGACAATTAAAATGAATTAAAATATTGATTATAACATATGAAACTAAACATTTCTTCAAGTTTTCCACTTGATTTCAACTTAAACCTCATTTGTATCTTGACAATTCCAATCTGCGTTCAAACGTTTCACGAATCTCATTTGTATCTTGACAATTACAATCTGCGTTCAAACCTTTCATAATTCTTGAAAACACCTCACTCGAGAGGATGAACCAACTGCACTTCAACTACGGATGAAAAGATTGATGCATATAGTTATGCACCTGGAAAACTCTCAAAAACTGAGTAAACGTTTAACACATAGCTGTGCTAATTCCTTAGCGTTATTATTGCTCAAAATAACTTTGCAATCCCCTTTTCAAGGTAGCGAATTTTGTCACAGCTCCAGTAAGTCAACTTCGATTTTTCAATCGTACTAGTCTTATTATAACCTGGTTATATATGTGTGCTCTTTTATTATTACCGGGGAACTTTTTTAGATTCCATCATATTACCAGCAGACGTACCAACAACCTCGTTGCTCCTTGGTTTAAATATCTCCGACAAATCACTATATTTATCTATTGAAGTCTCATCATGTACTCATCTGCATCTTGTAACAAGAATTGCCATATCAATTACCGGGAATCAGCAATCAGTACTTTGAAAACTCACAGCATATCTACATCAACAGTTATATGTATAACATTCATCTCTTAGAATTATGATCTTATATTATGAAATTCTGAAAAGCACTCAGTCTACAAATCAATACTCTGAATGTTGAAAAAGCTGAATGAAGCAGCGGAAACCGTAGACAATCGTAAACGATCTCAACAGCTGAAAGTTGATGATAAAGAATTGTATGTTGGCAAAGCTCAGAAAAAGTTTGAAATTGAAAAACTAATTGAGCAAACTACGAATGAGTCTCTGAACAAATCACAGGGACTAAACTTGTACATTAAGAATCCGGATGCTTCTGTTTCTGATGAAATCTTTAGCGAATACCTTACTCCTGACTCTAAATTCTTGCGGACAAATTTTCTTCATCAACCTTCAAACTTAGAAATTCCAAAATATCAGCATAAATATCTTCGATATTTCTGAGGATATTTTCATAGAGATTCTTGTCCAAAATTATTTATTTCTTCCTGCTATCTATATTACATCATAAAGGAAACTACTTTAGTTTCTAAATTTCTGTTAAATTCGAGTTTGAATTATGAATGAATTTCTTCATCACAACTTGATTCAAAAATTCCAAGATATCATCGTACCTTTCATTATAAATATCCTCCATAATTCTAAAGATATTTTCATAACTATTCTTATCTGAATCATTAATCTATTAGTGCCATCAGTGTTACATCATATAGAAACTGTTAGTTTCTATATTCTGTAAACTTTCGAGCTTAAAATATAAATGTTATTGAAGTAATGTTGGGAACTGATGCATGAGTTAGTATAATATAATGACACTTGATCAACGTGATTATATTACAGTAAGTCATGCAGAGTTTCTAAATGGGATATGATGATTCATAGATTATAACGTCATCATGTGCCATGTTACATGACTCTTACATTTTATCTGATATATAAACATATCAAGAACATATTCTCTTGATAGTTCTATCTTTTCCGGATATTCTGGTAATTTGACGAATCAAGATCGTGCTATTACCATTTCTTTCTTAGAACATTAACTATGTTCATTTCGAAGTTCATATCTATGAATTCTGGACCGTTGCTCGCTTTACTAGAGGTCGAGAGGATAATAAAAAGACAAAGAGATCCAAAATATAAGGGAGAATATAAAGCCCAACAACAACACCGAAATTACAAACTATGGATATCAGTGCGTATAGCAATATAAAGACACGGGAGGATTATAAATACAATAATCCCTAGAGCATAGTAGAAATAAACAGATTCTTCCGGTGGGAGTTGGAAAAGAAGAACGATCATTGCGATAGTCAGAATAAGAACAAGGATTAGAACCGGATTAAGCATTATTATGATCTTTTAGATATATGAACCGAGAAATAAGGTATAGAAGTGGTGGAAACTAATGGAACGGAAAAGGTAAATTTATAATGCAAATATCAGACAGAGTAATCGCGGCAGATCACCATATTTATTTATAGAGATCTTAATTTCCTTATTCACCGAAGAATCAAATCTTTTAGATTTCGAAGATTTTCTTTAAATTCTCTGATTTTCGAAAATCGATCGTGACTACGTCACCAGACAAGACGGATCTTTACTTTTCCTATTTCAATCTTTTGCGATAGCTTCACTCATACGCTTCAAGTAACCGAATTGTTTAATCTATATTAGACGGTAATGATAAAACTCTATTTATCACCCATATTCGCCAGGAAAACATTTTTTTATTGTTAGCCATGACGACTGCACTCAAATTTCGGGACGAAATTTCTTTAACGGGTAGGTACTGTGATGACCCGGGAATTTCCGACCAAATTTAAACTTGAATCTTATTTGGTTTCGATACAATAAGCAAAGTCTGTAATATTGAGTCTCAAAACTTTGAACTGTTTTCATAATATACATTTGACCTTTGCCTATTCCCGACGATTCACAAACTATTAAATATAAATAATTAAATATATATAATACTTTGAAATATAGTTGATTTAATATATGATTTAAATTATAAGATAATATAAGAGATAATAAAATTTATTACATAATATAAATCTATATATATATATATATATATATATATACATAAAAAAGTATATTAAATATATTTTGTGATTTCGAAGTTATTTAGTAAACAACGGTAACGCTCAATTGTAATTCGATTAATAGTAAGCGAATTAAAAAAAAACTTAAGTGATTTTAAAATAAACGGTGATCCGAAAATGAGTTCTATAAATTTTAGGCTTATTAAAGATATATTTAGGAACCATTTGTTGAATTTTCAAAACTTTTCATTTTTCACTTGGTATTGGGAGTGAATAATTAATGTAATTTTTTATTTATTAGTTAATGCTCGAATTTTATATCATAATGACCAAAATAAATAAATATAGTTAATTTAAAAATATGGGATTTTCTGAACACTTTTATCCGCCACTGATTAACAACGGAGTACGAATTTCAGTTCGTGAATGAATAGTAGACGACGGCTAACTTAATCACACGTTTTAATTTTATATTTATTATAATAATTATTATATTATTATTATTACTCGAATTCGATTTATGTTATCTTTTAAATATTGCAAACATACATATTATAGTAAATAAAGGACCAAGTGATATGGATATCACAACAAACATAGAAACATGACAAACATGAGAATATTACTTTTAGAATGGAAACACGAGAATCTGAAAATTTGCATGAAATCAGGATAAGTGTGTCTACCACCCAAATGTGTGGATCCCATTTGCTACCTTCCAAATCCACTTGCAAACTTAATTCCCCATTTCTTTTATTATGCAAACATAAAAATAATGTTGATACAAGGTACGTCTCATATATTGGTACTTTTGGCACATTTAATTAGTTTTATTATATTATAATTATTATTATTAATTTAGATTATAGTTAAATATATCTATATATATAGATATAGATAAGATGCAGATCTACATACACAACCACACCATCTTCTTCTTTTGCTATTTCTGTTTAACAAACCAAGGCCGCCACCCGCCACCTTGATAACTTGTTTGTTGTACCACTGCCCCGTCGATCACCACCACTTTCATCACCCATATCACCGCCACCGAAGTCATCTCTCATATCACCTTCCATAACCATCATTCGACCACCACAACCATCAAGGAACACCACTTATCATCATGTATTTAATCGCTACCTTTTTGCTACAACTATCCTATACCTGTTTATTGATCGAACCAAACAAACCAAACACCCACCTGCAAATATTAAAGATGATGCTACTGTTATTTGTCCAAAACATTACGCGATCCGTGTACTTTAATAACAAAAATTTCGCGATCCATGTAAACTATTTCTGCTACAGTAACACTAGCCATCACATTACACGTTTCGCATGATTTCTTACACGATCTGCGTAATTCTGGGTTATTGATACTGTTGTTGTTGCTACGCTACTGTATCTGTTTCTAATTCTGCAAGATAATTAAGATGATGATGATCGACTGCCGCTATGCTTGACCTTCTGTGTTCCAACTAAAAACCCATTCAATGATGATGATGCAATGATGAAGAAGATGAACCAAAGCTGCCTTGTTTGTTGTTTGCAACCATGAAATTTCGGTTGTAAATATTCTTGAACCCATCAACAAATTCAAATAGACTAGACCTTTGTTAAATGGGTTTCTGATAGTTGGGCTTCAGGTTTTAAATGTTGGACTAAGCCCACTTATTTTTTCTTAATGGTGATGATCACGACATGCTAGGATTATGAATATGGTTCGATGCTTATGGAGATGGTGATGATAAGGCGAAGAGATTATGATAGTAGATGTTACAAGATTATAAAGATAATAGTTTAAGATGTTAATACGATGAATGATGTCCATTAAAGTTAAGAGAAAATGGAAATAGAATATACGGATTAAATAAATATGGCATGTAATTTAAATCAGAAAAGTAAGGAGTAGAGGAGTGATTTGGAGTGTTTGTGTATAAGCGAGAGGTCTAGGGTTCGAAACCAGGATGGGGCATTTTTTTTTTTTTTTTTTTTTTTTAGAAAACGAAGAAGTAGAAGAACAGACTGGGATGGGTTAAATCATTGTAATTCGGTATAAACACAGAAAATATTAAGTGGTGTAGTGGTTAAGGGTATGAGTGTTAAGCTGGAGATCTCAAGTTTGAACCCGGGTTGCGACATTATTTTTTTTGAAGCTATTTCTTCAAGGTAGTATACTTGTTATTTCTATTATTTTTATTTTTATTATTATTATTATTATTATTATTATTATTATTATTATTATTATTATTATTATTATTATTATTATTATTATTATTATTACTACTACTACTAATATCATTATTAATATTATTATTAACATTACTAAATATAATTTTAGTTTTAAATGTATTTTTGTATATAAAATATAACTACATTTTTTTATGATATTAAAATAAAAGATAGATATTATAAGTTAGATACAAACATTAGATATACAGAAGTATATATAATAAGTATACTACCTTTACTAATAAAATACTTTTTGTTCATTTACGTTTTAATATAATTCGAATTTATTAAAAATACTATCATATTAAAAATTATGAATATTTAAAAATATTAATACTAAGTATTTATTCAAAATATATTGATAAATTAGATAATATATTATTATGATAATTTGATAAAATATATAAAATAAAAATATCTAAGTAATTATTAATATTGAATTTAATATCACAAGTATATTACTAATATCAAAATATATATTTGAATATTATTACATGTGTTAATATACATACTTGATATAGGTTCGTGAATCCAAGGCCAACCCTGCATTGTTCAATATAGTCATATGTATTTTTACTACAAAATACATTAGGTGAGTTTCATTACTCCCTTTTTAAATGCTTTTGCAATATATATTTTTGGGACTGAGAATACATGCGCTGCTTTTATAACTGTTTTACGAAATAGACACAAGTACGTGAAACTACATTCTATGGTTGAATTATCAAAATCGAATATGCCCCTTTTTATTAAGTCTGGTAATCTAAGAATTAGGGAACAGACACCCTAATTGACGCGAACTCTAAAGATAGATCTATCGGGCCCAACAAGCCCCATCCAAAGTACCGGATGCTTTAGTACTTCGAAATTTATATCATGTCCGAAGGAGGATCCCGGAATGATGGGGATATTCTTATATGCATAATGTGAATGTCGGTTACCAGGTGTTCAATCCATATGAATGATATTTTTGTCTCTATGCATGGGACGTATATTTAATTGGAAATGAAATCTTGTGGTCTATTAAAATATTGAAGTGATTATTTATGTTAAACTAATGAACTCACCAACCTTTTGGTTGGCACTTTAAAGTATGTTTATTCTCAGGTATGAAAGAAATCTTTCGCTGTGCATTTGCTCATTTTAAAGATATTACTTGGAGTCATTCATGGCATATTTCAAAAGACGTTGCATTCGAGTCGTTGAGATCATCAAGATTATTATTAAGTCAATTATAGTTAGATATATTATGAAATGGTATGCATGCCGTCAACTTTTGATGAAATGAAAGATTGTCTTTTCAAAAATGAATGCAACGTTTGTAAAATGTATCATATAGAGGTCAAGTACCTCGCGATGTAACCAACTGTTGTGAATCGTTTATAATCGATATGGACTTCATCCTGATGGATTAGGACGGGTCTTTACAGAGGACATCCTCTCAACAACTTTCCAAATCTTGTCCACGCCTCATATAGAGTTTCATTTGGCTTTTGCGTGAATGTAACAATTTCTCCTTGAAGTTTCACGGCTTTAGATGCCGGAAAGAATTGTTTAAGAAAATTTTCAACTAAGACATCCCATGTGTCAATCGCTCCATCAGGTAACGATTCTAACCAATCTTTGGCTTCTCCCTTTAAAGTCTAGGGAAATAAAATGAGATAGATCCGTTCATCCTCAACTTCTCTGATTTTGAATAGTGTACAGATCCTATTAAAGGTTCGAAGATGTTCATTTGGATCTTCTTTTGGCGTACCACTATATTGGCATTGATTAGTTACCATGTGTAGGATTTGTCCTTTGATTTCATAATCTGGCGCATTAATGTCTGGCATAACAATGGCGTGTCCTTGGCCAGTGCGTGTGGCTCTCATTCGATCTTCCATACTTAGAGGTTCCGTTACTTCCATAATTGAAATTGTTGAATACGAATCACTAGAGGATTCTGATTTAACGGTTTGTGGTTCAGGAGGAATGATTAGTGGTTCTGGATCTTGGAATTGTCCTTGAATATCCTCCGGTTTTTCAATTTTGAAATAGGGTTCAAAAAATGGATTATCGGAAGTTTGAGTTGGAGTACTTGTTTAACTATATGACGATTCTAAAGAAAAATCAACGGCGACAATATTGGCTAGATGTCTTGATCGAGTTACAGGTGGTGAACGTATGAAAGGTGGTGAACGTTTTACTCGGTGCATTCACTGAATATCCTATTAGTTATAAAAGATAAAAGTTATATAAGCTATCAAATTAATAGACTTTTCTGATTTTGCCCACGTTTCGAATAGCCAATAGATGCAGCAGGTAGCCAGGACCCTTTAAATCGGAAGCCCACAACTCGCCACTAACAAATCCAACTATTACTACGAACCAGAAAATTTTGAATGTCTACCAATTTAACCGCTTAAAATAATTTTTCGTCGAAATTTTGAAAATAAAATCTATGTCCTAAAAATTAGAGCGTCGAGAAATAAGAGGAAGAAAAAGAGTGCGTCGAAAAACTTCGAAAAATAAAAGGTCGAAAAATAAAAAGAACGTAGCGCGTCGAAACATAAAAGTCTAAAACCTAAGAATTAAAAGTTGCGTCTAAAGGTACTAAAGCTTAAAAAGAATTCTATATCCAAAACGGCAAAAACTTAAAAAGTACTAAAATCTTAAAACGGCGTCGCAAAATTCTAAAGCACCTAAATCTTAGTCTAAAGAAAAAGCACTTAAGGGATTTTACGGCAAAGCCTAAAAAATCTAGAAATATAAAATAACTACGGCAAAATACTAAGTTACGAATTAATTACGAACGAAAAATATACAAATTACTAATTAAACGATAAAAATACATATTATAACTAAAAGATAAAAATTCAAATTTTATAAAAATATTATTTTTATATTATTATTTTATAAAAGTATTAATTTATATATTAATAAAACTAATTAACACTTAAAATTAATTAAAATTAAACTTAAACTAATTATAATAAATTAAAACCCTAATTAACTAATCAAATAATAATAATAATATTAAACACAAACCCTAATGGTACTGTACGAGGATCAGACGTGTCAGATCATCTCATGCGAACGCATGAGTTCTATGTACTGCAGCCATGCGATCGCATGGCTTGCAGGTTCAGCTTATATGTAGACCAAAATCGTGCAGGCTCAGATTTTTTTTTTTTTACCTTTTTACTTTATATTCTTTACTAAATTTATATAAGTAATATTTATAACAAAAAAATTTTAAAAACTAAAGAAAAATATTTTTATACTTTATAAAATATATTTCCTTTTTACACACTTAAATATATATATATATATATATATATATATATATATATATATATATATATATATATATATATATATATATATATATATATATATATATATACTTTTTTTATGTTTTTATATTTTTGTATTTTTAACAAAATATTTTTACAAAATAAGAAATATTATATTTTTACAAAAATATCTTAAAAACTAATTTTTTATAGCGTTTCGCTTCGGCGTTCCCCGGCAGCGGCACCAAAAATACTTGATGTGCGTAGAGGTGTATACGAAATAGTTATATATTTATTATGAAAAACTATTAAATACGATACAATTTTACACAAATTATTTATTTATTTATAGAGTGGATATACCTAAACCTTGCTACAACACTTATAGGCAGTGTACCTAATCGTACAGTAGTGTATTTTTTAGTAAGTCCGGTTCGTTCCACAGGGAGCTAGCCAAGTTTAACGCTATATTTTTAAACTATATTTGTATATATATATATATATATATATATATATATATATATATATATATATATATATATATATATATATATATATATATATATATAAGTAGTATTATTATTATAAAAGGGGGTTTTTACCGTTTAGTGACCGGTTTGTCGATTTTAAAACTTTAGTCGCAGTTAAAACCTAATGTAAAATATTAAAAATATAGCTTAATTTTAAGCGTAAAGTAAATGACAATAATTAAAGTGCGATAAATAAAATTGATATAATTAAAAAGTACGATAATTAAAAGTACAATAAATAAAATGACAGTAAATAAAAGTGCGATGAAATATGAAATAAAAGAATTATGCTTATTTAAACTTCCGTAATCATGATGTTTGACGTGTTAATTTTAGTTAATTACCATGGGTTAATTGTCCTTTGTCCTGGATTATTCGATATGTCCATCTGGTTTTTGACCATAACAGACCATCAGTCATAAATATAAAGTGCGAGTGTCCTCGTCAAATTATCCTTATATCAGAAGTCAAATGTTCTAACTAATTGGGGATTCGAACTGTAACAAGGTCTTAATACTTTGTTTAATGAATACACCAGGTTATCGACTGCGTGTAATTCAAGGTTTTATTACTTTGTTAACAATTACACCAATTACCCTTGTATGTAATTCACCCCTGTTTCAACAAGTCTATTGATTATTAATCCATCCCCGTGTCTGGTCAAATAAATAATTATTGGTATTTATAGATATCCCGCCCACCGTACCCGATTAAGCGTATGTGGTTATATATAAATACGTCAAATTATAAGTCTATATATTAAATTAACGAGATATCATTTAGTTAATATAAAGCCCATTAATAGCCCATAGTCTAATTTCCACAAGTGTCGTTCTTTTATCCAAACCCCAATTATGGTCCAAAGCCCAATTACCCCGTCTTTAATATTTAGTCCAACATCACGATTACTTCGATTTAAATAAGCATAATAATAACTTAGCTACGAGACATTAATTTAAAAAGGTTGAACATAACTTACAATGATTAATAATAGCGTAGCGTTACACGGACAGAATTTCGACTTACACACTTACAATATTCGCTAACATAACCTTATTATTATTAATCTTTAAATAAAATTAAAATTATAAATTATATATATATATATATATATATATATATATATATATATATATATATATATATATATATATATCGTGAGAGAGAGAGATTGAATTAGGTGTATTTTACTCGTCGAAAAATGCTGAATTTATAGGACCTGGCCAGGAATCTGGCTTCATGCGATCGCATGAAAAATGGTCTTCCTGGCCATGCGATCGCATGGCCAGCTGGATCAGGCCACCTACTTTTGTTTTCTAGTTTTGCCGACGTTTTATTATATAATATAATATATATAATTTTAAGAATTATTTATATATTATATTATATTTATGTGCATAGTTGACTTGTAATTTTAGCTCCGTTGTGTCGCGCGTTGATAGTTGACTCTGGTCCCGGTTCCGAATTTTCGAACGTCCTTTCGTACGCTGAGATATTTTGTATTTTGCGTTCCGCGGCTCGTACTCTTGTAATTTTTAGACGTTTCTCATCAATATTTCAAACCACTTGGATTGTACTTTGTACTTTTTGGCTTTTTGGTCATTTGTGTCTTCAAATCATCGTTTTCTTCTTTTGTCTTCGCACTTATTTATTTAAATGAATATTACATAAAAATAGAACAATTACAACTAAAAGCATTACATATTGGAAGGATATTGTGCCTAAATATATGTTCATTTGGAGCACTATCACTAACGGTAGGTTTTTTCACTCATCTCTTGTGATAGCTTGTGTTTTGGGCTAAGTGAGTTACTCTAGGGCCGCTTTGTCATCGTGTTTTTGGTACTGCGGTCTCTTGTGTTTCTCGGCTTGTTTCTCAAGTTGTCCCACGCACATGCGATGCTCAGGGGCTTGAGTGTTTTCCTACCGATTCGTGATATATTCGTGTGTTTTTTCTCTTTAATGTATTCATTGTATAATGTATAGCTTCCAGGATAGTGGCTTTAGCCTTTTGTATCTAATTTCCGTTTTTTTTAATAATATATGCTGATCTTTCAAAAAAAAACATATAGTGTTGTTTTCACACATTAAAATCCATTTTATTGGGTAAACTTTCATAACTCTAAACCTATAGTTTGAAAGTGAAAAACTACGCTATATTAACACTAACATATACATATACATTATACATTAAATTGAAAAGGTATTATACATTCACTTTGAATATTTTGGTTAGTATCTACAATCCCGAAGCAAAGCATAATCACCTTCTTTTTTATTCTTTTTTCTTTAAACGTTTAATTAATCAACTATTAGCCATTTTTCTTAACCGTTCAATTGATAGGCTGTTAACCGACCAAACTTTTTTCACTACCTTTTTTCACCTTCTTTTTTTAATTCCTTTATTTTTAAAATGTTCAATTAACAAACCGTTAACCGTTTTTCTAAACGTTCAATTAACCGACCGTTAACCGACTAAAATCATCCCGCAGTGAAGCGCGGGTTTTTAATCCTCGTTTTTAACAATACACAAGGACTATCCGTGTAATTTTGTCTTATCTTCTATATATCTATAAGAATTGAGTCCTAAAAAATTAAGTATGCCATAATAAATAGAGTTAACTCAATAAAATTTACTCATATCATTTATTATTATGATGGTTAAAGATAAAAATGAAAAATTTACTCTTACATTTATTATTATATTATCATAAATATTATAATAATGCTCTATATATTATCTATCTTTCTTCTTCTATCTATCTATCTATCTATCTATCTATCTATCTATCTATCTATCTATAAAAGGTGAGTCCGGGGAAAGTAAATATGATTTATTTACTATGCATTAAATTAGTGTAAAAAAGTAAAACAACTCCTTACTAATTGAACCTGATGATTTACTATAAAATTAATCAAGTGTAAAACATTGAGTACTTGGTGTATTCCTAAAGTTAAGTTCTTGGTGTATTTTAAGAAATGCTAAATGATAAATGGTAAACGATGATAAAAATATATATCTTAAATTTGATTTTTTGAGAAAGTGAAATTCAAAGAGTTCCGGAGAAGTATATATTTAATATAGGGTTAGATGAAAAATCACATTGAACAAGCATAACTAATACGTAGTAATTGATATTGATAAATTCAACTATTCAACTTCGTTTGAAATAGATGCAAGGTTATTATATAAGTGAAATATATCTGTTGATTTTTCAAAGTTTTCTCTTGAAACATCATCCAAATATGAGATATACATCCAAGAGGTTCATATTCAAGAGTGGTTCATGTTCAAGAGTCCTACATGAAAGCTAATTAACCTGAGTATGAGAATTAAGAAATATAATAATGAGAGATTTAATTTGAAACGATAAACTAGCTATAAAAGAGCTACTCATGAGCATAGTCTTTCAGATTTGATATTTGATGAAGCCAACCAAGGACTCGGTATTTCATAAAGCCATGATTTTACTTTATAATTTTTAAATGCTCTCAATTTCAGCATTCAATATAATTGTGGTTGTTGTTAGGTTAGTTTCAAGAACAATTGATTTCATTTTGAATTTATGCCAAGTTTATTGGTAATTTATTTATATAGGTGTCCTATTATATAAAAAGAGACATCTTTATATATTTGAATAATTTTTGATTTTTGATTTTTAATTATGAAGTATATGGAATTGTACTTTTATCGTCTTTATTTTCTTAATGTATGGGCGAGTTCATATGAAAATAAAAAGTAATTAATTTTCATAATATATGTTATTTGATCAATTAAATGTTGGTTATTAATGCCCAAGACACAACTTATGTTTACACTACTAATAATATGTGAACCTATAGGGTCACACACAAAGAGAAATTAAATACCTAATTAAGTATTTAAATGTGATTTAAATATGATCAACTATAATATGAATATGATATTATTATTTAGATGAAATAATAATTTCCAATGAAGTAACACTGTATATATATATGTATATAAATATACACTTATTAATGTTGCAAGTAACATTATTGTGTTATATATTTGTTTGAAAAATATGAAAGAACAAATGTAAGTAAAATGTTAAACAAGTGGGTCATGTATTGGACATCTTTACACCCCATTTTTGCACATGGAGATGGTGGAAGTATAATCATGATCTTATACCGTCATTTCATCTAGCATTTATGATTAGCTTTTACTTTATGTATTTTTAAGTGTAAGAACACTTATTAAAAGCTAACTAACATACATTTGTTATATACATGTACGTACACTTGAAAGGAGAGAATAGAAGTATTTCTTTCATTTTTCTCTCATGCAAGCAACTCTCAAAAATTAACTTCTAAGTATTTCTTTTAATAACAAAAGAGTTAGTAGTTAGTGTAAGATAGTTGTATAAGACAATGTAAGATAGTTGTATAAGACAAGAAGGAACAATATTGTTCTTCATCTTGTTATTTCACTTATTATTGGTTAATAAGGACTAGCATCCATTTGGTATTGGAACTTTGCTCAAGTGTGGATTACCGATAGAGGAAGGCTACGTTGGCTTCTTAGTATTCTTAGCATCCATAACTTCTCAAGTTCAAAGTCTTCAAAGGTTGTAGTCTTTAAACTCACTATTTATTATTTAGTTTTATTAACAACGTGCAATTGGATCCTTGGTGGGGAGTTTTTGAAAGGTTTAAAAATTGTTGTACATGCTTCTGCTGCTAAATAGTTTTATGAAATTTCATATACAAACCCCTTCAGTGGTATCAAGAGCCGCTTTTGCATGTGTTAAGAAACTTATGTTATATACAATAAGAACTTGTTCTTATTATTAGAAATGAACAACTTTTTTTTCTAAAAAGGAAAAGTTGTAGATTTCTAAAATGCAACTTAGTTATTTTATTTGCTTCAACCATTCCTTTTACATGCATGTATGATTGTAGAAGTTGATATATATATACTAGTTGATATATTAAGTTGCATGGTGCATAGAAAGCCTTTAGACCATTTTGTGATGTTTGGTTGTGTTGAAATTCGATTGGGTTGTAAGTTATTCTTTCATTTATAATGGTTTGTAATAATTTTATTTTTCATGTTTTGTTTAATTTTGAGATGTAAAAGTATTAGTGTAGACTTATATAATTTATCTATAAAAATGTAACAAGACATGAAGAAAATTCAAGATGGAGTTCTAAGCAATTTTGGAGCCATTTGCAACACCAAATGTTGATTAGGCAAGTGGGAGCTTCAAGACATCACAATGGAGCATGGATATTTGTTATGTCCTTAGATTGACCCGGTCCCTTCGTTTGGCTCATGAAAACCGATTAGGAAAAGGCTTGACTATTGTAACATCGGCCATTTTTTTTTAAAGACACACAGCGGAAGACTTTATTTACAAACACTATATATGTCACGTCATTACATTAATCCGTGTAATTACGTTTAAGTTTACACAACGGTGTTACGTTATTTCAAAACATTACTTATACAAAAGTCCACATCAGAGTTGGGTTGTCAAACATGTCTTCTACAACAGCACTCATCCCGACTAGCAGTACCTAAACCTGCAAGGGGAGAATATGTGGGGGATTAGCGCACCGCTAAGTGAATGGAATCTATCTAACAGATATAGCTTAAGCCACACACAAGTTATATACTAACAAAAACACTTGCTAACTACCAACTAGCATACAATAAGACAATACGAGGATAAGCGGCTTGTACGAGCACACGACTCTCAGCTGATCGGGCCTGAGTCTACCGATAGTCCCTGCTACTCAATTCACAGTATAGTTATCCAGATGCAGGGGATGCATCATTCACACTATACTCCACAATCAGTAGCCTATGGACCCAACCTCCCCTTAGCACTGTTGACCTCATACGGACTCTAACCTCTCCTAGGCACGGTCTCGAGTCCCCAGTCTCCCTAGGCCCAACTGGTGCCATTCACACAGTGTACACATAATTTACATACAACATCAGGCAAACGATATTATTCTATCATGGCAATTCCTACACTATGCATGGTAAAAGAGTCAACCACAGTAGCATGATATGCTACTTAAACTCTATCCGTAGATAGACCCACTCACCGAATACCAGCAACTAGCTCAGATAATCTATCACTGAGCTGCTTCCTTATCCTTATCACCTGAACATAAGGCAAATCAAGTTAGTTTCTGTCTATTAACACAAAACAACACAGTACAGAAAGCAGTCACAAAAAGCGCCGCTAAAAGTCCAGCTTACACTTATGCACTTTCAAAATTTACATCCTGAACACCAAAATACAAACGCGCAGCATAACGGCTAGAAAAAGGCACTTTAGTCGACTGTTGACACAACCGGTCGAAAGTCAAACACAGTCAGTCGGTCGACTGACGTAGACAGTCGGTCGACTGACGTAGACAGTCGGTCGACTGTTGACACAACCGGTCGACTGACTTTCCCAGTCGGTCGACTTATTTGGTATTTCCACAATCAGTCGAAAGTCAAACACAGTCAGTCGGTTCACTCGCCAGTCGGTCGACTGTTGACCGACAGTCGGCCGACTGTGTTCATCATCTGCAGATTCTGAACACAACCTACGGACTTCAAGCTAAATTCACCAAAACTCGATCTAGAGCTCGTTTTCGACACTAAAACTTACCACAACTCAATTACTACATGTTATAAACTATAAACCCATAAAGTTTTGACCATAACAACATCAAATTCATGGATTTTGACACAAAATCAAGCTTTTGAACAAATACACTTAAAAACACCATTTTAACACTAAATTGATCATGAAAGCTCATGATTCATATCTTAAGAGAATCAGTAGAGTGTAAAGAACGTGACTCCAAGACCAATTCGAGCTCAAGATCAACAATGGGGAATTAGAGTTTGGTTAGGTGGGGATGTAAAGGACGGGAGGTGGATTTGGGGATTTTTTGTGAAAATGGAAGTATTACTTCTAAGATACTCACTTAAGGCTGCCTTTTTCCCCCACTACACAACACACGGGTATTTACCAGTTATCTAACAATTTAACACAACTGGTAAAGTATCCTAACGAGGTCCAAATTAAATAAACAAACCTGTTCTGGGACCCTTGTCACAAACTGGTCTTAACCAATTATAAAATAACACTATTCACATAATTAAAATAAAAGCATATAAAACACATAATAAAACCCTAAGGGCAAAATAGTCCACTTACAACTAGCCCGGGTTTCATTCTGTTACAAATCCACCCCCCTTAAAGAGATTCCGTCCTCGGAATCTGGTCTTGGTCAAACAAATGAGGGTAGCGGTTTCTCATCAACTCTTTCGTTTCCCACGTAAGATTAGAACCCAAACTATGCTTCCACTCAATCAGCACCATCGGAATTTCTTTCTTTCTCAGCTTAGTCACCTTTCGGTCAACTATACGGATCGGATCTTCCACCAATTTCTTATTCAAATCGAGCCTTAAATCTTCTAAAGGAAGAAGTTGCGTTTCATCGTCGACTTTACACTTACGAAGATAACACACGTTAAATGTATTATGAATACCGGCTAACTCTGGCGGAAGATCTAACATCACGGTCTGATCATTCAACACTTCACTGATCGGAAACGGACCAATAAATCTCGGTGCTAAATTACCACGTTTACCAAATCTGATAACCCCTTTCCACGGCGAAGCTTTTAGATACACTCGTTCACCCACATTAAAGGTTACCGGACATCTACGCGGGTCAGCATACATTTTCTGCATGACTCTAGCGGCTTTCAACTTTTCTCGCGCAATTGCAACTTTTTCGGCTGTCATTTGAACAATTTCGGGACCTGCAGACTGTTTCTCCCCGGCTTCTAACCAACAAGTCGGAGTTCTGCAACGACGACCGTACAACATTTCATAGGGCGACATCCCTATACTCGAATGATATGAATTATTATACGCGAATTCGACCAACGGCAAATGTGTATCCCACGAACCACCGTATTCTAACACACAAGCCCTTAACATATCCTCCAAATTCTGTATCGTTCTTTCACTCTGACCGTCTGTCTGAGGATGATAAGCTGTACTTAAGTTCACACGTGTACCCAGATTCTGTTGAAGACTATTCCAAAAATTCGACACAAATCTGGAATCTCTGTCTGAAACGATCGATAACGGCACACCATGTCGACTAACTATTTCTTTCACATACAATTCGGCTAACTCACTTAACGAAACTGTTTCACGAGTAGCAAGCAAATGAGCACTTTTAGTTAGACGATCCACTATTACCCAAATCATATCGTGTCGTTTCTGAGTTCGAGGTAATTTGGTCACAAAATCCATCGTTATATGTTCCCATTTCCACTCTGGAATCTGTAACTGACGTAATGAACTATAAGGTTTCTGATGTTGTGCCTTCACTTGAGCACAAATATGACACTTTTTGACATAACGGGCGATATCTGATTTCATTGTTGGCCACCAATACACTGTTTTCATGTCATGATACATCTTATTACTACCCGGATGTATTGTTAATCTGGATTTGTGAGCTTCTGTCATGATTAAATCCCTCAAATCTCCAAGCTTAGGTACCCAAACACGATTGTTTAAGGTGTTTAGTCCACGGGAGTCATCAATTAAGTCCACTTTTCGTTTGGTCATTTGTTCAGATTTAATATGTTCGTCCTCCAAAGCACAGGCCTGAACGGTTCTTAAGCTGTTAATCAAATTTGAAGTTATATTCAAACGAAGGAATTTCACATTTTCACTTGATCTTTTACGACTTAGCGCATCTGCAACAACATTTGCCTTACCCGGATGATATTTAATTTCACAATCATAATCTTTGATCAACTCTTGCCACCGTCTCTGACGCATATTCAATTCTTTCTGTGAGAAGATATATTGCAAACTCTTATGGTCTGTACAAATAACACAATGGGTTCCATACAAATAGTCTCTCCACAGTTTCAAAGCAAACACTACTGCAGCCATTTCAAGATCATGTACTGGATAATTCTTCTCATGAACTTTCAACTGTCACGAGGCGTAGGCGATTACTTTATCTCTCTGCATTAATACACAACCCAACCCAGCAAATGACGCATTACAATATACCACAAAGTCATCTGAACCTTCTGGTAAAGGTAACACTGGTGCCTGACACAGTAGCTATTTCAAAATCTGAAAAGCCTTTTCCTGTTCATCAGTCCATCGAAAGGCTACATCTTTACGAGTCAACTTAGTCAACGGACCCGCTATTTTAGAAAAATCTTTGATAAACCTGCGATAATAACCAGCGAATCCCAGAAAACTCTTAATCTCGGTTGGAGTCTTCGGAGAATTCCAATTCATTACCGCTTCTATCTTTATCGGATCAACTTTTATACCTTCAGCACAAATCACATGACCCAAAAACTGCACTTCACGTAACCAAAATTCATATTTTGAAAATTTAGCAAATAGATGCTCGCATTTCAACAAGTTCAAAACCTATCTCAGATGTTCAGCATGTTCACTCTCTGTCTTTGAATACACTAGTATATCGTCTATGAACACAATCACAAACTTATCTAAGAACGGACGACACACTCTATTCATTAGATCCATGAAGACTGCTGGCGCATTCGTCAACCCAAACGGCATGACAAGAAATTCATAATGACCATACCTTGTTCTGAACGCTGTTTTCATTATATCTGATTCAGCAACACGAACCTGATGATACCCGGATCGTAAGTCTATCTTAGAAAAGAATGAAGCATCCTGTAACTGATCGAACAAATCGTCTATTCGAGGTAACGGATACTTATTCTTCAAGGTTCTTTTGTTCAATTCACGATAATCAATACACATACGCGTTGACCCATCTTTCTTTTTAACAAACAATACCGGAGCACCCTACGGTGATGAACTCGGTAGGATAAACCCACGATCTAATAACTCTTGAATCTGTGACATCATTTCACGGATTTCAGACGGCGCTAATCGGTATGGAGCTTTTGCAACAGGAGTTGCTCCAGGAACCAACTCAATCTTATATTCGACTTCCCTTACCGGCGGCAGACCTGGTAACTCATCTGGGAACACTTTGGGAAATTCTGATACTATCGGAATATCGGCCACTGTTCTCTTTTCTTTCTTCACATCAATCACATACGCAAGAAACGAATCACAACCCTTTGCCATCGACTTTTTCGCTTTCATCATGGTTATCAACGGAAAATTATACCCGCCCCGCTCCCCTCGGGCCATAACACGGGTTTCATCGGTCGAACGAATGGTAATCATTTTCCTATCACACTTAATATTAGCCCTAAGCGAGCTTAGCCAATCCACTCCTAATACTACATCAAAGCTAGGAATAGATAACACTAAACAAGTCACAGGGAAAGACTTCCCTTCGATCTCTATACAAACCCCAGACACATGTTGTGACGGGTGTGATCTTACCATCGGCTACTTCTACACTAACCGGCTTGGGTAACACAGTAACTGGTAATTTCAACTTAGCACAGAAATCTAGGGACATAAAACACCTATTGGCACCACAATCAAACAATACACGAGCAGGTATTGAGTTGATTAGAAACATACCGGTGATCACTTCGTCGGTTGCCACAGCATTCTCCATCGACATCTGAAAAGCTCTAGCCTCTGCTGTTGGAGGGTTCTTCCTCTTCTACCCACTCGAGGCAGTTGACACTACGACTGATGCTGAACGTGCTCCTGACCCTGCCCCAGAACTACCACTCTTTGACGGACAACTAACTGCACGATGCCCTGGTTTGTGACAACTCCAACAAACATAATTCGGATACGGACATGATGAAGACTCATGCCCAACAACACCACACTTTAAACATCTTCTTGTAGCCTCAGAACACTGACCATTGTGAGAAGATTGACACGTGTGACACCAATCCCCTTTACCTGATCCAGATCCAGAACTACTCTGACCACTTTTACCCCTCGATTTAAACCCACTAGACTTCTTGGATTTAGATCTTGATTGCCCAAATACATGCCCACCTTGTTGTAGCACATTACCAAAGATTCTGTTTCTGGCTGCCTGAACATCACTTTCTACCATCTTAGCCATCACAACCGCTTGAGACAATGACGTAGCTGTTCTAACAAAAGTTCGGTACTCTGGCAAAATGACATTAACAAAATGCTGTATACGAGATGCTTCGTCTGGCACCCATTGTTGTACAAACCTCAGTTTATCCATATACTTCTCTACTACCTCATCGATCGTCATTTGAGGTGTCATCTTCAATTCAAGAAACTCAGTCTTGATTCAGTTCATATCAAACGGATTACAATACTGTTCACACACCTTCCCATGAAACTTGAAATGACCCGTCCTAATCCACATGGACGAAGTCATCAACATTTGGTCCCATTGCGATGATCGGCTCCAAGTAATGTCCTTATATTGAGCAAATGCACAGCAGAAGACTTAATTCGTACCTGAGAATAAACATGCTTTAAAGTGTCAACCAAAAGGTTGGTGAGTTCATAGGTTTATCATAACAATCATTTCAATATGTTAATAGACCACAAGATTTCATAATCATAAACATAATACACTCGCAAGTGTATGTAAAGCATTCTAAGTGGTTGAGCACTTGGTAACCATACTTAACATTTAATCAACGTCGCATATTCCCTTTATTATGAAATCTCATTACACCGTACCAAGTGTAGTCACCAAAACGAAGTACTGTGCAACCGTTGAATACTGGTCGTCCAGTCCGGTTGGGGTTGTCAGGCCCGATAGATCTATCAACAGGATTCGCGTTTACAATACCCATGTAAATAGTAGTTACCAAGCTACAGGGAAATATGCCAGTGGTACAACTCAACGTAGAATATATTTTTAAGTACTTGTGTCTATTTTGTAAACATTTATAAAAGCAGCGCATGTATTCTCAGCCCAAAAATATATATTGCAAAAGCAATTAAAAAGGGAGCAAATGAAACTCACATTTGCCTCGAAGGTATTTAATTCGACTTGGTCTCCGATAGATATCACGAACCTAACCATATATATAATATATCAACATATTTTCTTTTTAAGTAATCGTTACATATATATATACTTTTAATACTTTTAATATTTTCTTAGTCCGTAGTTAGCAGTCCGATGTTAGTGGTCCACAATTAGTTGCTTAAATAAAATAAATAAAGACCCCATCGTATTCGTATTGATTAGAATTAATCTCGACCCATGGTACCATGTTGTCAAATGACGTGTTGCGTACATAAAGTACCGTGTTGTCAAATGACGTGTTGCGTACAATCATGAGGTCTTATGATTAATCTTCTCGTGTTGTTTACGGGTGGTCCTGAAATATATAAAATCAAATCATAAGTAATTATATATAAAATATCATAATAATTAGAAAAGATATGATTAATTTACTTTTTCTCCAAATATTTTCGTAGCTAAACTAGCTTCGGATACCCAATCTTGTTTTAGTCATAGTTTCTTCATTACAACTCCGTTTTTGTTGGTTCAACTTGCCACTTCCTTGGATCGAGTAAAATTTTAAGAATATGAACTGAAAATACCTTAGTTTGTATTCGAAATCATAGGTTATAGGTCAAACTTTGGTGAAACTTATGAAAGTGATCATTTTCCATCATAAAAACAACATTTAATGATCATTTTTTTAAAAATACTTACACTTTGAGTTAAACCATGAAATTTTTATGTGTTAACATATTCATAAGAAATATCATTTTTCTAGAGCATGAACTTCCAATTCAAAGTTCAAGATGGTTTTTAATTATCCAAACCAAAACAGCCCCCGGTTGCACTCCGACGACGTAGATTCAGTTTTTAAGATGTTCTTTGTAAAACCAAGTTATATCTTGTTAGGTTAGCATATCATTATGATATATTACAGGTCTTGAAGTTTTTTAAAAGTCAAGTTAGAAGGATCTATTTAGTTTGCGAACAAGTTTGAAATCATTCAAACTATGTTCTTGTTGTTAAAATTTTATACCACAAAATAAGATAGCTATATAAATATGAATTGAATAAGATTATGAACAAGGTTACTACCTCAAGTTACTTGGACAAAGTTACTGCAAAAGATAAGAAATAATCTTGGAATTAAAGAGTGGTGGAGTTAGATCAAAAGGTTGGAAATAAACTTCTTCAAATGGGTGGTTATTTTGATATGTTCTTGAAAGAGTTTTCTTAAGGTGTTTAAGGCTTGTAATTGAAGCTAAATGATGGGGAAAATACTTGGAGATGATCAAGTATGAAGTTAGGAGTATTTTGAGAGAGAAATGAGGGTGTAGGTATGAGAAAATGGAGTGAAGAAATGGTGTTCATTTATAAAAACGTTTTTAGTTTATAAAGAAAGAAAAGGATTCCTAATTTTGTTTTCTTACTAATAATTCATACTACTTGACAAATTCTAGTTACCTCATATGTAGGGTAATAATAATGTTGATTAGGATGTTGATTTGATGTGTATATACTAATAGTAAATAGGTATAGAAGCTGGGTATGATACGGGTACATATACCCTAGATATACGTATAGAAATCTTGAGGAAACGGAACGAGAATTCAAATATAGCTATCTTTTGTGAATATACTTATATTGTTTTATGTATTTAAGTCCTTAAAAAGTGATTAAATACATTATATACACGATACATGTATAAGCATTATAGATTATAAGTATATATATCAAAGAATGTTACGTATAGTTATCGTTTTGAAAACTTAAGTTAGTAGTTTCAAAATATACTTATAACTCATTGTCATTAGTACACAATGAGATGTTAAACCATCCTTAGATCATGTTAAATATATATAAATACATATATATACACAAACATATAATTATCGTATGTTATATAGTTCGTGATATCATCGGTCATATTGGACGGTCAAACGTTGTGTAAAACTCTTTTCAAAAACACAAGTCTCAACAATTTGGATTGCTTATCATGTTGGTATGGTTTAATTTATGTAAATATTAATCTCATAAGTATAATTTGGTCGGAAAATTCCGGGTCATTACAGTACCTACCCGTTAAAGAAATTTCGTCCCCGAAATTTGATAGAGGTTGTTATGGATAACCATAAGAAGGTTTCCATGACAAATATAAGGTGATAATGGAGTTTTATCATCATTGAGTAATGTAGATAAAACGATTCGATTATGCGAAGAATATAAATGAGACTATCGTAAAAGAGTGAGATGAGTAAAATATATTCGTCTTAACCGATGACGTAGTTATGATTGATTTCCGGGATTTAAGGGATTTAAAGAGAATCTTATGTAATAAGATTTGGTTCTTTGGTGATTAAGGAAATCAGGATCTTCTTTGATTATATGCAATAGTCTGTTTCGATTGCTCTGTCGGATATTTCACTATAAATTCACCCATTCGTTTCCTTATTTTCCACGACTCACACCTTCTATTCTTTCTCCCTTGATTCTTACTTTAAAGCATTCATCAATATGCTCCATCCAGTCCTGATTCTTGATATACTCCTAACTTTTATATCTGTCATTCTTCTTTTTCATCTACCACCAGAAGAATCTATTTACTTCTACTATACTCTTGTGTTTATAGTGTTTCTAATTCTCTCGTGTCTCTATATTGCTATCTGTATCGATATACACGGTTTGTAATTTCGGGGTTATTATCGGAGTTTATATTCTTCATTATTTTTCGAAGCTTCATGCTTTTGTTTTCTCTTCCCGACTTCGAGTCAAGCGAGTAATGGTCTGGGATTCGTAGATATGAAATTCAGAATGAACATAGCTAATGCTCTAAGAAGAAAATGGTAATAGAACGATTTTGATTTGTTAAATTACCAGAATACCCTGGAGAAGACCGAGTCATCCAGAAAAATATTCTCTTGATATGTTTAGAGATTAGATAGAATGTAAGAGTCGTGTAAATGGCACATGATGACGGTACTGTGAATCATCATGCTTCATTAGAAACTCAGCATGACTTACTGTAATATAATGACGTTGATCAAGTGTCATTATATTATACTAATACATGCTTCAGTTCCCAACACTACTTCAAAACATTCATATTTTAAACTCGAAGGTTTCAGAATTTAGAAACTAACACAGTTTCTTTTATGTTGCAGATATTACGGAGAGATAAATGATCTCAGATAAGAATAGTTTTGAAAATATCGCCAGAAATATGGAGGATATTTATAATAGAACATACGAGAATATCTTAGAATTTCTAATATCAATGGATGATGAAGAAGATTTATCTGTGAAGGTTTAGAATGAGAAATAAGATGTTTGCTAACGATTTCAGCAGGCACAAAATCATTTGGATTCTTTGAAGGCAAACTTATTCTTTGTGATTTGTCCACGGCTTTCTTCATAGTTTCGCATAATCCGCTTTTCGGTACTAAATTTTCTATTGAGCGTTCATAACACTCCTTTCTTTATCATCAAACTTTTGGCTATTAAGATCATCTACAACATGCTGCTTCTTCAGCATTTTCAAAGTTAACTGATCTGGGTCATCGGTTTGATAACCGAGGTAGTTTCAGGAGAATTGTGTTTTTAGAATGATTAATCGTTGATGGTAATATTGTGGAATATAAAAGGTTCCCCAGTAACAATAAAGAGTAGGCATATATATCGCGGTTATAATAAAGTTGTTTCGGATGAAAATTCGGAGTTGACTTGCTGGAGCTGTGACAAAATTAGCTACTTTGGAAAGGGATTGCAAAACGATCTTTGGTAATAACAATGTCAAAGGAACTAGAACAGATACGTGTCAAACGTTTACTCAGTTTCCGAGGGTTTTTCAGGTGCATAACTATATGCATCAATCTTTTCTTCCGTAGATGAAGTGCGGTTGGTTTATCCTCTCGATTGAGGTGTTTTGAAGAATCATGATAGATTTGAACGCTGATTGTAATCGTCGAGATACAATGAGGTTTAAGATGAAATCAAGTGGCAATCTTGAAGAAATGTTTAGTTTCATATGTTATAATCAATATTTTAATTCATTTTAATTGTCCAATGTCATTAGTCCACAGTCGATAGTCCACAGTAACAGTCCAATAATTCATATATAGTTTAATATATAATATACGAATTAATTAATACGTGTCGTGACCCGTATACGTCTCAGACTCGATCACAACTCAAACTATATATATTATTGTAGAATCAACCTCAACCCTGTATAGAGAACTCGATCATTACTGCATATAGAGTGTCTATGGTGATTCTAAATAATATATATAGATGCGTCAATATGATATGTCAAAACATTGTATACGTGTCCCGATATTTAAAGTGCGTAAAATAATTACAGAAATTAAATGACGATAAATAAAAGTGCGATAATTAAATTACGATAAATAAACTACGATAAATAAAATGTAATCAGTTAGTTAGGAACAGTTAGCTGGAACAGTTAGCGTGGATTCTTAACAAAAATTTTCATAGTTAATTTGTTTGTTTCTAACAGATTTTATTTTGTTATATGTTTTCTTCATATGCCACTTGTTGGATTCTGGGAAGTCAAAATCCAAATATGAAATTGAATGAAAATAGTTATTCTGCGGTGAACGGATACGTATATCGGTGGTTGTAAGTAGGATAGTAAATGACTGTTGAATCAGCTTCGACGAATGTACAATGTAACTTATTAAGATGAAATCTAATTATTCCTCGGGTATTACCTACCCGTTAAAAAAAAATTTCACCATTAATATTTTGTACAAAAGAACTTTTAATTACAATCTTTATGAAAACATATATACATATATATTTTCTTCAGATGAAATCATGAATTTAATGAGTTAATATGATATTAATCTCATTTGCTTTTCGGTTTGAGCTAGAATAAGAAATCTCTAAAACTTTTTGAAACCACATATTCTTCGTAGAATATCAATGAAGTTATGGATCAATACTTCATCGTTCATTATTGTTGGTACTCCTTGGTATCTATGGTGCGTATGATGTTGATGTTTGTGGGACAGATTATGATGTCGAGACGTGTGATGCGGATGTTGTTTGTTAGTGGTGATGATGGTATTGTTGATGTTATTGATGGTGGTGTTGATTATACTGCTGGTGCTGCTGCTGGTGTTTGCAACCTTCGCACCATGTTCTCCAAAGCCGTCACGCGAGCGCGAAGTTCGTTAACTTCTGCTAGTACACCGGGATGATTGGCGGTTGGAGCGAGCGAATGAACAAGATTTGTAATATGGGATAGTATATAATCGTGACGAGATACTCTAGAAATGAGAGAGAAAGTGGTGTTTCGAATAGGTTCGCCGGTAAGTGCTTCAGGTTCATCGCCAAGAGGGCAATTTGGTGGATGGAATGGATCACCGTCTTCTTGTCTCCAGTGATTTAGTATATTACGAACCCATCCCCAATTCATCCAGAATAGATGATGGGAAATTGGTTGATCCATTCCGGTGACGCTGCTTTCGGAGTCCGAATGGAAATCCATATCGGCATAACTGTCGGAATCTCAAGAATTCGAACTAGATGCGGAATCCATCTTGTATAATGGGGAAAATGAATTTTTGGTATGGAATAGATTATAGGAGTTAGATTTGGTACTATCCAATACATAATTTACATATGTATATATAATACCAAAATCCCGTAAATTACGGAGAATCTTTGAAAAGATATCAGTCAAAGTTCGCAATAACAGATATGCTAAGATAAGAATTCGTCTATACACTATCAATGCAGTAAATGCAGTAAAACGTGTCTAGACTTATGAATGATAAGCAGGTAATTTCCTAAGGATGATAAGCAGATGATTTTCGACTAGAAATGATAAGCAAAACTTTTGACATGTAGACACGGTCGAAGTCCAGACTCATTAATGCATCCTAACAACTACTAGTTAGACACACTAATGCAAGACCTGGTTCGCTATGACCACCGCTCTGATACCAACTGAAATGACCCGTCCTAATCCCCCTAGACGAAGTCATCAACATTTGGTCCCATTGCGATGATCGGCTCCAAGTAATGTCCTTATATTGAGCAAATGCACAGCGGAAGACTTAATTCGTACATGAGAATAAATATGCTTTAAAGTGTCAACCAAAAGGTTGGTGAGTTCATAGGTTTATCATAACAATCATTTCAATATGTTAATAGACCACAAGATTTCATAATCATAAACATAATACACTCGCAAGTGTATGTAAAGCATTCTAAGTGGTTGAGCACTTGGTAACCATACTTAACATTTAATCAACGTCGCATATTCCCTTTATTATGAAATCTCACTACACCGTACCAAGTGTAGTCACCAAAACGAAGTACTGTGCAACCGTTGAATACTGGTCGTCCGGTCCGGTTGGGGTTGTCAGGCTCGATAGATCTATCAACAGGATTCGCATTTACAATACCCATGTAAATAGTAGTTACCAAGCTACAGGGAAATATGCCAGTGGTACAACTCAATGTAGAATATATTTTTAAGTACTTGTGTCTATTTTGTAAACATTTATAAAAGCAGCGCATGTATTCTCAGCCCAAAAATATATATTGCAAAAGCAATTAAAAAGGGAGCAAATGAAACTCACATTTGCCTTGAAGGTATGTAATTCGACTTGGTCTCCGATAGATATCACGAACCTAACCATATATATAATATATCAACATATTTTCTTTTTAAGTAATCGTTACATATATATATACTTTTAATATTTTCTTAGTCCGTAGTTAGCAGTCCGATGTTAGTGGTCCACAATTAGTTGCTTAAATAAAATAAATAAAGACCCCATCGTATTCGTATTGATTAGAATTAATCTCGACCCATGGTACCATGTTGTCAAATGACGTGTTGCGTACATAAAGTACCGTGTTGTCAAATGACGTGTTGCGTACAATCATGAGGTCTTATGATTAATCTTCTCGTGTTGTTTACGGGTGGTCCTGAAATATATAAAATCAAATCATAAGTACTTATATATAAAATATCATATTAATTAGAAAAGACATGATTAATTTACTTTTTCTCCAAATATTTTCGTAGCTAAACTAGCTTCGGATACCCAATCTTGTTTTAGTCGTAGTTTCTTCATTACAACTCCGTTTTTATTGGTTCAACTTGCCACTTCCTTGGATCGAGTCAAATTTTAAGAATATGAACTGAAAATACCTTAGTTTGTATTCAAAATCATAGGTTATAGGTCAAACTTTGGTGAAACTTATGAAAGTGATCATTTTCCATCATAAAAACAACATTTAATGATCATTTTTCTAAAAATACTTACACTTTGAGTTAAACCATGAAATTTTTATGTGTTAACATATTCATAAGAAATATCATTTTTCCAGAGCATGAACTTCCAATTCAAAGTTCAAGATGGTTTTTAATTATCCAACCCAAAACAGCCCCCGGTTGCACTCCGACGACGTAGATTCAGTTTTTAAGATGTTCTTTGTAAAACCAAGTTATATCTTGTTAGGTTAGCATATCATTATGATATATTACAGGTCTTGAAGTTTTTTAAAAGTCAAGTTAGAAGGATCTATTTAGTTTGCGAACAAGTTTGAAATCATTCAAACTATGTTCTTGTTGTTAAAATTTTATACCACAAAATAAGATAGCTATATGAATATGAATTGAATAAGATTATGAACAAGGTTACTACCTCAAGTTACTTGGACAAAGTTACTGCAAAAGATAAGAAATAATCTTGGAATTAAAGAGTGGTGGAGTTAGATCAAAAGGTTGGAAATAAACTTCTTCAAATGGGTGGTTATTTTGATATGTTCTTGAAAGAGTTTTCTTAAGGTGTTTAAGGCTTGTAATTGAAGCTAAATGATGGGGAAAATACTTGGAGATGATCAAGTATGAAGTTAGGAGTATTTTGAGAGAGAAATGAGGGTGTAGGTATGAGAAAATGGAGTGAAGAAATGGTGTTCATTTATAAAAATGTTTTTAGTTTATAAAGAAAGAAAAGGATTCCTAATTTTGTTTTCTTACTAATAATTCATACTACTTGACAAATCCTAGTTACCTCATATCTAGGGCAGTAATAATGTTAATTAGGATGTTAATTTGATGTGTATATACTAATAGTAAATAGGTATGGAAGCTGGGTATGATACGGGTACATATACCCTAGATATACGTATAGAAATCTTGAGAAAACGGAACGAGAATTCAAATATAGCTATCTTTTGTGAATATACTTATATTGTTTTATGTATTTAAGTCCTTAAAAAGTGATTAAATACATTATATATACGATACATGTATAAGCATTATAGATTATAAGTATATATATCAAAGAATGTTACGTATAGTTATCGTTTTGAAAACTTAAGTTAGTAGTTTCAAAATATACTTATAACTCATTGTCATTAGTACACAATGAGATGTTAAACCATCCTTAGATCATGTTAAATATACATAAATACATATATATACACAAACGTATAATTATCGTATGTTATATAGTTCGTGATATCATCGGTCATATTGGACGGTCAAACGTTGTGTAAAACTCTTTTCAAAAACACAAGTCTCAACAATTTGGATTGCTTATCATGTTGGTATGGTTTAATTTATCTAAATATTAATCTCATAAGTATAATTTGGTCGGAAAATTCCGGGTCATTACAAAACTACTCCCAAGTGATCATACTCACTTGCTCTTTCGGTATACTGGAAATCAAAGAATCCCACCAAATCATAGCCCTACCTTTCAACATTCGACTAGCATAGGTTACTTTCAGCTCAGGTTCACACTGATACGCTTCAAATACCCTTTCAATTTCTCGCAACCAATTGAGAGTTACGGTCGAATCAGTACTTCCAGAAAACTCGGAGGGTTTGCAATCACAGAAGTTCTTATAAGTACATCTTTTGGGTGGTTGCATGTAAGGTTGATGAAACATTTGCATTTTTTACGGGTTCATCATCATGGGATTTTGGTAATTAAAAGTGTTTTGCGGTGGCATATAATATTGGTTAGGTATTTGATTCTGTAACTGGTTCTGGTTCACATTAGGTATCGTTTGGGATTGCGCGGTTGGGAATACGGGTGGTGTATCATCATTTCCAGAATGCCTTGCCAATTCAAGCTCATTAATTTTGTCGTCAGCCTCTTTTAGCTTGCTTTCTAACTGAAGGATATAACTATTCTGATCATCATCAGACTCAACACCCTCTTCTGGTGCTCTGAATGTTCCGGGGTTGGATGGGCCAGTTGCGTTTCTATCAGCCATACCTGTGCTACAAAACAGCTCACACAAAAGCTTAGTGGATATCAGTTAGTTCAATCACAACTAACACACGTATATACTATTTTCACTTAGCCCCCACTCCCACAGACATGTTTGACTTGCCTCAGGGTTTGGGAACAAAATACGCGTACGTACTTGCGCCAAACCATGCTCTGATACCAACTTGTAACACCGACCATTTTTTTTTTCTAAAGACACACAGCGGAAGACTTTATTTACAAACACTATATATGTCACGTCATTACATTAATCTGTGTAATTACGTTCAAGTTTACACAACGGTGTTACATTATTACAAAACATTATTTATACAAAAGTCCACATCAGAGTTGGGTTGTCAAACATGTCTTCTGCAACAGCACCCATCCCGACTAGCAGTACCTAAACCTACAAGGGGAGAATATGTGGGGGATTAGCGCACCACTAAGTGAATGGAATCTATCTAACAGATATAGCTTAAGCCACACACAAGCTATATACTAACAACAACACTTGCTAACTACCAACTAGCATACAATAAGACAATACGAGGATCGGCGGCTTGTATGAGCACACGACTCTCAGCTGATCGGGCCTGAGTTCAATTCACAGTATAGTTATCCAGATGCATGGGATGCATCATTCACACTATACTCCACAATCAGTAGCCTATAGACCTAACCTCCCCTTGGCACGGTTGACCTCATATGGACTCTAACCTCTCCTAGGCACGGTCTCGAGTCCCCAGTCTCCCTAGGCCCGACTGGTGCCATTCACACAGTGTACACATAATTCACATACAACATCAGGCAAACGATATTATTCTATCATGGCAATTCCTAAACTATGCATGGTAAAAGAGTCAACCACAGCAGCATGATATGCTACTTAAACTCTATCCATAGATAGGCCCACTCACCGAATACCAGCAACTAGCTCAGATAATCTATCACTGAGCTACTTCCTTATCCTTATCACCTGAACATAAGGCAAATCAAGTTAGTTTCTGTCTGTTAACACAAAACAACACAGTACAGAAAGCAGTCACAAAAAGCGCCGCTAAAAGTCCAGCTTACACTTATGCATTTTTAAAATTTACATCCTGAACACCAAAATACAAACGGGCAGCATAACGGCTAGAAAAAGGCACTTTAGTAAAACATTCTGCCCTGAACACACAGTCGGTCAACTGTCTCCTCAATCGGTCGACTGACGTAGATAGTCGGTCGACTGTTGACACAACCGGTCGACTGACTTTCCCAATCATTCGACTTATTTGGTATTTCCATAATCTATCGAAAGTCAAACACAGTCGGTCGGTTCACTCGCCAGTCGGTCCACTGTCGACCGACAGTCGGCCAACTGTGTTCATCATCTGCAGATTCTGAACACAACCTACGGACTTCAAGCTAAATTCACCAAAACTCGATCTAGAGCTCGTTTTCGACACCAAAACTTACCACAACTCAATTACTACCTGTTATAGACTATAAACCCACAAAGTTTTGACCATAACAACATCAAATTCATGGATTTTGACACAAAATCAAGCTTTTGAACAAATACACTTAAAAACACCATTTTAACTTTAAATTGATCATGAAAGCTCATGATTCATACCTTAAGAGAATCAGTAGAGTGTAAAGAACGTGATTCCAAGACCAATTCGAGCTCAAGATCAACAATGGGGAATTAGGGTTTGGTTAGGTAGGGATGTAAAGGACGGGAGGTGGATTTGGGGATTTTTTGTGAAAATGGAAGTATTACTTCTAAGATACTCACTTAAGGCTGCCTTTTTCCCCCACTACACAACACACGGGTATTTACCAGTTATCTAACAACTTAACACAACTGGTAAAGTACCCTAACGAGGTCCAAATTAAATAAACAAACCTGTTCTGGGACCCTTGTCACAAACTAGTCTTAACCAATTATAAAATAACACTATTCACATAATTAAAATAAAAGCATATAAAACACATAATAAAACCCTAAGGGCAAAATAGTCCACTTACAACTAGCCCGGGTTTCAGTCTGTTACAGCTATGCACCTATTAATTGTTGTGTTTATGTTTGTATGTTGCATGTTTGAATATAGGATATTTGCATGCTAGAAAATAATTTTTTTAACAAATCAAACACAAATAAGAGTTTGGTAAATTTATATATAATTTTGAAAATGGTTTTTCGTAAAAGTATAAAATGAGTTTTAATAAAAAGGAGTTTTTACATAAAGCTCAAAGTTAACATTAAAATTATGAATTTAATAAATTTAAACCAAACTCTTGTATAAAGTTTTAAATAAAATGAGTTTTATTAGAAACTAAAATTGGTCTTAAGTTAGCGCGCTCAATGTATACATATTAATATAGGATATTAGTTTAAAATTGGACACGCCGTGAGTGACTAAAATAGAGATTCAATAAACTCAAGACCAAGATATAAAATATGATTTTATCTAAAGTATACGTATGATATATTGTTGAATGCATGCAACAATTATTATACGAAATGTTTTGTCAAATTGAAATATTACAAAACACAAAATCCCTTTTAAAATGTAAGTTTATGCCATCCTTTTTAAGACACTCGCTTGTCATTTGCACGTCATTGTGGAGAGAGCATCAGCTAACCACCACTGTCGTCTTGTAATTACCGAGATGGTGTTTCGCGATTCCCATGACAGTCTTGGGCCGAACACCATAAATTTTAAATAGGAAAACTTAATTGGTGCTTCTTGTGGAGAGAGCATCAGCCAAACACAAGATGCCCAAGGCATAGATGGGATTAAGCATACCAGTTGACAATTGTTGTTAATGATCCCATTAAGATATAGAAATTGTATTACACTTGCAATTGGTAATCGTTACCTACCTTGTTAATTTAAACTTAGTGGAGAGAGCATCAGCCAACCACTCAAGGTTAAATGTAACTTGGATTCTAGCCTTTAAAAATATAATTTTTCATAAGAAAGTTAGGGCAATCAATTATTAAAGGATCAAATATTAAAATACTAAAAGGACTTTGTTAATTTTGTAGATGTCACCCAATTCAACTACACCCGTTCACCACCTTTCTCTAAGATCTGTCTTAGATAAGGAAAAACTCAATGATACGAACTTCTTAGACTGGTATCGTAATTTGAGAATTGTAATCAAAGTCGAAAAGAAGTCGTATATACTTGATGGACCCGTTCCCGAGGAACCCCCTGCTAATGCCACTAAGAGCATCTGAGATGCTTGGACTAAGCATATGGATGACTCCACAGAGGTAGCATGCCTCATGTTAGCCACCATGATTCCAGACTTGCAAAAGGACCTGGAACATCATGATACCTTTGAGATGCTTAAGCAGCTAAAGGAAATGTTCCAGCAACAAGCTAGGCAATAATGCTTTGAAACTGTCAGAGCATTACACGCATGCAAGATGACAGAGGGGACATCTGTAAGCTCTTATGTTCTAAAAATGAAGAGCTACATAGATCAACTTGAGAGGCTTGGATCTTCCATTGGTCCTGAGTTGGCAATAGACTTGATCCTCAGCTCACTACCAAAGTCATTTGACCAGTTCGTCTTGAACAACAATATGAACAATTTGGAGAAATCTATCTCGAAATTGCATTTAATGTTTAAGACTGCCGAGAAGAATATTCCATCCAAAACCTCTGAAGTCCTCATGATTTGGGAAGGAAAAATCAAGAAGCCACAAGCCAAAGGCAAAGGTAAAGACAAACCTAAGAGTCAAGGCAACTACAAAGGCAAATGTGACGACCCGGAAATTTTCGACCAAATTTAAACTTAATCTTTATATGATTTCGATACAATAAGCAAAGTATGTAATGTTGAGTCTAGAAAATTTTGAAACGATGTTTATATATTCAATTGACCTTCGACTGCTTTCGACGATTCACGAACAATTAATTGTAAATAGATATGTGTGTATATATGTAAATAATAAATTGGAATATAACTGGAAATATTATATGATGTTGTTATTAGAATTTATAAAAGAAAAATAGGATATTATAATAATTAATATTTAAAATATATTTATATATATAAATAAAGTATATTAAAAATAAATATTAAATAATTATAATACTCGTTTAATGTTACGATTGATATTAAGCAAGTTAAATTTAAACTTATGTAATTTTAAAATAAAAGGTGATACGAAAATGAGTTCTATAAATTTTAGGCTTACTAAAAATGTATTTAGAATCTAGTTATTAAATTTTAGAACTTTTTATATTTTACCCAGAATTGAGAGGGACAGTTGATGTAATGCTTATTTAATAAATTAATGATCTAATTGTATATCATAATGACCAAAATAAATAAATATAGCTAATTTAAAATTTTAGAATTTTTCCGAACACTTTTATCCGTCACTAATTTTCAACAGAGTACGAAATAACACCCTAATAAGACTCTGGTAATGTCAGACAATTTAGATTCACGAGATTAAATTATGGTTACTATTCTTACTTTTTGCCCTTTTGACTTCTTAATCATCTAATGAACAATATACATATTCATTCTTAGATCTATATGTACTCGGATATGCAAATGCAATGCATCTCATTGTATTTGTTTGTAACTCCCACCACTATCATTATATATATAATAAACATAGATAAAGTTATATTATCAATCCACCGAATCCAGATTCCGTTTCCTTTCATCAATTAACTTACTATATGCAATGAATTATATATATATATATATATATATATATATATATATATATATATATATATATATATATATATATATATATAACTGTGAGTGACTTTACAGTATTATATATGTCTTTTGCTTATTCTTTGTTAAATATGAAATTAAAAATTCATCACCTTTATCACATTCTTCTATCTCTTTCATTATATATACATAGATATATAACACCCAAACATACATACACATGAACAATTACAGGAAGATTTTTAGGATTCATAATCACCTCATCACCTTGGTCACTTACATCGACAACTTTCACACTCATCAGGAACACGAGAAACCGTCACCATGAACCAACCTCGCCACCACCATGCTCACCTTGCAATCACCACAACTAACCTGTTTTGATTGAATTACATACAAACCAAATACCCCTACCATGAACCGTACACCACCTTTGAAACACTCATCACCATTCATAATAATCGATCACCTTGTGTCTCTTCTCTGAATCAACCACCACAGCTACCATAAGTAACCACCCTCGTCATCACTCTAACCCATAATCGGTTGTCACCAAATCGTAACCACCACCCCACAAATTCATCGACAACCTTCACCACCCTAATCACCAAGATCAACCGGAAACCGTTTATTTATTTATTTTCGAACATAACAAACATCATCACAATTATAACCGCTATCACACATTCCTTGTACATTTCTTTTCCTTTACTCTTGCAACCATGACCACCTCAAAACAACAAGAATCCTCACGTACAAACTTACTTCTGTATATATTTTTCTTCTTCTCTATTCCGATCATCACTCAAACAAAATAGAAACACTGTACATAGATTACTATGTTTGCTACCCTGTGTTTGTTTACCGTTACTATTGCTACTCGCTTGGTTTTGTTAATGTTACTCGAAAACACCTTCGATTCATACTACTACTACTACTACTATTGCGACGAACTGTTGCTTCTGTATTATATCCTGATACAAATCGAAACCACCACCTTTGTTAATTACCACCACACCCAAAGTTTGTTGCTACGTGTAATGTATTCCTATATATTTTCTTTCGAAACCTCCAACTGCTTTTATACAGCTGTACCGACGAGAGCCAAACACACCCTTAAACTCTTCCATTCGATCTCTTAACAAAAATTGATAAAGATGAAAACGTTTAACAAGATGATAGTGATATAACAATAATAGTAACTATGGTTAGTTGATAAAGATAGTTGATGTTAGCTGTTACTCGTTTCCTTGACAAAAACCCACCACCAAAAAGAAAAGCTATCCGTTTTTTGTTTGTATCCCAACATTCATGATGCATAAAGGGAATTATACTTTGGGACGTAATATTTATTTAGTGATTGGGCTGTGAAATGATTTTTTCCAGATGGGGCCGTGATCCTCGTAGCAAAAATTGGGCCGATATCTTCTTTTGCAACTAGGCCATAAATGGTGGTGATGGAAATCGAATTAAAAGTTAAATAAATTTAGTATGTAAGTTAATTAAGAAAAAATAGAAATAGAGGGGTGGTTGGACGTGTTTTGTTTGAGCAGGAGGTCGCGGGTTCGAGTCTGGGCAGTGGCGTTTCTTTTTAATTGCTTGTTCTTCAAAGGTTGTATTCTATTATTGTTATTATTATTATTACTTTTATAAAAAGTATACATTTTAGTATTATTACCATTAAAATTATTATTACTATCATTTTTATAGTTATTATCATTATCGTTATTATTATTATTATTATTATTATTATTATTATTATTATTATTATTATTATTAACATTAATATATTGTAACAAGTATTATTATTAAGTATTATTAGTATTAAGAAGTTTTATCAAAATTAGTTTTTTTTATTGTAAAAATAATACAACCTTCTTATCTTATTATTATCACTATCATTATTAAAATTTTTATATATTTTAGTATTAATATCATTTTTATTATCAATAATAACATTATTATTAGTATTATCATTATTATTAAAAGTATCATTATTATTAATACTAATCCTATTATTAATATTATAACAAATAAATATTAATTACATAAAAATATAATTAATACATATAACATAACTATATAATATTTCAAAAGTATATATAAAATAAATATACTTAGTTAATTAATAAAACCTATAAAATATTAAATATAACAATTATATCACTAATAATAATATGTAAATTTGTTCGAATACAATTATATGTGTTAATATATATCTAAATGATATAGGTTCGTGAATCCGAGGCCAACCCTGCATTGTTTAGTATCGTCGTATGAATATTTTTACTACAAAATATTGGATTGTGAGTTTCATTACTCCCTTTTTAAATGCTTTTGCAATATATATTTTTAGGACTGAGAATACATGCGCTGCTTTTATAAATGTTTTACGAAATAGACACAAGTAAACGAAACTACATTATATGGTTGAATTATCGAAATCGAATATGCCCCTTTTTATTAAGTCTGGTAATCTAAGAATTAGGGAACACACACCCTAATTGACGCGAATCCTAAAGATAGATCTATTGGGCCTAACAAACCCCATCCAAAGTACCGGATGCTTTAGTACTTCGAAATTTATATCATGTCCGAAGGAGGATCCCGGAATGATGGGGATATTTTATATGCATCTTGTAAAGGTCGGTTACCAGGTGTTCAATCCATATGAATGATTTTTGTCTCTATGCATGGGACGTATGTTTATGAGAAATGGAAATATGAAATCTTGTGGTCTATTAAAGTTATGAAATGATTATTTATGATAAACTAATGAACTCACTAACCTTTTGGTTGACACTTGAAAGCATGTTTATTCTCAGGTACGAAAGAAATCTTCTGCTGTGCATTTGCTCATTTTAGAGATATTACTTGGAGTCATTCATGTCATATTTCAAAAGACATTGCATTCGAGTCGTCAAGTTCATCAGAATTATTATTAAGTCAATTATAGTTAGATATATTATGAAATGGTATGCATGCCGTCAACTTTCGATGTAATGATAGATTGTATCTTCAAAAACGAATGCAATGTTTGTAAAATGTATCATATAGAGGTCAAGTACCTCGCGATGTAATCAACTGTTGTGAATCGTTTATAATCTATATGAACTTCATCCGGATGGATTAGGACGGGTCATCACAGTTGGTATTAGAGCGGTGGTCTTAGCGAACCAGGTCTGCATTAGTGTGTATAACTGATAAGTTGTTAGAATACATTAGTGAGTCTGGACTTCGACCGTGTCTGCATGTCAAAAGTTTTGCTTATCATTAGTGTCGAAAATTATTTGCTTATCATCCTTAAAGTCTAGACACGTCTTACTGCCTCTATTGCATAGACTGTGTATAGATAAATTCATATCTTAGCGTGTCTGTTATTGTTACCTTTGTCTGACAGCTTTTGTAGATTTCTCCGTAACTTATGGAATTTTAGTATTATGTATGCATATGTAAATCATGTACTGCAGGGTACTAATCTACATCCTATAATCTATTTCTTATCGAAAATCCTTCATCTGATCGTAATAATGTGCAGGGACTAAGAAAGATTAAGAAGCTGAAACCAGGCGATTTGGTATTGCATGTTGGCAACGGAGTACATGTTGCGGTCGTAGCAATAGGCACTTATGAACTTTTATTACCAAATAGCCTGTATTTAATATTAAATAATTGTTATTATGTCCCTAGTCTAACTAGGAACATTATTTCAGCTGCATGTTTGTATGAATCTGGTTACTCGTATGCTTTTTCTAATGGTATTATTTCAGTTTTCAATAAAGATGTTTTTTATTTTGAGGCACGGCCTCACAATGGCATACATGAAGTTGACATACAAGATTCATCCAATAATAGTTCTATGTATAACATAAACACCAAAAGATCCAAGCATGACCAAAATCAAACTTATCTATGGCATTGTCGTCTTGGTCACATAAACAAGAAACGCATAACCAAACTCCAATATGATGGAATTTTAAAATCAACTAACTCTGAGTCATTTGATGTATATGAATCTTGTTTAAGCGGGAAGATGACAAAGGCACCTTTCTCCGATTCTGGAGAAAGAGCAAAGGATCTTTTGGGACTTATACATACCGATGTATGCGGTCCTTTTAGAACTATGTCAAGAAATGGTGAAAGATACTTCATTACATTTACTGATGATTTCAGTAGATTTGGTTATGTTTACTTATTGAAACATAAACATGAGGCATTTGAAACGTTCAAAGTGTTTCAAAATGAGGTTCAAAATCAGCTAGGCAAAACGATAAAGGTTTTTCGATCAGATCGAGGAGGTGAGTACTTGTGTCAAGAGTTTGACGATCATCTAAAGAATTGTGGAATTGTTTCACAACGCACTCCACCCGGAACACCACAACATTATGGTGTTTTTGAGAGGGAGAATCGAACCCTACTTGATATGGTTCGATCTATGATGAATCATACTTCACTTTCTCCATCCTTCTGGACCTATGCCTTATTATCTGCTGCTCGCATATTAAATATGGTACCAACCAAAAAGGTTAATAAGACACCATACGAGTTATGGCATGGAAAAGTTCCAAATTTATCTTATTTGAAAGTTTGGGGTTGCGAAGCTCATGTTCGACAAGAAACTTCCAATAAACTTGATCTCAGATCTATCAAATGCATTTTTGTGGGATATCCAAAGGATTCTATGGGATATTATTTCTAAAATCCTACCGAGAACAAAGTGTTTGTTTCTAGACACGCTACTTTTCTAGAAAAAGAGTTTCTATTAAATAAAGCAAGTGGGAGTAATGTAGAACTTGAAAAAATTCAAGAACTACAAAATATCACACCTAAAGTTGGCACTAGCTATCAACAAACTGTTGAAGAACCTGAACAATTGGTTGCTCAGGAACCTGAAGTAACACAAGTCATTTTTAGATCTAGTAGACCTCGTCATAGCCCCGAAAGATATGATGAAATTTTCTTGGTGGATGAAAGTGAGCCCACTAACTACAAATATGCTACATTAGATCCTGAATCTAAGAAATGGCATGAAGCCATGAATGACGAGATGCAGTCCATGTATGATAACGAAGTATGGGACTTAGTTGATCTACCTCCTGATAGCAAGGCTGTTGGGAGCAAATGGATTTTCAAGAAGAAAACCGATATGGATGGAAATGTACAAACATTTAAGGCAAGACTAGTGGCGAAAGGTTTCACTCAAACTCATGGTGTTGACTATGATGAAACTTTCTCTCCAGTAGCCATGCTAAAATCAATTAGAATACTCATTGTCATAGCCGCATATTATGACTATGAGATATAGTAAATGGATGTCAAAACTGCATTCCTTAATGGACACTTAAGTGAAGATGTCTATATGGAACAACCAGATGGTTTTGTAAATCCTAAGTATCCTAATAAAGTGTGTAAGCTTAAAAGAGCCATTTATGGATTAAAGCAAGCATCTAGAAGCTGGAATCTTCATTTTGACGAGAAAATAAAAGAGTTTGATTTTATCCAAAATGAAGATGAGCCATGTGTTTACAAAAGGGCTAGTGGGAGCATAGTAGTATTTTTAATCTTATATGTAGATGATATACTACTTATTGGAAATGACATCCCAACTTTACAAAAGGTAAAGTCTTGGCTTGGGAAGTGTTTTCAAATAAAAGACCTTGGCGATGCTGCTTATATTCTAGGAATAAAAATTCATAGAGATAGATCAAAGCGGCTAATCGGTTTGAGCCAAAGTGCATATATTGAAAAGATTCTAAAAAGATTCAAGATGCAAGATTCCAAACGCGGATTTTTGCCAATGTCACATGGTACAATATTGAGCAAGTCTCAAAGTCCTAGCACAAATGATGAGCTTAGACGAATGAATGGAACTCCATATGCTTCTGCAATTGGATCCATTATGTATGCCATGTTATGCACAAGACCAGACGTATCGTATGCTTTGAGCATGACGAGTAGATACCAACAAAATCCAGGTGAAAGCCACTGGATGGCTGTCAAGAACATCCTAAAGTACTTGAGAAGGACTAAAGATATGTTCTTGATTTATAGTGGTGTGGAAGAAGATCTACTGTAAAGTGCTACACAGATGCTAGCTTCCAAACTGATAGAGATGATTCACGATCACAATCTGGATATGTCTTTATCTTGAATGGAGGAGCTATAACTTGGAAAAGTTCTAAACAGAAAGTAGTTGCACAATCTACTACAGAAGCTGAATACATTGTTGCATCGGAGGTAGCACAAGAGGTTGCATGGATGAAAAAGTTCATTGCTGATTTAGGGGTGATGCCAAGCATAGAAGACCTCATTTGCGACAACAATGGTGCTATTGCTCAAGCAAAAGAACCTAGATCGCATCACAGCACCAAACATATCCTTAGGAGATTCCACTATATACGACACATAGTGGGAGACGGAGATGTTTGTATTCGCAAAGTTCACACAGATCAAAACCTTGCTGATCCTTTTACAAAGGCTTTGGCACAATCAAAACACGAGGGTCATGCTCGGTGCATAGGGCTTCGTAATGTTAATGAATGGAATGATTTCTAATTTAGTATTATGATATTTTGGAACATTTATGCAACATTTATATTAAATGATATGATGTATTTGGAGATAATCATACTCATTAATAATTGTTGTGTTCTTTATTAGTATGTTTAAATCCTTGAATAACCCCGTTATTCAAAAACGTCCATAGTCGATCACAACTATGGAAATAGTTGTGAGTTAAGACTAATGTGAATAAGTTGGTTGACTTTCATGAAGATGAAAGTAGAGCAAGGGAGTTGCAACCAAATTTACCTATGTTTATTGAAGAATAAACATTGGACATGACCCGCTTTCAAGATCAATTCATGGATCGATATCATAAGTGATTCTTGAAAATGGTAATATCTTTATATTCTTAGACCGTAGATACATATTGGGTCTTAAGTGTGAGGATTGTTATACTTTGACATAGTTAAACATTGTTCTTTAGCCAGGCAATCATAAAAGCTATTGTTAAGTATAATATGAGATACATGAGAGACGTGTGTAGTCTAGACGGGATTTGTTCCTCTCATCTGGATGAGAGATTGACATCTATGGGCCCCTCGATGATTTAAATTGATTAACATGCATGGCCACGCTCAAACTATATTGATATATTCAATGGTGTTTGTTTTATCATTTTCAATCTTGATCGAGTAACATAATGTATGAGCTAAATATGAGATTGATTGCTATCCATGTCTCATGCTTAACGTGATGTCAGTAACAAAGGGATAACTGATATCTTACCTATATATTGACTTGAAGTTTAAACTTAAGAATCAATAGATGCTCGGAATGACATTTTTCATGTGTTGTTTGGGGCAGTGGCATGTTGCTAGACGTTTACCACTGTCTGTGTTGACATATATTGAATCTTATGCAAGTGGGAAATTGTTGGTTATTAATGCCCAAGACACAACTTATGTTTATACTACTAATAATATGTGAACCTATAGGGTCACACACAAAGAGCAATTAAATACCTAATTAAGTATTTAAATGTGATTTATATATGATCAACTATAATATGAATATGATATTATTATTTACATGAAATAATAATTTGCAATGAAGTAACACTGTATATATATATATGTATATAAATATACACTTATTAATGTTGCAAGTAACATTATTGTGTTATATATTTGTTTGACAAATATGAAAGAACAAATGTAAGTAAAATGTTAAACAAGTGGGTCATGTATTGGACATCTTTACACCCCATTTTTGCACATGGAGATGGTGGAAGTATAATCATGATCGTATACCATCATTTCATCTAGCATTTATGATTAGCTTTTACTTTATGTATTTTTAAGTGTAAGAACACTTATTAAAAGCTAACTAACATACATTTGTTATATACATGTACGTACACTTGAAAGGAGGGAATAGAAGTATTTCTTTCATTTTTCTCTCATGCAAGCAACTCTCAAAAATTAACTTCTAAGTATTTCTTTTAATAGCAAAAGAGTTAGTAGTTAGTGTAAGATAGTTGTATAAGACAATAAGGAACAAGATTGTTCTTCATCTTGTTATTTCACTTATTATTGGTTGATAAGGACTAGCATCCATTTGGTATTGGAACTTTGCTCAAGTGTGGATTACCGATAGAGGAAGGCTACGTTGGCTTCTTAGTATTCTTAGCATCCATAACTTCTCAAGTTCAAAGTCTTCAAAGGTTGTAGTCTTTAAACTCACTATTTATTATTTAGTTTAATTAACAACATGCAATTGGATCTTTGGTGGGGAGTTTTTGAAAGGTTTAAAAATTGTTGTACATGCTTCCGCTGCTAAATAGTTTTATGAAAATTTAATACAAATCCCTTCACTAAATTGATTGATAGTTATTTGATCATCTAATATATGTTGTTTAACTAAATTTATTGTCATATAAATTATTTGATCAACTAAATTGATTCATGGTTAAGTTTATAATGCAATTTAATTGTCTTGCTCTTTCATTGTAGCATCTATACTAGAGACTAAAACTTATAACCTTTACATGTTGAAAGAATATGATTTGAAGAAAGGAGATTGAACAACTTACTCTCTATTTGTGATTATATTGTTGTATTTGTCTCAACATAGCGTTGTTTAGAGAGTGAGAAACATATGGAGGTACCCACAAGAGTATGCAATTTCTCTTCTTCCGTTAAAGAAACATGATCGACCACTGATGTGCGTAGAGGTGTATACGAAATAGTTATATTTTTACTACAAAATACTATTAAATACGATACAATTTCACACAAGTTATTTATTTATTTATAGAATGGATATACCTAAACCTTGCTACAACACTTATAGGCAGTGTACCTAATCGTACAGTAGTGTAGTTTTTAGTAAGTCCGGTTCGTTCCACAGGGAGCTTGCCAAGTTTAACGCTATATTTTTAAAACTATATTTGTAAATATATAAATATAAATAAGTAGTATTATTATTATAAAGGGGGTTTTTACCGTTTAATGACCGGTTTGTCGATTTTAAAACTTAAGTAGCAGTTAAAACCTAATGTAAAATATTAAAAATAAATATAACTTAATTTTAAGCGTAAAGTAAATAACGATAATGAAATTGCGATAAATAAAAGTGCGATAAATAAAATGACGATAAATAAAATTGCGATAATTAAAAACTACGATAATTAAAATGACAATAAATTAAAGTGCGATAATTAAAAGTGCAATTAAATATGAAATAAAGGAATTATGCTTATTTAAACTTCCGTAATCATGATGTTTAACCGGTTGATTTTAGTTTATTACCATGGATTAATTGTCCTTTGTCCTGAATTATTCAATATGTCCACCTGGTTTTTGTCCATAACAGTCCATCAGTCATAAATATAAAGTGCGAGTGTCCTCGTCAAATTATCCTTATATCCGAAGTCAAATATTCCAACTAATTGGGGATTTAAACTATAATTACACCAATTTTCCTTGTATGTAATTCACCCCTGTTTTAATAAGTCCATTAACTATTAATTCATTCCCGTGTCCGGTTAAATGAACGATTATTAGTACTTATAAATATCCCGCCCATCGTGTCCGATCGAGTGTATATGGTTATTTATAGGTACGTCCAATTGTAAATCTTTATATTAAATTAACAAACTATCATTTAATTAAACAAATATAAAGCCCATTAATAGCCCACAGTCTAATTTCCACAAGTGTCGTTCTTTTGTCCAAACCCCAATTATGGTACAAAGCCCAATTACCCAATCTTAATATTTAGCCCAACATCATGATTACTTCGGCTTAAATAAGCATAATAATAACTTAGCTACGAGACATTAATTTAAAAAGGTTGAACATAACTTACAATGATTAATAATAGCGTAGCTTTACACGGACAGAATTTTGACTTACACACTTAAAACATTCGCTAACATACCCTTATTATTAAAATTAAAATTATAATATATATATATATATATATATATATATATATATATATATTACGTTGAGAGATAGAGAAGAGAAAAAGATGTGTTGAGTTCGACCAAAAACTGCGAAATTTATAGATGTGGCCAGACATTTGCTGCCATGCAATCGCATGGATTTTGCACCTCCAGGCCAAGCGATCGCATGGTGACTTTTTACAGCTCACATGCTTTTGTTTGTTTATTTGCCGACGGTTTATATATATAATATAATATATATATATATATATATATATATATATATATATATATATATATATATATATATATATATAATTTTAAGAATTATTTATATATTATATTATATTTATGTGCATAGTTGACTTGTAATTTTTAGTCCGTTGCGTCGAGCATTGAGAGTTGACTCTGGTCCCGGTTCCGGATTTTCGAACGTCCTTGCATACAATTTAATATCTTGTATTTTGCGTTTCGCGTCTTGTACTCTTGTAATTTTGAGACGTTTCTCTTCAATAATTTGAACCACTTGGATTGTATCTTGTACATTTGAGCTTTTCGGTCATTTGCATCTTCAAATCGTCGAATCTATCTTTTGTCTTCACCTTTTATTATTTAAACGATAATTACTTGAAATTAGAATAATTGCAACTAAAAGCTTGTCTTTCTTGAGGGATAATGCTATGAAATATATATTCGTTTTTAGCATTGTCAAATATTCTCACACTTGAGCATTGCTTGTCCTCAAGCAATATAGTCTTGAAATAAAAATACTAGAATCACTTCTTTATTCTTCACACTTTGTACATCAGTGATTTCTATATGGCGGTATGAACAATGATAGTAATGTTGTGGTTTACAGTCCCACATGACTATGAAAATTTAGATCCTTAAGGAAATTGGATCTTTATGAAAACATTTGATCTTTTGAAAATTAAATCTAGCTTTTACCCTAGATAAGTTTTCCGGAATAACCCTTCACCGGTGTTTGCAAATTGTTTTTGTGGGTTTTGTGGGTTTCAGATTTGAAAATTTTAGCTCAAAACTTGCGATTTTGTATCACCCACTTGCTAACCTTGTATTGGAAAAGCAACACGTCCAGTATACTTGCTCCGTATATTACCTTTCGGTAAACTACCGTCCGGTAGTAAAGGAAAGCGTTGAACAAGCAACTGTTAAGGCAATGTCCAGTGACATGCTTTTAATTATGGTCTATAATGTGTCGGATGCAATTACTATCCTTTGTAGGAGCAATAGTAAAGCTCACCCTATAGTTTTTCGGTCTGGCACAAGGTCCTGTCTTTAACCATGCTATGCAACCACCATTCTTACGGTTGACACCCGATTTGGTTCAGGTGACCTAATGAATTCCAGGTGAATTCCTAGAATTTTACGTTCAATGGTAATGAACGCATTGAAAATGGATTTTCAGAAAACAAATCGGTTTGTAATTTGATCAAAATATTTTCTCGTTCAAGCTCGAGTTTAGATATCATCGAATTCCATGAGTTTGATTTCTAAATCTTTAAGGTCAATCTCAAGGATTGAGTAATATCAGTCTTAAAAGCTGATTTTTGATCTTTAAGGAGATTATCCTTTCTGGGGGTCTGATTCATTAGTCTTATCAAGCTAATTTGCACGGCGCCCTCCCCATTTTACGAGACAGATCCTCTCATGGTTAGGATAAGTCTGACCACTTGGCGACCCTGTTTGATGCTGAGGTCCGTGGATTTCCAGTTGATTTTCGAGAAAACTTTTCAAGGTTTTTCGTAGACTCTACAACTGGTCTGGACGACAACTTCCTGACCTAAATCAAGAAGCGCGTGTCTTTTTTGGAAGACTTTACTTCCTTTTAATGATGGAATTGATTCATCGTGTAGATCCATCTTTTCTTTCAAATATATTATAAGAAATTGGGTAAAACTGATAAAATTGTCCAAAACAAAAGTATCTCCAGTTATTTGTACAAAAATATGTGATATATGTTTTAAATAACTTGGTAAATTTTTCCCACACTTGGCTTTTATTTTCCTTTCTTTGCCTTTTTATTGTCCTCTATTCCATTTTAAATGAATTCTAACATTTTGGGTTGTTTCTCAATTTATGTCCTTTCCGAGGTAACAATAATTTCGGTGTTAAAACCTAGTTTTATCATTCATAAATATGTATAAACATGATTTTGAATTCATTTATTTGAAAATTTTGAAAATTTTTACTAGAATTGGGTAGTCAGTATATAAGACTAGGGCTGTTCTTTATTATCAGAGAGCACTAGATTCTAATACAACTACTGCGTTACTAGTATTTTTAATGGTAACCAAGTGTATAAGTCAAAAAATTTTAAAAATCCAAAAGAATTTAACCCCTTCCCACACTTAAGATCTTGCAATGCCCTCATTTGCAAGAAATCAGTAACAATTTAAATTATTGAGGGTGATTAGCGTAGAAAAATGATTAAATTTTACCAAAGTTTCCAAACATATTGGCGTTTGTTTGTTGAATTATAAATGGTGCACATCATTTGTTCATTCCTCTTGTTGTTACATCACATTTGTTTTTCATTTTGTCGTCAAAATTAGTAGCTTTTGCTAAACTTAATGTCAGTCTTTGAAAATGCGTTGTTTTACCCTGTTGTATACAATTGACAATATACATATATACAAATAATAACATGCATGGTAATTTGAAATGGAATTTAAAATCCCACTTTCAAATTAAATATGAAATATTAGTACAACATAATAAAAATGTTAAAACTTACATAAAAGTATCACAATATAATATGTTTAAACATAAATAAATAAAAACAATAAAAAGATAAAAATCACCAACGGGAACTATATCAATCTGGATAGGGGTTCCAGTTCATGTCATCGGGCGGGTTCCATGGTTGGTTATAGGTGTACTGATAGGCCTGGTTAGGGTCGTAGAGAGTAAATGGTGGTCGCATATCGGGCTGGTGTGGAGGATAGTAAGCAGGTCGGGTCGGTACATAGTGATCCTGAGGTGATAGCTGGCTCATGATCTGATGCTGATGATAGTGCCATCTATCATGCTGTCATTGCCTAGAATTTTCGTACACATCCTGGGCATGCCACTGCTCGTATCGACTATGTCTATCCTCGTTTGTCATTTCTACCTCATCTATACGTTGGTAGACGTTAGTCATAGCCTCCATAATGACATCCCTAAGGTCATCTTCTTCCTCCATTTCCTCATCTGAACCTCTCTCTACCTGAGGATGACTACCATCATATGGTACTGCCTGGTTGCGTCTGCTTTTTAATACCTTAGCACCCTGATAGACCTTCAATCCTAAAGTATCATCCTGTTCCCTACATACCATAAGTGAACCCCCTTGATCCCTATCTACACCCAAATACTCTCCAATGAGAGTAACAAAAATACCTCCTCTTATTATTCCCCCGTCCTGTATTCTGGCTACTACTTTGGACAGATAAAAACCAACACAGTAGGGGATATTAACAAAGCTTCTATTGTTTCGAATACACTTAAGGTAAAATAAGTCATGTAAGGTCATCTTCTCCTTGTTTTTACCTCTTTGTGTAATCGAATTAGCTAAAAATCTATGTATAATACGTAGCTCTGCTTTGTTAATATCTAAATAGGTGTGTCTTCCTCCCAGTGAAAAAATATTATAATTTGACATACGCCTCCAGATGGCGTTCGCGTCAAAATTCCTATCTACCCGCTCCCCATGATAAATCAAATTTGTACAATCGGGTAGTAGTAATTCACCAGGAGTGTAAATCTGTAAAGCCCTGGCCATGTCCACCATGGACATTCTATACATCCTACGGCCAAGTATAAATCTAAGAAAACTTCTATCATCTAACCTAACTACATCCACATTAAGTGAAATAGTATTCATAAGCTCAACGCACCACTCTTTATATACAGGCCTACGAATGGTGAATAAACGTTCCCAATCGGGAAAAGAAGAGCTGCCATACCTTTGGATCAGATGCAGTCTAACTGAGTTAACTAGTTGGACCCTTTCCAAAGGCTCCCAATCGATTAACCTCGGCACTTCTACATTTTTCATTACCAGTTTGAATTTGTTACTTTGGTACGTTGGGTAATCTCTCCAACTTCGATCAAATCTCAAATTGGGATGCAACTGTTCTTCATGAATCGTTGGGTGTGCTATTATCGGATGAATCCAAAAAATTACGTAGGCATTAACATATTCTTGTTTTGGATCATAATATGGTACGTGTTGATCAGGTTGTTGTTGTTGTTCCTGTTGTTGCTCTTGTTCAGGTTCTGGTTCATATTGCATTTCTGGTTCAGGTTCTGGAGCAGGTTGCCTAGATGATGATGATGCACCATCAGTATCGGTATTTTTCTGCAAAACACATTAAACACAAAATTTGTGCATCCAAATATGCATTAGTGTTAGCAAAATAACAAATTGAACCAATTACAATAACATGTTCAATCAAAATTAAACTTATACATATTTTCACAATTTTTACAATTCTACACTTTTTCAAATAAGCATATATGAAAATGTTTACAAAGTTCATAAGCATTCAACTTAAATAACATGTTAAAATAACCATTACTAGCAATTAAACAAGTTTCAAATGGCATTTACATCAATTTAATCAAGTTCGTGAATTTTAGACCTAAAAAGTCCACTTTAATTCTCAAAAATCATGTTTAGGATCAAAGTTTGGATCATTTAGCTACCTAAGCATGTTACACTACTTAATTTAGCAATAATTCATGACAAAAATCGGCCATAACCTGTTTATATCAAAAAGTCTCAAATTGCTCAAGAACACAAACCCTAGATTCTAAAAATTTTGAGGTTTTTGGCTTCAAATCATGTTAAATAGCATCAATCTAGGTTATACATGCATAAAATACTAACAATTTAACTCTAATTACACTAAAAATTGACAAGATCAAATTAGGTAAAATATTGGTAATTATCACAAAAACTAAGAAATTTAAGAGTTTAGAGGTGTAATTTTTACCTTCTTGCTAAAAAATCCAAAAAACCGTCGGCAAAATCCATGCGATCACATGGCAGCAAATGTCTGGCCACATCTATAAATTTCGCAGTTTTTGGTCGGACTCAACACATCTTTTCTCTATCTCTCTATCTCTCTATCTCAACGTGATATATATATATATATATATATATATATATATATATATATATATATATATATATATATATATATATATATTATAATTTTAATTTTAATTTTAATTTTAATAATAAGGGTATGTTAGCGAATGTTGTAAGTGTGTAAGTCGAAATTCTGTCCGTGTAACACTACGCTATTATTAATCATTGTAAGTTATGTTCAACCTTTTTAAATTAATGTCTCGTAGCTAAGTTATTATTATGCTTATTTAAGCCAAAGTAATCATGATGTTGGGCTAAATATTAAAGACGGGGTAATTGGGCTTTGTACCATAATTGGGGTTTGGACAAAAGAACGACACTTGTGGAAATTAGACTATGGGCTATTAATGGGCTTTATATTTGTTTAATTAAATGATAGTTTGTTAATTTAATATAAAGATTTACAATTGGACGTACCTATAAATAACCATATACACTCGATCGGACACGATGGGCGGGATATTTATAAGTACTAATAATCGTTCATTTAACCGGACACGGGAATGGATTAATAGTTAATGGATTTATTAAAACAGGGGTGAATTACATACAAGGAAAATTGGTGTAATTATAGTTTAAGTCCCCAATTAGTTTGAATATTTGACTTCGGATATAAGGATAATTTGACGAGGACACTCGCACTTTATATTTATGACTGATGGACTGTTCTGGACAAAAACCAGACGGACATATTAAATAATCCAGGACAAAGGACAATTAACTCATGGTAATAAACTAAAATCAACACGTCAAACATCATGATTACGGAAGTTTAAATAAGCATAATTCCTTTATTTCATATTTAATTGCACTTTTAATTATCGCACTTTAATTTATTGTCATTTTAATTATCGTACTTTTTAATTATCTCAATTTTATTTATTGTCATTTTATTTATCGCATTTTAATTTATCGCACTTTAATTTATTGTCATTTTAATTATCGTACTTTTTAATTATCGCAATTTTATTTATTGTCATTTTATTTATCGCATTTTAATTTATCGCATTTTAATTATTGTCATTTACTTTACACTTTAAATTATGTCTTTTATATATTTAATATTTTACATTAGGTTTTAACTACGACTTAAGTTTTAAAATCGACAAACCGGTCATTAAACGGTAAAAACCCCTTTTATAATAATAATACTACTTATATATATATATATATATATATATATATATATATATATATATATATATATATATATATATATATATTTACAAATATAGTTTTAAAAATATAGCGTTAAACTTGGCTAGCTCCCTGTGGAACGAACCGGACTTACTAAAAACTACACTACTGTGCGATTAGGTACACTGCCTATAAGTGTTGTAGCAAGGTATAGGTATATCCATTCTATAACTAAATAAATAACTTGTGTAAAATTGTATCGTATTTTATAGTAAAAATATAACTATTTCGTATACACCTCTACGCACATCAAGTATTTTTGGCGCCGCTGCCGCGGACTACTAAACACCGGAAGCGAAACGCTATATATATAAAAAAAGATTTTTAATTTACCTTTGTAAATATACGTTTTAAATATTAAAAATACAAAAATATAAAAAGAAAAATAAAATATATATATATTTTTAAGAGTTGTTCAAAATATAAAAAAAAATTAAAAAGTTTATATTTTCTTTTAGTTACAAAAACTAATAGGTAGTTTTTTTAAAAAAAAATATAAGTTTTTATTTATTTTATATAAATACTTTATATATTTATAAAACAGTAAATTTAAAACAGAAAAAATAAAAAAATAAATAAGTAATCGGGCTACACTGTAACAGCCCAATTTGTGAGCTAAATATTTGGGCCATGCGATCGCATGAACCCGAAGGCTAAAACTCATGCAACCGCATGAGTTAGCCTGACACGCCACATCTGAACCTGGTACTGCATTAATTACAGTTATTATTAATTATTATTATTATTAAACCCTAATTAGGGTTTATATTTTATATTAATTAGTTTAGTTTATTTAATTAATTTATAATTTAAGTTTTAATTAGTTTTATTAAATATATAAACTTATTACTTTTATAAAATAAATAATATAAAAATAATATTTTTATTAAAATTGTATTTTTATAACTTTAGTTTTATTTTTATATTTCGTATCCTTTTAATCTTTTATTCGTAAGTTGTATATTTTTTGCTCGTAATTAGTTTGTAATATAGTATTTTGCCGTAGTTATTTTTATTTCTAGATTTTTAGGCTTTGCCGTAAAATCCCTTAAGTGCTTTTTCTTTAGACTAAGAATTAAGTGCTTTAGAATTTTGCGACGCCGTTTTAAGATTTTAGTACTTTTTAAGTTATTGCCGTTTTGGATATAGAAATCCTTTTAAGCTTTAATACCTTTAGACGCAACTTTTAATTCTTTGTTTTTATACTTTTAAGTTTCGACGCGCTACGTTCTTTTTATTATTTTTCGACCTTTTATTTTTCGACATTTTTCGACGCACTCTTTTTCTTTCTTATTTCTCGACGCTCTAGTTTTTTTTTTAGGACATAGAATTTTCTAATTCTTTTCTAAAATTTCTTTAAATTTCAACGAAAAATTATTTTAAGTAGTTAAATTGATAGACATCAAAAATTTTCTGGTTCGTAGTAATAGTTGGATTTGTTAGTGGCGAGTTGTGGGCTTCCGATTTAAAGGGTCCTGGCTACCTGTTACATCTTTTGGCTATTCGAAACGTGGGCAAAAGCAGAAAAGTCTATTAATTTGATAACTTATATAATTTTTATCTTTTATAACTAATAGGATATTCAGTGAATGCACCGAGCAAAATGTTCACCACCTTTTATACGTTCACCACCTGTAACTCGATCAAGACATCTAGCCAATATTGTCGCCGTTGATTTTTCTTTAGAATCGTCATCCAGTCAACCAAGTACTCCAATTCAAATTTCCGATAATCTATTTTTTGAACCCGACCTCACAATTGAGAATTCGGAGGATATTCAGGGACAATTCAGAGATCCTGAACCATTAATCTTTCCTCTGGAACCACCAATCATTCAAACGAAGATTGTCGAGGAACAAACCATTAAATCAGAATCCTCTAGTGATTCAGATTCAACAAATTCAATCATGGAAAATCTGGAATCTCTAAGTATGGAAGACCGAATGAGAGCTAAACGCACTGGCCAAGGTCACGCAATTACTCAACCTGACATAAATGCGCCAGATTATGAAATCAAAGGACAAATTCTACACATGGTAACTAATCAATGCCAATTTAGTGGTGCGCCGAAGGAAGATCCAAATGAACATCTTCGAACCTTTAATAGGATCTGTACTCTATCTAAAATAAGAGAAGTTGAGGATGAACAGATCTATCTCATGTTATTTCCCTGGACTTTAAAGGGAGAAGCCAAAGATTGGTTAGAATCATTACCTGAAGGGGCGATTGATACATGAGACGTTTTAGTTGAAAAATTTATTAAACAATTCTTTCCGGCATCTAAAGCCGTGAGACTTCAAGGAGAAATTGTTACGTTCACACAAAAGCCAAATGAAACTCTATATGAAGCGTGGACAAGATTTGGAAAGTTGTTAAGAGGATGTCTGCAACATGGTTTAGACACTTATCAAATAGTACAAATATTCTACCAATGATGCGACATCACTACAAGAAAAGACATCGATATAGCAGCTAGTGGTTCCATTATGAAGAAAACCGCAACTGAAGCTTACAAAATTATTGATAACACTGCTTCCCACTCACATGAGTGGCACCAAGAAAAAGATATCGTTAGATCATCTAAAGCAGCTAGAGCCTATTCTAGCCATGACTTTGATTCCATTTCTGCAAAGATAGATACTGTCGAGAGATGAATGGAAAAGATGACTAAAGATATTCACTCAAAAAGAATTAGTTGTGAGCAGTGTGGAGGACCACATTTGACAAAAGATTATCTCAGTATTGAACAAACAATGGAACAAAGAGAGAATGTTTCATACATGAACCAAAGGCCTGGAAATAATTATCAGAATAATTATCAACCGCCAAGACCAATCTACAATCAAAACCAGAATTATAACCGAAATGTTTCATACAACAACCAACAAGGTCCTAGTAACCAACAAATATCCAACAATACTTACAATCAGCAAAGACCTATTTTTCAAAACAAACCACCACAACCCGATGATAAAAAGCCAAATTTAGAAGATATGATGTCAAAGCTAGTTGAATCTTAAACGCAGTTTTTCACATCTCAGAAACAAACCAATGAACAAAATGCTCAAGCATTTAGAAATCAACAAGCTTCTATTCAAAATTTGGAACAAGAAGTAAGCAACCTAGTAAGGTTGATAGGTGAAAGAAAACCAGGAAGTCTACCTAGCGATACAAATGCTAACCCCCGGAATGAAACAGCTAAAGCCATTACCACAAGAAGTGGTATTACACTTAAACCACATGAAATACCTGTAATTTCTGATGAAGCTATTCCTATTCCACAAAAATCACAATCTGAGCAAGATAAGGAAACAGAACCGGTAGTTGAAAAGGTTAATGAAGATAACACAGTTAAGGCTAAACCTTATGTTAAACCATACCAACCACCACTTCCTTACCCGAGTAAAATGAGAAAAGAGAGGTTTGAAGCCGAGCAATCCAAATTCTTGGATATGTTTAAACAGATAAATGTCAATCTTCCTTTCATTGATGTGATTTCAGAAATGCCAAGATATGCCAAATTCTTGAAAGATCTAATCACAAATAGAAAGAAAATGAAAGAACTCTCGGCTGTTACAATGGATGTTAATTGTTCTGTAGTACTATTGAATAAGATACCAGAAAAACTTTCAGATCCAGGAAGTTTCACAATTCCATGTTTTCTGAGTAGTCTTAGTTCAATAGAAGCATTGGCAGACCTAGGTGCTAGTATAAATCTAATGACGTATTCACTATACGCTAAACTAGACCTTGGAGATTTGAAACCAACACGAATAAGTATACAACTAGCCGATCGATCAGTAAAATATCCTAGAGGGATAATGGAAAACATGCCAGTTAAAGTTGGTACTTTAGTATTTCCAGTAGATTTTGTTATTCTGGACATGGAAGAAGATTCTCGAGTTCCTCTCATATTAGGAAGACCATTCTTAAACACGGCTAAAGCAATAATAGACGTGTTCGGTAAGAAACTGACCCTAAGTATAGAGGACGAGAGTGTTACCTTTTCAGTTGATAGAGCCATGCAACAATCACAATCTGCAGATGATACATGTTATTATATTCAAACTATAAATTCACATGCATAATTGTTAGAAGAATTTCCAGAATTACAAGGAACAGGAGAATGTTCTTTAGGAGAAGGAACTGAACCAATCAATGAAGCTGAAATGTTAGCTACACTTATGGCTAATGGATATGAACCAACAACAGAAGAAATTCATATGCTAAAAGAAGAAGACAGATATCGATACAAATCATCGATAGAAGAACCACCGACATTAGAGTTAAAGCCACTTCCAAACCATTTGGAATATGCTTATTTACATGGTGAATCTGAATTACCTGTAATAATATCGTCTTCTCTTACTGAAAATGAAAAATCTCAACTCATTTCTGTGCTAAAAGCTCATAAACCAGCTATTGCATGGAAGATTCATGACATTAAAGGCATAAGTCCTTCGTATTGCACACATAAAATCCTTATGGAAGAAGGTCATAAAACGTATGTGCAACGCCAACGAAGACTAAATCCTAATATGCAAAATGTTGTTAAGAAAGAAATTATTAAACTGCTAGATGCATGTTTAATTTATCCAATCTCTGATAGTCCATGGGTAAGCCCAGTTCAATGTGTACCTAAGAAGGGTAGCATGACTGTCATCACAAATGAGAAAAATGAGCTTATTCCTACTAGGACTGTAACAGGATGGCGTGTTTGTATTGATTATAGAAAATTAAATGACGCCACAAGAAAAGATCACTTTCCCTTACCTTTCATTGATCAAATGTTGGAAAGATTAGCCGAAAATAGTTACTATTGTTTTCTTGACGGTTTCTCCGGATACTTTCAAATTCCAATCGCACCCGAGGACCAAGAGAAAACCACGTTCACGTGCCCTTATGGTACTCTTGCTTACAAACGCATGCCATTTGGACTTTGCAATGCCCTGCAACCTTTCAAAGGTGCATGATGGCGATTTTTCACTACATGATAGAAGAATGCATGGAAGTTTTCATGGATGACTTTTCAGTCTTCGGTGATACTTTTGAAACATGTCTAGTTAATCTTGAACGAATGCTTATTAGATGCGAACAATCAAATTTAGTACTTAATTAGGAGAAATGCCATTTCATGGTTAAAGAAGGCATCGTTCTTGGTCATAAAATTTCAAAGGAAGGAATTGAAGTGGATAGAGCTAAAGTAGATGTAATTGCTAAACTTCCATATCCCGCCGATGTTAGAGGAGTTAGGAGTTTTCTAGGGCATGCCAGTTTTTACCGACGTTTCATAAAAGATTTTTCTAAAATTGTCACTCCTATGAATAAACTCCTAGAAAAGGATGCTCCATTCATCTTTTCAGATGAATGCATCAAATCTTTTAATATTCTTAAAGAAAAACTCACTAATGCGCCGATCATGATAACTCCAAATTGGAATCTACCGTTTGAACTTATGTGCGATGCAAGTGATTTTGCAATGGGAGCCGTTTTAGGACAAAGAATTGAAAAACGATTTCAACCTATTTATTACGCTAGTAAGACATTACAAGGAGCACAAACGAATTACACAACTACTGAAAAAGAACTCCTTGCTATTGTCTTTTCTTTTGACAAATTTCTTTCATATCTCGTTCTAGCTAAAACGGTGGTCTATACCGACCATTCTGCTCTTAGACACCTATTTTCAAAACAAGATGCTAAACCATGATTAATTCGTTGGATCTTACTCTTACAAGATTTTGATATTGAGATCCGAGACAAAAAGGGAGCAGAAAATCTCGCCGCTGATCATCTTTCTCGTCTTGAAAATCCTGAATTAGAAGTTCTGAATGAATCGGCCATACAAGATAACTTTCCTGATGAATATCTATTGAAGATAGATTATAGTGAAATTTCATAGTTTGCAGACTATGCAAACTACTTAGTATGTGGATTCCTTAAAAAAAGATTGTCATACCAAAAACGAATGAAATTCTTTAGTGATATAAAACACTATTTTTGGGAAGATCCACATTTGTTTAAAAGTTGTCCCGATGGAATAATATGCCGATGTGTATTCGGAGATGAAGCCAGTAAAATCTTAAACCATTGTCACACAGGACTAACAGGAGGGCATTATGAGCCTCAACTTACAGCAAGAAAAGTCTACGATGCTGGATTCTATTGGCCTACAATTTTCAAAGACGCACACCTTCTTTGCAAATCATGTGATGCATGTCAAAGGGCCAGAAAAATAAGTCAACGTGATGAAATGCCACAAAATGTCATTCAAGTATGTGAAGTATTTGACGTTTGGGGTATTGACTTTATGGGTCCATTTCCAAAATCTCATAATAATCTCTACATTCTCGTTGCCATTGATTATGTATCTAAATGGGCGGAAGCACAAGCTCTTCCAACTAACGATGCACAAGTTGTAGTCAACTTTTTAAAACGTCTTTTTGCTAGGTTCGAAACACCGAAAGCTTTAATAAGTGATCGGGGTACTCATTTTTGTAATAATCAACTTGAGAAAGTTCTCAAAAGATATGGAGTAACTCATAAAGTCTCAACCGCTTATCATCCACAAACAATTGGACAAGTTAAAAATACCAACTGAGCATTAAAACGTATTCTAGAGAAAACCGTAGGATCAAATCCGAAGGAATGGTCCATGAAATTGGAGGATGCACTCTAGGCTTTTAGAACAGCCTACAAAACTCCAATTGGAACCACACCTTTTAGACTCGTTTACGAAAAAGCATGTTACCTTCCAGTAGAAATTGAACACAAAGCATTTTGGGCTTTGAAGACATGTAATCTTGATTTACATGAAGCTGGTCGTCTACGGTTAAGTCAACTAAACGAATTAGAAGAATTAAGACATGAAGCATATGAAAATTCGTTAATCTATAAAGAAATACCGAAGAAATGGCATGATAAAAAAATCAGAAGTTCAAAAGAATTTAAAGAAGGAGACAGAGTTCTTCTTTTCAATTCACGATTCAAGCTATTTCCTGGAAAATTGAAATCAAGATGGTCTGGACCATTCATAGTCAAAAGAGTTTTCCCATACGGAACAATAGAGTTAATAAATTCAAATGGAATTGAATTTAAAGTTAATGGTCACATAGTTAAACATTACATAGATAATCTAATGGAAGTTGAAGATGAAGTTAATCACAATTTTGACACCACAGCTAACTAAGTGTGGGAAGATTCGAATGTTTTTAGGATAATATATGTTTCTGTTAGAGTTAGATATTCTGTTTTCGTGTAGTTTCGAAGAATGGAATCCGAATGGTCTTTCCCTAGCAGACCCTAAATAACTAGTCTTCTCCCCCCATTCTGAATTTTTATTTTTTTAGGTTTTACGAGATGAAGAATTCCTTTGATCTGAACCATGGTCTAATGCTACATGCTATGATTACTAAACGTAATAATGACACCCTTCCGAGTGAACTGGTATCATTCATAAGAGAAAAAATGGATGGAGTAAGGAAAGAACTCAGAAAAGATCATCATAAGATACATTTTGGTAAAGGAAAATCAAAATCCGCAACAAAAAGAAGAGCACGACACCTTGAAAGATGTCATAAATGCGGAAAATGGTCACACGAAGGTAAATGTTTAAATAATCAAACATATTCAAATACCGAATTTGTTACTCTATGCAGAGAAGGACCGTTCATATGTTTAGAAGAAAAGATATTGAAGAATAGAGGTTATGCTTACGTAGCTATGGAAAACCAAATCACACGACTCTCCTATGAGTCGGCTAAAGCAGGTCTCTGAGAATTCTTTCTCACAGGTAAGTATATACAGTTTTTATTTTTATTTTTATTGCTTTTAACCTTTTGATAATAAACGCTGAATCGTTCGCTATAAAGTATTAAATTGGTATTCAATAAAATTAGGTATGCGTAACCGAAATTATTGATATCATACAAAAATTTATTACATCACTGCAAAATTTACCGTTTATTCTTAAGGTATAAATATCTTTAATCAATCAATCCAAAATAATTCAGAAATTCGTCAGGAGTAAAACTAGGTAATATAGCCGAAATTACTTTACCGAAAAGAGGGGCGTATATTTTTGATAATATTTGATTGATTAAAGTGGGATAAAAGACCAAAAAGATTTTTTAATTTTTACTTTGTTTTTTTTTAAAAATTAATATATAAATATTAAATTAATATTATAAGCTTTTTAAAATCAATATATTTAAGTTTGTAAATATTTGAAAAATTGATATTTTAATATAAGTTTGTATGTATAAAAATATTTATAATATGAATTTTTAATTTTATGTATTTTAAATTTAAGTTTGGTGTGAATTTAAAAACAAAAATTTACTTTATTTCATTAAGTTAAAAATGTGATTTCTAAAAATTCGTCGTGAGTTGAAAACTAGGTCGTTGAACCAAAATTGCTTTACCCAAGGGAGGGACGAGAACTTTTATTATCACTATTTTTAATCTTATTGAATTAAAGTATGCCAAAAACATTAAAAAATCCAAAAATCTTTGCTTTTAAAACGACGCTTAAAAAGTAACAAATTTTAAAACTTTGTTGAGAGACGAACTAGGACAATGATCCGAAAAGCCCTCATTCTAAAAGAAACAAATTTTTAAAAATTTATTAATCTAAGTTTTAAAAGTATAAGGTTTTTATATTAAAAAAAAAAATAACAGACCCCATGCGATCACATGGGGTTTCCTCCTAAAATCCATGCAGTCGCATGGAGTGAAAAAACTGGTCAGATCATAAAGGCCACGAACTGGTTCTGTCTTCCCACAAAACACACACATACATACGCAAAATACTCCCAAAAATCACCAATTTTTAACCAAATTCAACCAAATTTCGTCCTACAATCCGCTCTAATCATGCCTAGGTTCGGATTTTTTAGCAAGAAGGTAAAAATTACACCCCTAAACTCTTAAAATTCTTTGTTTTTGTGATAATTACTAATATTTTACCTAATTTGATTTTGTCAATTTTTAGTGTAATTAGAGTTAATTTGTTAGTATTTTATGCATGTATAACCTAGATTGATGCTATTTAACATGATTTGAAGTCAAAAACCTCAAAATTTTTAGAATCTAGTGTTTGTGTTCTTGAGCAATTTGAGACTTTTTGATATAAACAGGTTATGGCCGATTTTTGTCATGAATTATTGCTAAATTAAGTAGTGTAACATGCTTAGGTAGCTAAATGATCCAAACTTTGATCCTAAACATAATTTTTGAGAATTAAAGTGGACTTTTTAGGTCTAAAATTCACGAACTTGATTAAATTGATGTAAATGCCATTTGAAACTTGTTTAATTGCTAGTAATGGTTATTTTAACATGTTATTTAAGTTGAATGCTTATGAACTTTGTAAACATTTTCATATATGCTTATTTGAAAAAGTGTAGAATTGTAAAAATTGTGAAAATATGTATAAGTTTAATTTTGATTGAACATGTTATTGTAATTGGTTCAATTTGTTATTTTGCTAACACTAATGCATATTTGGATGCACAAATTTTGTGTTTAATGTGTTTTGCAGAAAAATACCGATACTGATGGTGCATCATCATCATCTAGGCAACCTGCTCCAGAACCTGAACCAGAAATGCAATATGAACCAGAACCTGAACAAGAGCAACAACAGGAACAACAACAACAACCTGATCAACACGTACCATATTATGATCCAAAACAAGAATATGTTAATGCCTACGTAATTTTTTGGATTCATCCGATAATAGCACACCCAACGATTCATGAAGAACAGTTGCATCCCAATTTGAGATTTGATCGAAGTTGGAGAGATTACCCAACGTACCAAAGTAACAAATTCAAACTGGTAATGAAAAATGTAGAAGTGCCGAGGTTAATCGATTGGGAGCCTTTGGAAAGGGTCCAACTAGTTAACTCAGTTAGACTGCATCTGATCCAAAGGTATGGCAGCTCTTCTTTTCCCGATTGGGAATGTTTATTCACCATTCGTAGGCCTGTATATAAAGAGTGGTGCATTGAGCTTATGAATACTATTTCACTTAATGCGGATGTAGTTAGGTTAGATGATAGAAGTTTTCTTAGATTTATACTTGGCCGTAGGATGTATAGAATGTCCATGGTGGACATGGCCAGGGCTTTACATATTTACACTCCTGGTGAATTACTACTACCCGATTGTACAAATTTGATTTATCATGGGGAGCGGGTAAATAGGAATTTTGACGCGAACGCCATCTGGAGGCGTATGTCAAATTATAATGTTTTTTCGCTGGGAGGAAGACACTCCTATTTAGATATTAACAAAGCAGAGCTATGTATTATACATAGATTTTTAGCTAATTCGATTACACAAAGAGGTAAAAACAAGGAGAAGATGACCTTTTTAGCTAATTTTTAGCTAATAGAAGCTTTGTTAATATCCCTTACTGTGTTGGTTTTTATCTGTCCAAAGTAGTAGCCGGAATACAGGACGGGGAATAATAGGTGGAGGTATTTTTGTTACTCTCATTAGAGAGTATTTGGGTGTAGATAGGGATCAAGGGGGTCCACTTATGGTATGTAGGGAACAGGATGATACTTTAGGATTGAAGGTCTATCAGGGTGCTAAGGTATTAAAAAGCAGACGCAACCAGGCAGTACCATATGATGGTAGTCATCCTCAGGTAGAGAGAGGTTCAGATGAGGAAATGGAGGAAGCAGATGACATTAGGGATGTCATTAGGGAGGCTATGACTGACGTCTACCAGCGTATAGATGAGGTAGAAATGACAAACGAGGATAGACATAGTCGATACGAGCAGTGGCACGCCCAGGATGTGTACGAGCATTCTAGGAAACGACAGCATGATAGATGGCACTATCATCAGCATCAGATCATGAGCCAGCTATCACCTCAGGATCACTACGTACTGACCCGACCTGCTTACTATCCTCCACACTAGCCCGATATGCGACCACCATTTACTCTCTACGACCCTAACCAGGCCTATCAGTACACCTATAACCAACCATGGAACCCGCCCGACGACATGAACTGGAACCCCTATCCAGATTGATATAGTTTCCGTTGGTGATTTTTATCTTTTTATTATTTTTATTTATTTATGTTTAAACATATTATATTGTGATACTTTTATGTAAGTTTTAACATTTTTATTATGTTGTACTAATATTTCATATTTAATTTGAAAGTGAGATTTTAAGTTCCATTTCAAATTACCATGCATGTTATTATTTGTATATATGTATATTGTCAATTGTACAAAACAGGGTAAAACAGCGCATTTTCAAAGACTGGCATTAAGTTCAGCAAAAGCTACTAATTTTGACGACAAAACGAAAAACAAATGTGATGTAACAACAAGACGGAATGAACAAATAATGTGCACCATTTATCACTCAACAAACAAACGCCAATATGTTTGGAAACTTTGGTAAAATTTAATCATTTTTCTACGCTAATCACCCTCAATAATTTAAATTGTTACTGATTTCTTGCAAATGAGGGCATTGCAAGATCTTAAGTATGGGAAGGGGTTAAATTCTTTTGGATTTTTAAAAATTTTTGACTTATACACTTGGTTACCATTAAAAATACTAGTAACGCAGTAGTTGTATTAGAATCTAGTACTCTCTGATAATAAAGAACAGCCATAGTCTTATATACTGACTACCCAATTCTAGTAAAAATTTTCAAAATTTTCAAATAAATGAATTCAAAATCATGTTTATACATATTTATGAACGATAAAACTAGGTGTTAACACCGAAATTATTGTTACCTCGGAAAGGACATAAATTGAGAAACAATCCAAAATGTTAGAATTCATTTAAAATGGAATAGAGGACAATAAAAAGGCAAAGAAAGGAAAATAAAAGCCAAGTGTGGGAAAATTTTACCAAGTTATTTAAAACATATACCACATATTTTTGTACAAATAACTGAAGATACTTTTGTTTTGGACAATTTTATCAGTTTTACCCAATTTCTTATAATATATTTGAAAGAAAAGATGGATCTACACGATGAATCAATTCCATCATTAATAGGAAGTAAAGTCTTCCGAAAAAGACACGCGCTTCTTGATTTAGGTCAGGAAGTTTTCGTCCAGACCAGTTGTAGAGTCTACGAAAAACCTTGAAAAGTTTTCTCGAAAATCAACTGAAAATCCACGGACCTCAGCATCAAACAGGGTCGCCAACTGGTCAGACTTATCCTAACCATGAGAGGATCTGTCTCGTAAAATGGGGAGGGTGCCGTGCAAATTAGCTTGATAAGACTAATGAATCAGACCCCCAAAAAGGATAATCTCCTTAAAGATCAAAAATCAGCTTTTAAGACTGATATTACTCAATCCTTGAGATTGACCTTAAAGATTGAGAATTCAAACTCATAGAATTCGATGATATCTAAACTCGAGCTTGAACGGGAAAATATTTTGATCAAATTACAAACCAATTTGTTTTCTGAAAACCCATTTTCAATGCGTTCATTACCATTGAACGTAAAATCCTAGGAATTCACCTAGAATTCATTAGGTCACCTGAACCAAATCGGGTGTCAACCGTAAGAACGGTGGTTACATAGCATGGTCAAAGACAGGACCTTGTGCCAGACCGAAAAACTATAGGGTGAGCTTTACTATTGCTCCTACAAAGGATAGTAATTACATCCGACACGTTATAGACCATAATTAAAAGTATGTCACGGGACATTGCCTTAACAGTTGCTTGTTCAACGCTTTCCTTTACAACCGGACGGTAGTTTACCGAAAGGTAATATACGGAGCAAGTATACTGGACGTGTTGCTTTCCTAATACAAGGTTACAAGTGGGTGACACAAAACCGCAAGTTTTGAGCTAAAATTTTTAAATCTGAAACCCACAAAACCCACAAAAACAATTTTCAAACACCGGTGAAGGGTTATTCTGGAAAACTTATCTAGGGTAAAAGCTAGATTTAATTTTCAAAAGATCAAATATTTTCATAAAGATTCAATTTCCTTAAGGATCTAAATTTTCATAGTCATGTGGGATTATAAACCACAACGTTACTATCATTATTCATACCGCCATATAGAAATCACTGATGTACAAAGTGTGAAGAATAAAGAAGTGATTCTAGTATTTTTATTTCAATACCATATTGCTTGAGGACAAGCAACGCTCAAGTGTGGGAATATTTGATAATGCTAAAAACGAATATATATTTCATAGCATTATCCCTCAAGAAAGACAAGCTTTTAGTTGCAATTGTTCTAATTTAAAGTAATTATCGTTTAAATAATAAAAGGTGAAGACAAAAGACAGATTCGACGATTTGAAGACGCAAATGACCGAAAAGCTCAAATGTACAAGATATAATCCAAGTGGTTCAAATTATTGATGAGAAACGTCTCAAAATTACAAGAGTACAAGACGCGAAACGCAAAATACAAGATATTAAATTGTATGCAAGGACGTTCAAAAATCTGGAACCGGGACCAGAGTCAACTCTCAACGCTCGACGCAACGGACTAAAAATTACAAGTCAACTATGCACATAAATATAATATAATATTTAAATAATTCTTAAAATTATATATATATATATATATTATATTATATATATAAACCGTCGGCAAATAAACAAACAATAGCATGTGAGCTGTAAAAAGTCACCATGCGATCGCATGGCCTGGAGGTGCAAAATCCATGCGATCGCATGGCAGCAAATGTCTGGCCACATCTATAAATTTCGCAGTTTTTGGTCGAACTCAACACATCTTTTCTCTATCTCTCTATCTCAACATAATATATATATATATATATATATATATATATATATATATATATATATATATATATATATATATATATATTATAATTTTAATTTTAATTTTAATTTTAATTTTAATTTTAATTTTAATTTTAATTTTAATTTTAATTTTAATAATAAGGGTATGTTAGCGAATGTTGTAAGTGTGTAAGTCGAAATTCTGTCCGTGTAACGCTACGCTATTATTAATCATTGTAAGTTATGTTCAACCTTTTTAAATTAATGTCTCGTAGCTAAGTTATTATTATGCTTATTTAAGCCGAAGTAATCATGATATTGGGCTAAATATTAAAGACGGGGTAATTGGGCTTTGTACCATAATTGGGGGTTGGACAAAAGAACGACACTTGTGGAAATTAGACTATGGGCTATTAATGGGCTTTATATTTGTTTAATTAAATGATAGTTTGTTAATTTAATATAAAGATTTAAAATTAGACGTACCTATAAATAACCATATACACTCGATCGGACACGATGGGCGGGATATTTGTAAATATTAATAATCGTTCATTTAACCAGACACGGGAATGGATTAATAATTAATGGATTTATTAAAACAGGGGTGAATTACATACAAGGAAAATTGGTGTAATTATAGTTTAAGTCCCCAATTAGTTTGAATTGACGAGGACACTCGCACTTTATATTTATGACTGATGGACTGTTATGGACAAAAACCAGACGGACATATTGAATAATCCAGGACAAAGGACAATTAACCCATGGTAATAAACTAAAATCAACACGTCAAACATCATGATTACGGAAGTTTAAATAAGCATAATTCCTTTATTTCATATTTAATTGCACTTTTAATTATCGCACTTTAATTTATTGTCATTTTAATTATCATACTTTTTAATTATTGCAATTTTATTTATTGTCATTTTATTTATCGCATTTTAATTTATCGCACTTTAATTTATTGTCATTTTAATTATCGTACTTTTTAATTATCGCAATTTTATTTATTGTCATTTTATTTATCGCATTTTAATTTATCGCATTTTAATTATTGTCATTTACTTTACACTTTAAATTAAGTCTTTTATATATTTAATATTTTACATTAGGTTTTAACTACGACTTAAGTTTTAAAATCGACAAATCGGTCATTAAACGGTAAAAACCCCTTTTATAATAATAATACTATATATATATATATATATATATATATATATATATATATATATATATATATATATATATATATATATATATATATATATATATATATATATATTACAAATATAGTTTTAAAAATATAGCGTTAAACTTGGCTAGCTCCCTGTAGAACGAACCGGACTTACTAAAAACTACACTACTATACGATTAGGTACACTGCCTATAAGTGTTGTAGCAAGGTTTAGGTATATCCATTCTATAAATATATAAATAACTTGGATAAAATCCATGCGATTTTTGGGAGTATTTTGCGTATGTTTGTGTGTGTTTTATGGGAAGACAGAACCAGTTCGTGGCCTTTATGATCTGACCAGTTTTTTCACTCCATGCGACCGCATGGATTTTAGGAGGAAACCCCATGCGATCGCATGGGGTCTGTTATTTTTTTTTAATTTTTATTTTTTTTATATAAAAACCTTATACTTTTAAAACATAGATTAATAAATTTTTGAAAAATTTGTTTCTTTTAGAATGAGGGCGTTTCGGATCGTTGTCCTAGTCCGTCTCTCAACAAAGTTTTAAAATTTGTTACTTTTTAAGCGTCGTTTTAAAAGCAAAGATTTTTGGGTTTTTTTTAATGTTTTTGGCATACTTTAATTCAATAAGATTAAAAATAGTGATAATAAAAGTTCTCGTCCCTCCCTTGAGTAAAGCAATTTCAGTTCAACGACCTAGTTTTCAACTCACGACGAATTTTTAGAAATCACATTTTTAACTTAATGAAATAAAGTAAATTTTTGTTTTTAAATTCACACCAAACTTAAATTTAAAATGCATAAAATTAAAAATTCATATTATAAATATTTTTATACATACAAACTTATATTAAAAATATTAATTTTTCAAATATTTACAAACTTAAATATATTGATTTTAAAAAGTTTATAATATTAATTTAATATTTATATATTAATTTTTTTTTAAAAAACAAAGTAAAAATTAAAAAATCTTTTTGGTCTTTTATCCCACTTTAATCAATCAAATATTATCAAAAATATACGCCCCTTTTTTCAGTAAAGTAATTTCGGCTATATTACCTAGTTTTACTCTTGACGAATTTCTGAATTATTTTGGATTGATTGATTAAAGATATTTATACCTTAAGAATAAACGGTAAATTTCGCAGTGATGTAATAAATTTTTGTATGATATCAATAATTTCGGTTACGCATACCTAATTTTATTGAATACCAATTTAATATTTTATAGTGAACGATTCACCGTTTATTATCAAAAGGTTAGAAGCAATAAAAATAAAAATAAAAACTGTACATACTTACCCGTGAGAAAGAATTCTCAGAGACCTGCTTTACCCGACTCATAGGAGAGTCGTGTGATTTGATTTTCCATAGCTACATAAGCATAACCTCGATTCTTCAATATCTTTTCTTCTAAACATATGAACGGTTCTTCTCTGCATAGAGTAACAAATTCGGTATTTGAATATGTTTGATTATTTTAACATTTACCTTCATGTGACCATTTTCCATATTTATAACATCTTTCAAGGTGTCGTGCTCTTCTCTTTGTTGCGGATTTTGATTTTCCTTTACCAAAATGTGTCTTATGATGATCTTTCCTGAGTTCTTTCCTTACTTCGTCCATTTTGCCTCTTATGAATGATACAAATTCACTCGGAAGGGTGTCATTATTACGTTTAGTAATCATAGCGTGTAGCATTAGACCATGGTTTAGATCAAAGGAATTCTTCATCTCGTAAAACCTAAAAAAATAAAAATTCAGAATGGGGGGAGAAGACTAGTTCTTTAGGGTCTGCCAGGGAAAGACCATTCGGATTCCATTCTCGAGAACTACACGAAAACAGAATATCTAACTCTAACAGAAATATATATTACCCTAAAAAGATTCGAACCTTCCCACACTTAGTTAGCTGTGGTGTCAAAATTGTGATTAACTTCATCTTCAACTTCCATTAAATTATCTATGTAATGTTTAACTCTGTGACCATTAACCTTAAATTCAATCCCATTTGAATTTATTAATTCTACTGTTCCATACGGGAAAACTCTTTTGACTATGAATGGTCCAGACCATCTTGATTTCAATTTTCCAGGAAATAGCTTGAATCGTGAATTGAAAAGAAGAACTCTGTCTCCTTTTTTAAATTCTTTTGAACTTCTGATTCTTTTATCATGCCATTTCTTCGTTCTTTCTTTATAGATTAATGAATTTTCGTATGCTTCATGTCTTAATTCTTCTAATTCATTTAGTTGACTTAACCGTAGACGTCCAGCTTTATGTAAATCAAGATTACATGTCTTCAAAGCCCAAAATGCTTTGTGTTCAATTTCTACTGGAAGATGACATGCTTTTCCGTAAACGAGTTTAAAAGGTGTGGTTCCAATTGGAGTTTTGTAGGTTGTTCTAAAAGCCCAGAGTGCATCTTCCAATTTCATGGACCATTCTTTCGGATTTGATTCTACAGTTTTCTCTAGAATACGTTTTAATGCTCGGTTGGTATTTTCAACTTGTCCACTTGTTTGTGGATGATAAGCGGTTGAGATTTTATGAGTTACTCCATATCTTTTGAGAACTTTCTCAAGTTGATTATTACAAAAATGAGTACCCCGATCACTTATTAAAGCTTTCGGTGTTCCAAACCTTGCAAAAAGATGCTTTAAAAAGTTGACTACAACTCGTGCATCGTTAGTCGGGAGAGCTTGTGCTTCCGTCCATTTAGATACATAATCAATGGCAACGAGAATGTAGAGATTATTATGAGATTTTGGAAATGGACCCATAAAGTTAATACCCCAAATGTCAAATACTTCACATACTTGAATGACATTTTGTGACATTTCATCACGTTGACTTATTTTTCCGGCCCTTTGACAAGCATCACAGGATTTGCAAAGAAGGTGTGCGTCTTTGAAAATTGTAGGCCAATAGAATCCAGCATCGTAAACTTTTCTTGCTGTGAGTTGAGGCCCATAATACCCTCCTGTTGGTCCTGTGTGACAATGGTTTAAGATTTGACTGGCTTCATCCCCGAATACACATCGGCATATTATTCCATCGGGACAACTTTTAAACAAATATGGATCTTCCCAGAAATAGTGTTTTACAACACTAAAGAATTTCTTCCCAGAAATGTGTTGACAATGGTACGACAACCCTTTTTCAAGGAATCCACATACTAAGTAGTTTGCATAGTCTGCAAATCATGGAATTTCATTATAATCTATCTTCAATAGATATTCATCAGGAAAGTTGTCTTGTATAGCCGATTCATTCAGAACTTCTAATTCAGGATTTTCAAGACGAGAAAGATGATCAGCGGCGAGATTTTCTGCTCCCTTTTTATCTCGGATTTCAATGTCGAACTCTTGTAAGAGTAAGATCCAACGGATTAATCGTGGTTTAGCATCTTGTTTTGAAAATAGGTATCTAAGAGCAGAATGGTCGGTATAGACCACCATTTTATTTAGAACGAGATATGAACGAAATTTGTCAAAAGCAAAGACAATAGCAAGGAGTTCTTTTTCAGTAGTTGTGTAATTTGTTTGTGCTCCTTGTAATGTCTTACTTGCGTAATAAATAGGTTGAAATCGTTTTTCAATCCTTTGTCCTAAAACGGCTCCCATTGCAAAATCACTTGCATCGCACATTAGTTTAAATGGTAGATTCCAATTTGGAGTTATCATGATCGGCGCGTTAGTGAGTTTTTCTTTAAGAATATTAAAAAATTTGATGCATTCATCTGAAAAGATGAATGGAGCATCCTTTTCTAGGAGTTTATTCATAGGAGTGGCAATTTTAGAAAAATCTTTTATGAAACATCGGTAAAAACCGGCATGCCCTAGAAAACTCCTAACTCCTCTAACATTGGTGGGATGTGGAAGTTTAGCAATTACATCTACTTTAGCTCTATCCACTTCAATTCCTTCCTTTGAAATTTTATGACCAAGAACGATGCCTTCTTTAACCATGAAATGGCATTTCTCCCAATTAAGTACTAGATTTGATTGTTCGCATCTAATAAGCATTCGTTCAAGATTAACTAGACATGATTCAAAAGTATCACCGAAGACTGAAAAGTCATCCATGAAAACTTCCATGCATTCTTCTATCATGTCGTGAAAAATCGCCATCATGCACCTTTGAAAGGTTGCAGGGGCATTGCAAAGTCCAAATGGCATGCGTTTGTAAGCAAACGTACCATAAGGGCACGTGAACGTGGTTTTCTCTTGGTCCTCGGGTGCGATTGGAATTTGAAAGTATCCAGAGAAACCATCAAGAAAACAATAGTAACTATTTCCGGCTAATCTTTCCAACATTTGATCAATGAAAGGTAAGTGAAAGTGATCTTTTCTTGTGGCGTCATTTAATTTTATATAATCAATACAAACACGCCATCCTATTACAGTCCTAGTAGGAATAAGCTCATTTTTCTCATTTGTGATGACAGTCATGCCACCCTTCTTAGGTACGCGTTGAACTGGGCTTACCCATGGACTATCAGAGATTGGATAAATTAAACCTGCATCTAGTAGTTTAATAATTTCTTTCTTAACAACATCTTGCATATTAGGATTTAGTCTTCGTTGGCGTTGCACATACGTTTTATGACCTTCTTCCATAAGGATTTTATGTGTGCAATACTAAGGACTTATGCCTTTAATGTCATGAATCTTCCATGCAATAGCTGGTTTATGAGCTTTTAGCACAGAAATGAGTTGAGATTTTTCATTTTCAGTAAGAGAAGACGATATTATTACAGGTAATTCAGATTCACCATGTAAATAAGCATATTCCAAATGGTTTGGAAGTGGCTTGAACTCTAATGTCGGTGGTTCTTCTATCGATGATTTGTATCGATATCTGTCTTCTTCTTTTAGCATATGAATTTCTTCTGTTGTTGGTTCATATCTATTAGCCATAAGTGTAGCTAACATTTCAGCTTCATTGATTGGTTCAGTTCCTTCTCCTAAAGAACATTCTCCAGTTCCTTGTAATTATGGAAATTCTTCTAACAATTCTGCATGTGAATTTATAGTTTGAATATAATAACATGTATCATCTGCAGATTGCGGTTATTGCATGGCTCTATCAACTGAAAAGGTAACTGTGACGACCCGGAAATTTCCGACCAAATTTAAACTTTAATCTTTATATTATTCCGACACGATAAGCAAAGTTTGTTAAGTTAAATCTCAAGAATTTTAAACTGTGTTCATACATTCATTATAACCTCGACTAAATTCCGACGATTCACGAACCGTTATATATAAATAGATATGTATATGTATATATATATTATAACTTGAGAATATTAATAAAGTATTAAACGTATAATACTTTACACGAACGTATTTGTTTCAATATGATTTTCGACGAAAAAAAAATATATTAAATGATTGAATTATCAGAAACATTGAATTATGATTACAAGTCTCTGTTGAGAGGTCCACTATGATTTGAGAAAATCTATTCCTCTTAACGATATCCAGAATAATTTGTAAAGCTATTTATAAATAAAAACAAAAAGTGTCATTTACGAAAGTTAGACAAAAGTTAGTGGAGAATTGGTTTCCATAATATTCTATTAATTTAGTTTCAAAAGTACAAAAAACGTTTTCAGTTTAAAAAGAACTTTATTATTAAAACATATATATCTTTTATAAATATCTAGAACCACTTTTGACAACTAATTACTTAACCAGTATGATAAAGATAACGATATTTATATTTTATTTTATTAAATATATATAACGATTTAAATTAATATTATATATATTTATACGCGTATTATACATACATAGTTTTTTATACTTTTACTATACTTTAACTTTACCTTTACTTTACTTTTACTTTACTTTAACTTTAATAATTCATACTTTAATAATTCATACTTTAATAATTTACTTTAATAATTCATACTTTAATAATTCACTTTAATAATTCATACTTTAATAATTCACTTTAATAATTAATACTTTAATAATTCACTTTAATAATTCAAAAATCTGTTATAAATAGAATTCAATAGATTTTATTATTTCATAGAAACTTGAAAATATATTTTTCTAAACTCTCTCAATCGAATTACATATATATATTTTCTTTGTATTATTTCAAGATATTATTAGTATACATAAAATATTACGACGGAGTGCTGTCCGAGTGATTTCAAAATAGTTTTTTTGAATGAGTCGAAGCTAAGGAAATTATGGGTTATAGCTATGGAGGTGATGGGTATGGTTCATGGGTATGCTCGTGAGGTCAATCTAGTGTTTATCATCTCCGTTGCGTCTACGTACTTTCCTGCAATATTGAATCTCAATATTGATACGTTCGTGAATCCGAGGCCAACCTTGCACTTATTAAATGACGTTATATGTATTTTTACTACGAAATACAGTATGGTGAGTTTCATTTGCTCCCTTTTATATATATTTTTGGGACTGAGAATACATGCGCTGTTTTTATAAATGTTTTACGAAATAGGCACAAGTACTAAAACTAATTCTATGTGGGTTTAAACCAGAAATATACCCTTAGCTTGGTAACATTAAACTACTTGTCTATGTACGGTAGGCGCGAATCCTAAAGATAGATCTATTGGGCCTGACAAACCCCATCCTGACTATGGGATGCTTTAGTACTTCGAGGTTATTTTAAACACACCTGATCTGGTGTACTTCAGAGGGTAAAACATGAACGTTAAGGCTTGTTACCGGGTGCCTACAACTTATAGAATACTTTTATACACTTGCGAGTGTACATATATTTATAAACGGAAATCTTGTGGTCTATTAATATATTGAAATGATTGTTATGATAAACGTATGAACTCACCAACCTTTTGGTTGACACTTTAAAGCATGTTTATTCTCAGGTATTAAAGAAATCTTCCGCTGTGCATTAGCTCATTTTAAGGATATTACTTGGAGTCACTCATGGCATACTTTGAAAGACGTTGCATTCGAGTCGTTGAGTTCATCAAGATTAATATTAAGTCAATTATAGTTGGATGTAATATGAAATGGTATGCATGCCGTCAATTTTTGATGTAAAGAAAGTTTGTCTTTTAAAAACGAATGCAATGTTTGTAAAACGTATCATATAGAGGTCAAATACCTCGCGATGTAATCAACTATTGTGAATCGTTTATAATGTATATAAACGGGTCCTTTCAGTTGGTATCAGAGCGGTGGTCTTAGCGAACCAGGTCTGCATTAGTGTGTCTAACTGATAGTCGTTAGGATGCATTAGTGAGTCTGGACTTCGGCCGTGTCTGCATGTCAAAAGTTTTGCTCATCATTTTTGTCGGAAATTATCTGCTTATTATTCTTAGTCTAGACACATCTTATTGCATTGATTACATGAATAGTGTATAGACAAAATTCATATCTTAGCGTATCTGCTAATTCATATCTTAGCGTATCTGTTACTGTAAACTTTGCCTGACATATTCCGTAAATTCCTCCGTAATCTACGAAACCTTTTGCTCTATATAATTAGAATACCACCTGATAGCCAGAAAATCATTTCATATCGAAAAATTCTTTATTCAATCGTACGAAATGGAATTCGTCATTAGTTCAAGTCCCTCGGATTCCGAAATGGAATCCCACTCAAGTTCTGAAAGCAGTGTGACCGGAATGGATCAACCAATTAGTCATCATCTATTCTGGATGAATTGGGGATGGGTTCGTAGCCTCCTTAATAATTGGAGACAAGAAGAAGGTGATCCCTTCCATCCACCACATTGCCCTCTTGGCGAAGAACCTGAAGCACTTACCGGCGAACCTATTCGAAACACCATTTTCTCTCTCATTTCCAGAGTATCTCGTCATGATTATATACTACACCAAATTCTAGATCTTATTTATCCGCTCGTCCGAACTAACAATCACCCCGGTGTAATAGAAGAAGTCAACGAGTTTCGCACTCGGGTAGTGGCTTTGGAGAATATGGTGCAAAGGTTACAAACACCAGCAGCAGCACCAACAACATAACCAGTACCACCATCAACAACATCAACAGTACCATTACCACCACCAACAACAACCGCATCGCAAACCTCAACTTCACAATCTGTCCCATGAGCATCGACGTCATACGCCCTGTAGATACTAAGGAATACCACAACGATGAAGTATTGATTCATAACTTCATTGGGAAAACATTCTATGACGATTATGTAATTTCTAAAGTTTAGAAATTATCTATCCTAGCCTTAACCATAAATTAAGTGAGTTTAATTTAATATTAACTCATTAAATCAATATTACATCTAAAGAAATATACACATATATTTCCATAAAGACTGTAATAAAATTCTTTTGTACAAAATATTAATTGTGACAATTTTTTTTAACGGGTAGGTAATACCCGAGAGATATATAAATTCACAATTAATATATTACATTCTTCGAATCTGATTCAGCAAATCATCCATTATACTCCCTACTTTCATAACAATATACATTCTTTTATAGAATTCAAAATAACCATACTCATTCAAATTCAATTACATATTCTGATTTTGAAATCGCAAAATTTAATTCGAGATATAGCCAAAAATCATCACTCTTAAATCCTTACATCTTTCAAAGCTATACTTTGACTTCAAAACTGTGTTAGAACATCATAGGTATATTAACGATTACAATCTGTGTCCAAACCCTTCAAAATTCCTGAAGACGCTTCAAATAATGAACAATCGAGATGATGATCCAACCACATGTTACCCACAGTATACACCTGAAAAACTCTCGAAACTAAAGTCATAGTTTAACACGTATCCGTGTCAGACTCTTTGGCATTTATCAGCAAAAATGACTTTTCAATTCCTTACCAAAGTAGACAGTTGTGTCACAGCTCCACAAGTCAACTTCGACTTTTCAATTAAAACGGTCTTATTATAATCTCGATATATACGATGCCCTTTCGCCATTGTTACCGGAGAACCATTTATGTCCCATCACATTAGCAATAAACTTACCAACAATTTCACTGATCTTTGATTTTCAGAAAAATCGATATATTCATTAGAACCCTATCATATACTCATCCGCACTTTGTAACAAGAATTGCCATACCAATCACTGAGAATCAGTAATTAGTATTTTGAAATCTTGCAGCATGTCTACATCAACAGTTATATATACATATAACGTCTACCTCCAAGACTTACATACTTCGAATGTGAAGTTTCTGAAAAACACCTAAACTGCGAACTAGTTCTCGAAATTTTAAAAAAATGCTGATGAAGCAGCAGAAACTGTCAACGATCTTAACAGTAAAAAGTTTGATGATAAAAAATAGTGTGTTGGCAAAACACAGAAAAAGAGAAGGTTTGGAACTGAAAAACGGATTGAGCAAAGTATGAAGGAGGCTGTGGACAAATCACAAAGACTAAACCTGCCTTCAAAGAATCCAAATGATTCAGTACTTGCTGAAGTCATTAACGAATACCTTGCTCCTGACTCTAAACCCTTGCGGACAATATCCTTCATCATCCTCTGATATTAGACATTCTAAGATATCATCGTATCTTTCATTATAAATATCATCCATACTTCTGAAGATATTTTTATAATTATTCTTATCTGAAATCATTTACCTCTTCGCGCTATCTGTATTATATCATAAAAGAAACTATTTTAGTTTCTAAATTCTGAAACATTCGAGTTTAAAATAGGAATATTCTTGAAGAAGTGTTGGGAGATGAAGCATGAGTTAGTATAATATAATGACACTTGATCAACGTGATTATATTACAGTAATTCATGCTGAGTTTCTAAATGAAACATGATGATTCACAGATCATAACGTCATCATGTGCTATGTTACACGACTCTTGTATTCTCTTTGATCTCTAAATATCAAGAAAATATTTCTTGATGATTCGGCCTTTTCCGAGGTATTCTGGTAATTTGACAAGTCAAGATCGTGTCATTACAATTTCCTTCCTAGAACATTAACAATGTTCATTCCGAAATTTATATCTGCGAATTCTGGACCATTACAAGCGGTGCTTAATCGCAAGAAGAAGAAATGGAAGGACAAAGCTCCGAACTAGAAATGGGAGTATAAATCATAGCAAATAGAAGAGAGCATTAACTGTGGATGACAATGATTATAGAAGAAGCAAGGACTTTGAAATATAAGGGAAGATATAAAACCCAACAACAACCCAGAAATCACAAACCGTATATATCAATGCATATAGCAATATAAAGACACGGGAGAACTAAAAACACTATAAAACCAAGAGTATAGTAGAAGTAAATAGATTCTTCCGGCAGCGGATGAAAAAGAAGAACGACAGATATGAAAGTGAGCAGTATATCAAGAATCAGCACTGGATGGAGCATATTGACAAATACTTTAAAATATGAGTTAAGGGAGAAAGAATAGAAGGTGTAAGGAAACGAAGATGGTGGATTTATAGTGAAGTACCAGACAGAACAATCAGGACAGATCATCGCATTTAACCAAAGAGGATTCTAATTTCCTTAATTATCGAAGAACCCAAATCTTATGACGAAGATTTCCTCTAAATCTAAAAATCAACCGTGATTACGTCACTGGTTAAAACGAATCTGCATTTATTCATTTCACTCTTTTGTGATAGCTTCACTTATACTCTTCGCGTAATCAAATTGTTTTATCTATATTACTCAATGATTATAAAACTCTATTTATCAACTCATATTCGTCATGAAAACATTTTTATGGTTAGCCATGACGATCTCGATCAAATTTCGGGGATGAAATTTCTTTAACGGGTAGGTACTGTGACGACCCGGAAATTTCCGACCAAATTTAAACTTTAATCTTTATATTATTTCGACACGATAAGCAAAGTTTGTTAAGTTAAATCTCAAGAATTTTAAACTGTGTTCATACATTCATTATAACCTCGACCAGATTCCGACGATTCACGAACCGTTATATATAAATAGATATGTATATGTATATATATTATAACTTGAGAATATTAATAAAGTATTAAACGTATAATACTTTACACGAACGTATTTGTTTCAATATGATTTTTGACGAAAAAAATATATTAAATGATTGAATTATCAGAAACATTGAATTATGATTACAAGTCTCTGTTGAGAGGTCCACTATGATTTGAGAAAATCTATTCCTCTTAACGATATTCAGAATAATTTGTAAAGCTATTTATAAATAAAAACAAAAAGTGTCATTTACGAAAGTTAGACAAAAGTTAGTGGAGAATTGGTTTCCATAATATTCTATTAATTTAGTTTCAAAAGTACAAAAAACATTTTCAGTTTAAAAAGAACTTTATTATTAAAACATATATATCTTTTATAAATATCTAGAACCACTTTTGACAACTCATTACTTAACCAGTATGATAAAGATAATGATATTTATATTTTATTTTATTAAATATATATAACGATTTAAATTAATATTATATATATTTATACGCGTATTATACATACATAGTTTTTTATACTTTTACTATACTTTAACTTTACCTTTACTTTACTTTTACTTTACTTTAACTTTAATAATTTATACTTTAATAATTCATACTTTAATAATTCACTTTAATAATTCATACTTTAATAATTCACTTTAATAATTCATACTTTAATAATTCACTTTAATAATTTATACTTTAATAATTCACTTTAATAATTCAAAAATCTGTTATAAATAGAATTCAATAGGTTTCATTATTTCATAGAAACTTGAAAATATATTTCTCTAAACTCTCTCAATCGAATTACATATATATATTTTCTTTGTATTATTTCAAGATATTATTAGTATACATAAAATATTACGACGGAGTGTTGTCCGAGTGATTTCAAAATAGTTTTTTTGAATGAGTCGAAGCTAAGGAAATTATGGGTTATAGCTATGGAGGTGATGGGTATGGTTCATGGGTATGCTCGTGAGGTCAATCTAGTGTTTATCATCTCCGTTGCGTCTACGTACTTTCCTGCAATATTGAATCTCAATATTGATACGTTCGTGAATCCGAGGCCAACCTTGCACTTATTAAATGACGTTATATGTATTTTTACTACGAAATACAGTATGGTGAGTTTCATTTGCTCCCTTTTATATATATTTTTTGGGATTGAGAATACATGCGCTGTTTTTATAAATGTTTTACGAAATAGGCACAAGTACTAAAACTAATTCTACGTGGGTTTAAACCAGAAATATACCCTTAGCTTGGTAACATTAAACTACTTGTCTATGTACGGTAGGCGCGAATCCTAAAGATAGATCTATTGGGCCTGACAAACCCCATCCTGACTATGGGATGCTTTAGTACTTCGAGGTTATTTTAAACACACCTGATCTGGTGTACTTCAGAGGGTAAAACATGAACGTTAAGGCTTGTTACCGGGTGCCTACAACTTATAGAATACTTTTATACACTTGCGAGTGTACATATATTTATAAACGGAAATCTTGTGGTCTATTAATATATTGAAATGATTGTTATGATAAACCTATGAACTCACCAACCTTTTGGTTGACACTTTAAAGCATGTTTATTCTCAGGTATTAAAGAAATCTTCCGCTGTGCATTAGCTCATTTTAAGGATATTACTTGGAGTCACTCATGGCATACTTTGAAAGACGTTGCATTCGAGTCGTTGAGTTCATCAAGATTAATATTAAGTCAATTATAGTTGGATGTAATATGAAATGGTATGCATGCCGTCAATTTTTGATGTAAAGAAAGTTTGTCTTTTAAAAACGAATGCAATGTTTGTAAAACGTATCATATAGAGGTCAAATACCTCGCGATGTAATCAACTATTGTGAACCGTTTATAATGTATATGAACGGGTCCTTTCAGTTGGTATCAGAGCGGTGGTCTTAGCGAACCAGGTCTGCATTAATGTGTCTAACTGATAGTCGTTAGGATGCATTAGTGAGTCTGGACTTCGACCGTGTCTGCATGTCAAAAGTTTTGCTCATCATTTTTGTCGGAAATTATCTGCTTATCATTCTTAGTCTAGACACATCTTATTGCATTGATTACATGAATAGTGTATAGACAAAATTCATATCTTAGCGTATCTGCTAATTCATATCTTAGCGTATCTGTTACTGTAAACTTTGCCTGACATATTCCGTAAATTCCTCCGTAATCTACGAAACCTTTTGCTCTATATAATTAGAATACCACCTGATAGCCGGAAAATCATTTCATATCGAAAAATTCTTTATTCTATCGTACGAAATGGAATTCGTCATTAGTTCAAGTCCCTCGGATTCCGAAATGGAATCCCACTCAAGTTCTGAAAGCAGTGTGACCGGAATGGATCAACCAATTAGTCATCATCTATTCTGGATGAATTGGGGATGGGTTCGTAGCCTCCTTAATAATTGGAGACAAGAAGAAGGTGATCCCTTCCATCCACCACATTGCCCTCTTGGCGAAGAACCTGAAGCACTTACCGGCGAACCTATTCGAAACACCATTTTCTCTCTCATTTCCAGAGTATCTCGTCATGATTATATACTACACCAAATTCTAGATCTTATTTATCCGCTCGTCCGAACCAACAATCACCCCGGTGTAATAGAAGAAGTCAACGAGTTTCGCACTCGGGTAGTGGCTTTGGAGAATATGGTGCAAAGGTTACAAACACCAGCAGCAGCACCAACAACATAACCAGTACCACCATCAACAACATCAACAGTACCATTACCACCACCAACAACAACCGCATCGCAAACCTCAACTTCACAATCTGTCCCATGAGCATCGACGTCATACGCCCTGTAGATACTAAGGAATACCACAACGATGAAGTATTGATTCATAACTTCATTGGGAAAACATTCTATGACGATTATGTAATTTCTAAAGTTTAGAAATTATCTATCCTAGCCTTAACCATAAATTAAGTGAGTTTAATTTAATATTAACTCATTAAATCAATATTACATCTGAAGATATATACACATATATTTCCATAAAGACTGTAATAAAATTCTTTTGTACAAAATATTAATTGTGACATTTTTTTTAACGGGTAGGTAATACCCGAGAGATATATAAATTCACAATTAATATATTACATTCTTCGAATCTGATTCAGCAAATCATCCATTATACTCCCTACTTTCACAACAATATACATTCTTTTATAGAATTCAAAATAACCATACTCATTCAAATTCAATTACATATTCTGATTTTGAAATCGCAAAATTTAATTCGAGATATAGCCAAAAATCATCACTCTTAAATCCTTACATCTTTCAAAGCTATACTTTGACTTCAAAACTGTGTTAGAACATCATAGGTATATTAACGATTACAATCTGTGTCCAAACCCTTCAAAATTCCTGAAGACGCTTCAAATAATGAACAATCGAGATGATGATCCAACCACATGTTACCCACAGTATACACCTGAAAAACTCTCGAAACTAAAGTCATAGTTTAACACGTATCCGTGTCAGACTCTTTGGCATTTATCAGCAAAAATGACTTTTCAATTCCTTACCAAAGTAGACAGTTGTGTCACAGCTCCACAAGTCAACTTCGACTTTTCAATTAAAACGGTCTTATTATAATCTCGATATATACGATGCCCTTTCGCCATTGTTACCGGAGAACCGTTTATGTCCCATCACATTAGCAATAAACTTACCAACAATTTCACTGATCTTTGATTTTCAGAAAAATCGATATATTCATTAGAACCCTATCATATACTCATCCGCACTTTGTAACAAGAATTGCCATACCAATCACTGAGAATCAGTAATTAGTATTTTGAAATCTTGCAGCATGTCTACATCAACAGTTATATATACATATAACGTCTACCTCCAAGACTTACATATTTCGAATGTGAAGTTTCTGAAAAACACCTAAACTGCGAACTAGTTCTCGAAATTTTAAAAAAATGCTGATGAAGCAGCAGAAACTGTCAACGATCTTAACAGTAAAAAGTTTGATGATAAAAAATAGTGTGTTGGCAAAACACATAAAAAGAGAAGGTTTGGAACTGAAAAACGGATTGAGCAAAGTATGAAGGAGGCTGTGGACAAATCACAAAGACTAAACCTGCCTTCAAAGAATCCAAATGATTCAGTACTTGCTGAAGTCATTAACGAATACCTTGCTCCTGACTCTAAACCCTTGCGGACAATATCCTTCATCATCCTCTGATATTAGACATTCTAAGATATCATCGTATCTTTCATTATAAATATCATCCATACTTCTGAAGATATTTTTATAATTATTCTTATCTGAAATCATTTACCTCTTCGCGCTATCTGTATTATATCATAAAAGAAACTATTTTAGTTTCTAAATTCTGAAACATTCGAGTTTAAAATAGGAATATTCTTGAAGAAGTGTTGGGAGATGAAGCATGAGTTAGTATAATATAATGACACTTGATCAACGTGATTATATTACAGTAATTCATGCTGAGTTTCTAAATGAAACATGATGATTCACAGATCATAACGTCATCATGTGCTATGTTACACGACTCTTGTATTCTCTTTGATCTCTAAATATCAAGAAAATATTTCTTGATGATTCGGCCTTTTCCGAGGTATTCTGGTAATTTGACAAGTCAAGATCGTGTCATTACAATTTCCTTCCTAGTACATTAACAATGTTCATTCCGAAATTTATATCTGCGAATTCTGGACCATTACAAGCGGTGCTTAATCGCAAGAAGAAGAAACGGAAGGACAAAGCTCCGAACTAGAAATGGGAGTATAAATCATAGCAAATAGAAGAGAGCATTAACTGTAGATGACAATGATTATAGAAGAAGCAAGGACTTTGAAATATAAGGGAAGATATAAAACCCAACAACAACCCAGAAATCACAAACCGTATATATCAATGCATATAGCAATATAAAGACATGGGAGAACTAAAAACACTATAAAACCAAGAGTATAGTAGAAGTAAATAGATTCTTCCGGCAGCAGATGAAAAAGAAGAACGACAGATATGAAAGTGAGGAGTATATCAAGAATCAGCACTGGATGGAGCATATTGACAAATACTTTAAAATATGAGTTAAGGGAGAAAGAATAGAAGGTGTAAGGAAACGAAGATGGTGGATTTATAGTGAAGTACCAGACAGAACAATCAGGACAGATCATCGCATTTAACCAAAGAGGATTCTAATTTCCTTAATTATCGAAGAACCCAAATCTTATGACGAAGATTTCCTCTAAATCTGAAAATCAACCGTGATTACGTCACTGGTTAAAACGAATCTGCATTTATTCATTTCACTCTTTTGTGATAGCTTCACTTATACTCTTCGCGTAATCAAATTGTTTTATCTATATTACTCAATGATTATAAAACTCTATTTATCAACTCATATTCGTCATGAAAACATTTTTATGGTTAGCCATGACGATCTCGATCAAATTTCGGGGACGAAATTTCTTTAACGGGTAGGTACTGTGACGACCCGGAAATTTCCGACCAAATTTAAACTTTAATCTTTATATTATTCCGACACGATAAGCAAAGTTTGTTAAGTTAAATCTCAAGAATTTTAAACTGTGTTCATACATTCATTATAACCTCGACCAAATTCCGACGATTCACGAACCGTTATATATAAATAGATATGTATATGTATATATATATTATAACTTGAGAATATTAATAAAGTATTAAACGTATAATACTTTACACGAACGTATTTGTTTCAATATGATTTTCGACGAAAAAAATATATTAAATGATTGAATTATCAGAAACATTGAATTATGATTACAAGTCTCTGTTGAGAGGTCCACTATGATTTGAGAAAATCTATTCCTCTTAACGATATTCAGAATAATTTGTAAAGCTATTTATAAATAAAAACAAAAAGTGTCATTTACGAAAGTTAGACAAAAGTTAGTGGAGAATTGGTTTCCATAATATTCTATTAATTTAGTTTCAAAAGTACAAAAAACATTTTCAGTTTAAAAAGAACTTTATTATTAAAATATATATATCTTTTATAAATATCTAGAACCACTTTTGACAACTCATTACTTAACCAGTATGATAAAGATAATGATATTTATATTTTATTTTATTAAATATATATAACGATTTAAATTAATATTATATATATTTATACGCGTATTATACATACATAGTTTTTTATACTTTTACTATACTTTAACTTTACCTTTACTTTACTTTTACTTTACTTTAACTTTAATAATTTATACTTTAATAATTCATACTTTAATAATTCACTTTAATAATTCATACTTTAATAATTCACTTTAATAATTCATACTTTAATAATTCACTTTAATAATTCAAAAATCTGTTATAAATAGAATTTAATAGGTTTCATTATTTCATAGAAACTTGAAAATATATTTCTCTAAACTCTCTCAATCGAATTACATATATATATTTTCTTTGTATTATTTCAAGATATTATTAGTATACATAAAATATTACGACGGAGTGCTGTCCGAGTGATTTCAAAATAGTTTTTTTGAATGAGTCGATGCTAAGGAAATTATGGGTTATAGCTATGGAGGTGATGGGTATGGTTCATGGGTATGCTCGTGAGGTCAATCTAGTGTTTATCATCTCCGTTGCGTCTACGTACTTTCCTACAATATTGAATCTCAATATTGATACGTTCGTGAATCCGAGGCCAACCTTGCACTTATTAAATGACGTTATATGTATTTTTACTACGAAATACAGTATGGTGAGTTTCATTTGCTCCCTTTTATATATATTTTTTGGGACTGAGAATACATGCGCTGTTTTTATAAATGTTTTACGAAATAGGCACAAGTACTAAAACTAATTCTACGTGGGTTTAAACCAGAAATATACCCTTAGCTTGGTAACATTAAACTACTTGTCTATGTACGGTAGGCGCGAATCCTAAAGATAGATATATTGGGCCTGACAAACCCCATCCTGACTATGGGATGCTTTAGTACTTCGAGGTTATTTTAAACACACCTGATCTGGTGTACTTCAGAGGGTAAAACATGAACGTTAAGGCTTGTTACCGGGTGCCTACAACTTATAGAATACTTTTATACACTTGCGAGTGTACATATATTTATAAACGGAAATCTTGTGGTCTATTAATATATTGAAATGATTGTTATGATAAACCTATGAACTCACCAACCTTTTGGTTGACACTTTAAAGCATGTTTATTCTCAGGTATTAAAGAAATCTTCCGTTGTGCATTAGCTCATTTTAAGGATATTACTTGGAGTCATTCATGGCATGCTTTGAAAGACGTTGCATTCGAGTCGTTGAGTTCATCAAGATTAATATTAAGTCAATTATAGTTGGATGTAATATGAAATGGTATGCATGCCGTCAATTTTTGATGTAAAGAAAGTTTGTCTTTTAAAAACGAATGCAATGTTTGTAAAACGTATCATATAGAGGTCAAATACCTCGCGATGTAATCAACTATTGTGAATCGTTTATAATGTATATGAACGGTTCCTTTCAGTAACACTCTCGTCCTCTATACTTAGGGTCAGTTTCTTACCGAACAAGTCTATTATTGCTTTAGTCGTGTTTAAGAATGGTCTTCCTAATATTAGAGGAACTCGAGAATCTTCTTCCATATCCAGAATAACAAAATCTACTGGAAATACTAAAGTACTAACTTTAACTAGCATGTTTTCCATTATCCCTCTAGGATATTTTACTGATCGATCGGCTAGTTTTATACTTATTCGTGTTGGTTTCAATTCTCCAAGGTCTAGTTTAGCGTATAGTGAATACGGCATTAGATTTATACTAGCACCTAGGTCTGCCAATGCTTCTGTTGAACTAAGACTACCCAGAAAACATAAAATTGTGAAACTTCCTGGATCTGAAAGTTTTTCTGGTATCTTATTCAATATTACTGCAGAACAATTAGCATTCATTGTAACAGCCGAGAGTTCTTCCATTTTCTTTCTATTTGTGATTAGATCTTTCAAGAATTTGGCATATCTTGGCATTCCTGAAATCACATCAATGAAAGAAAGATTGACATTTATCTGATTAAACATATCCAAGAATTTGGATTGCTCGGCTTCAAGTCTCTCTTTTCTCATTTTACTCGGGTAAGGAAGTGGTGGTTGGTATAGTTTAACATAAGGTTTAGCCTTAACTGTGTTATCTTCATTAACCTTTTCAACTACCGGTTCTGTTTCCTTATCTTGCTCAGATTGTGGTTTTTGTGGAATAGGAATAGCGTCATTAGAAATTACAGGTATTTCAGGTGATTTAAGTGTAATACCACTTCTTGTGGTAATGGCTTTAGCTGTTTCATTCCGGGGGTTAGCATTTGTATCGCTAGGTAGATTTCCCAGTTTTCTTTCACCTATCAACCTTGCTAGGTTGCTTACTTCTTGTTCCAAATTTTGAATAGAAGCTTGTTGATTTCTAAATGCTTGAGCATTTTGTTCATTGGTTTGTTTTTGAGATGTGAAAAACTGCGTTTGAGATTCAACTAGCTTCGACATCATATCTTCTAAATTTGGCTTTTTATCATCGGGTTGTGGTGGTTTGTTTTGAAAAATAGGTCTTTGCTGATTGTAAGTATTGTTGGATATTTGTTGGTTACTAGGACCTTGTTGGTTGTTGTATGGAACATTTCGGTTATAATTCTGGTTTTAATTGTAGATTGGTCTTGGCGGTTGATAATTATTCTGATAATTATTTCCAGGCCTTTGGTTCATGTATGAAACATTCTCTCTTTGTTCCATTGTTTGTTCAATACTGAGACAATCTTTTGTCAAATGTGGTCCTCCACACTGCTCACAACTAATTCTTATTGAGTGAATATCTTTAGTCATCATTTCCATTCGTCTCTCGACAGCATCTATCTTTGCCGAAATGGAATCAAAGTCATGGCTAGAATCGGCTCTAGCTGCTTTAAATGATCTAACGATATCTTTTTCTTGGTGCCACTCATGTGAGTGGGAAGCAGTGTTATCAATAATTTTGTAAGCTTCAGTTGTGGTTTTCTTCATAATGGAACCACCAGCTGCTATATCGATGTCTTTTCTTGTAGTGATGTCGCATCCTTGGTAGAATATTTGTACTATTTGATAAGTGTCTAAACCATGTTGCGGACATCCTCTTAACAACTTTCCAAATCTTGTCCACGCTTCATATAGAGTTTCATTTGGCTTTTGTGTAAACGTAACAATTTCTCCTTGAAGTCTCACGGCTTTAGATGCCGGAAAGAATTGTTTAAGAAATTTTTCAACTAAAACGTCCCATATATCAATCGCCCCTTCAGGTAATGATTCTAACCAATCTTTGGCTTCTCCCTTTAAAGTCCAGGGAAATAACATGAGATAGATCTGTTCATCCTCAACTTCTCTTATTTTAAATAGAGTACAGATCCTATTAAAGGTTCGAAGATGTTCATTTGGATCTTCCTTCGGCGCACCACTAAATTGGCATTGATTAGTTACCATATGTAGAATTTGTCCTTTGATTTCATAATCTGGGCATTTATGTCAGGTTGAGTAATTGCGTGACCTGGGCCAGTGCATTTAGCTCTCATTCGGTCTTCCATACTTAGAGGTTCCAGATTTTCCATGATTGAATTTGTTGAGTCTGAATCACTAGAGGATTCTGATTTAATGGTTTGTTCCTCGACAATCTCTGTTTGAATGATTGGTGATTCCGGAAGAAAGATTAATGGTTCAGGATCTCTGAATTGTCCCTGAATATCCTCCGGATTCTCAATTGTGAGGTCGGGTTCAAAAAATGGATTATCGGAAATTTGAATTGGAGTACTTGGTTGACTGGATGACGATTCTAAAGAAAAATCAACGGCGACAATATTGGCTAGATGTCTTGATCGAGTTACAGGTGGTGAACGTATAAAAGGTGGTGAACGTTTTGCTCGGTGCATTCACTGAATATCCTATTAGTTATAAAAGATAAAAATTAAAAAAGTTATCAAATTAATAGACTTTTCTACTTTTGCCCACGTTTCGAATAGCCAAAAGATGTAGCAGGTAGCCAGGAACCTTTAAATCAGAAGCCCATAATTTGCCACTAACAAATCCAACTATTACTACGAACCAGAAAATTTTGGATGTCTATCGATTTAACCACTTAAAATAATTTTTCGTTGAAATTTAAAGAAATTTTAGAGAAGAATTAGTGTGACGATCGCTCCAAATCCATAGGGACGAACACGTCATTCATCGATTTCATTGCGAGGTATTTGACCTCTATATGATACGTTTTGTAAACATTGCATTCTTTTGAAAAGGCACACCATAAATGAATATTTAAATCAAAGGTTTTCGACATCTGATGATTTCTACATATAGACAATCACCGTAAATAATAGTTTACAATAGTAATTCCGTTGATAATGCAGTCAAAATAAGATACATGGTGATGATTTGGTGAATGCAACGTTTCCTTGATAAATATTCCATGTAAGACTCCATGCACATAGCTTGTCTAACATATAAGCAAACAGCGGAAGACTTCTAGGGAACCTAAGAATAAACATGCTAACAAGTGTCAACACAAAGGTTAGTGAGTTCATAGTTTTAGTGTTTCGCATAATCTATATATAAAGGTGGATCACAAGATTTCAGTTGTTTCATCCAGAAATGTTTATCAATATATTCTACAAGATTGAGCACCCTGGTAACTAAACTTAACGTATATATAATTTATACCCTTTGTATAAGCATCTTAATAATACACGCAAACCAACGTGTACGCTTCTCAAATAGCATACGTCCGTTAAAAGGCTAGTGCTCTAGCTCGGACGGGGATATCAAGCCCTATGGATCGATATACTACTACTCGCACCCACCAGTTCTTATAACCGGCAGTTACTAGTTACCAAAGCTAAGGGATTTTCGGTTTAAACTCAGTGTAGAATTTAGTATGTACTTGTATCCATTGTGTTTAAAATAAAGTGCATGTATTCTCAGCCCAAAAATATATATTGCAAAATCATTTAAAAGGGGAGCAAATGAAACTCACCTTAGCAGCACATAAGGTCATTCATCAAAAAGTGACCGTAACTCAGAATGCAAGATTAACCGTAGATCTCAACCTAGAGAACATATGTTGGTCAATACATGTCTAATAAACTAGGTTGGGTTATAGTGTATCACAATCCTAATGCTCGAGATCGACATACAAAAGTTATCAAAAGTCATTTCAAAAAGTCAATTTTGACAATTGTTCAACAAAACGAGACGTGCCTTATATAAGGATTCATTTACTTGGCTAGTAGTATTTTATCAATCTCATAAACAGGTTGTTCAAATATTAATTGCAGATTCAAAAGCAATTCCAATTAACGTCAATTATAATTCAGTTGACCATATCTTTTGATTCGTTCATCGAAATTACGCGATTTCTAAATGAAAAGTTATTGATTTTTCGCCAGCTTTCCGAAAACATGTATATCATATACCTTTTACCAGTAATATATGTATTTAATTCGTGATTCATTATAAACTGTTTAACGACGAAATTTAGCATACAAGCATGTATAAATATATACTCGAGCACTAGACATGTATACACTATTAATATATAAAAGATAAGATATGAATGCTCACGTATCAATATTGAGATTCAATATTGTAGGAAAGTACGTAGACACAACAGAGATGATAAATACTAGGTTTGACTTGCGAACAATACCCATGAACATTACCCACAACCTCAATAGCTATAACCCATAATTTCCTTTGTTCTATCCCGTTTGAAGCTTGTTTTGAAAGTGACACGCTCATGACCTCGTCGTAATATTTTATGTATAATATTACTAAAAATATTAAGATTAATAATAATAATAATCTTAATAATATAATAATAATAATAATAATAATAATAATAATAATAATAATAATAATAAATAAATACTTACGGAGTAATATGTGTAAAAAAACATGCGCAAGAAACCTGGTATTTATAGCCATAATTCCTGATTCTGATGCCCATGCGATCGCATGGGTTTTATGCCTATTTCTCATGCGATCGCATGGCCGTCAGATTCAGCTCACATATTTTTTTGTTTTCTTGTTTGTCGACATAATTAAATATAATATATATAATATATATAATTTAAATAATTAATTATATATTATATTAAATTCATGCGCATAGTTGACTTGTAATTTTTGTTCCGATGACTCGTATGTTGTCACTCGACTTATGTCCCAGTTCCGGTTTCTCGAACGCATTTTCGTACGCTTAGAAAACTCGCAATTTACGTTTTGTGACTCGTACTTTTGTCAAAATATAGTCTTAAATTATCAATAAACTATATCATTCAAAGTGTATCTTAAACTTTTGAGTGTTTTGGTCATTTACTTCTATAAATCATTGTCTCGCTATTTGTTAATATATATATATATATAATAACAAATCGTTTTATGACCAAGTTAATATATAATTTCAACATTCATAAACACGTTTTAAATATACGTCGTAAGTTATTCATACAATTAATATTCCAACTTATCATATATATTCAAATAAATATTTAAACCAATAAGTTTAATGTACGGTATCAAAAAAATTAATACATTGTTACGTTTTCAAGTTATAGTATATATATATATATGTGTATCTATATACATATAATTATTCGCGAATCGTCGAGAACAACCGAAAGGTATTTGAATATATGAAAATAGTTCAAAAATTTTGAGATTCAGTTTTACAGACTTTGTTTATCGTGTCGAAAATGTTACTCATACAAAGATTAAGTTTAAATTTGGTCAGAAATTTTCGGGTCATCACAGTACCTACCCGTTAAAGAAATTTCGTCCCGAAATTTGAGTGAGGTCGTCATGACTAACAATAAAAATGTTTTCATGCCGTATATGTGTTGATAAATAGAGTTTTATCACCGTTGAATAATATGGATAAAACAATCCGATTATTCGAAGCGTATGAGAGAAGTCATCGTAAAAGAGTGAAATGGATAAAAGAGATTCGTCTTAACTCTTGATGTATTAACGATTGATTTCCGTAATTTAAGGAATAGAAAATCTTCATAATCTAAATAAGATTTGATTCTTCGGAATTTAAGGAAATTAAGATTTCTTTTGATTAAATGCGTAATTTACCTCGATTGCTATGTTTGATATTTCGTTATAAATTGACCTCTTCCGTTTCATTATTTTTATCACTCTTACATCTTCTTCCTCATTTCCTATTTTTAAAAGATTGTAAAAATGCTTCATCCAGTTCTGATTCTTGATATACTCCTAACTTTCATATCTGTCATTCTTCTTTTTCATCTACCACCGGAGGAAGTTATTTTCTTCTACCATTGCCTTGGGGTTATAGTGTTTTTCATTCTCCCGTGTCTTTATATTGCTATACGCATTGATATACACGGTTTGTAATTTCTGGGTGGTTGTTGGGTTTTATATCTTCCCTTATATTTCGATGTCTCTGCTTCTGTCTTTCCATAATCATTGACATCCATAGTTAATACTCTCTCCAATTTACTGTGATTTATATATACTCCCATTGATATTTTGAAGCTTCATACTTTTATTTTATCTTCCCGACTTTAAATCAAGCGAATAATGGTCCAGAATTCGTAGGTATGAATTTTGGAATGAACATAATTAATGTTTTAAAAAAAACGGTAATAGCACAATCTGACTTGTCAAATTACCAAAATACCTCGAAAAAGACCGAATCATTAAGAAAATATTTTCTTAATAGTTTAGAGGTTAAATAGAATGAAAGAGTTATGTAACATGGTTTATAATGAGGGTATGATCTGTGAACCTTTATCACGTTCCATTAGAAACTCAGCATGACTTACTGTAATATAATCACGTTGATCAAGTGTCATTATATTATACTAACTCATGCTTCAGTTCCCAACACCACTTCAAAAATATTCATATTTTAAACTCGAAGGTTTCAGAATTTAGAAACTAAAATAGTTTCTTTTATGATGTTACACAGATATCGCAAGGAGAAAATTGATTTCCGATAAGAATGATTATGGAATTATCTCCAGAAATATGGAGGATATTTATAATGAAAGATACGATGATATCTTAGAATTTCTAATATCAGAGGATGATGAAGAATATTGTCCGCAAGGGTTTAGATTCGGAAGCAAGGTATTCGTTAATGGCTTCAGCAGATACTGAATAATTTGGATTCTTTGAAGGCAAGTTTAGTCTTTGTGATTTATCCACAGCCTCCTTCATACTTTGCTCAATCCGTTTTCCAGTTCCAAACCTTCTCTTTTTCTGAGCTTTGCCAACACACTATTCTTTATCATCAAACTTTTGGCTGTTAAGGTCGTTTACAGTTTTTGCTACTTCATCAGCATTCAAAGTCATCATAACCGAATAGTTGGTTATCAATCCGAGGTGTTTTCAAAAGTTTGAAGGGTTTGCATGAAGATTGTAATTGTCAAGATGCATATGATGTTCTAGAATTTTGAACGATACAATTTTTTTTTCTTTTTTTTTCTGGGTTTATGAATAGAAGTGATGTTCTAGCACAGTTTTGAAGTCAAAGTATAGCATTTGAAAGATGTAAGAATCTAAGAGTGATGTTTTCTGTTAAATCTTGGCTTGGATTCTGATTTTTCAAAATCAGAATATGTAATTGAATTTGTATGGAAATGATTGTATATCGCTGTGAGCATAGTTAATAATTTTTGAATCAAAGTTGAAGAATGTACAGTATAACATATTAATTGAGAACTTATATATTTCCCGAGTATTACCTACCCGTTAAAGATTTCACAATTAATACTTTGTACAAAAGAATTTTTTTATTACCGTCTTTATGAAAATATATGTATGTATATTTTCTTCAGATGTAATACAGATTTGATGAGTTAATATCATATTAAGCACATTTGATTTTTGAATTGAATGAATAATCTCTAAAACATTAAGGATTACATAATCTTCACGGAGTATTTCACTAATGAAATCAATACTTCATTATTTATTCTTATTCCTCGGTGAAGGATGTTGATGCTCGTGGAATTCTTATGAACTTCATAAGATATAAATGATGTTTTCTAGAAAGTTTCGAGTACATCGAAGATAAAAGTGTGTAATCAAACATGTAATTGATTAATACACTAAGTTCATTATGAAATGGAATTCATTGAGTTAAAACAGATATTTGTAGTTAACGATGGTTAAGTTGTTAACGAAGGATGTACATCATAGCATATTAGTAATATGAATTAACCGAGTAGTATCTACCCCTTAAAATTCACACGTAATAGCTTAGTACGAAAAGATTCATGATGGTTTTAAAATTTATATATATAAGATATACATATAAATTCTTTAGACGAATTGAGTTATTACTTCATAACTCATTGATACAATATACTCGTTATTGACTCGTAATGATGTCCACGGTGCTTTCTTGAACTGACGGAGCTTGTGATGTTAGAGGTGCTGCTGATTCTGACGATGTTGACAGCACTGACTTTGCTGGTGAGGCTAAGGGTACTGTTGATGTTGTTGGTAAAACAAGTCTAGCTTGTATCTTACACCATTCGGATAAGGGTTTCTACTCTATCTGATTTAGGGTTAAGGCTAGAATAGATAATCTCTAAACTTTAGAAATTACATAATCGTCGTAGAATGTTTCTCCGATGAAGTTATGAATCCATACTTCATTGTTTGTCGTTACTAGTACTTCTTGGTACCTATGGTGCGTATGATGTTGATATCCGAGGTACAAATTGTGATGTTGAGGCGTGTGATGCGGATGTGGTTGTTGGTGGTGGTAATGATCCTGTTGGTGTGGATGATGGTGGTACCGGTTATGCTGCGGGTGCTGCTGCTGGTGTTCGTAACCCTTGCACCATATTCTCCAAAGCCATTACCCGAGCACGAAGCTCGTTGACTTCTTCTATTATACCGGGATGATCGGTGGTTCGGACGATCGGATAAATAAGATTTATAATATGGGATAGTATATAATCATGATGAGATACTCTGGAAATGAGAGGGAAAATAGTATTACGAATAGGTTCGCCGGTAAGTGCTTCAGGTTCTTCGCCAAGAGGTGAATGTGGTGGATGGAAGGGATTACCTTCTTCTTGTCTCTAATGATTAAGTAGGCTACGAACCCATCCCCAATTCATCCAAAATAGGTGATGGCTGATTGGTTGATCCATTTCGGTTACACTTTCTTCAGAGTTCAGGTGAATATCCATATCGGAATAGCTGTCGGAATTTAAGGAATTTGAACTAGATACGGGATCCATCATGTATAATTAGAGAGATAATTTTTGATATGAAATAGATTATAGAATTTGATTGGTACTCTTCAATACATAATTTACATATGTATATATAATACCAAAATCCCGTAAATTACGGAGAAATTTTCGGAAGATGGCAGTCAAAGTTTACTGTAATAGATATGCCAAGATATGAATTTTATCTATACACTATCTATGCAATCAATGCAATAAGACGCGTTTAGACTTAAGATGATAGACAGGTAATTTCTGACAAGAAATGATAAGCAAAACTTTTGACATGCAGACACAGTCGAAGTCCAGACTTACTAATGCATCCTAACAACTATCAGTTAGACACACTTATGCAAGACCTGGTTCACTAGGACCAACGCTCTGATACCAACTGTGATGATCGATCTAAATTCATATGGACGAACACGTCATTCATCGATTTCATTTCGAGTTATTTGACCTCTATATGATACGTTTTGTAAACATTGTATTCTTTTGAAAAGGCACACCATAAATGAATATTTAAATCAAAGGTTTTCGACATCTGATGATTTCTACATATAGATAATCACCGTAAATAATAGTTTACAATAGTAATTCCGTTGACAATGCAGTCAAAATAAGATACATGGTGATGATTTGGTGAATGCAACGTTTCCTTGATAAATGTAGCGACCCCGACAAATCGTCAAGTGACGGCGTCGGCTACGTGGGTCCCATTACCTGATTATAAGTCTTTTAGATAACTTTTGACCAAAATATGTCGCCTTCATTTCAAAATAAAGATTGTTTCAAAGTTTACAAGAATTGTTCAACCAATAGTTAAGTTACAACGTTATAATACGAATGAAATCTAGGCGACACGGTTTAAAGTAAAGTCAAAAGACGCTCCATGAAATGCATGTATACTCGACATCCAATGCAAGTATCAAATAATGAGCGGAAGCATGTATCACATATCGTGCAAGACCTGAGAAAAACATAGAAATCTGTCAACGAAAACGTTGGTGAAATCATAGGTTTAAGTAAGTAAGTGAGTAAAAGTAAGTAAGTCGAACCACAAGGTTTGCAAAGTTGAAATAATAGTAATACATTCTAAAAGTTAATATTCACGAGCACCCAATTATGAAAGCTTAACATTCCATCCATTGTATACCCCATCCATAGTGCTAGAACAAACACTGATTCTCGAAAATATATTTCATCCGTAGACGGTAGCGAACCGTCAGAGATGAGGGTTGTCAACCCATATGGCCATATAACATAAGTTCTCGCTTACACCATCTGATGTAACTAATGATAATCGGATTGAGGATTTTCGTTCTAAACTCGTATGTAGAATGTTTGTTTTCCCGTTCTTGTGTTCACTTAGTTCAAAAGAATCGTTTATGTTTTCTCATCCCAAATATAAGTTCAAAAAGAGTAAAAGTGGGACTATGATCTCACCTTACGTGCAAGAGTTAATAAAGTACTTCAACAAGTAAACGCGTGCAAAGACAAAGCTAGTCTTGACCTAAACATATAGGTTATATCAATAACGGTAAACACAAACGGTCAAAGATGTTCAATTAGTCCTATGGCTCGTTACAACTCGATTATGTAGCATGTGAATCAATTAGTCAAGTTTCATGCACGATACAAGTAGTTAAGCATGTTAGAACGATCGTATAATTGTTTGGTTAAGTTTGACTAAAAGTCAAACTTGGTCAAAGTCAAAGTCAACGGGGTCGGGTCGGGTGTCCGACAATTTTCTCATGATGAGAAGTCATATACGAGCATAATAGTCAAGTTTCATGGTAAACGGGGTTATAGTAAAGCGGGAAACATTTTTGTGACATGAAAAACAAAGACAAAATGAGCTGGGCAGTATGCGCGGCGCGCTATGGGTTGCGCGGCGCGCACCCAAGTGTAAATCCTAGTCAGAACTTAACCACGAAGGCAAACATCTGGGATTTCTAATTCTGCGCGGCGCGCGGGTATATGCGCGGCGCGCAATACCTGGGAAACATGCAGTTTGCAGAAAAATGGTCCAAGTCACGAACCAAAATACAATTTAACACATCTCATGCACCGAAAACACTTAAAACGCATATCATATATCATTAGAAAGGTAATTTGACAAGGAGAATAACTAAATGCATTTACTCAATCAAAACCAAACAAACTCATATCAAAATCACCATTAATGCTCATCATTTATTACTCCAAGTTCATAAATGCCATATTATGATTCGGGAAATTAATGCACATGTGTAATACGCCGTTTTGAAGATAATCAAGCATACAATACAACTAAACGCAAACAAAACAACATGGCAATCATTCAATGCATCTAAGATTCATTTCAAGTTCATCAAACCCTAAACTAAATTCACCAAATTTCATAATCAAGTTTAGGAGGTTTCCTTAATCAAACTTTACATCAAAATAAAGCTAGTAACACTAGGAGCATAATTAAAACATGAAGTCTTAGCATCTAACAACATATAATCATCCAAAATCAAAGATTAAGCATGCATTTTTCATTTTCAAGCTAGTTACACCAAAAACAACAAATCGAGCATACAAATTACATACACAACATCACAATGAGCCATAGACACTAATTAACACACTTTTAAGTCAAGAACATGAATTTAAAGAAATCTAGTGATTTAGAAATGTTACCCAAATGTGATGAAATTGGTACCAAATCGAAGAGGATGAAGAGAGGATCACGAATATATAATTTGTTTTGATGTTTGATTGCTTGAATGGAAATAGATGATGAATTTAGTGAATGGGTGTTTTGAGTTCAAAAATGGTGGAGAAAAAAGAAAGAAAAAAGTGGGAGGTGAAATGAGTGGATAAGAGGAGGTGTTGACCATTTGACCTAGTCAAATGTTTGGCACCTTGGCGAAACTAGTCCCTCAAGTTTGTTGTCGGGTGCGGAAATTAACCAAACGAAATATTTTAAAACGTTAGAGTAAACGAGTGATGTTATAATTAAATAACGAGAATATTATGAACGTTCGTCAACGGAGTCGACGAATTTAAATACGAAAGATATTATTATATAAAAAAAAACGGTGTTAAAAATAAATTTAACGGAAAAACGCGGGATGTTACATTATCCACACCTCAAAAGAAATTTCGTCCCGAAATTTAGTTGGAAGTAATAGTCGATGTCTCTTGCTCGAGACCTTTCGTTGTCAATGCTATAAGTAAGTGAGGATACGTCCTTGGACATTTTCACGATTTCGGATAGTCGGGATTTTACGTTGTATTAAGGTTTGGTTTTTACGATCCCCGGTTTCAACTGGTTTTCCTATGAAGAGTAGTTTGTCATCGATAGTTGATGTACCTAGCAGGATTGCATGTTCCTGTTCCACAGGACACGTTTCTAAGTTTGTTACACGAAATGTAGGGTAAACGGAAACTTAATTGAGTCGGAAGTTCTAAACGGTAGGAAGCGGTTCTAATACGCCCCAAGGTTTCAAAAGGTTCAATAATGCGGATATAGCCTTTCTCGATTTCCCAAAATGGATCACACCCTTCCAAGGTACGGTTTCTCAATATTACGCGGTTACACACTGGGTTTGGTGAGGTTTTCATCTAAGTTTGGTATAACTCTTCTGGCAACAATGGGTTGTCTCGAGCCCTTCTCGGACTTGAACGATCTCAATTGTTGTTTCTTGATGGAGTTCAGATTTCGGTGGTTGATGCTTTGGTTAAATGAACAGGGGTATGACATTAGCGGTCATATAGGGTTTCGGAAAGTGCGTGTGAACACACGAGTGGTATCTACTGTTGTAAGAGTGATCTACTAAAAGTGACAATACGAGTTTGTGACATGTCTTTCCAAGACGTAAATCGTTCGTTTGCTCGGTTCGTCGGTTTGTGGGTGGTACGCGGTACTCATGTCTAAGCGGGTCTCCAAGGTTTCTTGCAAAACTAGAAGTGAAACGAGTATTTCGATACGTGATAATTGACAAAGATGCACCGTGTTGGAATAGAATCTCTTAATATACGTTTGAACAAGTTAGTTAGGGTTCGAAAATGTTCGTTAGAACTATTCACCCTCGTGGCGAATACTATTGTAATATGAAGAGTTTCTCTATCCATGGAGAAATGTTACAAGGAGTTTCCTTAAACGGAAATGCGAGCGATAAAGATAGGAGTGAAACGAGGACTTAGAATAGGATGAGCTTACATCTCGGGGTTGCCATAACGTGCCTCTAGTTGTCAAAAGTTGAAGTCTGAAAGAGAAACGAGGTAGTACACGTAGTTGTATAGTTCGGGGTTGAATAATAGTTGACCGATTATCAGAAACACAAGGGCGTTAAGTCAAAGAAGAGTGAAGTATCGTTGGATTGTGTGTTATCTTAAATTCCAGTAATATTAGACGGTGACGGTGAAATAACAGAGGTAGGTAGTGTGGTACGGGATGACGAGAAAATTGATCGGATCCACAATTTAGTATTCGAATTCTTCGTGCAAAATAACGAATTTTAGTTATGTTGATTTTTGAGACGAGAGAGTATGCCTTTCGGCGTTCAAGTAGAAATATTTCCATGTTTGAGTTCCATCTGTTGCTATACGATTTTAACTAGAATTGTTGGTGTGAAGAATCACGCTCAAGGTTCGAACACGGAGAGGTTTAAAGTTTTCCTTAGTGAGTTAACGAGTTTAAAAGTCGTGTAACACGAGAAAAGTCAGAAATGAATCTTCGGTAAAAATAGACGAGATCTAAGATTTTACGAATACAAGTCTGAGTTGGGAGAGTTTCCTGATTACATGTGGCTTGATTTCGAGATTGATTGTAATGCCTTGACCATTAACATCATGGTCTAGAAAATTGGACTTCGTTCAACAGAAATTCTCACTCGGAGAATTTGGTATAAAGTTGCTCTTTCCTCAAAAGTTCGAGCGTAAGATGGTGATGTTGTTCGTTTTCCTTCTTTACTTAAATAAGTTAAGATGTCATCTATAAATACGATAACAGATTTGTCTAGATAAGTTGCATACGTGGTTTAGGAGGTTCATGAATACGGACGGAGTCCTAAATAAATCAAACGGTACTAAGAGAGATTTACAACTAACGTTGCGAGTTCGGAAATGGCTTAGGAGACATCGTCTCCCTTAACCCCCAATTGATGATAATCGGAACGGAGGTCGTTTTGGAATGCACACGGGATTCATGCAAGTAATCAGGTGGTCATGGATACGAGGAAGAGGGTATCGGTTTTCAACCGAAAATTATTTAGTTCACAATAATCTATACCTAGTTGTAGGGAAACAATTTCTCCTTAACGAATAGGTTCTGAGCTCCCTAGTTCTATAGGTGTCAAGTCAATATTCTTAACGTATATCCTCCGATAGAATTTATAGACACACAATATCTTTCCGTTGGTCGCTTAAATTGCCTAAGTAGTATCTAAGGGAAAAAGGTGGAATGTAATGAGTACAAGTCAAAGTCTTGGTTGTAAAACGTCTAGCGGTAATTGAATCGAATAAGTATGAAACATACGGTTTGTTGTGAAGAAACGTACCCGTGACTAGTCCATCGTCGTCTCGGGCATCCTAGGCGTTGATGTTGAAAGTTCAACGGCGTGCGTTGGGGTTGATTTTCTTATTTGGGCATTCATTCCTAAAATGACCCGTTTGGCCACATGCGTAGCAAGTGACCAACTTTCGTGGGTTGGGTCCCTTTTGAGTGATGGGGGTGGCACTTCCACAATGTTTGGCGATGTGACCACTTCCTTGGCGCCGGTGGCGGAACCTGCCACATCCTTCAAAGTGATGCTTGCGGCATTCGTTACAAAAAGGTAGTTTTCCGGTATAGCCTTTCTTGTCGTTGGAGGCGAAAGGCTTCTTGGAGAGGTTGTTGTGGTTGTGGTTGCTTGATTGAGAGGCTTCCCATGTTCTTTTATTGCCGCTCGATTGGTTCTCGACCATTGGTGCCGGCGTTTCCATTTCATTCGCCGTGTCTAAAGTATGGCGGGCCATTGTTAAAGCCTCTTGTAGGTTAGTGGGTCGAGGTGTCATTACCCCGTGTTGAATGCTCTTAGGGAGGCCATCCATGTAAAGTTCGACTCTTAGGGATTCGGGAGTCATGATATTTGGACACATTGTGACTAGTTCGGTAAACCGTTGATTATAAGCTTCGAGGTCGTTCCCGACCGTTTTTAAATTCCTTAGACCCTGCTCGAGCCTTCGAGTCTCGTCGCGCGGGAAGTATTCGGTGATCATTCTTTCTCTTAATTCGGTCCAAGAGAGTGTGTGGGCTTCATCGCTTCCCACCAATTGTACATACGTGTTCCACCACGAGAGAGCAATGCCGGTGAAAGTGAGGGTGGAAAACTTGACCTCATCTTGGTCTCGACAACCGCTTGTGTTAAAACCGGTCTCCATTTGTTCAAACCATCGGGTGAGGGTAACCGGTCCTCCGGTTCCATCGAAAGTGGAAGGATTGTACTTCATGAAGTTCTTGTAGGAGCAACCTTCGTTTGAATTACCGGTCCCATGATTGTTGTTGTTAGAAAAGTGATCGGCCACGGCCGTACCCACGGCGGTGGTTATCATTCGTTGAAGAGCTTGTTCTAGAGTTTCGAGAGGAGTATTGTGTTGACCTTGGTGAGCCATTGTTCCTTCATGACACAAGAATATCGTTGGTTAGTATTTTCAACAATACTAACCGGAGTATGGAATAAGGATAGAGAGGAAATTTTTCCTTGACTCGCCTTAAATTCTTTACGTCATAATGTCGGAACGTCCATGTGAATCACCGTAATATAATCCCGGAAATTATATTACTCTGATTTACATGTGCATTTAACATTACTTTATAAAGTCAAGGTGGCGCGTCAACAAAATTTATCAACGTAAGATCAAGATCGAATACGAGTTAGATATGATAGAAGAGTTCGAGTATAAATGCACAAATAGTCAAGTAATTCCTACTTCAGTCTATATGCCGGTTGTAGTCTAGATTCACCTATGTACCCTATGACTCGGGGTGGACACAAATGAACTCTAAATCCCTACAACCAAAGCTCTGATACCACTTGTAGCGACCCCGACAAATCGTCAAGTGACGGCGTCTGCTACGTGGGTCCCATTACCTGATTATAAGTCTTTTAGATAACTTTTGACCAAAATATGTCGCCTTCATTTCAAAATAAAGATTGTTTCAAAGTTTACAAGAATTGTTCAACCAATAGTTAAGTTACAACGTTATAATACGAATGAAATCTAGGCGACACGGTTTAAAGTAAAGTCAAAAGACGCTCCATGAAATGCATGTATACTCGACATCCAATGCAAGTATCAAATAATGAGCGGAAGCATGTATCACATATCGTGCAAGACCTGAGAAAAACATAGAAATCTGTCAACGAAAACGTTGGTGAAATCATAGGTTTAAGTAAGTAAGTGAGTAAAAGTAAGTAAGTCGAACCACAAGGTTTGCAAAGTTGAAATAATAGTAATACATTCTAAAAGTTAATATTCACGAGCACCCAATTATCAAAGCTTAACATTCCATCCATTGTATACCCCATCCATAGTGCTAGAACAAACACTGATTCTCGAAAATATATTTCATCCGTAGACGGTAGCGAACCGTCAGAGATGAGGGTTGTCAACCCATATGGCCATATAACATAAGTTCTCGCTTACACCATCTGATGTAACTAATGATAATCGGATTGAGGATTTTCGTTCTAAACTCGTATGTAGAATGTTTGTTTTTCCGTTCTTGTGTTCACTTAGTTCAAAAGAATCGTTTATGTTTTCTCATCCCAAATATAAGTTCAAAAAGAGTAAAAGTGGGACTATGATCTCACCTTACGTGCAAGAGTTAATAAAGTACTTCAACAAGTAAACGCGTGCAAAGACAAAGCTAGTCTTGACCTAAACATATAGGTTATATCAATAACGGTAAACACAAACGGTCAAAGATGTTCAATTAGTCCTATGGCTCGTTACAACTCGATTATGTAGCATGTGAATCAATTAGTCAAGTTTCATGCACGATACAAGTAGTTAAGCATGTTAGAACGATCGTATAATTGTTTGGTTAAGTTTGACTAAAAGTCAAACTTGGTCAAAGTCAAAGTCAACGGGGTCGGGTCGGGTGTCCGACAATTTTCTCATGATGAGAAGTCATATACGAGCATAATAGTCAAGTTTCATGGTAAACGGGGTTATAGTAAAGCGGGAAACATTTTTGTGACATGAAAAACAAAGACAAAATGAGCTGGGCAGTATGTGCGGCGCGCTATGGGTTGCGCGGCGCGCACCCAAGTGTAAATCCTGGTCAGAACTTAACCACGAAGGCAAACATCTGGGATTTCTGGGTATATGCGCGGCGCGCAATACCTGGGAAACATGCAGTTTGCAGAAAAATGGTCCAAGTCACGAACCAAAATACAATTTAACACATCTCATGCACCGAAAACACTTAAAACGCATATCATATATCATTAGAAAGGTAATTTGACAAGGAGAATAACTAAACGCATTTACTCAATCAAAACCAAACAAACTCATATCAAAATCACCATTAATGCTCATCATTTATTACTCCAAGTTCATAAATGCCATATTATGATTCGGCAAATTAATGCACATGTATAATACGCCGTTTTGAAGATAATCAAGCATACAATACAACTAAACGCAAACAAAACAACATGGCAATCATTCAATGCATCTAAGATTCATTTCAAGTTCATCAAACCCTAAACTAAATTCACCAAATTTCATAATCAAGTTTAGGAGGTTTCCTTAATCAAACTTTACATCAAAATAAAGCTAGTAACACTAGGAGCATAATTAAAACATGAAGTCTTAGCATCTAACAACATATAATCATCCAAAATCAAAGATTAAGCATGCATTTTTCATTTTCAAGCTAGTTACACCAAAAACAACAAATCGAGCATACAAATTACATACACAACATCACAATGAGCCATAGACACTAATTAACACACTTTTAAGTCAAGAACATGAATTTAAAGAAATCTAGTGATTTAGAAATGTTACCCAAATGTGATGAAATTGGTACCAAATCGAAGAGGATGAAGAGAGGATCACGAATATATAATTTGTTTTGATGTTTGATTGCTTGAATGGAAATAGATGATGAATTTAGTGAATGGGTGTTTTGAGTTCAAAAATGGTGGAGAGAAAAGAAAGAAAAAAGTGGGAGGTGAAATGAGTGGATAAGAGGAGGTGTTGACCATTTGACCTAGTCAAATGTTTGGCACCTTGGCGAAACTAGTCCCTCAAGTTTGTTGTCGGGTGCGGAAATTAACCAAACGAAATATTTTAAAACGTTAGAGTAAACGAGTGATGTTATAATTAAATAACGAGAATATTATGAACGTTCGTCAACGGAGTCGACGAATTTAAATACGAAAGATATTATTATATAAAAAAAAAACGGTGTTAAAAATAAATTTAACGGAAAAACGCGGGATGTTACAATAAATATGCCGTGTAAGACTCCATGCACATAGCTTGTCTAACATATAAGCAAACAGCGAAAGACTTCTAGGGAACCTGAGAATAAACATGCTAACAAGTGTCAACACAAAGGTTGGTGAGTTCATAGTTTTAGTGTTTCACATAATCTGTATATAAAGGTGGATCACAAGATTTCAGTTGTTTCATCCGAAATATTTATCAAAATATTATACAAGATTGAGCACCCTGGTAACTAAACTTAACGTATATATAATTTGTACCCTTTGTATAATCATCTTAATAATACACGCAAACCAACGTGTATGCTTCTCAAATAGCATACGTCCGTTAAAAGGCTAGTGCTCTAGCTCGAACGGGGATATCAAGCCCTATGGATCCATATACTACTACTCGCGCCCACCAGTTCTTATAACCGACAGTTACTAGTTACCAAAGCTAAGGGATTTTCGGTTCAAACTCAGTGTAGAATTTAGTATGTACTTGTATCCATTGCGTTTGAAATAAAGTTCATGTATTCTCAGCCCAAAAATATAGATTGCAAAAGCAATTAAAAAGGGAGCAAATGAAACTCACCTTAGCAGCACATAAAGTTGTTCATCGTAATGTGACTGAAACTCGGAATATCAAATAACCGTAGATCGCAACCTAGAGATCATATGTTGGTCAATAAATGTCTATCAAGCTAGGTCAGGTCATAGTGTATCACAATCCTAATGCTCGATATCGACATACAAAAGTTATCCAAAGTCGTTTCAAAAAGTCAATCTGACTCAATACAATAGTTGAATGATCATGGCAATCAAACTATTTTAATATTTCACATAGTTTCCCAATTCTTGTAAAATTAAACTATAGTTTTTATAAGGCTTTTATATATGATAAAACAATCAGTTTTGACAATTGTTCAACAAAAGAGTCGTGCCTTATATTATGATTCATTTACTCGGTTGGTAATATTCAAAAATCCATTTTATCAATCTCGTAAACAAGTTGTTTAAATCTTAATTGCAGATTCAAAATAAATTTCAATTAACGTCAATCATAATTCAGTTGATCATATCTTTTAATCCGTTCATCGAAACTTTTCGATATATAAATGAAAAGTTATTGATTTTTCGCCAGCTTTCCAAAAACATGCATATCATATACCTTTTATCAGTAATATATGTATTTAATTCGTGATTCATCATAAACTGTTTAACGACGAAATTTAGCATACAAGCATGCACAAATATATATACTCGAGCACTAGACATTGATACACAATTAATATATAAAAGATAAAATATGAGTGCTTACGTATCAATATTGAGACTCAATATTGTAGGACAGTACGTAGACGTAACAGAGATGATAAACACTAGGTTTGACTTGCGAATAATACCCACGAAGATTACCCATAGCCTCCATAGCTATAACCCATAATTTCCTTAGTTCTATCTCGCTTGAAAATCCATTTTGAAGGTGACACGCTCATAACCTCGTCATAGTATTTTATGTATAATACTAATTAATAATACTAATAATAATAAGATTAATAATAATATTAATCTTAATAATAATAATAATAATAATAATAACAATAATATAAATAATATAAATAAATACTTACGGAGTAATATTAAGAGTGTGAGAAAAACAGAACTGAAATCGTGCAATTTATAGAACCTTTTCTGAAAAAGCACCCCATGCGATCGCATGGGATTTGTGCTTCAAGGCCATGCGATCGCATGGCCCTCTGATCCAGCTCACAAACTTTTGTTTTCTTGTTTGTCGACATATTTATTTATTAATATATAATATATATAATTTATATTAATTAATTACATATTATATTATATTCTCGTGCATAGTTGACTTGTAATTTTCGTTCCGATGACTCGTACGTTGTCACTCGACTTATGTTCCGGTTCCGGTTTCTCGAACGCATTTTTGTACGCTTAGAGAACTCGCAATTTACGTTTTGTGACTCGTACCTTTGTCAAAATATAGTCTTAAATTATCAATAAACTATATCATTCAAAGTGTATCTTAAACTTTCGAGTGTTTTGGTCATTTACTTCTATAAATCATTGTCTCGCTATTTGTTAATATATATATAATAACAAATCATTTTATGACCAAGTTAATATATATTTTCAACATTCATAAAGACGTTTTAAATATACGTCGCAAGTTATTCATATAATTAATATTCCAACTTATCATATATATTCAAATAAATATTTAAACCAATAAGTTTAATGTACGGTATCAAACAATTAATACATTGTTACGTTTTCAAGTTATAGTATATATATATGTATCTATATACATATAATTGTTCGCGAATCGTCAAGAACAACCGAAAGGTATTTGAATATATGAAAGTAGTTCAAGAATTTTAGGATTCAACTTCATAGGCTTTGCTTATCGTGTCGGAAACGTTAAAGATTAAGTTTAAATTTAGTCAGAAATTTTCGGGTCATCACACTGTCTTTTGTCTTCACCTTTTATTATTTAAACGATAATTACTTGAAATTAGAACAATTGCAACTAAAAGCTTGTCTTTCTTGAGGGATAATGCTATGAAATATATATTCGTTTTTAGTATTATCAACCACTGTTAGTAATATAATTAGATCGATCTCCTTCCAAATGGTTATTTTTTGGCTAAATTTATGTTTCTCATAAATTACAAAAAAAAAAAAAAAAAAAAAAATTCCTACATATTACACTCCATTATTTATGCTTCTTTGTTGTAAACAAATGCATTGTTTTAGAAAGCATAATATAGACTCGAAGTCAACTTCTATCCTAGATGTGTCATAAAGGTGGAGGGGGTTGGTTGGTTGGTTGGTTAGCAAGAGGATACGGGTAATGTTACCTACACCTATTACGTTGGGTCGATCAGAAACTATTTTTGCAACATGAACATGCATATATTGAATCGTAACTAAACCCGTGCATCGCACGGGCTTTACACACTAGTTATACAAAAAATAACCTTAGGCTTATCATTTCTTCCATCTACTATTTGTTAAGAATTTTGCGAGCACCAACAAGAACTTGATAACTCAAAGTTATCATCCACCACATCATAAATAGATAATAACGAATTAACGAAGAAAATTAACTCAAGAAATGTAAAGAACACAAGTAATTTAATGTGGTTATATCTAATATTGTAATTGGTTAATCAACGTCAAATTCAGAGAAATTATTACACCGTATTATTTACGTAGGTGTTAGGTTTGCAATAATGCATGGTTTCAATTTATTGATCGCACAAAATAAGGAAACAACTTGTTGATCACGTTCAGGATCACGTTTCGCGACCCAACCCTTGCAAATAGCGAGAATTAACGCAGTTCACGTTTATGGAAATGTTATAAAATAACGATCAAATAATAAATCGTGTAACCATTAATATCCTACGATATATAGAAGTAATTAAATAAACAATTAATCCAAATGTCATTAGTACGTGTATGATGTATCAATTTCAGCAAAGATTGTTGTATCAGCATTTGAAATTGTTTTCGTTGTTGCAGAAGTATCAACAAGACGTTAATTGCCGATATAACCCCCAAATTCAACATTTGTAGCACCTTATGACGGTAGCAAGCTGCTAAACTTTATTTAATTTTTTATTACATTATTAATAAATACCAATCGATCTTTTGTTATTATTATTATTATTATTATTATTATTATTTTTTATTTTTAGCGTGCTACCGTCATAAGGTGCTACAGATGTTGAATTTGGGGTTATATCGGTAATTAACGTCTTGTTGATACTTCTACGACAACTAAAACAATTTCAAATGCTGATACAATAATCTTTGTTGAAATTGATACATCATACACGTACTAATGACATTTGGATTAATTGTTTATTTAATTACTTCTATATATATATATATCGTAGGATATTAATGGTTACACGATTTATTATTTGATCGTTATTTTATAACATTTCCATAAACGTGATCCTGAACGTGATCTTTTGTTATTATTATACTCCATAATAAGATGATGAAGAAAAAGTGGTAAAAGAGTAAAGTTATGGAATCAACTCCCTTGAACAGTGTTTTGTATATGCTTTAGACTACACATTAATCATGAGATTTTAAAGCAAATTGCAAAGGTAACCACATACCTATTTCTAACCAATTACCCATGTCACTGTTACTACACGCTTGCTGTAGGAACAGAAGCTGCGTGGACCTAAACTGGGTTGTCCGTTGACTTAAAGTAGTCTCCGCAAAACTTTCGGGAATAGGGCTGCATTAATGCCACAACAGCGACCTGCATTATTGTTTTCTTTCTTCATAAATTTGGACAATTCATTTCTTTAATACTAGTATCATACATTTTCAAGAAGTATATTATAGCTAGAAATGGATTTTCTTTTTTTCAGTTTGTTTTTTCCAGTAATAATTGGCAATATTTATGTAACTACCGGCCAAACAAATTTATGGGCTTACTACTGCGGTAAAACCGGAAACTATACAACGGATTCAAATTACAAACAAGATCTTGACCAAGTACTTAGCTCCTCCTTTCTTAAAACAAACAACGGTTTTGGGTTCTTCAATTCCTCTTTTGGAGAAGTTAAAGCCGCCGCAGTTTGCCGTGGAGATCTTGACCCGGATACTTGTCGGGAATGCGTGGACGATGCTAAAAGTCGGGTGCGACAAGAATGTCCGAATCAATGGGAGGCTGTGGGATGGTACCACACTTGTTTCCTTAGGTACTCATATCAAACTATGGATAACTATGACGGTTTTTATGCCCGACTACCCAATAATATTCCAGATACAATCTTTGATCTATGGAATCAAACCGTGGTGACTCTGCTTGACACGTTGCGGATGGAAGCTGCACGTGGTGGACCGCTACGGAAGTATGCATCTAAAAACGTTACGATATCCGACTCGTATACAATATATGGGACAATGCAGTGTACTCCTGATTTTTCGGAGACAGAATGTGACGAGTGCTTGGTCAATGCCACGAGTTTGGTTCGATGGTACCCTCGTAGTTTGGGAGTAAGATTTTACACGCCCAATTGTATTATTCGGTATGAGACCGATAAGTTTTTCAATTCAACATGGTTTCCACAGATTCTGGTCCCTCCTCTTCATGCCCCGCCACCTCTTCTTGCCCCGCTGCCTCCTCTTCTGGCCCCTTCGCCAACGTCACCTCCAGGCGAGTGACTTCTATTTTACATCTTTATTAAGTATTTTTAATACGGCAATCCACATATTATAGAGTCACACATATCATACATAGTGGCAATTGGAGGATCAAGATTCAATGGGATCCCCGAAACTTTTTAGTATTAATTATATTTTAATGCTATTTTAGTGATCGTTTACCTTTAAAAAAAATTACAAATTCGAAAAATATATGGAGTTCGAGTAGTTACATTTAGTGATATCCTACACAATTTAAAGGAAAAATAATAAATCGATAAATATATGGGGTCCTACAGTTAAATTTAGTGGTGTCATATAGAATTTAAAAGTTATTTTCTACTGAAAGAATTTGAACTAGCGGTGTTCCGTGACCCCACGGAATACAATGTAGAGTCGCCACTGATCACCTATAGGGGTATAAATGAGAACTCGAGTGCTCTCGCCTAAATGAGCTGTTTAGTAAACGAGCTCGAACCAGCTCATAGTCATTAATTACTTCGTATTATTTTTATGTAATTACAATATATAATTTTATAATAATAACTATTACATGTATATATGAGCCGAACTGGAAGCGGACTCGACTTTAGATAATTTCGAATGAGCTATGCTCGAACTTAATATCTTAAGCTCGAAAGGAGCTGACTTTGAGTTCGAGCTAACTAAATTTTGAACAAGTTGAGCTTGATCCTTGTCAAGCTCGAGCTCGACTCAACTCGTCTACACCCCTACTCACATATCGTTGTGGCACTAAGGCAAAGAGTCTGCCTTTGGTTTATGAATGACTTTAATTATATGTATACTTGACTATTTGAGACGGCTGACTGTTGTGATTAAGAGTTACTAGGTTTTTGTGTACTCTACTAATATCATTGGTGTTTCAGGAAATATGAAAAGAACCAATACTGTAGTCATTGTTATTCCTGCATTATTGGTGTTAGCAGTGATTATCCTAGTCGTCTTCATCACTTTCCGACGACGCCAGAAATTGAAGCAACCTGCAGGTCAGCCTAAAATAGATATTATTTGTAGTTCTTTTTAATCGATGAATGCAAGTCATGTTAACCACATGTGTCTTCAAGATTGTGCAAGATATACAATCGAACGATACCATCTTTAAACATTTGATATGTTCCCTTGAATAAAGGTTTAAGATCTCTTTCAACATGCAAAGAAATCAATACCGTTTAAACTCCTGATTTGGTTTTGTAGTTGTAGAAGCATTTAATTAAATACTCCGTAGTTGAAGTGCGGTACAAAATGAGACATAAACAAAGCAACTTTACAAAAAAGCATACCCAAAGTAACAACAACAAAATTCAATTCCACATTGTGGGGTATGAGGGAGGCGGAATGTAGACAATCGTTTCTTTATCCTGGAATGAATAAAAATAATTTATTTCTCCACTCAGAGTTGTGGCATCGATTAACCAGTATTAATCGATCAATATCAACAATATCGAGTGCAGAAATCTCGATATATTGGGTTTTATGTCAAAACAAATAACCCTAATGATGATCTAGTCGTATGAATGACTTAGAATAAGTGTTAGATCGTTTAGAACACATAGGGAACTGCTGGGATCGATTGGATACGGCTCAAAGGGTTTATAGTACGTAACCCTAACAAAAAACCCATAATGGACTATATATACACCCAGCTGATGTATCCGTACGGATGCATTCTGCATCCGTGCGGTTACACTATGTAACCATGCGGTTACACTTGTATCCGTACAGATGCTTCCTGCATCCGTGCGGATGCTCAGAACTTGTGATATTAACATTAACGCAATACAAACCATAAGTAATCACAAATGTTCATTACAATTCAACGTGTTCTCGACATTACATGAACTAGGGACTTATAATGCACCAACAAACTCCCCCTAGGATCTAGTTCATGACAAAATAAAAAACAACTAAAACAACTAACGTTTAAGTACATAAATCATAAGCATAACAAGTACGAACAACTCTATTAAACTGCATAGCCTGCTCCATGTTATAAAGCTCATGAAATATCGGTTGTCTTCTTAAGACCTTGATGTCAGCCTTGCACAAGTTGCTGATCCACCTAGGATCGAATATCCTGATCTGGTTCAGCTCTCTCTCAGACTCTAGGACGATCACAGCCTCATCCGTTCTGTTATCATAGTACCACCATTTAAACTTCTTCCCAAAGTTCTGTGGCATCTTACGAACCAGAGCATGCTTCATAACTCTAGCACGCTTGTATCGAACCGTCTTCACTTTTTCACCTGTCTCTTTATTTGTTCGATATGTGATCTTTGACAACTGTGGACTCAAAATATTCCAACCAAACTTGAACTCTTTCTTGATCTTATAATGCATCCACTGACCCCAGCCTCCAGTGTCACTGTACAAAAGCTTTAAGCGAGCCAGCTCTTCCAGTTCGAACTCAGGTAACGTTTTAAAATCCATGGCGTGTTTGAAGTAGTCAACACCGTTTTCTCTTCGAACTCCAAAGCGGTTGAGATTACTAAAGAATGCCCAACTCTAAATTTTACCGCCAATAACTTTCCCCGTATAGTCGTAAAACTCCTTGTATTTCGGTTCAAGCGGCGATTCTTTAAACAAACTTTTCCTCATTCTCTTACGATATTCTTGCCATTCTTCCTTACTCATTTCATTAACTTCCTCAACAGACTCACCAGCAACGCCTTGACCTAAAGATTCACCTACTTCTTCAGTCTTCTTCTTCTCATTTACTTTCCTATTCAATACTTCATCAGTTTGTTGTTTGAACAAGTCGGCAAACTCATGAAGATCTTCATTAACATTCTCAGTTGCTGGGTTGTCGTCATCAGAAGCATCTTCAATAACCACTTCTTCATCACTTTCTAAATCTGTTTGTTTATGTACATGAGGTTCAGAAGAACTCGACACCTGTTCACTTTCTATCAACTGTTCAACCTCTATACCAAACATCCTAGCTACCTCCTCATTACTTAATGTATGTACAATCTCGCCCTCCTCCAGGTCATAGTCCAGGGAGTTCTTTACTTCTCCTTGGTTATCTAGAAAGAAGGTTAGACTGTTAATATCAATAGAAAGAGGCCTAGAGTTTAAACTAACTTGGATTTGACTTACATTCTCAGTCTCATCCTTCTCAGATTCACTATCAGACAATTCAGACTCCGATGATTCAATGTCTCTGTTAATATCCTTCAACTGAATCGTACCGTCTTCAAGATCATAACATAATTTGTCTTTGAAATGCCTCTGACGACGATCCATGCGTCTGATACGCTTAGCCTGAGTCGAACATAATTGCTTAGCATCCTCTGTATGTTTCTTCGACTCAGCCAGCTCAATTTGAAGACCATCAATAGTCTTCTGCATCTCCCTCATCTTCTTATTTTCTTTCTTGTTTTGTTCTTCCAGTTTATTGTACTTGTTGGATAGAGAAACCACCAACTGATACAAATTGGCAACATGAGTAGTTAAGCCGGAACTGGATGCAACAACAATTGAAGATTGCTGTTGCTGTGTTGTTTGTGTTGGAGGAGGTAGAGGAACAGTTTGTTGTGTCGGTGGAGTCTGTTGTGGTGGTGGTGTTGTTGTAGGAGGAACTATAGTTTGGCCTTCGGATTGGGAACTAGAAGTCCCAGTCTTAGTTAAATCAAACACATATCTACCCACTGATATCGCTCCATTTATATATGTTTTATCTCGCGATATCTACCTCACTTTGTTCGGTTTTGACTATTTTGGAGCCTATTTTGTATGCTATTGAGCTAAATGGTAATCTAAGGGACAAGGAGTTGATTTGGTGTAAAATTGACCAAATCTTGGGCAAAATTGGCTAAGAAAATGAAAAGTGCAGAATCGGCTCCAAAAGCGCCGCTTCTAATTCAAGAGCGCCGCTCCTCAGGAACAAAAGCGCCGCACCAACTGCAAAAGCGACGTTCTCATGCACATTTTAGCACCATTCTTCATTAGTGAGCAAAAGCGCCATTCCTACAGCAAAAGCGCCGCTCTTATCCAGCCAAAAGCGTCGCTCCTACAGCAAAAGCGTCGTCCCTGATTTGAGCCAAAAGCGTTGTTCTAGATCAAAAGCGCCGCTCTTCATTAAAGCCAAAAGCGCCGCTCCTGAGCCAAAACCGGCGCTTCTGTCACTGTTTCAGCCCAAATTTTCAGCACTATAAAAGGAACGAGATTAGGTCAATTTTGATATGCATCTTTAGAAATCAGCTGCCTAGGGTCCGAATTTCACATACTAAACCCTAATTTCATCATCCATTGGTGTTTAAGGGTGGATTCAAGGAAGCTAGCTCAAGATTCATCATTGTTTAGCTTAGATCTTCATCTTCTTTACATTTTGGGTTGTAATCTTCACTTTGCTTTACACACTTTGCATTTATTACTTTTCAATGGGGGAATATTTCTCATCCCTTTTCAATGAGGGAAGGACTAGGAATGGAGAACCTCATGTCTATGATATGGCCCCACAATACCAAAACAATTGTTTCTGCACGAGGATCAACCAGGAGGAAGTTAGAGTGGTCCTACGCAAGATGGGGAGAAACAAAGCAGTAGGACCAGACCAAATCCCCATAGAGGCGTGGCGGTGCTTAGGCGATGATGGGGTTAGGTAGTTGACAAACCTTTTCAACACGACGTTTAGAAGCGCAAAAATGCCAATGGATTGGAGACTGAGCGAGGTTATTCTCATTTACAAGAACAAAGGGGATGCGCAGACGTGTAGTAACTATAGAGGTATAAAGTTACTTAGCCATACCATGAAACTATGGGAGAGAGTGATTGAGACTAGGCTTAGACGCGAGACAAAGGTGTCAGAGAACCAATTTGGGTTCATGCCAGGACGCTCCTTGATGGAGGCAATTCACATTATTAGAAGTCTTATGGAGAAGTATAGAGAGAAACAAAAGAACCTACACATGGCTTTCTTAGACTTGGAAAAAGCTTATGATAGTGTCCCACGGGAGTTGATTTGGAAGATCCTTAATGGTAGAGGTATCCCAAGTAGGTATATAAGAGCTATTATGGACATGTACCAGGGGGCGAAAACTCGCGTTCGGACGACGGTAGGATACACAGAATATTTCCCAGTAGAAGTAGGTTTACATCAAGGATCTGCTCTTAGCCCTTTTCTTTTCGCTTTAGTCTTAGACGAGCTGTCTCAAAGGATACAAGGGAGTATCCCTTGGTGCTTGATTTTTGCCGATGATATTGTTTTAGTATCGGAATCCCAGGATGAGCTAAACAGAAGGCTGGAGCAATGGAGGAATGCCCTGGAACAAAATGGACTCCGGATTAGTAGACTTAAATCGGAGTATCTTAGATGTGACTATGGGAGGATCGAAGATCACAATGATACAGTGGATATTCGTATTGGGGATCAGGTCTTACATCCTCAGGATTCTTTTAGATACTTAAGATCAATGCTACACAAATCGGGAAGGATAGATGAGGATGTGTCTCACCGTATAAGGGTAGGATGGTTGAAGTGGAGAGCTGCGAAAGGGGTTTTGTGCGACAAGAAGATACCCCTTAAATTGAAGGGGAAATTCTTCAAGGTAGCGATTAGACCGGCCATGTTGTACGGATCAGAGTGTTGGCCAATGACGAAGGCCCAATAGAGGAGGATGGAGGTGGCAGAAATGAGAATGCTTAGGTGGACGTGTGGTAAGACAATGTTAGACATGATACCTAATGAGATTTTTAGGGAGAACTTAAAAGTTGGGAATATCGTCAACAAGATGAGAGAAGGACGACTTAGATGGTTTGGTCATGTAAGGAGGCGGCCACCCACAGCACCCGTCAGGAGAGTGGAATCCCTCACGGTTGGTGACGTAAGGAGAAGAGGTAGACCTACACGTAGGTTGGAGGATAGACTGAAGCTTGACATGAAGGAGCTTTTATTGACCGAGGACATGACTTCTGATAGAATTTTGTGGCGGAGTAGAATTAGGATTGATGACTAGGTTGTATATATTTTTTATTTTTTATTTTTTATTTTATATTCTTATTTATTTATTTTTTAGTTTTATATATTCCTATCGTATGCCTTTTTGCCTACTTGCTTTTCTGCTTCATATATGTTTGCATTACCATGTTTTTTTTTCACATACTATACTTATACTTATTATAGCATATGCCAACATGTTGGGTGCATTACATTATACTTACTTACATGCCTTAGTGCACTATACCGTTACATGTCTTGCGTTACATTATATCGCATTAAATTACACGTATTTACATGTTACATGTCTTTATGCTTACATAGTATACTTATATGTTTTATACTGCATATTATACCTACATGCTTCATACCTACATGTTTACATACACATATTATACATACATGGCTTGTTTATACTTGCATATTTGACACTTACATATTTCACCTATATGTTCTATTACTTTACTTTGTTACATGCTATATTTATCTTTACACTTTCCATGGTAAGGTTTCTATTTTATCTACTTTACTTGCATTTAGTTACTTCACTTAACGGATTTCATGGTTCTTCTGGTCGGAGGTCCTTAGGAAGCAGCCTCTCTGCCCTCTAGTATAGGGAGGGACGACTTCTTCTTCCCGCGGACCGATAGGTATCCGTGGGTGGAGGAATGACTTCCCTTTTACTCTAAGGTAGAGGAAAGACTGTCTACATATAACCTTCCCCATACTCCACTTTAGTGGAATTGGGTATTGTTGTTGTTGTTGTTGTTGCATTTATTACTTGTAATAGTTTGAAGATGATGATTGTTTACATTTCTATGCTTATTATTAGTTTGAATTTGGCCATGATTGGCTAAATCTCTTGTGTTTGCTTATCTATGAATCTCTAATGCTAGTGTTTGCCCCAAATCAATTGAATATTGTTGTTTGAATGAATCGCATGATCATGTGTTGTTGAGTTGGCTAAAGATCCATTGCTATGAGTTTGTTTTAGCCTTGACTTTGATTACATATATTGAGTAGCTCTCTTAGTGATTTGAGAAGTGAATCAATGTGTGCTTCAACACCTTAGGTGATCTAGACAACTAGCTTAGAAATTGCAAGTGATTGTGTTCCTTATCTAAGTTGGTTTTCAATTGGCCTCTAGCCAACATAGTAGTGCCGATTATTTTAAGTGATTTCGATAGTTGGGGATTTTAAGTGATTTCAACCTAAGCTCAATCTCAATGACCAAATCATGCTTAACTCGATCTTAGGATACAATGCTTATGTGAATTCGCAGAGTGTTATTTGATTTGAGGTTTAGTAGTGATGCTAAACATTTAATAGTTCAACAACTAATGAGATAGCAAAATAGGCAAAACGGGGCAAGCCAAGCATAGAGAGGATCAGATAAGTGGACACGTCTTAGTTAATTTGATTTAAGTCTTAATACTTTGCTACTTGTTTCTTGCTACTAGTTTACTTGTTAAGTTAGGTTTGTTTGATTGTGCAAGTTTTAGTTGTTAGTCAATATCAATCGAAACCTGTAACAACCCAAACCAACACCCGACAAAACCTTGTGAAAAATACGAAATAAAAAAAAATTTCTGTTGCAGACCATCGGCGCGCTGCGCCATATGGCCCGCGCGCCGCGCCATATCTGGCTGTCCCCGGGACTTTTAACCGCGAAAAGATTGACTAGTTCCCGGCACTTTTAGACAAAACGCTTTTTACCATACAACCAAATATGTAAAACTAACATGTTTCAAACATAAAATTAAAGTTTTACAAGCGGGGCCCACATCGGCCGTTTTACGAGTTTAATACAATTTACGAGTTTCGACCACCAAAAAGTTTAAGTTCCAAACTACACCATGAGCATGGCGTTTGGGATTAAACTACCCAACTATCGGTCAAACTCCAAGAGCTACTAAAGCCAAAAGCGTCCCCTAGCATCAAGCGGGATCTTTAGTCCAAAACGATGCCCTTACCCTTGTCCAAAACCGAACCTATAAAATGGTAAACAACGAGAGGGTAAGCAAAGCTTAGTGAATGCAATAATTATACGAATACATATATAATTATACCTACTTGCATACACTTACACAACCGCAAACATGCTAGCAAACAACATTAGCTTATCGTCGCAATATCAAGCTATAATTCTCCCATACCACAAGCTAGCATAACAACCGCATATAAATATAACTCGAATAATATAATATGCTTACAACACAAATAACCATGGTTAACCAATAGTACAAGGGAACGGCGCTCGCGAAAACGCCATCGGTGTTCATAACATCCGTTAGGGCACTTAACACCTCACACCACTAACCCCTAGGGTGGCACCTTAACACCTCGGCTCTTCACCCCGAGTGGCATCTTAACACCTCGATGCTTCACTCATTATTTTACGGAGTGGTGTCTTAACACCTCGACACTACACTCCTAGGTGGCATCTTAACACCTCGATGCTACACCCGAGTGGCATCTTAACACCTCGATGCTACACTCTTCACGTGAAACGTGGTGTCTTAACACCTCGACACTACACCTTTCACGCTACAACAAATAGATACATTATATACATACGCATATAATTATTCCACTCACCTCAAAGTCTTGTGAAAAGATACCCGAGCTTGCAAAACCTCAAAGTAACGTACCTATCACATTATACATATTATCAAACGCAAACTCAAGTCGGTCAACCATCCATTTCACCATTCTAAGCCATTTTGATCCAAGGTGCAATTTCAACCCATTTGCACCCTTAACCCTAAATTGGGTCAACACACACCAAAACCCTAATCATTCGTCAAGATGGGTTTAAAACACATTTAGGTCACAAGGCTAACTCGTTTTCATAATTGCTAGGCCACTTAGGTCATTAAAGACCCATTTGACCCATTTCAAGGTCAACACACCCATTTGGGTCATCCATGCCCAATTAACACCCATTTACATATCATTGAAGTGTTCTAGTACTTTCACTAACTAATTAGGTTCATAAACATAAATTAACACTTTGGAACCCTAATTAGTTACCTTTGAGTCTACATGACCCAAATTCACCCAAAACCCCCAAATTACTAGCAAGTGGGTTTTGTGTGCATCACTAACCCAAACCCTAACCCTTAATGCAATTAAAGTAAGAATCTAGGTTTTAGAACTTACCAACACAATCACTACGTAGCTAGCGACTAGATGAACGACTTTAGAACTCGCACTAAGACCCGATTCAACCCCTTTCACCCTTTGATGGAGCTTTCTCTCTCAAGGATTGCACTCTCACTCTAGAGTTTAATTGGAGAAGATGGGGTTGTTGTGGGAGTAGTAAATGAGCTCCCCAAAACTGATCTAGGGTAATAAATTCGGCCTCCAAGTGATTTTACCAAAATACCCTCAAAATATCCAATTTAAAAGAAAGAGAGAATCTGTCACAGACAGATGGCGCGGCGCGCGACCCTCCCAGTTCAGCATCTTTTGTCTTTTTAATTATGTGCAACAAAACCCCAAACTTGAGTAACTCATATACACATATGTACACTACGAATATTCGGGTCTTACAACTCTCCCCCACTTATTCGGATTGCGTCCTCGCAATCCAAGCCGCATGACACGAGGGAAGATAAACCAACACGAACTCTTCGGGTTCCCAAGTGAACTCGGAACCTTTACTTCGTCGCCATTGAACCTTGAAAGTTCTCACCTCTTTATTTCTCAACAATTTCACCTTCTCGTCAAGGATAGCAATTGGTTCCTCGACATATTCTAACTTGTTGTTTAGCTCGATCTCGTCTAAAGGCATCCATGAGGAATCATCCGCAAGACACTTACGGAGGTGGGAAACATGAAATGTATTATGGATCCCCGCAAGCTCTTCGGGTAATTCCAATCGATATGCAACTTCACCAACACGAGCTAAAACCTTGAATGGCCCAATAAACCGAGGAGCTAACTTTCCCCGTTTTCGAAATCGGATAATACCCTTCCATGGCGAAACCTTAAGCATCACCATATCGCCTTCTTGGAACTCAATCGATCGCCTACGTCTATCGGCATACGACCTTTGCCTATCTTGAGCCTTCTTCAAATGTTCCCGAATCAAATCGATCTTGCTATTGGTCTCTAAAACCAAATCGGTACTCCCGATCTCTCTTTGACCCACTTCTCCCCAACAAACGGGAGTTCGACACCTACGCCCATAAAGCATTTCGTAAGGTGGCATCCCGATACTAGTATGATAACTATTATTGTACGAGAATTCCACCAAAGGCAAATGCTCATCCCAACCACCACCGAAGTCAATGATGCACGCTCGTAGCATATCTTCCAAAGTTTGATTCGTACGTTCAGTTTGACCGTCCGTTTGAGGATGATACGCCGTGCTCAACTTCAATTGCGTACCCATATCTTCATGAAACTTTTCCCAAAACCGAGATGTAAAACGGGTATCTCGATCCGAAATAATAGATATAGGAACCCCATGTCGCGAGACCACTTCCTTGATAAACAACTTAGCCAAGGTCTCCGACGATATCGCTTCTTTAATGGGAAGAAACAAAGCGCTTTTTGTCAATCGGTCAACTATAACCCAAATCGAATCGAATTGGGTTCTCGCCGTTTTAGGTAACTTTGTAATGAAATCCATGGTAATATGCTCCCATTTCCATTTCGGGATTTCTAATGGTTGCAACTTACCATACGGCTTTTGGTGTTCGGCTTTTACTTGTAAACACGTGACACATTGCTCAACATACTTCACAACCTCACGTTTCATGCCCGGCCACCAATAATCTTTCTTCAAGTCAAGGTACATTTTCGTCGCGCCCGGATGAATGGAGTATTTTGACTTATGTGAAATGTCCCGTTCTTATTGATTAAAAACGTTCCATATTAATTGATTTCGTTGCGAGGTTTTGACCTCTATATGAGACATTTTTCAAAGACTGCATTCATTTTTAAAACAAACCATAACCTTTATTTCATAGATAAAGGTTTTAAAAAGCTTTACGTAGATTATCAAATAATGATAATCTAAAATATCCTGTTTACACACGACCATTACATAATGGTTTACAATACAAATATGTTACAACAAAATAAGTTTCTTGAATGCAGTTTTTACACAATATCATACAAGCATGGACTCCAAATCTCGTCCTTATTTAAGTATGCGACAGCGGAAGCTCTTAATAATCACCTGAGAATAAACATGCTTAAAACGTCAACAAAAATGTTGGTGAGTTATAGGTTTAACCTATATATATCAAATCATAATAATAGACCACAAGATTTCATATTTCAATACACATCCCATACATAGAGATAAAAATCATTCATATGGTGAACACCTGGTAACCGACATTAACAAGATGCATATATAAGAATATCCCCATCATTCCGGGACACCCTTCGGATATGATATAAATTTCGAAGTACTAAAGCATCCGGTACTTTGGATGGGGTTTGTTAGGCCCAATAGATCTATCTTTAGGATTCGCGTCAATTAGGGTATCTGTTCCCTAATTCTTAGATTACCAGACTTAATAAAAAGGGGCATATTCGATTTCGATAATTCAACCATAGAATGTAGTTTCACATACTTGTGTCTATTTTGTAAATCATTTATAAAACCTGCATGTATTCTCATCCCAAAAATATTAGATTTTAAAAGTGGGACTATAACTCACTTTCACAGATTTTTACTTCGTCGGGAAGTAAGACTTGGCCACTGGTTGATTCACGAACCTATAACAATATATACATATATATCAAAGTATGTTCAAAATATATTTACAACACTTTTAATATATTTTGATGTTTTAAGTTTATTAAGTCAGCTGTCCTCGTTAGTAACCTACAACTAGTTGTCCACAGTTAGATGTACAGAAATAAATCGATAAATATTATCTTGAATCAATCCACGACCCAGTGTATACGTATCTCAGTATTGATCACAACTCAAACTATATATATTTTGGAATCAACCTCAACCCTGTATAGCTAACTCCAACATTCACATATAGAGTGTCTATGGTTGTTCCGAAATATATATAGATGTGTCGACATGATAGGTCGAAACATTGTATACGTGTCTATGGTATCTCAAGATTACATAATATACAATACAAGTTGATTAAGTTTTGGTTGGAATAGATTTGTTACCAATTTTCACGTAGCTAAAATGAGAAAAATTATCCAATCTTGTTTTACCCATAACTTCTTCATTTTAAATCCGTTTTGAGTGAATCAAATTGCTATGGTTTCATATTGAACTCTATTTTATGAATCTAAACAGAAAAGTATAGGTTTATAGTCGGAGAAATAATTTACGAGTCGTTAAGTCATCGTTAGTCGTTACATGTAAATGTTGTTTTGAAACCTTTAGGTTAACGATCTTGTTGAATGTTGTTAACCCATTGTTTATTATAACAAATGAGATGTTAAATTATTATATTATCATGATATTATGATATATAATATATCTTAGTATGATGTATATACAGTTAAATGTCGTTACAACGATAATCGTTACATATATGTCTCGTTTCGAAATCATTAAGTTAGTAGCCTTATTTTTACATATGTATTTCATTGTTAATACACTTAATAATATATTTACTTATCATTTAACATAATTAACCAAGTGTATCAATATCTTAATATGATTCATATGTACCTAGTAAGACGTTGTAATAACGATAATCGTTATATATATCGTTTTCGAGTTTCTTAAATTAATAGTCTCATTTTTATGTATATAACTCATTGTTAAAATACCTAATGAGATACATACTTATAATAAAAACATGTTAACTATATATATAACCATATATATGTCATCGTATAGTTTTTATAAGTTTTAACGTTCGTGAATCACCGGTCAACTTGGGTGGTCAATTGTCTATATGAAACATATTTCAATTAATCAAGTCTTAACAAGTTTGATTGCTTAACATGTTGGAAACATTTAATCATGTAAATATCAATCTTAATTAATTTATATAAACATGGAAAAGTTCGGGTCACTACAGTACCTACCCGTTAAATAAATTTCGTCCCGAAATTTTAAGCTGTTGAAGGTGTTGACGAATCTTCTGGAAATAGATGCGGGTATTTCTTCTTCATCCGATCTTCACGCTCCCAGGTGAACTCGGGTCCTCTACGAGCATTCCATCGAACCTTAACAATTGGTATCTTGTTTTGCTTAAGTCTTTTAACCTCACGATCCATTATTTCGACGGGTTCTTCGATGAATTGAAGTTTTTCGTTGATTTGGATTTCATCTAATGGAATAGTGAGATCTTCTTTAGCAAAACATTTCTTCAAATTCGAGACGTGGAAAGTGTTATGTACAGCCGCGAGTTGTTGAGGTAACTCAAGTCGGTAAGCTACTGGTCCGACACGATCAATAATCTTGAATGGTCCAATATACCTTGGATTTAATTTCCCTCGTTTACCAAATCGAACAACGCCTTTCCAAGGTGCAACTTTAAGCATGACCATCTCTCCAATTTCAAATTCTATATCTTTTCTTTTAATGTCAGCGTAGCTCTTTTGTCGACTTTGGGCGGTTTTCAACCGTTGTTGAATTTGGATGATCTTCTCGGTAGTTTCTTGTATAATCTCCGGACCCGTAATCTGTCTATCCCCCACTTCACTCCAACAAATCGGAGACCTGCACTTTCTACCATAAAGTGCTTCAAACGGCGCCATCTCAATGCTTGAATGGTAGCTGTTGTTGTAGGAAAATTCTGCTAACGGTAGATGTCGATCCCAACTGTTTCCGAAATCAATAACACATGCTCGTAGCATGTCTTCAAGCGTTTGTATCGTCCTTTCGCTCTGCCCATCAGTTTGTGGATGATAGGCAGTACTCATGTCTAGACGAGTTCCTAATGCTTGCTGTAATGTCTGCCAGAATCTTGAAATAAATCTGCCATCCCTATCAGAGATAATAGAGATTGGTATTCCATGTCTGGAGACGACTTCCTTCAAATACAGTCGTGCTAACTTCTCCATCTTGTCATCTTCTCTTATTGGTAGGAAGTGTGCTGATTTGGTGAGACGATCAACTATTACCCAAATAGTATCAAAACCACTTGCAGTCCTTGGTAATTTAGTGATGAAATCCATTGTAATGTTTTCCCATTTCCATTCCGGGATTTCGGGTTGTTGAAGTAGACCTGATGGTTTCTGATGCTCAGCTTTGACCTTAGAACACGTCAAACATTCTCCTACGTATTTAGCAACATCGGCTTTCATACCCGGCCACCAAAAATGTTTCTTGAGATCCTTGTACATCTTCCCCGTTCCAGGATGTATTGAGTATCTGGTTTTATGAGCTTCTCTAAGTACCATTTCTCTCATATCTCCAAATTTTGGTACCCAAATCCTTTCAGCCCTATACCGGGTTCCGTCTTCCCGAATATTAAGATGCTTCTCCGATCCTTTGGGTATTTCATCCTTTAAATTTCCCTCTTTTAAAACTCCTTGTTGCGCCTCCTTTATTTGAGTAGTAAGGTTATTATGAATCATTATATTCATAGATTTTACTCGAATGGGTTCTCTGTCCTTCCTGCTCAAGGCATCGGCTACCACATTTGCCTTCCCCGGGTGGTAACGAATCTCAAAGTCGTAATCATTCAACAATTCAATCCACCTACGCTGCCTCATATTCAGTTGTTTCTGATTAAATATGTGTTGAAGACTTTTGTGGTCAGTATATATAATACTTTTGACCCCATATAAGTAGTGCCTCCAAGTCTTTAATGCAAAAACAACCGCGCCTAATTCCAAATCATGCGTCGTATAATTTTGCTCGTGAATCTTTAATTGTCTAGATGCATAAGCAATCACCTTCGTTCGTTGCATTAATACACAACCGAGACCTTGCTTTGATGCGTCACAATAAATCACAAAATCATCATTCCCTTCAGGCAATGACAATATAGGTGCCGTAGTTAGCTTTTTCTTCGATAACTGAAACGCTTTCTCTTGTTCATCCTTCCATTCAAATTTCTTCCCTTTATGCGTTAATGCAGTCAAGGGTTTTGCTATTCTGGAAAAGTCTTGGATGAACCTTCTGTAGTAACCAGCTAGTCCTAAAAACTGGCGTATGTGTTTCGGAGTTTTCGGGGTTTCCCACTTTTCAACAGTTTCTATCTTTGCCGGATCCACCTTAATACCTTCTTTGTTCACTATGTGACCGAGGAATTGAACTTCTTCCAACCAAAATGCACACTTTGAAAACTTAGCGTACAATTCTTCCTTCCTCAATACTTCTAACACCTTTCTCAAATGTTCACCGTGTTCTTGGTCATTCTTTGAGTAAATAAGTATGTCATCAATGAAAACAATGACAAACTTGTCAAGGTATGGTCCACACACTCGGTTCATAAGGTCCATGAACACAGCTGGTGCATTAGTTAAACCAAACGGCATGACCATAAACTCGTAATGACCGTAACGTGTTCTGAAAGCAGTCTTTGGAATATCATCTTCTTTCACCCGCATTTGATGATACCCGGAACGTAAGTCAATCTTTGAATAAACAGACGAGCCTTGTAGTTGATCAAATAAGTCATCGATTCTCGGTAGTGGGTAGCGGTTCTTGATGGTAAGTTTGTTCAACTCTCGGTAGTCGATACACAACCTGAATGTACCATCTTTCTTCTTGACAAACAAAACAGGAGCTCCCCACGGTGATGTACTTGGTCGAATGAAACCACGCTCTAAAAGTTCTTGTAATTGGCTTTGTAGTTCTTTCATCTCGCTGGGTGCGAGTCTGTAAGGAGCACGAGCTATTGGTGCAACTCCTGGTACAAGATCTATTTGAAATTCAACGGATCGATGTGGGGGTAATCCCGGTAATTCTTTCGGAAATACATCGGGAAATTCTTTTGCAATGGGAACATCATTGATGCTCTTTTCTTCAGTTTGTACTTTCTCGACGTGTGCTAGAACAGCATAGCAACCTTTTCTTATTAGTTTTTGTGCCTTCAAATTACTAATAAGATGTAGCTTCGTGTTGCCCTTTTCTCCGTACACCATTAAGGGTTTTCCTTTTTCTCGTATAATGCGAATTGCATTTTTGTAACAAACGATCTCTGCTTTCACTTCTTTCAACCAGTCCATACCGATTATCACATCAAAACTCCCTAACTCTACTGGTATCAAATCAATCTTAAATGTTTCGCTAACCAGTTTAATTTCTCGATTCCGACATATATTATCTGCTGAAATTAATTTACCATTTGCTAATTCGAGTAAAAATTTACTATCCAAAGGCGTCAATGGACAACTTAATTTAGCACAAAAATCTCTACTCATATAGCTTCTATCCGCACCCGAATCAAATAAAACGTAAGCAGATTTATTGTCAATAAGAAACGTACCCGTAACAAGCTCCGGGTCTTCCTGTGCCTCTGCCGCATTAATATTGAAAACTCTTCCGCGGCCTTGTCCATTCGTGTTCTCCTGGTTCGGGCAATTTCTAATAATGTGGCCCGGTTTTCCACATTTATAACAAACTACATTGGCATAACTTGCTCCGACACTACTTGCTCCGCCATTACTCGTTCCGACACCATTTGTTCCTTTCGTTCTGTTAACCCCTGGTCCGTAGACATCACACTTCACCGCGCTATGACCATTTCTTTTACACTTGTTGCAAAATTTGGTGCAGAACCCCGAGTGATACTTTTCACACCTTTGGCATAGCTGCTTCTGATTGTTGTTGTTGTTGCGGTTATTATTGTTGTTGGGATGATTGTTGTAGCTGCTGTTGTTGTTGTTGTTGTTGTTGTTGTTGTTGGGCCGTTTGTTGTAGTTGCGATTGATGTTGCGATTGTTGGGATAATTGTTGCGATTATTGTTGTAATTACTGTTGTTGTTGTATTGGTGATTCTTATCACCGTTTTCCTCCCACTTTCTTTTGACTTGCTTCACATTGGCCTCTTCAGCAGTCTGTTCTTTAATTCTTTCTTCAATCTGGTTCACTAGTTTGTGAGCCATTCTACATGCCTGTTGTATGGAGGCGGGCTCTTGTGAACTTATATCCTCTTGGATTCTTTCCGGTAATCCTTTCACAAACGCGTCGATCTTCTCTTCCTCATCTTCGAATGCTCCCGGACACAATAGGCACAATTCTGTGAATCGTCTTTCGTACGTGGTAATATCAAATCCTTGGGTTCGTAACCCTCTAAGTTCTGTCTTGAGCTTATTGACCTCGGTTCTGGGACGGTACTTCTCGTTCATCAAGTGCTTGAATGCTGACCACGGTAGTGCGTACGCATCGTCTTGTCCCACTTGCTCTAGATAGGTATTCCACCATGTTAACGCAGAACCTGTGAAGGTATGCGTAGCGTACTTCACTTTGTCCTCTTCAGTACACTTACTTATGGCAAACACCGATTCAACCTTCTCGGTCCACCGTTTCAATCCGATCGGTCCTTCGGTTCCATCAAATTCCAAAGGTTTGCAGGCAGTGAATTCTTTGTAGGTGCATCCTACACGATTTCCTGTACTGCTAGATCCAAGGCTATTGTTGGTATGTAGCGCAGCCTGTACTGCGGCTATGTTTGAAGCTAGAAAAGTACGGAATTCCTCTTCATTCATATTCACGGTGTGTCGAGTAGTCGGTGCCATTTCCTTCAAAATAGTTAAATGGAACAAGTTAATCATACAGAATATTAAGAGTAGTTAATAGTATTTCGTAGCATAATATGAACTCATTTATAAAAGCTTTTTCTTCATATTAGCATTTTATAAGTTTAAATTCGGGTAGTACCTACCCGTTAAGTTCATACTTAGTAGCTAATATACAATTCAACTACTACAATTCTATATGAAAAACTGATTATAATAATATTTCGCGTTCAAACTTTTATACAATATTTTACAAACTTACAATACCGCTTATTTTACATAAAGCATGAAATATAGCACACAATAACTTTGATACAAGATAGTTGTGAAGATAATTCTAGCTAGTACACAAGTCGTTCAGCAAAGGCAATAAAGACACGTAATTCATACGTCCAGAAACAAGTCATGCATTCTGGTTTTACTAGGACTACTTCCCATCCTTGGTCTTGTGGAACATAACCGTTATGGCCGTTGATAAGACAGCGTGTTGTAACGTCGTCAAAGGGACGAGGGTTACGTAATGTCCAACAGTCCCGTAACAATCTAAAAATCTCATTTCTTACCCCAATTACCGACTCCGTCACTTGTGGAAACGTTTTGTTTAATAGTTGTAGCCCGATGTTCTTGTTCTCACTTTGGTGAGAAGGGAACATTACTAATCCGTAAGCATAACATGCTTCTTTATGTTGCATGTTAGCCGCTTTTTCTAAATCACGAAGTCCAATATTCGGATATATTGAGTCAAAATAATTTCTTAACCCGTTGCGTAAAATAGCATTTGGGTTCCCCGCAATATATGCGTCAAAGTAAACACATCGTAACTTATGGGTTTCCCAATGTGATATCCCCCATCTTTCAAATGAAAGTCTCTTATAAACCAAGACATTCTTGGAACGTTCTTCGAATGTCTTACAAACTGATCTCGCCTTAAATAGTTGTGCCGAAGAATTCTGACCGACTTTAGACAAGATTTCATCAATCATGTCTCCGGGTAGGTCTCTTAAAATATTGGGTTGTCTATCCATTTTGTGTTTTTATACTGTAAAATAGACAAGAGTTAGATTCATAAAAAAAAAATACTTATTAATACAAGCAATTTTTACATATATCATAAAGCATAAGCACACTATATTACATATATTACACCACACGAATACAACTATCTTATTCCGACTCGCTTGTTTCTTCTTCTTCGGTTTTGGTTCGTTTTGCCAAGTTTCTAGGGATATATGATGTTCCCCTAATACGAGCCGTCGTTATCCACATTGGTTTAGAAAAACCTGGTGGTTTAGAGGTTCCCGGGTCATTGTTACAACTTAAGGACTTCGGGGGTTGACGATACATATAAAGTTCATCGGGGTTGGAATTAGATTTCTCTATTTTTATGCCCTTTCCCTTATTATTTTCTTTTGCCTTTTTAAATTCAGTTGGGGTAATTTCTATAACATCATCGGAATTCTCGTCAGAATCCGATTCATCGGAGAATTGGTAATCCTCCCAATATTTTGCTTCCTTGGCGGAAACACCATTGACCATAATTAACCTTGGTCGGTTGGTTGAGGATTTTCTTTTACTTAACCGTTTTATTATTTCCCCCACCGGTTCTACTTCTTCATCCGGTTCCGATTCTTCTTCCGGTTCCGATTCTTCTTCCGGTTCCGACTCTTCTTCCGGTTCCTCTTCGGGAACTTGTGAATCAGTCCACGAATCATTCCAATTTACATTTGACTCTTCATTATTATTAGGTGAGTCAATGAGACTTGTTCTAGAGGTAGACATCTATCACATAATATCAAACGCGTTAAGAGATTAATATATCACATAATATTCACATGTTAAAAATATATAGTTTCCAACAAAATTTGTTAAGCAATCATTTTTCAAATAAACACGGTCGAAGTCCAGACTTACTAATGCATCCTAACAAACTCGATAAGACACACTAATGCAAAATTCTGGTTCTCTAAGACCAACGCTCGGATACCAACTGAAATGTCCCGTTCTTATTGATTAAAAACGTTCCATATTAATTGATTTCGTTGCGAGGTTTTGACCTCTATATGAGACATTTTTCAAAGACTGCATTCATTTTTAAAACAAACCATAACCTTTATTTCATAGATAAAGGTTTTAAAAAGCTTTACGTAGATTATCAAATAATGATAATCTAAAATATCCTGTTTACACACGACCATTACATAATGGTTTACAATACAAATATGTTACAACAAAATAAGTTTCTTGAATGCAGTTTTTACACAATATCATACAAGCATGGACTCCAAATCTCGTCCTTATTTAAGTATGCGACAGCGGAAGCTCTTAATAATCACCTGAGAATAAACATGCTTAAAACGTCAACAAAAATGTTGGTGAGTTATAGGTTTAACCTATATATATCAAATCATAATAATAGAGCACAAGATTTCATATTTCAATACACATCCCATACATAGAGATAAAAATCATTCATATGGTGAACACCTGGTAACCGACATTAACAAGATGCATATATAAGAATATCCCCATCATTCCGGGACACCCTTCGGATATGATATAAATTTCGAAGTACTAAAGCATCCGGTACTTTGGATGGGGTTTGTTAGTCCCAATAGATCTATCTTTAGGATTCGCGTCAATTAGGGTGTCTGTTCCCTAATTCTTAGATTACCAGACTTAATAAAAAGGGGCATATTCGATTTCGATAATTCAACCATAGAATGTAGTTTCACATACTTGTGTCTATTTTGTAAATCATTTATAAAACCTGCATGTATTCTCATCCCAAAAATATTAGATTTTAAAAGTGGGACTATAACTCACTTTCACAGATTTTTACTTCGTCGGGAAGTAAGACTTGGCCACTGGTTGATTCACGAACCTATAACAATATATACATATATATCAAAGTATGTTCAAAATATATTTACAACACTTTTAATATATTTTGATGTTTTAAGTTTATTAAGTCAGCTGTCCTCGTTAGTAACCTACAACTAGTTGTCCACAGTTAGATGTACAGAAATAAATCGATAAATATTATCTTGAATCAATCCACGACCCAGTGTATACGTATCTCAGTATTGATCACAACTCAAACTATATATATTTTGGAATCAACCTCAACCCTGTATAGCTAACTCCAACATTCACATATAGAGTGTCTATGGTTGTTCCGAAATATATATAGATGTGTCGACATGATAGGTCGAAACATTGTATACGTGTCTATGGTATCTCAAGATTACATAATATACAATACAAGTTGATTAAGTTTTAGTTGGAATAGATTTGTTACCAATTTTCACGTAGCTAAAATGAGAAAAATTATCCAATCTTGTTTTACCCATAACTTCTTCATTTTAAATCCGTTTTGAGTGAATCAAATTGCTATGGTTTCATATTGAACTCTATTTTATGAATCTAAACAGAAAAAGTATAGGTTTATAGTCGGAAAAATAAGTTACAAGTCGTTTTTGTAAAGGTAGTCATTTCAGTCGAAAGAACGACGTCTAGATGACCATTTTAGAAAACATACTTCCACTTTGAGTTTAACCATAATTTTTGGATATAGTTTCATGTTCATAATAAAAATCATTTTCTCAGAATAACAACTTTTAAATCAAAGTTTATCATAGTTTTTAATTAACTAACCCAAAACAGCCCGCGGTGTTACTACGACGGCGTAAATCCGGTTTTACGGTGTTTTTCGTGTTTCCAGGTTTTAAATCATTAAGTTAGCATATCATATAGATATAGAACATGTGTTTAGTTGATTTTAAAAGTCAAGTTAGAAGGATTAACTTTTGTTTGCGAACAAGTTTAGAATTAACTAAACTATGTTCTAGTGATTACAAGTTTAAACCTTCGAATAAGATAGCTTTATATGTATGAATCGAATGATGTTATGAACATCATTACTACCTTAAGTTCCTTGGATAAACCTACTGGAAAAGAGAAAAATGGATCTAGCTTCAACGGATCCTTGGATGGCTCGAAGTTCTTGAAGCAGAATCATGACACGAAAACAAGTTCAAGTAAGATCATCACTTGAAATAAGATTGTTATAGTTATAGAAATTGAACCAAAGTTTGAATATGATTATTACCTTGTATTAGAATGATAACCTACTGTAAGAAATAAAGATTTCTTGAGGTTGGATGATCACCTTACTAGATTGGAAGTGAGCTAGCAAACTTGAAAGTATTCTTGATTTTATGAAACTAGAACTTTTGAAATTTATGAAGAACACTTAGAACTTGAAGATAGAACTTGAGAGAGATCAATTAGATGAAGAAAATTGAAGAATGAAAGTGTTTGTAGGTGTTTTTGGTCGTTGGTGTATGGATTAGATATAAAGGATATGTAATTTTGTTTTCATGTAAATAAGTCATGAATGATTACTCATATTTTTGTAATTTTATGAGATATTTCATGCTAGTTGCCAAATGATGGTTCTCACATGTGTTAGGTGACTCACATGGGCTACTAAGAGCTGATCATTGGAGTGTATATACCAATAGTACATACATCTAAAAGCTGTGTATTGTACGAGTACGAATACGGGTGCATACGAGTAGAATTGTTGATGAAACTGAACGAGGATGTAATTGTAAGCATTTTTGTTAAGTAGAAGTATTTTGATAAGTGTCTTGAAGTCTTTCAAAAGTGTATGAATACATATTAAAACACTACATGTATATACATTTTAACTGAGTCGTTAAGTCATCGTTAGTCGTTACATGTAAATGTTGTTTTGAAACCTTTAGGTTAACGATCTTGTTGAATGTTGTTAACCCATTGTTTATTATAACAAATGAGATGTTAAATTATTATATTATCATGATATTATGATATATAATATATCTTAGTATGATGTATATACAGTTAAATGTCGTTACAACGATAATCGTTACATATATGTCTCGTTTCGAAATCATTAAGTTAGTAGCCTTATTTTTACATATGTATTTCATTGTTAATACACTTAATAATATATTTACTTATCATTTAACATAATTAACCAAGTGTATCAATATCTTAATATGATTCATATGTACCTAGTAAGACGTTGTAATAACGATAATCGTTATATATATCGTTTTCGAGTTTCTTAAATTAATAGTCTCATTTTTATGTATATAACTCATTGTTAAAATACCTAATGAGATACATACTTATAATAAAAACATGTTAACTATATATATAACCATATATATGTCATCGTATAGTTTTTATAAGTTTTAACGTTCGTGAATCACCGGTCAACTTGGGTGGTCAATTGTCTATATGAAACATATTTCAATTAATCAAGTCTTAACAAGTTTGATTGCTTAACATGTTGGAAACATTTAATCATGTAAATATCAATCTTAATTAATTTATATAAACATGGAAAAGTTCGGGTCATTACATTATGTGCTTCATCAAGTAGCACTCGTCGGTAATCACCCATCTTAGGCACCCACACCCTTCCTTGAAAGGACAACAACCCACGCGGACCCATAGTAATAAACTCCGATTGGCCCACGATTCGCTCCGTATGCTTGTTGTGAACATAAGCCTCTATTTGAATCTCACCAAGCTTTTCAAGAAAATCGTTGGTAATAATCAAACGTAACGACCCCACTTTTATCGCCGGATGTTGACTCTTTCGACTCAACGCATCCGCGACCACATTCGCCTTACCCGGATGATAAAGTATTTCACAATCGTAGTCTTTCACCACATCCATCCACCTACGTTGGCGATAATTCAAATCTCGTTGATTAAAGAGATGTTTCAAACTCTTATGATCCGAATAAATCGTATACTTGACACCATACAAGTAATGGCGCCAAATTTTCAACGCATGCACTACCGCCGCCAACTCAAGATCATGAGTCGGATACCTCGTTTCATGTTCCTTTAATTGTCGAGAGGCATAAGCGATGACCTTACCTCTTTGCATTAGAACACACCCGAGACCATTTAAGGAAGCATCACAATAAACCGTCATGTCTTCTACACCTTCCGGCAACACTAACACCGGAGCTTGACACAACTTCTCTTTTAACAATTGAAAAGCAATTTCTTGCTCGTTCTCCCAATTAAATCTCGTGTTCTTTCTCGTCAACTTCGTCAATGGAGAAGCAATCTTAGAGAAGTCTTGGATAAACCGACGATAATACCCGGCCAATCCGAGAAAACTTCGGATTTCCGTAGGCGTAGTCGGTCGTCCCCAACTCTTTATCGTCTCTATCTTCCCCGGATCTACTTGAATACCGTCCATATTCACAATATGGCCAAGGAATTGAACTTCCCTTAGCCAAAATTCACATTTTGAGAATTTTGCATACAACTTCTCCTTCCGCAACGTCTTTAACACACACCGCAAATGATGTTCATGTTCCTTCATACTCTTCGAATAAACGAGTATGTCGTCAATGAACACAATTACCGACTTGTCCAACATAGGTTGGCACACTCGGTTCATAAGATCCATGAATGCCGCCGGTGCATTCGTAAGACCAAAAGGCATTACCACAAACTCAAAATGCCCATAACGCGTTCGAAAAACCGTTTTCTCAATATCTTCCTCACGGACCCGCATTTGGTGATAGCCGGACCGTAGGTCGATTTTAGAGAAATACGTTGCACCTTGGAGTTGATCAAACAAATCGTCAATCCGAGGCAATGGATAACGATTCTTGATCGTCACTTTATTCAACTCCCGATAATCGATGCACATCCGCATACTACCATCTTTCTTTTTCACAAACAAAACCGGAGCGCCCCATGGAGAAGCACTCGGTCGAATGAAACCCTTTTCAAGCAACTCTTGGGTTTGGTTTAACAACTCTTGCATTTCCGTTGGTGCTAAACGATAAGGAGTTTTAGCAATGGGGGTAGCCCCCGGAACCAACTCAATGCGAAATTCAACTTGTCTTTTCGCCGGGACACCCGGTAACTCATCCGGAAAAACGTCTTCAAATTCATTAACCACAGGGATTTCACGAAAGGTTGGTGGCTCATCACGAGTATCAACAACATGGGCAAGAAAAGCCATGCCACCACTAACAAGGAAACGACGTGCCCGTGCAAAAGTGCATATCGGTACAAGTCTCCTTCGCTTATCGCCATGAATAATTAATTCTCCCCCACTTGGGGTCTTCACCCGAATGAATTTATCATGGCATGCAATATCGGCTCTATTAAGATCGAGCCAATCCATACCAATAACAATATCAAAATCACCCAAAGTCATCGGAATAAGATCGATCTTAAACGTTTCGGAACCAAATACAACATTACAATTCTTACACACATCAACCACTAGCGCCGTCTTGCCATCCGCTATTTCAACTTCTACCGGATGACTTAACTTAACTAGCGGTTTATTTAACTTAGGCACAAATCGAGGCGACACAAAGGACAAATTAGCCCCACTATCAAAAAGTATCCGTGCCGGATTAGAGTTAACTATGAAAGTACCTGAGACGACTTCATTGGATTGCTTGGCCTCATCATTGGTCATCAAATAGTTGCAACCCCTAGCCGTACCCGCCGCCTTCTCTAGACGCTTAACATTATCGTTGCGTAAATCAGGACACTCCGGCTTCTTATGCCCTTCTTTACCGCAATTAAAACAAGTGAGCTTGTTTCCGGAAGATGGTTTTGGACAATCACGAGCCATATGACCCGCTTGCCCACAATTATAGCACGTAAAAGTAAAACCACCGGAAGCGCCCTTCTTCCCGCTATTGACACTTTCGGAACTTTTCTTGTTCTTTTTGTTCGAAAAGTTTGAATAGCTCGAACCTTCACTTTTTCTCTTGCCAAAAGTAAAACCACTCTTTCTTAAGATGAGCGACTCGAAACCTTTGGCCATGTCAAACAACTCATCAAAGCTTTTCACTACGTTCACACTAATCTTATCTTGATAGTTGTCGTTCAAGGTTCGATAGAAATCTTCCTTCAACATTTTATCATTCCTGACGTACTCCGGGCAAAATTGGGTCTTGGACAAAAACACGGATTTGAGAGTGTTCAAATCCATCGACCCTTGCCTCAAGGAACGTAACTCGTCCTTAAGCCTAGTAAGATCGGCCGAAGTTCGGTATTCCTTGAAAAATTCGGACTTGAATTCATCCCAAGTGAATTCCATGCATTGCTCTTCACCATAAACTTGGAGCTTTGCGTCCCACCACAACTTGGCATCGCCCCTCAACATACTACACCCGTACCTTGTCCTCTTATCGAGAGGACATTCACAAGTACGGAAGGCCCCCTCCATATCGGAGATCCAACGGGCGCTCTTAAGAGGAACTCTTTCACCATCAAAAGAGGGAGGTTGAGAGTCTTTGAAATTCTTATAGAAAAAGTCCCGTCTTCCCACATTATCTTCGCGAAGAACGGCCTTAACTTGCTCCTTTACCACATTGACTAATTGCTCGTCAATCGTATCTAGGAACATCTTCTTAACGTCCTCGAGAAAAGCTTCATGATGCCTTTTCAAAATGGCCTCAACCTTGGCCGTAAACTCGGCTTCTTCACTAGTACCTCCGCCGTTGATATCATGCCCGTTTCTCATCTTCATTCTATAAGACGGAATAGATTAAACAACGAGACGAAAAGGATTTAACACATAAGTATATACATATACACCACACTACCCCATCTTGCTCAACAATCGTCGTACATTGCTCGTTCGACACGATTTGCGCCCGTAACAATGGTAGCTAATCATTGTTACGCGAGCACGTCGCATTAACTTGCTAGTACAACGTCCATCTCGCTCGATGCTCGCTAAACATACATAACAAATAGCACATGATTAGTTTACATAAACTTATGCACAAACCAATCCCGATCCGACCCAAAGTCCTACAAGTCTCGCATAAACGCGCACACAAAAAGTCTAAGTCTAGGCGCCTATCTCAAGTCACCTAAATCCCTTAGACCATGCTCTGATACCACTTGTAACAACCCAAACCAACACCCGACAAAACCTTGTGAAAAATACGAAATAAAAAAATTTTTCTGTTGCAGACCATCGGCGCGCCGCGCCATATGGCCCGCGCGCCGCGCCATATCTGGCTGTCCCCGGGACTTTTAACCGCGAAAAGATTGACTAGTTCCCGGCACTTTTAGACAAAACGCTTTTTACCATACAACCAAATATGTAAAACTAACATGTTTCAAACATAAAATTAAAGTTTTACAAGCGGGGCCCACATCGGCCGTTTTACGAGTTTAATACAATTTACGAGTTTCGACCACCAAAAAGTTTAAGTTCCAAACTACACCATGAGCATGGCGTTTGGGATTAAACTACCCAACTATCGGTCAAACTCCAAGAGCTACTAAAGCCAAAAGCGTCCCCTAGCATCAAGCGGGATCTTTAGTCCAAAACGATGCCCTTACCCTTGTCCAAAACCGAACCTATAAAATGGTAAACAACGAGAGGGTAAGCAAAGCTTAGTGAATGCAATAATTATACGAATACATATATAATTATACCTACTTGCATACACTTACACAACCGCAAACATGCTAGCAAACAACATTAGCTTATCGTCGCAATATCAAGCTATAATTCTCCCATACCACAAGCTAGCATAACAACCGCATATAAATATAACTCGAATAATATAATATGCTTACAACACAAATAACCATGGTTAACCAATAGTACAAGGGAACGGCGCTCGCAAAAACGCCATCGGTGTTCATAACATCCGTTAGGGCACTTAACACCTCGCACCACTAACCCCTAGGGTGGCACCTTAACACCTCGGCACTTCACCCCGAGTGGCATCTTAACACCTCGATGCTTCACTCATTATTTTACGGAGTGGTGTCTTAACACCTCGACACTACACTCCTAGGTGGCATCTTAACACCTCGATGCTACACCCGAGTGGCATCTTAACACCTCGATGCTACACTCTTCACGTGAAACGTGGTGTCTTAACACCTCGACACTACACCTTTCACGCTACAACAAATAGATACATTATATACATACGCATATAATTATTCCACTCACCTCAAAGTCTTGTGAAAAGATACCCGAGCTTGCAAAACCTCAAAGTAACGTACCTATCACATTATACATATTATCAAATGCAAACTCAAGTCGGTCAACCATCCCTTTCACCATTCTAAGCCATTTTGACCCAAGGTGCAATTTCAACCCATTTGCACCCTTAACCCTAAATTGGGTCAACACACACCAAAACCCTAATCATTCGTCAAGATGGGTTTAAAACACATTTAGGTCACAAGGCTAACTCATTTTCATAATTGCTAGGCCACTTAGGTCATTAAAGACCCATTTGACCCATTTCAAGGTCAACACACCCATTTGGGTCATCCATGCCCAATTAACACCCATTTACATATCATTGAAGTGTTCTAGTACTTTCACTAACTAATTAGGTTCATAAACATAAATTAACACTTTGGAACCCTAATTAGTTACCTTTGAGTCTACATGACCCAAATTCACCCAAAACCCCCAAATTACTAGCAAGTGGGTTTTGTGTGCATCACTAACCCAAACCCTAACCCTTAATGCAATTAAAGTAAGAATCTAGGTTTTAGAACTTACCAACACAATCACTACGTAGCTAGCGACTAGATGAACGACTTTAGAACTCGCACTAAGACCCGATTCAACCCCTTTCACCCTTTGATGGAGCTTTCTCTCTCAAGGATTGCACTCTCACTCTAGAGTTTAATTGGAGAAGATGGGGTTGTTGTGGGAGTAGTAAATGAGCTCCCCAAAACTGATCTAGGGTAATAAATTCGGCCTCCAAGTGATTTTACCAAAATACCCTCAAAATATCCAATTTAAAAGAAAGAGAGAATCTGTCACAGACAGATGGCGCGGCGCGCCACCTAGCCTCGCGGCGCGCGACCCTCCCAGTTCAGCATCTTTTGTCTTTTTAATTATGTGCAACAAAACCCCAAACTTGAGTAACTCATATACACATATGTACACTACGAATATTCGGGTCTTACAAAACCCCTAATCAAACAAATCCTAGAACAATTGATAGTTTCAAATATCCGACTTAGACCGCTCTCTTGGGATGAACTTGATAAGAATACTTACATTGAAGTGCTATAAAAATCAGGTTCTAAGTGCTCGTTAGTTGTGTGCACTTATTTGTTAGTGTTTGAATCATATATAAATTTTTGAGGGTAAAAGATGTATTGTCACGTACGCATCACACTTTCTTGGCGCCGCTGCCGATTTATTTAAGACTTTTTGATGATCACGCTAATTAATTACTTTAACACATTGCTGTGCTAGATTAGATCATAGACTTGGTCTTCACTTCAGATTGCACGATTTATTTCTATTGACACTTTCCGTTACCACGAGCTCATACTTTAGACTCCATTGATCAGGAAATTCTCATAGTAATTTTGGAATATCCCTGGCAGCCATAAGCGTCTACCGTAGACGTATACTTTTCAATCTTGATGGCTCTGGTGGATCTCATAGTATTTTGAACATTCTGACAATTGCGCAACCTTTTTGGATACCAACCGCTATCAACCCCATACTCCCTTTATCTTAAAGTTATTGGAGTAAACGGAAAGTGAAAGTCGAAGCTTTCTTTGGAGTGAGTGTTCAGAATATCTCGCAGAAAACCTCTTTCGCTGTCTAAGTCTTAATAGGCATAATCCCATACTACAAATATTGATGAGTCCATATAAATGATATCGATGTAATATGAATGATTTAAGTTCTTCTCTGGAATCTTCACAATTTAACATCATACTGGAAAAAACTTCTTCTTGATTCAATCAACATCTTGACTTTGATATCTTCGTGTTTCACGATCTCACTCCTGATTTCATGATAAATTAGATATGCAATGTGCCACCTTTCTCCATTTTTTCATTCTTTTTCATTTTATTATTTCATTTTTCATTCTTTCATGGCAACACACCGCTGTCTTGATTTTGTCTGATATCTCGAATTAACTTCCTCACGTTGAAGATCTTTTATCTTCAGTTGTATAACGTGTAACTCAAATCATTTATTCATGGACTGTGATACAAAACTGTACTTTTCAACCCGTTCACAGAAAAGACGTTCCCCTTGACATAATCCTATTTTTTGGGGTTTAGTTACAATTATGGCATTAAAAGCTGATAGAAGTTGGTGTGTACAATCAGTTAGAACATCCTCAACTTATTATTGATCAATTGAATATCCCAATTAGTCGTAAGACTCAATGGTGCAACAATTTTGATTCTTTCTTGGGGATATCCAACACCAACTTTCTCTAGAGTATACGTCCAGATAGGGGATACCCTCACCTCCTGTCGATTTCCTCAACAACTTACTCTAGAATATGCACATGTGGTAGTTAAGTGATTACCCTTAACCGCTGTAAATCTTTCCATGATTTCCTTATCAAGATTTTTACTTATTGTGAATGTGATCATCTCATTCCATGATTAAGTCAACAAGGTATAACAGTTCATCATATAAATAATCGTCAAATTAAGCTGTAAGTACTACTTACTGTATGCGTCGAACAGTAAACATGCAAGCTCAGTAATACAGTCATTTCCCATTTCACATATCAACTACTCGTTTTTATGTTTTTCTACTTTTTATGATTTTTTTGATTTTATAATGTTTTTGTATTTTTTTTGTTTTTCTAATGTTTTTGTATTTTCTGATGTAGCCTTTTTCTCCCCCTAAAATTCTAAAACCGAAAATCTTTTTAGCTTTTTGGATTTTATCATGCAAAGCAGAAAATAAATCTAACTAACATGCAAACAAAAATAAGTAAACATGCAAATCTAACTTAACATGCAGATGCAGAAATATACAGAAAATTACAGAAACTTAGTTTACTTCAAAAGCTCATTTTCAGACACGACTTCAACTCTATCTTTCACACCTAACACAGTCAACAGGTATATTGATTTCTCTTTGAGAGTAAAAATCGATGATGAGGATCAGTAAAAATCGATGGCTGCGTAACATATATTGATTTCTCTTTGAGAGTACCATACAAGAATGCACTCTTTACATCCATCTAAAAAACCCGAAAACCTCTATGTGAGACAAACGCCAAAAACATTCGAATCGCTTCCAGTCTAGCTACTGGAGCAAACACTTCATCATAATCAATATCCAGAATCTGCTGATAACCCTTTACAACCAAACGAGCTTTATTACGAATCACTATACCTTGATCATCTCTCTTATTTTTTAAAACCCACTTTAGGCCATACGGTTTATAGCCTTTTGGTGGATTAACAAAACGCCATACACCCAAATGATGAAATTGTAGCCCACTCACTATACTGCAGAGCCTCTTTGACATCTTCAGGTTCAATTTGCAAAACAAAGCACGAATACGCATTTCTGAAGATAGTTCCGGTCTTATTCAACTGAGTATAATATGCAACAACAACGTTTGCAGAGGGTGTGACTCTTTCATCTGAAGTAGAAGCCTTTTCAACTGAAGCACCTGAAACGCCTGCAGGATCTATCACATAATCTTCAAGCCGCTTAGGGAGGGACACAGTTCTACTGGAACTTCTCGGTTCCCCAGTTTCAGTAGGTTCTTCTGTAACGGTCACCGTGGGTTGGTTGACCACTACATCCTCTAACAATTCTTCCTCCCCCTCAGACTAGCAGTTTCCTCTAGATTTTGAATAGAAATATCAGAATCTGAGTCATTATTATTGATTTCTGCAGTAGGAGTAACGGTCTCAGATTCAAAAGGAATATTAGTTTGCACATACACATCAGATGCGTTTTCTGACAAAATACGCATGTTATACATCATTTGTGCAACAATCTCATCCTCAGAGTCTTCATCAGGAAGGTGGAATGAATCAACCAATCCGTCATAATCAAATTACCAAGAATAACCTTTGCTAGCCGGAATACGAGCATGTCTCTAGACATCTACATTAGTATGCTCTTCAACATATTTAGAATCAAGATTTAAAACCCGCTTACACGCATTCCCATAACCCAAAAATCTACCTAAAATTGCCTTTGGACCAAATTTACCACCAGTATCCGTGACCATAATTGTACAAATCACACCAAAAGGTTTAAGATGCTGGATATTCGGTTTCCTTCTTACTAAAAGCTCATAACTTGTCTTGCCGTGTCGTCTAACAACAAGAACTCTATTCATTGTGTAGCATGCATTAGAAATCGCTTCACTCCAAAATGTAACAGGCAATTCTGAGCCAGCATAGTTCTGGCCATTTCAATTAAAGTTCTGTTCTTTCTCTCAGCCACTCCTTTCATCTGTTGAGTATAAGAAGAACTAAACTGTTGTTGAATCCCGCTTTCGTTACAAAACCAATTCTTAAACTCTGTCCTGTTATCTGTTCGAATTATTCTAACCTTCAACTTATATAAAGTTTCTAGTCTAGCGATCAATAACTTAATCTGCTCGAACATATCAGCTTTATTTTTTAACATTACTACCCACGTGAAATGTAACGACCCAAACCAAACCACGACGATTCCCGTTAAATTTCACAACAAAAAAAAAAATTTTCTGGTGCAGTTCACTCGCGCGGCGCGCCAGGTGGGCGCGCGGCGCGCCAAATCACCTGGACAGCCCGCTGTCCCCGGAAGTCAATTTAACGAAAATGTTTGACTAGTTCCCGACACATTTAGCCAAAACGCTTTTAACCGTACATTAATATATGTAAAACTAGCACATAACTAAGGTTTGAGCGAGTTTTACAAAGTGGGGCCCACACGTGCCCAAATTACCCTTTAAGTATAAAAATACAATTTTAGACCATAAAACTCTTAATACAAAACAAAGCCGAGCATGGCAATTGGGGATACACTACCCAATCCTAATAAATCCAAAAGCAAGCCTTCTACGCAAACTATGCAAGTCCTCTAATCCTCGCGCTTACCCGAGCCACCATCCGCATGCAATCTATAAAAAGAGTCAACAACGAGAGGGTAAGCTAACGCTTAGTGAATGATAATATACTACATACATATATATGTATAAAATGAATACGCCACACAAACAAATACCGCATACCGTAGCATCCAAATATAAAGCAACTACACTAAGCATACCGTACAATCTCTAAGCATCAAGCTAAAGGTACAACAACAAATATGAGTCCACCAACGACAAAGTGAACATCTCCAAATGGCTACACCCGGAGGGTTAGCTACAACACAACAATACATTAATATATATAACAATTTAAACGAACAAGGTTAACACCTTTACCCCATACCGAGAACCAAATACCACAATGAAGATTGGCCGAACTACACGAGCCTTAGTAATCCGAACCACACGAGATTACTATCTTCACAACATCGAGGTTGGCCGAACTACACGAGCCTTAGGAATCCGAAACCACACGAGATTACTACCTCAATAAGATGACCGAACTACACGAGTCACCATGAATCCGAACTACACGAGATTCATTTGATAAGATGACCGAAACCACACGCGTCATCGTGAATCCGAAACCACACGCGATTCACTTCTCCAACTCAAACCCACGGTCACGGGATTATAAAATCCACCACATCGGGGCCACAACATCCAAATCACAATCACGTGTGATAATGTACACACGAACGTGTACTTCGCCAAAGATGGTCAACCAAAACGCACAACCGTGCCAATTGGACTTATACAAAAGTCCATCAAGTCCACCTACATGTGAAGTGAGCTCTATAGCCGAGAATCACTTCACCCGACCCGCACCCATCCTACACATACATATGTACATAGGATAATATCACTCACCTTGAAGTCTTGAAGAATGCTTCCAAGTAATCCGCAACTTGCCAATGGAAAATACCTATTCCATTATCACAATTACAACAATACAATTAGGATGGATTTACAAACCAACCCAATTCAACACTTAGTGCAATTTCGACCCAATTGCACTTCCAAGCACAAACCGTGCCCGAACTAACCAAAAATCACTAACACAAGTGAGAATGGTCCTAATAAGCCAATTAAACCCGGACACAAGTGCCAAACACGTGTCATACCCATTTTGACACTTAAACCCTAATTTTGACCCATAAAGGTCAAAATCTCGTCCTTTATAAGTTTTGACACCAAAACACATTTAACTCGGACTTATACTTCAACTTAATCCATTTTAAGTTCGTAAACCTCATTAAGTCACCAAATGGGTCATAATCACCACCAAACCCTAATTTGACCCAAAGTCAAAGTTAGTAAATCAAATAACCCTAAATAGGTTTCAACACTTCCATAATCACTAATCCAAGTGATAAATCCCAAGATTAAAGCCTAATCAAGGCCAAATCGTCAATCAACCCAAAACCCGCCAAGTGACAAGAATAACTAGTCACCATAAATCCATTTCATCACATAAAAGGGTTTTACAACTAATTAACTCAAAACCCTAACTTTATATCAATTTAAACAAATGAAATTCGGAGTTTGAGCTTACCAATACTATCACCGTGTAGCCGAGAACGAAAGGAACAACTTTAAAACCCGAGACTTTGAACGATTCGAGCTTCTTCCTCACCAAAACCTCCAATCTCTCTCTAAACTCTTACTCTCTCTCTAAAATGGATGAAGATGATGAGTGGATGTGAATGGGATCCAAAACTGATCCAAACTAGCTCATAAGCCTCACAAATCCGGCCTCAAGTGAAATTACCCATTTGCCCTTCATTTAAACCAATTAAGAAAACAAGGGATTCTGTCAGCAGCAAACGGCGCGGCGCGCCGAATCCCCGCGCGGCGCGCGACATAACAGAAACAGATTCTTTTGCATTTTAAACTTTATATAAATAATCCGCGAAACCCAATCTCGAACGTCTTAATACACAAACAAGCAAGATAAATATTCGGGTCTTACAACTCTCCCCCACTTAAACTCGATCACGTCCTCGTGATCCTCGTCACTTAACCAAGTGGACCTCACCCTACGGTCCTCGACATAAGTCCCAATCCGACTTTCCTAAGCAATTCCTTTCCAACGAATCGCCTTCCACAACTAAATCGTCACCCGCGATTTATTCAAATCACCATCCGAGCACTAAAACCATGCTCATTCCCTAACATCGGGAAAACTCATCCAATCTCGTACCGAGATATCAATCCCTCAGCGTACTGTTACCGAGTACCATGCTAAAAGTAACCAAGTCTCAACCTATGGTCGACAACCCAAAACGATGAAGACCGAACCAAACTAATCCTTACGGATAACACCAATCGATAACGTCCATTGTAGTGCGCAATACGACCAATACGCAACTACCGTAACATTGTAATCCAACGGTTAAAACCGATAACGCCCAAAACAATCATGGCAACGCTAGAACCCAAGGTGTACAAAATCGACTATTGTCACACCCGTAACAACACGTGAGCGAAACACGGCTATCGCATCACTAATCACACAACATGGTCCTTACGACCCCACCATCGGTGTATCAAACAACCGATAGATCAAACAATACGGTCCTTACGACCCCACCATCGGTGTATCAAACAACCAATGGATCACACAACACATGAAGGCTGGCCGAAAACACACGCGCCTTAGTGAATCCGAACTACACGCGACTCACTACCTTCAACACAACAACAATCGGGAATGGCCGAACTACACGCGCCATAGTGAATCCGAACTACACGAGAGTCACTATCCCGGAGGAATGACCGAACTACACGAGTCAATTGTGAATCCGAACTACACGAGACTCACTCCTCAATACAATGACCGAAACCACACGAGTCATTTGTGAATCCGAAACCACACGCGATCCACTTCCACAATATGATGACCGAAACCACACGCGTCATCGTGAATCCGAAACCACACGCGATCCACTACTATGGCGAAGTCAGCGGACCCGAAGATCATGCTTCACCAAATCTCAACACCGGATAAAGTCAGCGGACCCGAAGATCATGCTTCACCGATCACGTACTCCCGTGATGAAGTCAGCGGACCCTAAAGATCATGCTCCATCACTCAACCGTACCATAATGAAGTCAGCGGACCCCGAAGGTCATGCTTCATAAATCATCAATACCACGATGAAGTCAGCGGACCCTAAAGATCATGCTTCATCGATCACATACGCACTTTCGGCCTCAAACAACGAGTAGTGCAACATCGCGCCCTGCTACACTATAGTGAATCCTAACGGATACCACTAACCATCCCCACAATCGAGCAAGAACCACCTATATCAAACATAGGTACCAAACAATGATTCCCCAAAAGAGAATCCGACACACACCTCCCTTAACCGAAGGATTTCACCTTGCTCACCAAACACGTCCATTATCTCTCAACGAGATTTACCACATTACCACCTCAGTGGTAATTCCAATCCAATATCATAAGTACAATTTAACCAAAATTGTACTCTACCACAAGTTGACCAAAACTAGGTCTCGACGAAATTTCCGGATCTACCAAAAGCATCATCCGAAATATCACACTAAAACTTCCTCATGCGGGAGTGCGACTCCTCCACTTGGAACCACGTTCCTATAACACAATTCGTACAACCGTACAATGCTACCGAAGGTAGACTTTACCAACAATTGGGTACACGCGACCCATCCTACATCTTGCTCTAACCTCGAGCACACAAAGGATTTCAAATGATCCTTAGACACTTCAAACGAAAAGTGTACCACGATTTCGCAAACCATACTCTCGCAATCATCCAATTGCTTAGTTTGTCAAGTTTCACCTAGTCACTCATGTACCTAAGGGTTTCTCCCGGGACCCTAAGTACAATGTAACCACAACACAATCGGAGTCGACACCACGCTAGTAGGTATAAAAGAGGCACCTAATGTCGCGTCATAAAGACTCCATTACCAACACACATCGAGATTTTAAACACTCGAACTCAAAGGTTCCAATCAACCGACGAACCTCGTGGTTCATCAACTTCAACACACAAGTGAACACGCGCTTAACAATCGAACACCAAAACCATTTCCGTGGCTTGGTAGAAACATACCCCAAATACTAAGGAATGCTTGGTTGCACCAAGTCTTACGCCCTTCACCCGACAATCAAACATCACCTTAGGGTACTTCCATTAGGAACGTCACCCATAGCATAACATACACAACAAAGGCATGCAACTCAAACTCAAACGGCATTTAATAAATAATCGAAAGACATATTTATCAAAATTAAACGTACCTTAACGTCTCCTCGCCGCACCCGTCCCCGCTAACTTGGGACATTCCGACTTACGATGTCCTTCCTTTTGGCAATTGAAGCACACCATACTACCACCCTTTGGTACCGAACATTCCCAAGACTTGTGACCCCTCACGCCACAATTGTAACATCTAGCCGTACTAGAATCCGATATACCCGTTCGCGTACCACCCGTGCTCACACTCGGACCCTTAGTCCTCTTACTCGGAGCACCATAAGAAACAACTCTTCTCTCACTTGAAGATTCACCCCTATTCGATCGTGAATACGACTCGAAACCTCTAGCCAAGTCGAATAATTCCGAAAACGATTTCGCTTGACCCCGACTAATCTTACTTTTCAAGTCATCATTCAAGGTCCGATAGAAATCCCCCATTAACAAACGATCATTCCCCAAATACTCCGGACAAAAACGAGCCTTTGCCATAAAGGTCGCCTTAAGAGTACTCAATTCCATAGATCCTTGTCGCAAATTTCGCAACTCATTACGCAATTCCCACAAATCGGCCGAAGTCCGGAACTCCTCAAAGAATTCCTCCTTAAACTCGTCCCACGATAAGGCCATAAACGTCTCGCCACCGACAAGATCAATCTTACCATCCAACCAATCCCTTGCCCTACCACGCAACAAACTCGTAGCGAGTCTCGTCTTCCTCTCGGGAGGGCAATCAATAGTACGAAAACACCCTTCGACATCCGAAATCCAAGTTGTGCTCACCAAAGGATCCGGTTTTCCGTCGTACATCGGGGGTTTAGTCCTCATGAAGCTTTTAAGATAACGCTCCATTTCACTACTACTTTGAAGTTCGGAATACCTCCTTTCCATTCTTTCTTCTAACGCACTTATTCGCTCCGCAACGGCGGCCGCAACCCTAGCGTTAAACTCCACGTCATTCGCCTCGGTCTCGTTTCGCGTCGTCATTCTAAAGAATGCAAAACGATTAGTCCACGAACGTGTAAAACCGTACGCACGACACAGCCCTATCTTGCTAAACACTCATCGTACATCACTTGTTAGACACGATTTGCACCCGTAATAAGGTTTGCAAGTTCTTATTACGCACACATGCCGCATCGACTCGTTAGTACAACGACCGTCTCGCTCGATGATATACACAAACACAACCAAAATTCTACGCGGTACAAACACACGCGAGAATTATTATCACAACACAACAACATATTAATAATATCCGCATTACTAATATAAACGTTAGTCAACCTATAGCCAAGGCACTAACCAAACCCATTCCGACCCGTAATCCTACAAGTCCCGCAACAATTTAAGCACACACAAGTCTAAGTCTAGGCACCTATCTCAAGTCACCTAAATCCCTTAGACCATGCTCTGATACCACTTGTAACGACCCAAACCAAACCACGACGATTCCCGTTAAATTTCACAACAAAAAAAAAATTTTCTGGTGCAGTTCACTCGCGCGGCGCGCCAGGTGGGCGCGCGGCGCGCCAAATCACCTGGACAGCCCGCTGTCCCCGGAAGTCAATTTAACGAAAATGTTTGACTAGTTCCCGACACATTTAGCCAAAACGCTTTTAACCGTACATTAATATATGTAAAACTAGCACATAACTAAGGTTTGAGCGAGTTTTACAAAGTGGGGCCCACACGTGCCCAAATTACCCTTTAAGTATAAAAATACAATTTTAGACCATAAAACTCTTAATACAAAACAAAGCCGAGCATGGCAATTGGGGATACACTACCCAATCCTAATAAATCCAAAAGCAAGCCTTCTACGCAAACTATGCAAGTCCTCTAATCCTCGCGCTTACCCGAGCCACCATCCGCATGCAATCTATAAAAAGAGTCAACAACGAGAGGGTAAGCTAACGCTTAGTGAATGATAATATACTACATACATATATATGTATAAAATGAATACGCCACACAAACAAATACCGCATACCGTAGCATCCAAATATAAAGCAACTACACTAAGCATACCGTACAATCTCTAAGCATCAAGCTAAAGGTACAACAACAAATATGAGTCCACCAACGACAAAGTGAACATCTCCAAATGGCTACACCCGGAGGGTTAGCTACAACACAACAATACATTAATATATATAACAATTTAAACGAACAAGGTTAACACCTTAACCCCATACCGAGAACCAAATACCACAATGAAGATTGGCCGAACTACACGAGCCTTAGTAATCCGAACCACACGAGATTACTATCTTCACAACATCGAGGTTGGCCGAACTACACGAGCCTTAGGAATCCGAAACCACACGAGATTACTACCTCAATAAGATGACCGAACTACACGAGTCACCATGAATCCGAACTACACGAGATTCATTTGATAAGATGACCGAAACCACACGCGTCATCGTGAATCCGAAACCACACGCGATTCACTTCTCCAACTCAAACCCACGGTCACGGGATTATAAAATCCACCACATCGGGGCCACAACATCCAAATCACAATCACGTGTGATAATGTACACACGAACGTGTACTTCGCCAAAGATGGTCAACCAAAACGCACAACCGTGCCAATTGGACTTATACAAAAGTCCATCAAGTCCACCTACATGTGAAGTGAGCTCTATAGCCGAGAATCACTTCACCCGACCCGCACCCATCCTACACATACATATGTACATAGGATAATATCACTCACCTTGAAGTCTTGAAGAATGCTTCCAAGTAATCCGCAACTTGCCAATGGAAAATACCTATTCCATTATCACAATTACAACAATACAATTAGGATGGATTTACAAACCAACCCAATTCAACACTTAGTGCAATTTCGACCCAATTGCACTTCCAAGCACAAACCGTGCCCGAACTAACCAAAAATCACTAACACAAGTGAGAATGGTCCTAATAAGCCAATTAAACCCGGACACAAGTGCCAAACACGTGTCATACCCATTTTGACACTTAAACCCTAATTTTGACCCATAAAGGTCAAAATCTCGTCCTTTATAAGTTTTGACACCAAAACACATTTAACTCGGACTTATACTTCAACTTAATCCATTTTAAGTTCGTAAACCTCATTAAGTCACCAAATGGGTCATAATCACCACCAAACCCTAATTTGACCCAAAGTCAAAGTTAGTAAATCAAATAACCCTAAATAGGTTTCAACACTTCCATAATCACTAATCCAAGTGATAAATCCCAAGATTAAAGCCTAATCAAGGCCAAATCGTCAATCAACCCAAAACCCGCCAAGTGACAAGAATAACTAGTCACCATAAATCCATTTCATCACATAAAAGGGTTTTACAACTAATTAACTCAAAACCCTAACTTTATATCAATTTAAACAAATGAAATTCGGAGTTTGAGCTTACCAATACTATCACCGTGTAGCCGAGAACGAAAGGAACAACTTTAAAACCCGAGACTTTGAACGATTCGAGCTTCTTCCTCACCAAAACCTCCAATCTCTCTCTAAACTCTTACTCTCTCTCTAAAATGGATGAAGATGATGAGTGGATGTGAATGGGATCCAAAACTGATCCAAACTAGCTCATAAGCCTCACAAATCCGGCCTCAAGTGAAATTACCCATTTGCCCTTCATTTAAACCAATTAAGAAAACAAGGGATTCTGTCAGCAGCAAATGGCGCGGCGCGCCGAATCCCCGCGCGGCGCGCGACATAACAGAAACAGATTCTTTTGCATTTTAAACTTTATATAAATAATCCGCGAAACCCAATCTCGAACGTCTTAATACACAAACAAGCAAGATAAATATTCGGGTCTTACATGAAACGCGAGTATTCATCCGTAACCACCAAGCAATATGAGTGACCAGTTATACTCTTCTTGTTAATTGGATCAAAGAGATCCATATGAAGAAGCTCAAGAGGAATATCAATGGAATGATGTTTCTTAGCTTTGTGTGATTTCTTTGACTTTTTTCCTTGCTTGCACTACAAACACTGTGATGACCCGTCCTAATCCACCTGGACGAATACATCAACATCTGGTCCCATTGCGAGGTTTTGACCTCTATGTGATACGTTTTGTAACATTGCATTCGTTTGAAAAGGTATTTCATAAATGAATATATAAATTCTAGGTTTTTAACATCTGATGATTTTTACGTATAGACAATCACCATTTAAATGGTTTACAATAATACATCTATTGACAATACAGTCAAAATAAGGTACATGGTAATGGTTTGGTGAATGCAAGTTTCTTGTATATAGCATGTATGACTCCAAGCACATAACTTGTATCACGTATCAGCAAACAGCGGAAGACTTCTAGAAACCTGAGAATAAACATGCTTCAAGTGTCAACACAAAGGTTGGTGAGTCCATAGTTTTAATATTACACATAATCCGTATATCAATGTGGATTACAAAAGTTCAGTTGTTTCATTCAAAACGTTTATCAATATGTTTTAAATAAAAGGTGGACCACAAGATTTCAGTTGTTTCATCCGAAACGTTTATCAATCGGTTCTACAAAGTTGAGCACCCTGGTAACTAAACTTTAATATTTATATAATTTGTACCCTTTGTATAATCATCTTAATAATACACGCAAACCAACGTGTACGCTTCTCAAATAGCATACGTTCGTTAAAAGGCTAGTGCTCTAGCTCGGACGGGGATATCAAGCCCTATGGATCCATATATAACTACTCGCGCCCACCAGTTTTTATAACCGGCAGTTACTAGTTACCAAAGCTAAGGGATTTTCGGTTCAAACTCAGTGTAGAATTTAGTATGTACTTGTATCCATTGCGTTTAAAATAAAGTGCGTGTATTCTCAGCCCAAAAATATATATTGTAAAAGCAATTAAAAAGGGATCAATGAAACTCACTGTTTAATATTGATATACAATATTGTAGGAAAGCACGTAGACGCATCGGAGATGATAAACACGAGGTTTGCTTCACAAAAATACCCCCGAACATTACCCATAACCTCCTTGGTAATAACCCATATTTTCCCTAGCTCTAGCTCGCTTGGAAACTCGTTTTGAAAATTACTTGGACAGCACTCCGTCGTAATATTTTATGTACATTATTATTTTTGTATCGCAAAAATAATAACACTAATAATAAAAATAATAAGATTAATAATAATAATAATAATAATATAATAATAATAATTATAATAATAATAATAATAATAATAATAATAATAATAATAATAATAATAATAATAATAAATATTATACGGAGTAATATATGTGAAAAAAATGGAACGAATTCGACTGAATTTATAGATGTTTTCTGGATCCAGCTTCCATGCGATCGCATGGAGTTTCTTTGGTATGCTCATGCGATCGCATGAGCTTAAATGACAGCTCAAATTTGATTTGTTTTGTAGTTCGTCGACATAATTAAATATTAATATAATATATATAATTTATATAATTAATTATATATTATATTAAATTCACGTGCATAGTTGATTTGAAATTTTCGTTCCGATAAGTGGTACGTCATCACTCGACTTATGTCCCGGTTCCGGTTTCTCGAACGCATTTTCGTACGCTTAGGAAACTAGTACTTTTCGTTTTGTGACTCGTACCTTTGTCACAATATAAACTTAAATTATCCCTAAATTATATCACTCAAATTATAACTTATACATTTGAGTGTTTTGGTCATTTACTTCTATAAATCATCGTCTCGCTATTTGTTAAAATACATTTTAAAATAGTGTTTTACTGTAGCAAAGTTACTGTAGCAAAGTCAATTTTTACTGTAGCAATTCACTGTAGCAAAGTCAATTTCACTGTAGCAAATAGTGATTTTCGAAAACACTGTTCCATTTTGAGTAATGTGGCAATTTGAAAACACTGTAGCAAATTAGTGTTTTACTGGTTCATCTTAAACGCTTTAGTTAACTTATCTAAATATCAATCGAATCAATAAACGAATGTTACTATCGTTTACTAAATAACTTGAAATCATATATATTCAAATAGATATATAAACCAATAAGTTTAATGTATGGTATCATGCAATTAAAACTTTGTTACGTTTTCAAGTTATAGTATATATATGTATCTATTTACATATAATGGTTCGCGAATCGTTGAGAACAACCGAAGGGTAATTGAATAGTTCAAAATTTTGAGATTCAACTTCATACGCTTTGCTTATCGTGTCGAAATCATTAATCATTTAAGATTAAGTTTAAATTTAGTCGAAATTTCCGGGTCATCACAAACACCCTTCTGGAACATGAAAACCTTTTACATTATTACCTTCAACCAACCCATTGTGAACTAAATGGTTCATCTTCCTGAAGCTCAAATGACCCATTCGTTTATGCCATAACACAGACTCTTGCTCAGTTACTTTGGTCACAGATGCTTGATGCCCTGTAGCAGCATTAACGTAAGCCTTTGACATATCCAGAATATAAAGGTCTTGACTTCTTGGTGCTGTCATAAGAATCATATTCTCCGGGATTTCATATTCTTTCTTCAAAATGTAACACAGATGATCATCGAACAACAATTTATGCTTTTTTATCACAAACTTGTGAAACAGACAGCAAGTTATTCGACATCTCTTTCACGTAATTCACTTTGTCAAAACTAACTGAATTGTTAGTAATCATGCCTTGAGCTGTAATATGACCACCTTGATCACCTGTAAAAGAAAAGTCATATTCCCTGTCATGCGTCGGGACGCCCCACTGTAAACAATCCAGGTATTGTTGTGTGGACTTTAGGCGACCTGCAAAATAAATTGAAAAGATTAGTTTTCATGGGATACCCATGCTTTAGCAGCAATGGGTTTCCCGTTAATGTTAGTAATGCCCTCATCCTTCCAACATCCCTTAGAACCCTCAGCAGTTCCAGAACTGCTAGCACCATTCACATCCCCTTTGGTTTTCCATATCTGATTTTTATTCATAAGTCTCCTATAATAAAAGCTAGTTTGAGCAACCTTATTCTTATCAGACATGGGAGTACTCACTTGTTTTTCAGACTTACTAGACGCAGGTTTAAAAAACATTTGATTTCTCTTAGGAGAAACTGACCTTTTGTTTTGAAAACGTTTAGGTGGACTCAGTTCAATTCCCCTACGGGGTACTGAAAACCTTTTAGAACAATGCCAAGCCCAGTGATCCTTTTCCCCACAATGCAAGCACGTATGAGAGCCATTATTACAGTTATAATCAAATCTAAGATTCCTTTTATTCGGAGGTCTAGGTCTATCCACCGTAGGGGGTGTCCTAGTCCTAGCAGGAGCCTTAACTGGTGACCTGCGTACAGGAGGAACATACCTAGGAGGAGAATCATCATTCCCAGGTTTAGGTTCACTAGGTGGTTTCATGTAATCATCATCCTCTAGGTTAGGTCCTTTAGTAAACTTAATTGGGGACTTATTAAAAATCCTAACAGGTTTCTTATTCAGTGGGTTTTTCAAGATTGTAACAGGCTTAGGAGTTGAACTACCAGTACTATTCACATCTTCTTTAACACTCTTAGAAGTCTTAGGCTCAACCACATCTTTTCCCTTATCCTTATTAGTCACAGGTTGGGGTTCCTTGAGGAAATCCTCATCAAAAGGATTCTCAGGAGGCACAACTATGTAATCATTATTAAACGGAGGAGGACATTCATTGTACCCAACCCTGCCCACCTTTTCCACCTTTGGTTGATAATACTCTAGCACAAATGCAGATCTTTTAAACATAACTACCTTTTCCCTCTCAGTTTCAAAGTCTATCCTAAGGGATTCTTTTTCTCTTTTCAGGGAGTCTATCTTTGCAATGTGTCTCATATTGGTCTAGGTGTTTAAGATTACAGTAGATTTCAAATCTATCACCTGATTCTCTAAAGTATGGATGATACCCCTAAGCTTTTTCTCTCTAATCCTATAGTACATGTTATCCTCATATTGTTGCTTAAGAGTTGCACAATTTTTCTTAAGGAAAGCATTATTCTCTTCTAGGGCAACACATTTATCACATTTAAGGCAAATACTAGTTAACTCTCTAACCTGTTCTTCTAAGGCAGCACACTTATCACATACAGGGGTAGAATGCATAAGATACTTCAGTTCTTGTTCTAAACTAACACAGTACTAACAAACAGTATTAAGATTAGAATTCAAATCAGTTCGTACCTTAGGTTTGTCAGAAGATCCAGCCATAAATGCATAATGATGAGACGGTTCACCATTTGATTTCGATTCTGAACTAGAGCTATCTGACCTTACCATCACACAGTTCACTTTCTTATCCAGACCAGCAACGACATTAGAAACTTCCTGACTCTCTGAATCACTACCACACGACGAACTACCCTTTCCATACGAGCACCAGTCGAACTTAGAAGTTGATTCATCATCTGAAGAAGAAGAACCACTTTCATCATTCCATACTTCACCATCATTATGATTTGCCCACATGAATTTCTGGGTAACCCTCTTGTTCACATACCCACGTCGCAAGTAATTTGTCCAATACCATGCACGATCAATCCTTCTATCCATGATACAAACATAACACTTGCAGCTCTTTAAATCACTCGTACAACCTACTCTCTCTCTTTCTGCTTTCATCTTTTCAGACTCCTCCTCATATTTCCTAGCAATGGTCACATTAGCATGAAGATCAAAGGCATATGTCACACCGATAGACCAATCAAAAGCTTCCTCCTCGTAAGAAGCGGCCATAGCTTTTGAAGATTCATCCACTATCGGGATATTAACCTTGTTCTTGGGTTCTCTATTCTGGTTGGGAAACGGATTCTTATAACCTGATTTTTTAGGCGTAGTGCAATTTTTCTTGAAATGACCCAGCTCATCACAGTTGAAACACCTCACCTTATTCATATCAAACCCAAATTTTGTTTCCTTGTTAATACCCAAGGTTTTCTCTCCCGTTTTTTGAAGATATTTATTGGCTCTCCTAATCACACTGCCCATGGCCAAAAGAATATCCATCTTCTCTATTTCATCCTTATCAATCTGTTCATAATCTTGTGCATTCAAATGACTATTACCAATATGTCCACTCAGCATATCATTGTAAGAATTAACCATCATAGCTACTAAAGCCATATTTTATTCAACTCCCTTAAGTGTTCTTGTCCGAATATTATCTGTTCTAAGTAACTCAGCACTATCATCTTTGCTGGAAGTTGAATGTGCAACAACTCTTTGAGGAGAATCACTGAATGTCTTAGATTTATTAGTAGTCGTAAATGCAGTTTGAAGAGGAGCATGGGTCTTAGAATTTCCCGAAGAAGGGGTCTTTTGTGGTGCCTCGAGTCTCTTCATTCGTTCATGTAACTCTAATTCCTTATCTTGCAGCATAGTGACAATGCTGCTGAATGATTTATCTAATATTGAACACGTGGCTTCAATCGGTAAACCTTCTCTAAAACATTGAACAACCTTCTTATTCGGATGGACAATATCAAATCTCTTCATCTTAGTCAACAAATGCCTATATCTAGCAACTGCAGACGCCAAACTCTCATCAGCAAGAACTGCAAAATCTTTCCATTCTTTCTTAGCAACTTTCCCTTTTCTTTTCTTGTACTCCTTACTACCCTCAAACTCAGATTCTATAGCGGTCCATATTCCATATGAAGTAGTGTGAAGCTCAAATTGGTGGAAAATATCCTTGCTAAGACCTTGTGTTATGTGACTGTAAGTTTTGCATTCTATGGCATAATCATCCCTTTCGCCTTCACCAAGTTCCTCCGGTGTTTTAACCTATCCACCTTCCTTTTCTGGAAACTTATACTCAGTTTTAAGACAGTTAAACATCTTGGTGTTGATTCCATCAAGTGTGATAAGGAATCTAGGCTTCCATTCTGCGTAATCATCTAAATTGTTTAATCTCGGAACCCTAGAAATAGTCCCTAACTCATTTTCTGATTTCAACAGCTTATGTAAACCCGAGACTGAAGCACCAACCATGGCTGATTGAGTTTATGATAATTCGTTGTCTGACATTACATCCGTACAGTTATATCACACGGTTAAAGTATCCGTACGGTTAAGGAGCCCGGTTACAAAAGAAATACGGTTACAATGCACGATTGCAAAGTAGTCCGGTTGCAATGCGCGGATAGGGTATCTTAAGGTTCACGGTTACTTAAAGTTCACGGTTACACTGTACGGATGCGTTATCCGTACGGTTAGGGTTCACGGATGCAGGGTCTTCCGGTTGCAGTGTCCGGATGTGGTATCTTTGCGGTTTGAGTATCCGGGTGGTTGTGTCCGTACGGTTACAAAGTGTATCCGTACGGTTGAAGTTCTTAAGGTTGCATGTCAGAAAATAGCACGAAAAATAGGGTTTTGGGGTTTATTCGATCCAGTAGTCAATCCAAACCTAAACCTTTAATGCTTTATGTTCAAGACACCGTTTAGACCTTCTGTAACACCAACCAAATCCAAAAACACAATCTTATCATACAAAAAATTGCAATTTTGATGATTTATTACCCAAACCAAAAACCCACCAACCAAAAACAATTTTGACACAAAATTAATCCGATTAACAGACACCTAACGCAACGCTCTGATACCACTTGTAGGATCGATTAACCAGTATTAATTGATCAATATCAACAATATCGAGTGCGAAAATCTCGATATTGGGTTTTTATGTCAAAACAAATAACCCTAATGATGATCTAGTCGTATGAATGACTTAGAATAAGTGTTAGATCGTTTAGAACATGTAGGGAACTGCTAGCATCGATTGGATACGGCTCAAAGGGTTTATAGTACGTAACCCTAACAAGAAACCCGTAATGGACTATATATACACCCAGCTGATGTATCCGTACGGATGCATTCTGCATCCTTGCGGTTACACTATGTAACCGTGCAGTTACACTTGTATCTGTACGGATGCTTCCTGCATCCCTGCGGATGCTCAGAACTTGTGATATTAACATTAACGCAATACAAACCATAAGTAATCACAAATGTTCATTACAATTTAACTTATTCTCGACATTACATGAACTAGGGACTTATAATGCACCAACAAGAGTGAAACACTCTAAGAGTAGAGAAAGTTCTCACTTTTTTCTGTTTGACTGATAAAGAAATTGCTTCAAAGAGGACCTACGACCAATAAGTAGGAAAAAATTTTGTAAGATAAAATAAAATATATAAAAAAAAAGAGATGCCGTGAAAATGGTAGAATCAAATTTTCATGGGTCTTAAATCATGCCTGGATTCAATTTAGGCTCTAAGTTGTAGTCAAGTCGCCAATAAATCGATCGGCGATGGTTGTTGACTCAAATAATAGAGCCGAAACCAAAGTAACAAATACAACATAAATATGCAAACCTCTATTAGCCCATTTCTTATTTGCAGTTCCGAATCTGTATAACCTCAACATTACAAAAGAAATCTATATAAAATAAGATGTTCATAGTTAATGTAAAAACAGAACAAAAAAATGTTTAACCTGAAAATTTCCTTACGATTCAGTTTCTTAATCTGCAAATACCGACTTAAAGAAACAAAAACAACCAAAATTTACAAAATATAGATCATCAAAATCGAAATAAATAAAATGGTGAAGTGAAACGCTAAAAATAAAGTGTAAACAATAGTACCTGATAACGTAAAGTAAAATAACAGCAGAGAGGAAAGAAAAATGATGATGAAAATGTTCAGAGAAATGGAGCAAAGCATAAACCCACTACCGTACGACACCACCGGGCGGCTCGCCTGAGTGCCCGGTCTTTCTCTGCCGCCGCCATTGTGGTTCATTTGAAGAATTTCAGTTGACAGATTAATTGAAACGCATATATACAACAAAATCCTCATTACAAGGAAATCAATTTTGTTAGCGGTTTATTTTGTCATATTATAGGTCCATTTGTACCCGAGTTTCAAGTGGGGTTTGGTGACAACTCATTCGAAGGAAGTAAACATGATAGTGAAGATGACAACACAGGGGAGATGAATTCTTTCGATCTAAGTAAAATATTGGCAGCTACCAACAACTTTTCACTGGATAATAAGCTCGGTGAAGGTGGTTTTGGTCCCGTTTACAAGGTAACATACTATATTTTCGATCTTTATACATAACTTATATTACTTCACTTCAATTTTTGAACCAAGTATATGTATATGTTTGCACAATTTGGATATTATTAATAGGGTATACTAGAGGATGGAAAAGAAATAGCTGTAAAACGGCTGTCTTGTAACTCTGGGCAAGGTCTTGTAGAGTTCAAGAACGAAGTAAAGTTAATTATAAAACTTCAGCACAAGAATTTGGTTCGGCTTTTGGGTTACTGTGTAAAAGGGCTCGAACGAATTCTCATCTACGAGTTTTTGGTTAACAATAGTCTCGACACCTTTCTTTTTGGTTAGTCTTAGTTTGTTCTTCCATCACAAGAATATATATTGTCACATTTGTCTCTCATAGCTTGAGCTTTACTTAATTAATTGGATCGTTAATGAACTAATGATACAGATCCAAACAAGAGTAAAGAGTTAGACTGGCCTAAGCGTGCCAATATTGTCATTGGAATTGCAAAGGGACTACGATACCTACATGAAGACTCACGGCTCAAAATTATTCATCGGGACTTGAAAACGGGCAATATTCTTTTGGACGACGAGATGAACCCAAAAATTTCAGATTTTGGCACTGCTAGAATTTTCAAAGGCAAACAGATGGAAGCCACAACCATGAGAATTATTGGAACTTAGTAAGTTACAAATGTGTTTTAGCATGTAATTATGCGCACCGCTAGAATTATGCGCACTTCACCCGGTTACGGGTCTCGTCGCTCGGGGGCTCGTCACCCAGGGGTTGTACTCGCTAGTGGGGGCCCAATGGAGTTGTCGCTAGGGAGGTTTCCTCTGCGAACGCATATATTTTTTTCTATTCTCCGTAGTGAGATATATAGTGTGTTTTGTGTATCCTCATCATAGTTCTGAGGTTCAACCCTCACTGGCATATTTTGTGGTGTTAGGAATTTATGGACCCAACAACGATCACCAATCAATAGATTGTGATCTCACAAACGACAAACGGACAGAATAAATGCAAGAAAAGTAAAAGACACAAGAATTTACGTGGTTATATGCAATCGGTATGATTGCTTTAGTCCACGGGCAACTAGAGAGCTTTTTTATTGATTTTTCGTACATGAGTTTACAGAATACAATGGGTATATTTATAGTGCTAATCAAAATTAGGAAACAAATTAAATAACTTGCTGGCCACGAACAATGTCGCGTTTCGCGACACCCCATCGCGTTTCGCGACAGACTGCATCCACACGCGACCAACTTGATCAAAATGCGATAGCCATCGAGTCTGACCACTGCCTCATTTGTCGCGTTCCAGCTTCATGTGTCGCGTTCGAAACTGTCGCGTATCGCGACAAACCACACCCGAACGCGACCAGATACCTGTTTCATTGTTTTGATCTTCTTTGCACATCCAACATGTGGTGCCTGAAAAGGGTTTCTGACACGAGATAACTCGGTTAGACTACGTAGCATAACAGGGAAAACCTTATCTGTTTGGTGTATTTTGTGTTTCTAAATTCTAAAGCGTTAGCAATGCAAAGGTGTTTTGGTCTAATAGTACCCTAATTTGAATTAACCATTTTTTACTACAAATCGTTGAAGTCACTTAACACATACTCATTGTAAGTTCCATTAAATTTCTTTTATCGCAACAGTGGATACATGGCACCTGAGTACGCAATGGAAGGACTATTCTCGGCAAAATCGGATGTCTACAGTTTCGGTGTGTTAATGTTAGAAATCATTTCTGGACAACGTAACAACAAGTTTATTTACAATGACAAGCCCAGAAACTTCGTCACTACGGTAAGCGTATCACGTCTTCTACTATAATTTGGGTAACTTATAGTACTGTTTATGTTGTCTATTGAATGTTTAAACAATTTTTTTATATTATTGAATCTGATTGTTAAAGGCATGGCACTTATGGAATGAAAATAATGGAGAAGAGTTGATTGATCGTTTCCTAATTCAAGAGTGTCCAGTTAACGACATTGTTAGATGGATTAATATTGCGTTGTTATGTGTCCAAGAAGACCCTCAAGACCGTCCAACAATGTCAGCGGTTGTTTTCATGCTTGAAGGCCAATGGTCTACAGAACTTCCCAGACCATCAGAACCTCCAACATCCTATGCTATATTTAAAGCGTCCGAACAAACTACTTCCTCATCTACAGCTACAGGTGATGTAAGTGAACACCTTTCTGTCCATCTAGCTATTTCTACTAGTAGTTCTTGTTAAGTAAGCAGCACATATATGTAGTTCGATTGGTGTGATAATTTTACTTTCGTGTATATTATGTAACGTTAAAATATATGAAAATTTGTAGAATTGTATTTTTGAGTTTTTATTTGTACACATCATTTCATGTTAGTGACTTGGTCAGTGTATTTGAAACGAAGTATTAGCATATTACTCGTATATAGGTTAGTTTCAGTTTTTTTTTTAATATCAATCAATATTGGGATAATTACTCGGAGGTATGGAAAAAATTGTAAAAAGCACGTACAGTTATACAATATCTGCCTTATAACTAAAAGCAATAACTATAAATCCGCCACACAATTAGGCAATATGGAAGTCCCAAAAGGGTTAGTTATATAAGTCATTATGTTAAAGTTAAGTTCTATACTATGAAACCCATATGCCATACAAAGTAATAGGCTATTATTTATGTTCACGAAATCTCAATTGAGATAAGACAAGATCTTGAATTTCGAAGAAATCAATTCCATTTTTTTCGGGTCAGTGAAAATGGCTATTGGAACAAGTCTGATCGAACTAGTTGGAGCTAGCAAGAGGAGGATGTATGGAACAAGCAATGGAAGGAGACTCGATATGATATCAAGTTATGACTTTGACCCTAGAAAGTTATCCGATGTGGCCGGTCAAAGTCAAGTCACAATTATGAATTCGTATGGCATATGGAAAGGAGCGAAACCGACAACTATTTTAATATTGGTGATTCGGTTCACTTGGTTGTTGAGTACATTCTGTGGTGGTTTATGCTCAGCCTGTTTGGCCTTGTTGGAACATGCCCACCATACTCAAAATATGAAAAGTATACAAAGAACAAAATATAGAGAGTAAAAAGAACAGACTATTTCTAATTCTCTGCTTATGCATATTTTCCAATTACAACTTGCTTAAATACTAAACAATAAATAACTAACTACTAACCCACTACTAACAACATGCTAAAAACTAACTATAATCTATATTAAACCCACGTTCTCCTCCTAACAACAACGACCATTTTACTTGCTTTCATCGCTCCCATAAATTTCATTAATTCAGTTCTTCCAAATCATGTAGTAGTTCAAATTTAATACTATCATAAAATGAATTTTCCTCTATCAAGTTTATTTCTTTCAATATTAATCTGCAATATTCATATTATCACCTGCCAAACCGACTTCTGGGACTACCAATGTGGTTTCACCGGCGACTACACACCTGATTCCGACTACAAACTAGCTCTGGACTCCGTACTTAGCTCTTCATTCCTTTTAACAAACAACGGGTTCGGGTTCTACAACTCCTCTTTTGGACAAGTTAAGGCGGCTGCATTTTGTCGTGGAGATATCGAGCCAGAAAGTTGTTGGAGATGCGTGGATGATGCTACTCGTGAGATAAGAAAAGTTTGTCCAAATCAAATGGAGGCTGTGGGATGGTACCCTAAATGTTTCATTAGGTACTCAAATCGAATTATGCCAAACAGAGGTATATACTACTACAATTTAGAAGATATAGTGGATGCGGGTTATGATCGATGGAATCAAACCGTGGTGATGTTTCTTGAAACGTTACGAATGGAAGCTGCACGTGGTGGACAGCTACGGAAATACGCGTCTGCAAACGTAACGGAATCTATATTGATAACAATATATGGGTTCATGCAATGTACTCCTGACTTTTCAGAGACAGATTGTGATCAGTGCTTAGTATATGGTACAAGCTTGGTTCGAGAGTACCCTAAAAGTTTAGGAGTATCATTTTACACGCCTAATTGTATTATTGATTACCAAATTGAGCCGTTTTTCAATTCAACATGGTTTCCACCGGCTCGGGTACAGAGTCCGGGCACCACACCTTTTCTAGCTTTGTCACCTTCGAGTGATACAGATGTTTTCTCTGCAGTACCTTCAGGCGAGTACCTTTCTTTCTATCTTCTTTTTATTTGTTTTCTTTGGAATGAAAATCCTAGAAATGTCATGCATACTATCATGTACTCATGGCGGAGCTTTATATATGCATGGAGGGCTTTATATATGCATGGAGGAGCCTTGCCCCCCCAAAGTTTGAGTAATTAATGTGGTTTGTATCCCTTTGGTTAAACACGTTTGGGCTTTTGTATCAGTTAAATTCGAGTTCGTATAAAAGAGATATGATCAAAATATTGAAAGTTAGCAGAATTTGTAATCTGTCACCGTATTAGTCATATCTTATATGTACGAACTCTGATTTAGTTGATTTAAAAGTCTAAGCGCTCGTAACTCAGAGGCCTACAGATTTTTAGTTTATGCTTTTTTTGAAATTCACAGCCTCCCGTCCAATATATATTTTTTTAGGGGGGAAGTAATTTTTTTTCGTTTTTTTCGAATTTTTTTTTCAGACATCAAGATCACATGAAAATATGAATATTTAAAAAAGACACTTTGTGATGAATGTTATTATTTTGGCGGTAAAACGCTCGAAGAAAAAAATGAAAATATTCAATGCATTGAATGTTTTAATTCCGAGTTTTTTTTTAAGGGGTTAGAAATTAGGGAGTTAAAAATTAGGGTTTAGCTATTAGGGTTTAGAAATTAGGGTTTCGGTTTATAAATTATGGTTTAAATTGAATATTTTAACACGAATGGTTTATAGTGTAAGCTTTAGGGTTTAGAGTTTAGGGTAAAGGGTTTTGGGTTTAGGGACTAAACACAATACACTAAACTCTAAACCCTAAACCCTAAACTCTAAATCGGCCTAAATTTCGAATAAAACACTTCACACAAGATGAAAACAAAACGATGCAAATAAACTCAGAATCAAAACATTCAATGCATTTAATGTTTTCATGTTTTTTCTTCGAGCATTTTACCGCCAAAATAATAATATTCGTCACAAAGTGTCTTTTTTAAATGTTCATATTTTTACCTAATTTTAATGTCTGAAAAAATTTCGAAAAAAACCAAAATTTTTTAAAAAAAATTTACTTCCCCCCAAAAAAGTGCTTCCCTAATTTTATATATCAAGAGGGAAGTAACCAATCGGGGGGAAGCAAAATCTTTTTTTTTCTTTTCGTTTTTTGAAAAAACTTTGTTCACGAACATTATAGATTGGATGAAAATATAAACATTTAATAAAGACACTTTGTGATAAATGTTTTTATTTTGGCGGGAAAACGCTCGAAGAACTAATATATAACAAATATCGTGTTTTTCGAGCGTATGTTGAGGTTTTAGATATTAGGGTTTATAGGGTTTAGATATTAAGGTTTAGAAATTTAGGGTTTAGGATTTAGATTTAGGATTTAGATTAAGTTTTTAACACGAACGGTTTAGAGTTTATGGTTTAGGGTTTGGTGTTTTAAGTTTATGGAATAAACCCAAAACACCAAACCCTAAACCCTAAACTCTAAATCGGGCTAAATTTTACTTCACAAAACATGAAGAAAAAAAACGTTAACATTCTTCACGAACAACATTATCTTGAATGTTATTTTTGTCGATTGTTTTCCCGCCTAAATAATAACATTCATCACGAAATGTCTTTTCTAAATGTTCATATTTTCGTGTGATCTTGATGCCTAAAAAAAATTCCAAAAAAACGAAAAAAATAAAAAATTTGCTCCCCCCCCCCCCCCCCCCCCGCTTCTCCCCGATTGGTTACTTCCCCATTAATCCTGCCCCTATATATATATAGGATCCAGTGAGAACTTTTTTAGTGTGAGAACTCTAGGAACTCCAAATACACTAAAATTCGAGCAAAAAAGTGGCGGGCGAGCAAAAAAAAGGAAATTCGAGCAAAAAATAAAAAACACAGACGAACAAAAATTCATAGTCGAGCAATTTTTTTTTTCGAATTTCAAAAATGTAGAACACATTTTTGTTCGACCATCATGTGTTCTACATTTTTTTGTTCGAATTTCAAAAATGTAGAACACATTTTTGTTCGAATTTCACAATTTTTGTTCGCCCGCCTTTTTTTTGTTCGAATTTCAAAAATGTAGAACACATTTTTGTTCGACTATCATGTGTTCTACATTTTTTGTTTGAATTTCAAAAGTGTAGAACACATTTTTGTTCGTATTTCATAATTTTTGTTCGCCCGCCATTTTTTTGTTCGCCCGCCTTTTTTTTTTTGTTCAAATTTCTCCATTTTTGCTCGAATTCCTTGTTTTTTGCTCGCTCGCCACTTTTTTCTCGAATTTCAGTGTATTTTGGAGTTCTCAGGATTCTCATTTGATTTCTCTACTATATATATATATATATATATATATATATATATATATATATATATATATATATATATATATATATATATATATATATAGTAGAGGGATCAAATGAGAACCTTTTTGTGTGAGAACCCTGAGAACTCACGCGGGCAAGCAAAAAAAACAGCCGGACGATCGAAAAACAGACGCGGGCGAACAAGAATATAGGGGCCGACGTACGAAAATTTTGAATGCATGCTTTATAATTTTGTAGAACAACATGTAGCCCATGTTGTTTTTGCTCGAATACCTTTTCTTTGTTCGCCCGCCCGAATTTTTGTTCGCCCGCCCGAATTTTTGTTCGCCCTTCTGAATTTTGCCCCTATTCGAACACATTTTCGTTCTACAATTTTGTAGAACCAAACAAAAAATGTAGAACATGTGATAAAATGAACCTAAATTTTTGCTCGAATACCTTTTTTTGTTCGCCCGCGTGTTTTTTTGTTCGACTTCCCTTGTTTTTGCTCGTCCGCCACTTTTTCGCTCTAATTTGAGTTCTCAGAGTTCTCACTCAATTTGAGTTCTCACTGGATCCTCTCACTATATATATATATATATATATATATATATATATATATATATATATATATATATATATATATATATATATATATATATATGGAGAGGATCCAGTGAGAACTTTTTTTAGTATGAGAACGCTAGGAACTTCAAAAACACTCCAAATACACTGAAATTCGAGCAAAAAAGGTGCATGGGCGAGCAAAAAAAAGAAATTCGAGCAAAAATCAAAAACACGGACGAACAAAAATTCATAGTCTAGCAAAAAAAAAATTTTCAAAATGTAGAACACTTTTTTGTTCGAATATCAGTATTTTTGTTCGAATATCAGTGTGTTCTACATTTTTTTTATTCGAATATCAAAATGTAAAATACAAAAATTGTTCGCCCACCTTTTTTTGTTCGAATATCACTTTTTTTGTTCGCCCTTGTCCCATTTTTTGCTCGAATTGCTTTTTTTTGTTCGTCCGTGTCCCATTTTTGCTCGAATTTCCTTTTTTTGCTCGAATTTCTCTTTTTTGCTCGAATTTCAGTGTATTTTTGAGTTCTCGGGGTTCTCACACAAAAACGTTCTCATTTGGTCCCTCTAATATATATATATATATATATATATATATATATATATATATATATATATATATATATATATATATATATATATATATATATATATACATACATACATACATACATATATACATATATATATAAATATGTATATATAAATATGTATATATATATATATACAAGGTTGCAAAATTTGCTATTCGGGGATTAATCGGTCGGGACTTTAAAAAGATTAATCGGTAATTCGGGGATTAATCGAAGATTAATCGGATTGTACTTTATACATTTAAGTATTAAATTTTAAAAATTATATGTGTAATATAGAAAAAATTCATAAATATAAAAATAAAATTTAACATAATTGTCTAAAATTACTCATTTTGCTCAAAACTATAAAGTTCTAGTTTAAATTCATGTTAAAATATTAATCATTTTTTACTTTGACCGACTTTGATTATCAAATTTGATTTTGACCCATCAATTGACGTTGACCGTTAAATTAAACGGATTTTCGGAATTCGGAACGGATTGCTCTTAAAAATGATTAATCGGGGATCAATCGGCGAGTAATCGGGTTTTTTACATTACTATATATATATATATATATATATATATATATATATATATATATATATATAGTAGAGGGATCAAATGAGAACTTTTTGGTGTGAGAACCCTGAGAACTCAAAAATACACTGAAATTAGAGCAAAAAAGGGAAATTCGGGCAAAAATGAGACACGGCCGAACAAAAAAGGGGGAATTCGAGCAAAAAATGGGGTAGTCGAACAAAAAATGGGAAAGTCGAACGAAAAAAAAACACGGCCGAACAAAAAAAAGAAATTCGAACAAAAATTTTTGAATTAGAACAAAAAAAGTGTTCTACATTTTTGTATTCGAACAAAAAAATGTAGAACATATAGGTAGTCGAACAAAAAATTTGATATTCGAACAAAAAATGGTTTTTTTTGGAAAAAAAAAAAAATTTGTTCGACAATTAATTTTTTGTTCGTCCGTGTTTTGTATTTTTCTCGAATTTAAGTGTATTTAGGTGTTTTTTGGAGTTCCTAGAGTTCTCACACTAAAAAAGTTCTCACTGGATCCTCTCCATATATATATATATATATATATATATATATATATATATATATATATATATATATATATATATATATATATATATATATATATATATATATATATATAGTGGTAGGATCAAGAGGGAAGTAACCATTCGGGGGGAAACGGGGGGAAGCAAAAACTTTTTTTTTTTCGTTTTTTGAAAAAACTTTGTTCACGAACATTATAGATGAGATGAAAATATAAACATTTAGTAGAGACACTTTGTGATAAATGTTTTTATTTTGGCGGGAAAACGCTCGAAGAAGTAATATATAACAATTATCGTGTTTTTCGAGCGTATTTTGAGATTTTAGCTATAGGGGTTTAGATATTTGGGTTTAGATATTAGGGTTTATATGGTTTAGATATTAGGGTTTAGAAATTTAGGGTTTAGGGTTTAGATTTAGGATTTAGATTGAGTTTTTAACACGAACGGTTTAGAGTTTAGGGTTTAGGGTTTAGGGTTTAGGGACCAAACCCTAAACCCTAAACCCTAAACTCTAAACCGGGCTAAATTTTACTTCACAAAACATGAAGAAAAAAAACGTTCATATTCTTCACGAACAATATTATCTTGAATGTTATTTTTGACGATCGTTTTCCCGCCTAAATAATAACATTCATCACGAAGTGTCTCTTCAAAATGTTCATATTTTTGTGTGATCTTGATGCCGGAAAAAAAAAATTAAAAAAAAAACGAAAAAAAAATTTTTTTTGCTTCCCCCGCTTCCCCCGATTGGTTACTTCCCCATTGATCCTGCCCCCTATATATATATATATATATATATGACTTCTAACACATTACACATTTATATTTTTAGGCTGAAATCATTTGATCTTCACCATAAAACATGTCATGTTCACCCGGTTACAAAATGTTTCAAGCTCTACCATTCGTGTTTTCAGGAAATACGAAAAGAATCAATATCGGATTCATAGTTGGTCCAGTATTAGTTGTGTTAGCTGTGATCTCAATGATAATCCTCTACTTTATTTTGCGACCACGCCATAAATTGAAGCGGGATACAGGTCAACATATTATCCTTTTGCTATTATTTTATCGATTAATCTTATAGATATACATGTAAATCGCATCAACTGCAGACAAAGAATATACGACGTGATCATTTAAACCCGAGTACTTAATGATCAAAGAGTTTTATGAATATGATAAGTTAAACAAATCTACGTCTATATATAGGATTTAACTAATTGTTTTTATTGCATACGAACTAGTTAATCTGATAGGTTGGACTTAAAGTAAGAATAAAGTTGTGATGGTGAAAATTATGAAGCAGCCACCCGTTCCTAGGAAAAATCCCACAAATACTCTAAACAATAGGTCCATTTGTACCGGACATTCAACTGGGGTTTGGTGATGATTCACACTACAAAGAATACTGCCTTTTGTGGCGAGATTTTTCTCCTTATAAACCCCCCTATCTCGCCGTAAGTTGTTGCGGCAAGATATGGCCACCTGAAGGTTGACTCCAAAAGTTTGCCGTCATAACTCTTTTGCCACAGTTTTTGCGGCGTGTTTGAGTGGGTCACACTTGTTCTTTGAAAAGGAAAAACAAAGTAAAAAACACTTTGCGCGTCGCTTTATGGCGGCGCTTTGCGTCGCATATAAAAAACTATTTTTTTATTTTTTGCTCTTAACACTTTCGGCGTCACTTTTTGGAGGCGCTTTGCGTCGGAAATAAAAAACCAACTTTTTTATGTTTTGCTCGGACCAATTTTGGGCGTCGTTCTTTAGTGACGAAAACCATTGTTCTTGCGTCAACCTTTTGAGGCGAGACTCGCCGCAAAAAGGTACTGTAAGCAAACAACATTTTGCTGCATTTGCATCTGCGCGCCCAGAATTCTGGGCTTTCTTCCCAACCTTTTTTTGAGTGTGAAATAGTTAATCTGATAGGTTGAATGTGAACAGTAGGTTCGATTGTACCAGAGATTCAAGTAGGGTCCGGTGACAATTCACCCGAAGTAAGTAAGTATGATCGGGAAGATGACGACACGGGGGAGATGAATTCATTCAATCTAAGAACAATATTGGCTGCTACCAACAACTTTTCAATAGATAATAAGCTCGGAGAAGGTGGTTTTGGTCCCGTTTACAAGGTAACAAACAGACTATAACTAAACACGATCATTAAATATAACTTATATTACTTCATTCTATAAACAATGTAGATTTTGCACAGTGACGAGTCTACAATATAACCTGTGGGGTTTCATGACCCCGCTAGACTGGATTTTAGTAGCGAGTCTACATTATAACGAATGGGGTCCGGTGACCCCACTAGTTTGGAAATTTTTTAACGAAGTACTTTTCAGTGTATATGACACCAACAAATTTGACCACATGACCCCATATAATTTTAGGATTTTAGTTTTTTGGAGGTAAACAACCTTTAAAGTACCTTTCAGTTATAATTAGTTGTGAAATTTATTTTAGGACCCTTTGAATTTTGAGATTCTGGATTTGCCACTCATTTTGCACAATTTCATTATTATTAATAGGATGGAAATGAAATAGCTGTAAAACGGCTATCTGGAAACTCTTGGCAAGGTCTTGCGGAGTTTAAGACCGAAGTACAATTAATTATAAAACTTCAGCACAAGAATTTGGTTCGCCTTTTGGGTTACTGTGAAAAAGGATCCGAACGGCTTCTCATCTACGAGTATGTGGTTAACAGTAGTCTCGATACCTTTCTTTTTGGTTAGTCTTTGTTCTTTCATCACAAGAATATTTCGTTATATATGTCTCTCATAGAGCTTTAATTAAACCATAGAGTTTACTTAAACCACCAAAAGATAGCTTGGCGGTTGGGCCCTTGAACTCCTTGAGGGAGGTTGCAAGTTCAAATGTTGGGGTGGCCAGTGAAGGTTTGAGAAACAATTACGGATTATTCTTGATAGGTCGTGTACAAATCAGAATTCAAAATACTCGCCCTCCTGGATAACCTGAACAAGAAAAATGTCACAACTTACATATTAGAGCTTTACTTAATTCAATCGTTATAACTATAATGTCATAGATAGAGTAAAGAGTTGGACTGGCGTAAGCGAACCAATATTGTCACTGGCATTGCAAAGGGACTGCGTTACCTACATGAAGACTCGCGGCTCAAAATCATTCATCGGGACATGAAGGCGGGCAATATTCTTTTGGACGATGAGATGAACTCAAGAATTTCAGATTTTGGCACTGCTAGAATTTTTGAAGGCAAACAGATGGAAGCCGCTACCATGAGAATTGTTGGAACACAGTAAGTTACAAATATGTTTAAGCATGTAAATTAACCCTTTTTACTACTAATTTCTGAGGTCACTTAACGCTTGCGACAGTGGATACATGGCACCAGAGTATGCAATGGAAGGACTATTCTTGACCGCATCAGATGTCTACAGTTTCGGTGTGTTATTGTTAGAAATCATTTCAGGGCAACGTAACAACAAATTTATTTACAATGAGCAGCCCCAAACTTCCTCACAACAGTAAGCATATCACGATTTCTACATAGATTTATATAACTTTTAGAGTATGTTGTCTATAGAACATTTAAATTTTTTTTAATAGTCTGATTATTGAAAGGCTTGGTGCTTGTGGCAAGATAACAAAGGAGTAGAGTTGATAGATCATTTCCTAATTCAAGAGTGTCCAATTAACAACGCTCTTAGATGGATTAATATCGCGTTGTTATGTGTTCAAGAAGACCCTCAAGACCGTCCACCCATGTCAGCAGTTGTTGTCATGCTCGAAGGTCTGTGGTCTGCGAAACTCCCCACACCATCAGAACCTCCGACGTCCTTTGCCAGATCTACAGCTTCTGAACAAACTAATTCCACAACCACAGGTAGTGCAAGTGAACACGTATCTATCAATCTAACTAGGTGGTTCGACCACTAGTTTTTGTTAAGTAAACAACATATGCTTTTTGATTCGTGAGATTATTTTACTTTCTGTGTATTTTATTCAACGTTAAAATGTTTGAAAATTGTAACAAATAATAAGTAATTGAATTGGCCCTTTGTTGATTGAATTGATGAAACTAAATTTATAAACTAATATAATAAACACTACAATAATTGTTTATATATTATACCTCGATCACGACCCAAAGTTCATCTCTTTCATTATTCAACAATTGCTTCCAAGTACTCTTACCAATTGAAACCTTTCTCTTTGTCACCACACCGCAGTAATTCACAAAGGTAGTTTGGTTAGGTCCAATTGGTTGACCTATGTCATTGAACTCAATTGCCCTTACTCCTTTCGCTTGGTTAAAGTGGTTATGCCTCTAGTTCCATTTGGTTCTTCTAGATCTAATTCAAGATCAATACCATCAAATTCATTCTCATCTCTTTCATCTCCAAAGTCAATATTGTTGTCAAAATCATCATCTCTTTCATCTCCAGAGTCAATAGAGTTGTTTTCAATATTGTTGTTTAAATCCAGAAACATATATAAACACAGATTATAAACATATATAAGCAATATAAACAATAAACATCAATGTTATATAAAAGCAGTAGCAACACTAGCATATAAGCAGTAGCAATAAACATGCTACATGTATAGTTTATGTTTACTCTCTTTTATGCAGTAGCAAAAGCAGCATATAATAAGCAGTAGCAACACTAGCAGGTCATATAAAAAAGTTGTAACCATTACAGTTTCAACACATTACAGTTTCAACATAATACAGTTAAATACTTGTCTGTAATACTTATTATTAAGTGCATAGCAGCATACAATCTTTTCAAACACAATTAAGTGCATAACAGCATACCATTCAAAAAAGCACATAACAAAAGGTAACTACTTCAACCCATTTATATGGAGAAAAAAACATCATAACAGGCTGTTTTTGTATGACAACGAATAAAACAGTTGAGGTATAAAGTATAAACAAAGTAGCTAAATGAAAGGGTTAACTGGTCAACATTAGTACAATCCTCGAATGGTGAATTTTAAGATGCAATGACGTGAAGAATTTTAGTTGAAAGCAAATTGGCACTTTTAAGTGCATTTGTCATTGTTAGTTTCATTGATCATATTGACATCTTTATAATACCTACTCAAAATTGTCAACTAAATACCAAACTAAAATTTAATTGATAATCATAAGAAATAACGATAAATAATAAATAACTGTTTAAATTGGAGTTTAAAAGTATCATTAGAAGACATAAAACGAAGACACGGTTAAATAAGATAAACATGAATAATAATCCAATTACCTCGGTTCATGTAAGATCCTCGAAACCTTTTTAAGAACGTCCTCCATTATCAACACGAATTCTTAAAGCTGACTACTGTTAGTGACACATAAAGTGACTATCCACTGAGCATTTTTTTAGTGATACTGTCTAACTGTTTGCAGCTAAAATTAAAGGGCTGCAATTTAGGCACTAAGATATTAAGTCATTAATATGCAATGAAATGTATCAAATACTTTAACCTGAATGAAGATAACATGAAATTCTTACCATAATAGAGAGAATGTCGATAATACACATAACCCGCTATTTTTCAATATCTGGAGGCTATTTCAATGAAAAGATGGCAACAAATATCAATGGATGGCACACATATTGTACCTGCAAAAAATATACATTACTATCACTATTTGAAAATCCATACAGTTTCAATGGACCTTCTTGGTTAGAAGTCATTATTTGACTAAATCTGTTTAGCATCAATCATATAGAAATAATAGTTGTAATAACAGACGATTAAACTGAACAACATATATATACAGAGAACTTGTACATGAATCATAATACAACAAACGATGTTGAAATCGAATATAGTAAAAGAATTAAAATGGATACAAACATTTCAAAATTATAAACCCTAACTAATGAATATAATAAAAGGATTCAAATTCGAGACGAAAAATTCAGATTTATAACACTGATATGAAACACGAACAGCGTTTCAATTAAAAATATAGGGCACGAGATGCTTCAAAAAAATTGACGCAAAATTCATATCGTTTCAATGGAAGATGAAAGAGTATTAGGGTTAGGGTTCATCGTTGTTACATGACTGGTATTGAAAGAGTATTAGGGGATGCACAAGATGGGGAATAGAGTTTCGCGCGCTAAATGTTTCATTGTTAGACCATTTCTAACAGTCAAGTGGTAGTCAAAAAGTGCAACTGTGATTTAGCAATGTCATTTTATAACTATTGTGTCTGTTATAATACATCAATTGTTAAAGTACAAGTCAAGAAATGGTGGCTAACAATTTTATATAATTCACAAAAGTCAAATATGTAACACTATTTGTAGTATAAATATGCATCAATATGTACAAGATAAACACACCATTCTAATATACTTACAACAAGTATTATATTTCTTTCTCTCCATTATCATCTTTGTTCTTACACTTCATTATTAGTATTCTTAATCAAGAATCAAACCACTAAAGGTAGTTATAAGCCTACTGAATTATAACACGTTATCAGCACGAAGTGCTCCGTATAATCAAGGTTTATCTAAGTAAGCACGAGTCACTAATCAAGGCAAGTGTTCAAGTCCGGCAGTACGCTGTTTCGGACCGGTGTACCCTGAGAACAGACGCATAATCTGTTTAAGGGAATTGTGTCAAACACAAGCCCGGTTCAACCTTCAAATCGGTTAGATCATTCTATCTTTTTCCGTTATTATTCAGATTATTTATTATTTATGTTTATGATCTGATTATTTTATTGAGTAATCTGTTATGATTTTATATACTCGTTTCAGTTTCGTATATATTTTAGTACAAACTTAAACATATTCTTGTACGAAACTGAATGTTAATATGCTGATGAATTCGTAACAGAGTGTGTTTAAATTTAAATGTGGTAAGTGATTAATTTAATTTGTTTGATTGATTCGTTGAGGATTAAAAATTGCATTACGGACTATTAAATTATAGGAACTGTAACTGATAGGCTATTAGTCCTATTAAATTGTTTTAGCATATTATATTACTCCAACATAATATGTTATGATGAGTTCTAGATTTTTAATATATTACTCTGCATATGATATGTTGACCGTACTTTTGATTACGCATATTCTTCGTACAAATTTATATGTTTATGTATTATTGATTCATATATTTTGTTGCTACTTGTAATACTACGTATATGTTATTAAAGTAAACTAAATCGTTTATATAAGTTACAATAAAAGTTGAAATAAACTAACACGTTTATGTAACTTTCAATATAATCCGTGACTTCTATATAATTTGTGTATAATTTGATAAATGGACAGAATTATTTAAAACTGTTTGATTCGATTGGTTAATTAAATAACCGATGCTTTAACACATATATGGTTATTAGTTTATTATATGACATGATCATGATTACTATGAGAAATATAGGACCTTTAATTATTTTAATCGTCGAATACCTTTACTGATTATTATAATCTGAATTGAATTACATATATATATATATATATATATATATATATATATATATATATATATATATATATATATATATATATATATATATATATATATACTTATGCTGATTTTCTGCATATAAATGTTAATTATATGTTTGATTAATCTGCTGCCATCTGTCAACATAATTGATTATATAAACTGATGCGTCTTCATTGCGATCTGATCCATATGTCTGTTTTAATTATAGTTCGAGTATACTACTTATATATGGTGTTGTTCCTTATCTAATTGTTGACATGTTTGTATTATATACTCCGTATTAAAACATGTTACTTTCTCCATGGTTCTAAATTAACATAATTGCTTGCTTTTATATTTTGTTAATATTTTCGATTATTTAACGATTTATATAGTAAAATCCGTTTGATGATAAATGTTGTCAACAGAATTTGGCACAAATTTATTGAATAGGTATACGTGAGGCATATGTAAAAACCTATTAGTGGTTGTAAATAGAATTGATCTATTTTCAATTTAAAATTTGTATTTTACTGTTTGCATATTACATACGGGTTACCGTATTTAATTTATGGACTGAATTGTGAAACCTAATGTTCTGATTGATTAACATATTTGTGGATTTAATTTGTGGACTGAAATAATTTGTGATTCATCAAGTTCTTTCAAAGTTCAATGTTGTTTCACTAATTTTCTTCTACTTCATAACGTGGTTCTTTCTCATGTTGAGAATCTTGGAAAAGACGTTCTTTTGCCTAACCACATTGAACCTTGCGAGGTTCTTAACTAAAACCGCTTCATGATGCGGTTCTTACTCAAGCTGAAAAACCTGAGAAGTTCACTTATGTAAACTTTAAGTGTTGGCATCAAAAGATGTTCTTTTGTCTGACTACGCTGAACCTAGTGAGGTACTTGACTGAACCTTGCGAGGTTCTTGGTTGAACCACTCCCCAAGTTAAATGAAAGGGAAGATGATACTCAAATTGTGAGCGCAATTAAAGTTTGGAATCATTTGAATTCTTTGTGCGTAACTATTTCTTGAATACATAAACATCTTATTTAGCTTTACAAATAAGTCCCAAAAGAAAAGAAAACGAGAGTGAATTTGTTGAAAAATCTTGATTAAATAAACCATGAGCTACCTTGAGACTTGAATGGTTTGAATTTTCTAAGATGCCTAGCTTGTTATGTATCACTCATAAATAAATAATTTTAGACCATAACGCATATGTTTATTAAGTGTTATCTTTTATGTACTTCAAATTGTAACTTGTTTGCAGGTAATATAATTTGATTATCTTGCTGAAATATAACTCATTATTTGTTTATCTTATTTAAATGTTTTAGTATGAATCCTTCTGAAATACAACATCAATTAAATGGTAAAGATCTATGTATTATAGATAGTGATAACATACACACTATGATCAAATCTAAGAAATATTTCATTGATTTAAATCAAATGAAGGAATTATAAATACTATATCATGTCTTGCAAACTTGATATAAAGAACGAAAAAGGCAAAAATTCATATTATCAAATGGTACGAATTTTCTGATAAACAATGCCTTGTTTTCTCCCAAATCAAAGAGAAATTTGTTAAGTTTCTCTGATATATATCATAATGGATATGATTATCAGTCAATGATAACCGGAAATGAAAAATATCTATGTAGCACCGAAAAGCGCAGCGCATATGATTAAAAGTACATATGATGAAAAGCGCATATGATGAAAAGCGCAGCACATATGATTAAAATGATATATGATAAAAAGCGCATATGATGAAAAGCGCAGCGCATATGATTAAAAGTGCATATGATAAAAAGCGCATATGATGAAAAGCGCAGCGCATATGATTAAAAGTGCATATGATAAAAAAAAGTGCATATGATGAAAAAGCACATATGGTGATTAATGAAAAGCACATACGGTGATTAATGAAAAAGCACATATAGTGATTAATGAAAAAGCACATATGGTGATTAATGAAAAACACATTGAGAAAGAATCACCAATGTTTCTTGAAAGAATTCAAGATGATATATATGAGGACATGCAAATTTACATGCTGCGATATTATTTCGCATCAGACCAAGTGCAAGTCATAAAATATTCCCCCTACAACTTGCTTTTGGTCAAGAGCCAAATATTTCCCATCTTAGAACATTTGGTTGTGCAGTGTATGTTCCAATTGCGACACCACAACGTACAAAAATGGGTCCTCAAAAGAGGTTGGGAATATATGTTGGATATGAAACATCGTCAATATTAAAGTATATTGAACCTATGACAGGTGACGTTTTTACAGCACGTTTTGCTGATTGTCATTTTAATGAAACATTGTTCCCTAGATTAGGGGGAGAAATGAAAAATAAAGAAAATGATATTTCATGGTGTGAACCTCAATTAAAGTATCTTGATCCTCGCACAAAAGAATGCGAGAGAGAAGTTCAAAAGATAATGCATATACAAGAACTTGCAAATCAATTGCCTGATGCATTTACAGATACAAAAACGGTGACAAAATCATATATACCAGCAGTAAATACTCCAGCTCGAATTGAAATTCTAAAAGTTGGCAATAACGTCACTCATGAATCTTTGCCACGTCAGAAACGTGGAAGACCAATTGGTTCAAAGGATAAAAATCCTCGAAAAAGAAAATCAGCTGATAATGAAGTAAAAGAAAGTGTTCAAGAAGAACCACAAATCAGTACTCCTACTGCAGAGGAGATTGATGATGTCAATACAGAAATTGCAATCAATTATGCATATTCAAAAATATTATGGAACCGAAATGAAATGAAAAATCTTGATGAGAAATTTTCATTTAATGTTGCATATGACATCATGAATAATGATGATGATCCAGAACCAACATCTATGGTTGAATGTCAAAATAGACATGATTGGGCTCAATGGAAAGAAGCAATACGAGCTGAATTAGAATCACTCAATAAAAGAAAAGTTTTCGGATCCATCATTTTCACTCCTAAAGATGTGAAACCTGTAGGATACAGATGGATTTTTGTCCGAAAAAGAAATGAGAAAAATGAAGTTACAAGGTATAAAGCTAGACTTGTAGCTCAAGGTTTTTCTCAAAGACCGGGAATTGATTATGAAGAAACTTATTCCCATGTTATGGATGCAATTACTTTTAGGTACTTAATCAGTATGGCAGTTTCTAAAAATTTAGAAATGCATCTCATGGATGTTGTGACTGCTTACCTATATGGATCACTTGATAGTGATATATATATGAAGATACCTGAAGGATTTAAGGTACCAGAAGCATCAAATGCAAAACCCAAAGAAATGTATTCGATTAAATTACAAAGATTTTATATGGGCTAAAACAATCGGGACGTATGTGGTATAACCGATTAAGTGATTACTTGATAAGCAAAGGGTATACAAATAACCTTACTTGCCCTTGTGTTTTCATTAAGAAAACAACATCCGGATATGTGATCATAGCTGTTTATGTTGATGATCTTAACATCATAGGTACAAATAAAGAGATCTATGAAGCCATTCAACTTCTAAAGAAAGAATTTGAAATGAAAGATCTCGGAAAAACCAAGTATTGCCTTGGTTTACAAATTGAGCATATGCCTAATGGTTTACTTGTACATCAAACAACATATACTGAAAAGATTTTGAAACGTTTCAATATGGACAAGGCAAAACCATTAAGTACTCCTATGGTTGTTAGATCACTCAATGTTGAAACTGATCCATTTCGTCCCTGTGAAGATCATGAAGATATTCTAGGACCAGAAGTACCATATCTTAGTGCAATTGTAGCTCTTATGTATCTTATAAATTGTACAAGACCTGACATTTCTTTTACAGTTAATTTATTGGCAAGGTTCAGCTCTGCTCCTACCAAAAGATACTTGAATAAGATCAAACACATATTTCGATACCTTCGAGGAACTACTGATTTAGGATTATTTTATTTTAACGAATCAAGACAAGTTTTGGTTGGTTATGCATATGCAGGTTATTTATCTGATACACATAAAGCTAAATCTCAAAATGGATATGTATTCCTAAATGGAGGTACTGCAATATCATGGCGTTCTCAAAAACAAACACTTGTTGCAACATCATCGAATCATGCCGAAGTGATTGCATTACATGAAGCTACTCGGGAATGTTTTTGATTGAGATCAATGAGACAACTCATTACTGATTCTTGTGGACTAGAACGCGATAAAAGTCCAACAACTATCTATGAAGATAATGCAGCTTGCATAGCACAGATGAAAGAAGGGTATATCAAAAGTGACCGAACAAAACACATACCTCCTAGATTCTTCTCATACACTCAAAATCTCATTAAGGCCAACCAGATTGAAATGAGATACGTTCAATCAACAACTCTGCTGATCTTTATACCAAAGCACTGTCAACTGCTATTTCCAGAACACACGTTCACAATATTGACATGAGTCAAGTTCAAAAGATGTGACGACTCATTGATGTCTACTTGAGGGGGAGTCAACCTTATACTGCACTCTTTTTCCCTTAGCTAAAGTTTTTATCCCACTGGGTTTTTCTTTAGCAAGGTTTTTAACGAGGCAGTACAAGTTGTTCGCTACTAAAATTGTCATCCAAGGGGAAGTGTTATAATACATCAATTGTTAAAGTAGAAGTCAAGAAATGGTGGCTAACAATTTTATATAATTCACAAAAGTCAAATATGTAACACTATTTGTAGTATAAATATGCATCAATATGTACAAGATAAACACACCATTCTAATATACTTACAACAAGTATTATATTTCTTTCTCTCCATTATCATCTTTGTTCTTACACTTCATTATTAGTATTCTTAATCAAGAATCAAACCACTAAAGGTAGTTATAAGCCTACTGAATTATAACAGTGTCAGTTTTTTTTTGTTTTTTGTTTTTTTTTTGTCAAACATTGAGTAGGGTGATGTGGTAAAATCTGATTGAAAATTGATTGAAAAATAATTAATTTATAATAAAAATATAATTAATGAAAAATTGTGATTGGTTGGGAGAAAACAAACGCACCTTCACATTTGTGTCACTTTGGTGACTGACGGATAGAGACAAAACTAATTGACGCTCTGTCAAGGGCCGTCAGTTTTCGTCAATCTTTTACACGTCATCTGACGGGGGAAACTAACGGAGGGTTGGAAATGGTCTTATGGTTAGGGTTCCTTCTATAAGGAATATGTGGTTCATCGTTTTTCAAGGATTTAGGGGATGTGAAATGTCGAAAAGATTACAGATTATGTTTTGGTATAGTAGGGTTATTAAAGTAATTTGCATTTGCCGATGACGTTTAAGCACATTTAATTACGTATAGATGGAAGGAATTATTAGGATTAAAAGTATTCTTTTATCCAAAGGGTAGTGGTATGCAATGTAAAATTTATGAAGATAATGCATTAAAAAATTTCTTATAATAAATAAAGATAAACATTCATTATTTTATATTTTATTTTCATTTTTTATCCATAGACCTTACAACACTCGTTGTTTTCTACAATCTATTACATTATATTAAATACGTGGCAATAATCATACATGTCAACTCCCGATTAATTCTTACCACATGTCACACCTCCTTTATTTCTACTACATGTCAGTCTATCAATTATTTCCATATATTAAGTGAATTAGTAGATTTTTTAAATTTAATTTAATGTATAGAATTCGTTACCTAAAATATTATATAATATTACCATAAAATATTATATTAATGTTAACAACAATAAATATTATAATAATTTTATTAATAATATTTATTATATTATTATTATAAAAAATTTTAAAACAGATATTTCTTTATTTTTTGACATTACAATATTATTTATGAATGATATTTTATAATATAAAATTAATTATTTGCTTTTAAAATATAAATATAAATATAAATATATATATATATATATATATATATATATATATATATATATATATATATATATATATATATATATATATATATATATATATATATATATATATATATACACTTTGCACATAAATTTAAAAATTATGTCAATATAATATATGTATAATATTATATAAATGCACAGGCTCATGTTTGTAAATTAAAATTAAATTACTTATTTGATAATTCTTATAGATATTTAGATGTATGCATACTCTGATTCGTTTAAAATTCTGACATAATACAATTAGTTGGTACTAAAAACATATATAATTAGAGATGCACATAAAATATTATTCTTAAGTATCGGTTTTAAAACTTATTAGGGGTTTGATGTTTTATCAATTATTTGTCAATTGAAGTTGATTTCAACGTACGAGTTCATAATCTATGTGTTAGTATTCAATACTAATGTTGTCGATACAAATGTTATCAGTAATAAAAAATTATTGTAATTGTATTATACATTTGATAATATCAATATTAACGTTATCGATTATTAATTTATACAAATGTCATGCTGATAAAAATAATAATAAATAAAATAAAATCATTTTTGGTAAAAATGAGAACCAACTATAGGTCTATACCCCTAAGTTAATGCATGGTGTAGTAAGAGTGCTCCCAATGGAGAAGTTCCTCCATCTTAGTCATTCAGTGCCACATCAGCGCCACATCAACACTTTCTTCTCCTGACTAAACACAGGACTAAACACTCTCAACCATGTACTAAACACTCTCAACCATGTACTCTTTCCTTCCCTTTTTATTTTAAATTTTATTTTTTCAAAAATTAAATTAATTTAATTACATATATTATAAATAATAAATACGGAGTATTTAATAATATAAAACTAAAATTTCATTGATAATTAAAAAATACAATAATTAAAATAGAAAACATTACGACGATAATTAAAATGCGACATACATTATAATAAAATACTATAAAACTATAAACTACGCGTCGTCGTCGGGAGGTGCCAATTCTTTAGCATATTTTTTCTTAAGTGTAACGACCCGTCAAAATCGCTATTGACGCGGCACGTTAATCATTGATTCCACAGTGAGGTTTTGACCTCAATATGATACGTTTTGATAAAATATTGCATTCATTAAAATAAGTGACTTTCTAAACATAGAAAGTTATAAGCATGTGGGCGAGTGCTTAGGTATAAGCAAATCCCCAAAATACATAAGTCTTTATTTTACAGGTTGACATCACAGTCAATTTATTTATTACACAATGTGGTTTTGTTTCGAATGCAATAAACTTTATACAAAGCATGAGAGACTCCATGCAGGCAACAAGCACATCACAGCGGAAGCAGTCTAATGACCTGAGAATAAAACATGCTAAAAAGGTCAACACGAATGTTGGTGAGTTATAGGTTTAATTGCTCGAGTCATAAGTATATAAAGATAGACCACAAGATTTTATCAAAAGTTTATCAATAGATTCTACGTAACAGAGCACCCTGGTAACTAAACTTAACGCTAGATAATTACCCTATTCGTTTTAATACACGCAAACCAACGTGTCATAAACTCAAATAACATACGTGTGACGACCCGAAAATTTCCGACCGAATTTAAACTTTATTTTTATATGATTTCGACACGATAAGCAAAGTCTGTAGTTGAGTCTCAAAATTTTTTTTGAATTATTTATATGGAATCTTTTAACCTTGAACTATTCCTGACGATTCACGAACATTGTGTGTAGATAACATGTATATATATATATATATATATATATATATATATATATATATATATATATATAATTATAAATTGAAATAATAAAAATATAATATAGTTATTTGGAATTAAAATGTAAAATAATAATTAGAATAAAAAAAAGTTACTATTAAAATGAATATATATATATATATATATATATATATATATATATATATATATATATATATATATATATATATATATATATATATATATATATATATATGTAACTACATATATATTATAATGAATCCATATACAATTTCTATTAATAGTTATTAACATATTGTGATATATAAATATTAAATATTTAATAAAAGTTATTATGTAATATAGTTTAAAATTAATATATTATATGTAATTATAAGTTAAAATATAAATGTTATACTAATGTTATTACTTTCATTATTATTATTAATATTAACATCAGTATTATTAATATTATTATATATATATATATATATATATATATACACACACACACATAAAATTTGATTGTTATATTAACACTAATATTATTAATATTATTATTATCATTAATAAAATAATATTATTATCATTAATAATATTATTATCATTTTTATTATTAATTATTATCAAACTTATCAAAAGTTATCATTCTTGTTATTAATAATATTACTATATTATTTTCTTATCCATATTATTATCATTATTATTAGTTTTTTTTTTGACAATATTAATGTTATTATTATAAATTCTATTATTAATTATTAATATTACTAGTATTTTAATTATTAATATATATTTATATTTTAGTATTTTAATTATTAATATATATTTATATTTATTAATTACTTATAAAATTAAGCATACAAATACAAATTCTGTTGTAGGTCATAATCAGCTTTAATTTTTTTTCTTAACTTCTTGCTCTTGATATATTCTCTGTCGACGAATCCTAGCTACAAAACAACTTCAAATTGATTCTTGATTGATACATAATTGGTCATTGATACATTATTTATATAAACCTTCATTTCAGATGGAAAAATAAAACATACAGATAAAAAAAAAGCACGACACCTGTTTGTTGATCTTTTTCACCATAACTCGAATCCGATCAAATTTTCAAAAACTATAAAGGCAGAAGTGTTAGGAATCTTTTACTCAATCTTTCTGCAAAGTTTTACGATCCAAATCTTCAAAACGAATTCGAATTTGCGAGTCAAAGTTATTTTGTCAAAAGTCAAACCTGTGTTCATCAATCAAATTGAAGTTTTATAGATCGTTTTTATTGAAATTAATGATTGAGAAAGCTTTTATGGATCATTTGAAACACAATTCGTGTTATAAACTTTGTCCAAAACGTTCTCAATTGCAAAATCATTTTTTTTTTAAAGTATACAGCGACGGCAGCAGGGGAGTTCTTCCATTTTTTTTCAATCTATTTAATCACTTATTATTGGTTTTTAAATTGTTTTAAAGTCTAAAATCATCTAGATAATTGATTATTAAGTATGTTAGATCATGGTTGAATTGATTAAGATGTAGAAGAAGAAGGAATAAGAAGGAGGAGGTATACGGGTCATAAATAATTAGGGGGATATAATCTCAGAAAAATTGAACTGGACGAATGGTTAGGTTTTGGAAATGTGAGCGAGAAGTTGAGGGTTCGAGCCCGGTCTGGGGCAAATTTTTTTTTAGAAAAAGCTTTTGAAGGGTATACATTCTTACTTTTATTTCTATTATTATTATTATTATTATTTTTATTATTATTATTATTATTATTATATTATTATTATTATTATTATTATTATTATTATTATTATTATTATTATTATTATTATTATTATTATTATTATTATTATTATTATTATTATTGTTACCATGATTATTATTATTGTGTTGTTATTATTATTATAAGTATTATTAATGTTATCATTATTAATCTATCATTTTAGTATTATTATCATTACTACAATTATGGTTATTATTATTATTATTAGGAATATAATAAAATTTACTTTTTATTTTCATAAACATTAGTATTAGTAGCATTATATAAATATTACGGTTATTATTATTATTATTATTATTATTAATATATGTATTATTATAAATATTAACATTATTATTAATGTGATTACAATTATTAGTATTGTTATTATTAAAAAATACTATTATTATTATTATTATTATTATTATCATCATCATTTTTACTAGAATTATTATTTTGATATCACTAAAGCTATCATTATTATTGTTATCGGTATTATTATGTAGATACTAAAATCATTATCATAATTATCATTAACAATAAAATTGATATATTTACATTTATTATCATTAATATCATTATTATTATTATTATTATTAATAGAATTACTAACATTATTATCTTATTAATAATATTACGTATTATAATCATTTTTACCACTATTAATATTATTTCAGTATTATTATAATTATTATTATTAATACAAAAATGTTGTATTTAATACATATAACATAACAAAAATTAATATTTTTATATACAAAATAAATATATGAAACATATATTTATACTATTAAAATATAAAGGATATAACTAATAAATTTATATATATATTTATGTGATCGATTACAATTATGTATATTAATAAATATACAAATGGTATAGGTTCGTGAATCCGAAGCCAACCTTGCATTATACAGTTTCGTCGTATGCATATTTTGCCACAAAATATCGTATTGTGAGTTTCATTTGCTCCCCTTTTAAATGCTTTTGCAATATATATTTTGGGATTGAGAATACATGCGCTGCTTTTATAAATGTTTTACGAAATAGACACAAGTACGTGAAACTACATTCTATGGTTGAATTATTAAACCGAATATGCCCCTTTTAGTCTGGTAATCTAAGAATTAGGGAACAGACACCCTAATTGACGTGAATCCTAAAGATAGATCTCTCAGGCCCAACAAGCCCCATCCATATCGCGGATGCTTTAGTACTTCGAATTTATCATGTCCGAAGTTATCTCGGAATGATGGGGATATTCTATATGCATCTTGTTAAGGTCGGTTACCAGGTGTTCACCATATGAATGATTTTTATCTCTATACAGTTTTTGCGAAATGCTTGATATGAGATGATGTTTATGAAAAATGGAAATGAAAATCTCGTGGTCTATTAAAATTATGAAATGATTATTTATGATAAACTAATGAACTTACCAACCATTTGGTTGACACTTTAAAGCATGTTTATTCTCAGGTATGAAAGAAATCTTCCGATGTGCATTTACTCATTTTAGAGATATTACTTGGAGTCATTCATGACATATTTCAAAAGACGTTGCATTCGAGTCGTTGAGTTCAACAAGATTATTATTAAGTCATTGATAGTTTGATATATTATGAAATGGTATGCATGCCTGTCAACTTTCGATATAATGAAAGTTTGTCTTTTAAAAACGAATGCAATGTTTGTAAAATGTATCATATAGAGGTCAAATACCTCGCGATGTAATCAACTATTGTGAATCATTTATAATGTATATGAACGGGTCCTTTCAGTTGGTATCAGAGCTAGTTTAATGCCGTTGGTGCGGGTTAGTCGTAAAGGAGGTTCTCACAGTGTGACATGTGGTGAAGAATTGGCTCTTACTCCTCGCGATCCCTTACGAGGGTTGGTAGTAGCCGAGAGGAAGGCCCTAAAATTAGTATCTGAGGTACACTCAGTGGTCTTCGGATAGTTAAGGTACTGGGTGAGACAGTGGTTGTCCCCAACTGTTTTTCAGTTGGTATCAGAGCGGTGGTCTTAGCGAACCAGGTCTTGCATTAGTGTGTCTAACTGATAGTTGTTTAGATGCATTAGTGAGTCTGGACTTCGACCGTATCAGCATGTCAAAAGTTTTGCTTATCATTTCGTGTCAAAAATTACTTGCTTATCATTCTTAGTCTAGACACATCTTACTGCATTGATTGCATGAATAGTGTATAGACAAAATTCATATTTTAGCGTATCTGCTAATTCATGTTTTAGCGTATCTGTTACTGTAAACTTTGCTTGGCATATTCCGTAAATTCCTCCGTAATATACGAAATCTTTAGTACTATATATATATATATATATATATATATATATATATATATATATATATATATATATATATAGATATATATAGATATTCTATGAAGTTAGAATATCACTTAATATTCGAAAATCATTTCATATCGAAAAATCCTTTATTCACTTGTACGAAATGGAACTCGTCACTAGTTCAAGTCCCTCGGATTCCGACAGCTATTTAGACATGGAAACACACTTGAGCTCCGAAAGCAGTATAACCGGAATGGATCAACAAATCAGTCATCACCAATTCTGGATGAATTAGGGATGAGTTCATAGTCGAATTAATCAATGGAGACGTGAAGAAGGCGATCCCATCCACCAACCAAATTCACCTCTTGGTGAAGAACCTGAAGCACTCACCGGCGAACCAATTCGAAACACCATTTTCACCCTCATTCCCCGGATATCTCGTCATGATTATATACTATCTCAAATTCTGAATCTTATTCATTCGCTCGTTCCAACCGCCAATCATCCCGGAGTAATAGAAGAAGTCAACGAGCTTCGCGCCCGAGTTGTAGCCTTGGAAAATATGGTGCAAAACGTACCAGCTTCAGCAACATCACCGGCACCAACAGTACCACCAACATCAATACCAGCACCACCAACAACCCAATTTTCAACATCACACGCCTCAACATCTCATTATGTATCTCGACCATAATCATCTTTCTACGAATCGATCTACATCATTTATCTCCGTTCGACATGATGATTATGTAATCTCTAATGTTTTAAAGATTATGTACTCTAGATTTAACCGCAAATCAAATGAGTTTAATATCATATTGACTCATTAAATCCACGATTACATCTGAAGAAAATATATATATGTAAGTATATTTTCATAAAGATTGTAATAAAAAATTCTTTTGTACAAACTGTTAATGGTGAAAATATTTTAACGGGTAGGTAATACCCGAGGAATGTTTAGATTTCACATTAATAAGTTACACTGTACATCCTTCCAATCTGATTCAACAGTCATTTACTATCCTACTTACATCCACAGATATACGTATCCGTTCACCGCAGAATAACCAGTTTCATTCAATTTCATATTTGGATTTTGACCTATCAGAATCCAACAAGTGGCATAATGAAGAAAACATTGGACAAAATAAAATTTGTGTAAGACCCTAATCAGTTTGTACAGCAGTGTAAATATGTTACATAGAGTGTGGGTGATGTTGTGCAGTTAAACAGGAGTCACTGAGTGAGCTGAGCCTAGTACGCACCGCGCACACTAAAGGGAGCGTGCCGCGCACCCTTACTGTAGCAGGGTTCCAGCTTTTTAAATCAGATATTTTGATGGGCATTTTGGTAAATTCACTTATGGATGGGTTAAAGACAGATAGGTCAGTTTGTGGAGCACCATTACTCCATTATCAACAACCTTATCACTTTAACTTTAATTCTAGAGAGAGATTGTGATTTTTGAGAGAGAAAGCTTAAATCCAAGAGGAAGGAGCTTGTTTTGGGTTAAAGTTCAAGCATTAAAGTCCTTCATCTTATCTCTAGCTTCGTTGTGGTAGTTGTGGTATGTTCTAATTTTATTTTCCTTACTTTGATTTAGTGTAAGGGTTTGGGTTTGAGTAAATGATGAACACAAAACCCATTATTGGTGATTTTGGGTGTTCTTGGGTAAAATTGAGTCTTGAATACTAATTGGTGACTAGTCTAGGGTTTCAAAGTATTAAATGATGTTTATGAACCCTAATTGGTGAGTTAATTGCTAACACACCTAGTTATTTAGTAAATGGGTGTTGGTTAGTTAGTGGATGACCCGAAATGGGTGTGTTGTCTTAAAATGGTTATTTGGGTAATAAATTGACCTAGTTTGGAAAGATGGGTATGAATTACCCTAATTATGTATTAGTTGGTGTTGTTGGACCTTAATCACTAGCTTTTAAATGATTAGTGGTGGTCTTGACTTTAATTGGGCGGTTTTGGTATAAATGGGCGATTTAATACATTAAGTCATTAAATGCTCATGTGTAAGTGTTAGTATTGAGTCTACTTAGCTTGTGTGTTGATCAAGTACTTATTATATTAGGTACTTTGCTTTGAAGCTTGTGGAGGTTGAAATCGTCATCTAATTGTTAAGGTGAGTGGAATAATTATATGCGTATGTATATAATGTATCTATTTGTTGTAGCGTGAAAGGTGTAGTGTCGAGGTGTTAAGACACCACGTTTCACGTGAAGGGTGTAGCATCGAAGTGTTAAGATACCACTCGGGTGTAGCATCGAGGTGTTAAGATGCCACCTAGGAGTGTAGTGTCGAGGTGTTAAGACACCACTCCGTAAAATAATGAGTGTTGCATCGAGGTGTTAAGATGCCACTCGGGGTGATGTGCCGAGGTGTTAAGGTGCCACCCTAGGGGTTAGTGGTGCGAGGTGTTAAGTGCCCTAATGGATGTTATGAACACCGATGGCGTTTTCGCGAGCGCCGTTCCCTTGTACTATTGGTCGACCATGGTTACTTGTGTTGTAAGCATATTATATCATTTCGAGTTATATTATTATGCGGTTGTTGCTAGCTTGTGGTATTGGAGATTATAGCTTGTTAATGTGACGATAAGCTAATTGTGTTGCTAGCATGTTTGCGGTTTGTGTAAGTGTATGCAAGTAGGTATAATTATATATGTATTCATATAATTATTGCATTCACTAAGCTTTGCTTACCCTCTCGTTGTTTACCATTTTATAGGTTCGGTTTTGGACAAGGGTAAGGGCATCGTATTGGACTAGAGATCCCGCTTGATGCTAGGGGACGCTTTTGGCTTTAGTAGCTCTTGGAGTTTGACCGGTAGTTGGGTAGTTTAATCCCAAACGCCATGCTCATTGTGTAGTTTGGAACTTAAACTTTTTGGTGGTCGAAACTCTAAACTTGTATTAAACTTGTATTTTGGGTCGTGTGGGCCCCGCTTGTAAAACATCATTTTTATGTTTGATTCGTGTTAGTTTTACATATATAAGTTTGTTGTGAAAAGCGTTCGGTCTAAAAATGTCGGGAAGTGGTCCATCTTTTTGTGTGTTAAAAACAGTTCGGACAGAAGCTGGAGTGCTCTGTGTGCGTAGCGCACTACAGGGGATACGCGCCGCGCACTCCCCTGTCCAGCAGCTTTTAAATTTTTTTTTTGGGACTGTTTATGGTCGGTTATCGGGTTGGGTTGTTACAAGTTGTTAGAAACAAATAAATTAACTATTAGAAATTTTGTTAAGAATCTACGCTAACAAAATCTTAGCTAATTGTTCCTAGCTAACTGTTAATTCCTTATTACATTTATTTATCGCAATTTTAATTCTCGCAATTTTATTTATGTTCATTTAATTTCTGTTATTTATTTTACGCACTTTATTTATCGTTATTTAAATACTGTTATTTACGCATTTTATATATCGGGACACGTATACAAGGTTTTGACATATCATATCGACGCATCTATATATATTATTTGGAATAACCATAGACACTCTATATGCGGTAATGTTCGAGTTAGCTATACAGGGCTGAGGTTGATTCTAAAATAATATATATACTTTGAGTTGTGATCAAGTCTGAGACATGTATAAAATGGGTCACGATACGTATTAATTAATTCGAATATTATATATATATGAATTATTGAATTACTAACTGTGGACTACTAACTGTGGACTACCAACATTGGACAATTAAAATGAATTAAAATATTGATTATAACATATGAAACTAAATATTTCTTCAAGTTTGCCACTTGACTTCATCTTAAACCTCATTTATATCTGGATGATTACAAACTGCGTTCAAACCTTTCATGATTCTTGAAAATACCACAATCTAGAGGATGAACCAACCGCACTTCATCTACGGAAGGAAAGAATTATGCATATAGTTATGCACCTGAAAAACTCTCAGAAACTGAGTAAACGTTTAACACGTAGCTGTGCTAATTCCTTTAGCGTTATTATTACCGAAAATAACTTTGCAACTCCTGTTCGAGATAGCCAGTTTTGTCACAACTCAGGCAAGTCAACTTCGACTTTTCCTTCGAAACAACCTTATTATAACCTTAATATATACGCGTGCTCTTTTATTGTTACCGGAGAACCTTTTATATTCCACCATATTACCAGCAGACGTACCAGCAACCTCGTTGCTTTTTGGCTTAAGTCTCTCCGACAAATCACTATATTTATCTATTGAAGTCTTATCATGAACTCATCGGCATCTTGTAATGATAATTACCATACCAATTATAGAGAATTTGCAATCAGTATTTTGAATCTCACAACGTTTCTACATCAACAGTTATATGTATACATATAACAGTTATCTCTTAGAATTATGATCTTCCATTCTAAAATTCTGAAAAGCACCCAGTCTGCGAATTAATACTCTGAATTTTGAAAAGTTGAATGAAGCAACAAAAACTGTTAACGAACTTAACAGCCAAAAGTTTGATGATAAAGAATTGTATGTTGACAAAGTCCAGAAATGTTAGAACTCGAAAACGGATTGAGCAAACCACGAGGGAGGCTGTGAACAAATCACAGAGACTAAACCTACCTTCAGAGAAGCCAAATGATTCAGTATCTGCTAAAGTCGTTAACGAATACCTTACTCCTGATTCTAAACCTTTACGGATAAATTTTCTTCATCATCCATCGATATTAGAAATTCTAAAATATCATCATATCTTTCATTATAAATATCCTCGAAATTTCTGAAGATATTTTCATAACTATTCTTATCTGAAATCATTTATCTCTTCGCGATATCAGTGTTATATCAGAAAGGAAACTATTTTAGTTTCTAAATTCTGAAAAATTCGAATTTAAAATTTGAATGTTTTTGAAGTAGTGTTGGGAACTGAAGCATGAGTTAGTATAATATAATGACACTTGATCAACGTGATTATATTACAGTAAGTCATGCTGAGTTTCTAGTGGAACGTGATGATTCACAGATTATAACGTCATCATGTGCCATGTTACACAACTCTTATATTCTACCTAATCTCCAAACATATCGAGAACATATCTTCCTGATAGTTCTATCTTTCCCGGATATTCTGGTAATTTGACAAATCAAATAGTGCTAATACGTTTCTCTCTGCTTAGAATATTATAGTCATTCGAAACTCTATACCTACGAATTCTGAACCATTACTCGCTTTACTAGAGGTCGAGAAGAGAATAAAAAGGCAAAGAGCTCCAAATTATAAGAGAAAATATAAAGCCTAATAACAACACCGAGGTTACAAACCGTGGATATTAATACGAATAGCAATATAAAGACACGGTATAATTAAGAATAGTATCACCCCAAGGTAATAGTAGAAGTAAACAGATTTTTCTAGTGGAAGATTGAAAAGAAGGATGACAGAAATGATAATTAGGAAAATATCAAGGATTAGAACTGGATTAAGCATTTTCACAATCTTTTGGATGTATGAACTAAGAAAGAAAGTATATGAATGGTGAAAATAATGGAACGAAAAAGGTTTAATTTATAATGGAAATATCAGATAGAGTAATCAAGGCAGATCATCGTATTTAATAAGAGAATCTTAATTTCCTTAATTATCGAAGAATCAAATCTTTTATAGATTACGAAGATTTTCTTTAAATTCCTTGAATTCTGGAATTCAACAGTGACTACGTCAAAAGTAAGACGAATCTTTATCCTCCACATTTCACTCTTTTGTGATAGCTTCATTCGTACTCTTCGAATAATCGAATTGTTTTATTCATATTACTTATTGATGATAAAACTCTAATTTCCAACTCATATGAGTCATGAAAACATATTTATTGTCAGTCATGACGATCCCAATCAAATTTCGGGACAAAATTTCTTTAACGGGTAGGTACTGTGACGACCCGAAAATTTCCGACCAAATTTAAACTTTATTCTTATATGATTTCGACACGATAATCAAAGTCTGTAGTTGAGTCTCAAATTTTTTTTTTTGAATTATTTATATGGAATCTTTTAACCTTGAACTATTCCTGACGATTCACGAACAATGTGTGTAGATATATATATATATATATATATATATATATATATATATATATATATATATATATATATATATATATATATATATATATGTATATTATAAATTGAAATAATAAAAATATAATATAGTTATTTGGAATTAAAATGTAAAATAATAATTAGAATAAAAAAAGTTACTATTAAAATGAATATATATATATATATATATATATATATATATATATATATATATATATACATATATATTATAATGAATCCATATACAATTGATTCTTGATTGATACATAATTGGTCATTGATACATTATTTATATAAACCTTCATTTCAGATGGAAAAATAAAACAAACAGATAAAAAAAAAAAGCACGACACCTGTTTGTTGATCTTTTTCACCATAACTCGAATCCGATCGAATTTTCAAAAACTATAAATGCAGAAGTGTTAGGAATCTTTTACTCAATCTTTCTGCAAAGTTTTACGATCCAATTCTTCAAAACGAATTCGAATTTGCGAGTCAAAGTTATTTTGACAAAAGTCAAACCTGTGTTCATCAATCAAATTGAAGTTTTATAGATCGTTTTTGTTGAAATTAATGATTGAGAAAGCTTTTATGGATCATTTGAAACACAATTCGTGTTATAAACTTTGTCCAAAATGTTCTCAATTGCAAAATCATTTTTTTTAAAAGTATACAGCGACGGCAGCAGGGGAGTTCTTCCATATTTTTTTTCAATCTATTTAATCACTTATTATTGGTTTTTAAATTATTTTAAAGTCTAAAATCATCTAGATAATTGATTATTAAGTATGTTAGATCATGGTTGAATTGATTAAGATGTAGAAGAAGAAGGAATAAGAAGGAGGAGGTATACGTGTCATAAATAATTAGGGGGATATAATCTCAGAAAAATTGAACTGGACGAATGGTTGGGTGTTGGAAGTGTGAGCGAGAGGTTGAGGGTTCGAGCCCGGTCTGGGGCAAAAAAATTTTTTAGAAAAAGCTTTTGAAGGGTATACATTCTTACTTTTATTTCTATTATTATCATTATTATTATTATTATTATTATTATTATTATTATTATTATTATTATTATTATTATTATTATTATTATTATTATTATTATTCTTATTATTATTATTATTATTCTTATTATTATTATTATTATTATTATTATTATTATTATTATTATTATTATTATTATTATTATTATTATTATTATTATTATTATTATTATTATTATTATTATTATTATTATTGTTGTTGTTACCATGATTATTATTATTGTGTTGTTATTATTATTGTTATTGTAAGAATTATTATTATTATCATAGTTATAAGTATTATAACAATTATTATTATTATTATAAGTATTATTAATGTTATCATTATTAATCTATCATTTTAGTATTATTATCATTACTACAATTATGGTTATTATTATTATTATTATTAGGAATATAATAAAATTTACTTTTTATTTTCATAAACATTAGTATTAGTAGCATTATATAAATATTACAGTTATTATTATTTTTATTATTAATATATGTATTATTATAAATATTAACATTATTATTAATATGATTACAATTATTAGTATTGTTATTATTAAAAAATACTACTACTATTATTATTATTATTATTATTATTATTATTATTATTATTATTATTATTATTATTATTATTATTATTATTACTATTATCATTTTTACTAAAATTATTATTTTGATATCACTAAAGCTATCATTATTATTGTTATCAGTATTATTATGTAGATACTAAAATCATTATCATAATTATCATTAATAATAAAATTGATATATTTACATTTATTATCATTAATATCATTATTATTATTATTATTAATAGAATTACTAACATTATTATCTTATTAATAATATTACGTATTATTATCATTTTTACTACTATTAATATTATTTCAGTATTATTATAATTATTATTATTAATACAAAAATGGTGTATTTAATACATATAACATAACAAAAATTAATATTTTTATATACAAAATGAATATGTGAAACATATATATAAACTATTAAAATAGAAAGGATATAACTAATAAATTTATATATATATTTATGTGTTCGATTACAATTATGTATATTAATAAATATACAAATGGTATAGGTTCGTGAATCCGAAGCCAACCTTGCATTGTACAATTTCGTCGTATGCATATTTTGCCACAAAATATCGTATTGTGAGTTTCATTTGCTCCCTTTTTAAATGCTTTTGCAATATATATTTTGGGACTGAGAATACATGCGCTACTTTTATAAATGTTTTACGAAATAGACACAAGTACGTGAAACTACATTCTATGGTTAAATTATTAAACCAAATATGCCCCTTTTAGTCTGGTAATCTAAGAATTAGGGAACAAACACCCTAATTGACGCGAATCCTAAAGATAGATCTATCGGGTCCAACAAGCCCCATCCATGTCGCGGATGCTTTAGTACTACGAATTTATCATGTCCGAAGTTGTCCCGGAATGATGGGGATATTCTATATGCATCTTTTCTGTAGTGACCCGAACTTTTCCATGTTTATATATATTAAATGAAATTGATATTTACATGATTAAATGTTTCCAACATGTTAAGCAATCAAACTTGTTAAGACTTTATTATTTGAAATGAGTGTCATGTAGACAATTGACCACCCAAGTTGACCGGCGATTCACGAACGTTAAAACTTGTAAAAACTATATGATATATATATATATATATATATATATATATATGGATATATATATATATATATATATATAGTTAACATGATATTATGGTATATTAACAATGAGTTATTTACATAAAAATGAGACTACTAAGTTAAGAAACTCGAAACGATATATATAACGATTATCGTTATAACAACGTCTTACTAAATACATATGTATCAGATTAAGATATTGTTACACTATATTTAACATGATAAAATGATAATTATATATATCATTAAGTATATTAATAATGAACTACATATGTAAAACAAGACTACTAACTTAAGAATTTGAAACAATATATATATACGTAACGATTATCGTTGTAATAGTATTTTAACATATATATATGATGTTAAGATATATTCATACACCATGTTAACATAACAATTTAACATCTCATTTAAGTATAATAACAATGAATTAATTACATTTAACAAGATCGTTAACTTAAAGGTTTCAAAACAACACTTACATGTAACGACTAATGATGACTTAACGACTCAGTTAAAATGTATATACATGTAGTGTATTTAGATGTATTAGTACACTTTTGAAAGACTTCAAGATACATATCAAAGTACTTCTACTTAACAAAAATGCTTACAATTACATCCTCATTCATTTTCATCAACAATTCTACTCGTATGCACCCGTATTCGTACTCGTACAATACACAGCTTCTAGATGTATATACTATTAGTATATACACTTCAATGGTCAGCTCTTTAGCAGCCTACGTGAGTCATTAAATATGTGGGAACCATCATTTGGCAACTAGCATGAAATATCTCACAAAATTACAAAAAATACTATAAATCATTCATGAATTATTTACATGAAAACAAACTTACACATCCTTTATATCTAATCCATATACCAACGATCAAAAACACCTACAAATACTTTCATTCTTCAATTTTTTTCATCTAATTGATCTCTCTCAAGTTCTATCTTCAAGTTCTAAGTGTTCTTCATATATTCTATAAGTTCTAGTTTCATAAAATCAAGAACACTTTCAAGTTTGCAAGATTACTTCCAAGCTTTCTAATCCATTCTAAGTAATCATCCAAGATCAAGAAACATTTGTTACTTATAGTAGTTTATCTCTCTATTCAAGGTAATACTCATATTCAAACTTTGATTCAATTTCTATAACTATAACAATCTTAATTCGAGCAGAAATCTTACTTGAACTTGTTTTCGTGTCATGATTCTACTTCAAGAACTTTTAAGCCATCCAAGAATCTTTTAAAGCTAGATCATTTCTTGTAACTTCCAGTAGGTTTACCTACTAAACTTAAGGTAGTAATGATGTTCATAACATCATTCGATTCATACATATAAAGCTATCTTATTCGAAGATTAAAACTTGTAATCACTAGAACATAGTTTAGTTAATTCTAAACTTGTTTGCAAATAAAGTTAATCCTTCTAACTTGACTTTTAAAATCAACTAAACACATGTTCTATATCTATATGATATGCTAACTTAATGATTTAAAATCTGGAAACACGAAGAACATCGTAAAACCGGACATACGCCGTCATAGTAACACCGCGGGCTGTTTTGGGTTTGATAATTAAAAACTATGATAAACTTTGATTTAAAAGTTGTTCTTCTGAGAAAATGATTTTTCTTATGAACATGAAACTATATCCAAAAATCATGGTTAAACTCAAAGTGGAAGTATGTTTTTCAAAATGGTCATCAAGATGTCGTTCTTACGATGGAAATGACTACCTCTTTAGTAAATGACTTGTAACTGATCATGCATGTTTTCACCATAGGGCTTAACATGCCTGCTCAATACGTTGGTGGGGTTTAAGGATCTTAGAACAAGGCTCTCCGGTCCGGCTACCGTAAATAACCCTGGCTGACATGACGATGTCGGCGGGGTGGCCAAGTGATTAAGTCCACCTTCGATAGCGGTCACTGATCAGAAGGCCCCAAATAAGGTTGTAGGTGCTAGCTTAATGAAGAACTAACCTGTTAACCTTGAAGAGACGGAGAATGATGCTTAATTACGTAAGACGTGTGGCAGATGGTAGTTACGTAATGTGATGATGTTTAGAATGATAGTTAGGGTTTGTATATATAGGCAAACCCTAATTCTAAAACCATCCGAGATAATGGCAATCCTTTCCATAACGAACTCCCCCGAATCACGGATGTAATTATGGAAAAGATATTTACTTGTTAGCCAAGCAATTGATGTACCGAGAACAAATGCATCAGATACAAATCCGCATACCGCATAGCGCACACAAGCACACGCATACGCACACTATTAAGCGTCCACATACATATGAGGTGTGCATCCGGGTTGTGGTATCATTATGTCCCCCCAGTTTGATGTTATATGACGTAAGACATATGACATCAAACTATTAAGCGGAAAAAACAAGAAAACCGCTAGCATTTAATGTTCCGCGTGCGTTTCGAGGTCATTTATTGCCTGTCACTGTCGCAGAAGACCATTCGGCTGACAAGACGTAAAGTGGCAGTTGGCAGGCTCGTGTCAGCCACGCGCTCATAGGTAACCTTACCCAACTGACATCCACGCGCGCACTTAAAATGCCACCCGTTGATCGCGTAACACGTGTACAGCCAGGATGAGACCTTGTTACCCCAAGACTTCCAATCCACACTATAAATAGACGCCCTTTACCTTCATTTATACTCTCTTGCCATTTGCTTCTCCAATACGCTGCCTTTGTCAATTCCGATCAAATCTCGAATACTCCGGCCTACTCCCGAAGGTTAGTAATTCTCCAAACACTCAATAGAAAATGACTAAGGCTAGCGAGACTTATGTAGATAGTGTAGAGTCCATTATAGAGCAGAGGCACATTGATTCGTTAGTGAAACAATACCCACCACTAGCACAGTATAATCCGGTGCCACCGTTGCCTAACCAACGTGCTCATTCACCACCAGAAAAGATGGTAGCCATATACGAGCATGCGTTTAAGCATGGTAATTTTAAGGTGCCCCGTCAGATTTCTTTCTAGGCGTTTTAGATCACTTCGGCGTAGGGTTAGGGCAACTACACCCTTATGCGATAGGAAAGATTGTGCTGTTTGAAATGTGGTGCGCTGCACTTAACAAGGTTCCCTTAGTGAAGGTCTTCTGCCATTTATACCGTCTAGCCAACCACCACAAATTGTGGTTTACCTTCTTCGCCCGTCAAAATTTCACAAAAACCCCCAAATCGAATGCGGGTCAATGGAAAGAAACTTTCTTTTTCATTGACCAAACTGTTGTTGTGGCCAGTTTTCCACAAACTCTTATCTGGTGCGAAAATATGGCAAAGGATGTGAACAAAACCCCCACCCTTGATGATGACGAAAGAAAGCTGTTGGCGGAGTGTGCCAACGCACAACTGGTGCACCGTTCGTATGGGAATGTGATGCTGTGGTTAGGAAACATATCCGCGCATTGGCCATGGAAGAACCTGCGTCCGGCCATAGTCGCACTGAATGGCAAGGGTAGGAATAGTACAAATGCATATAAATATAAAACCACTAGCGCATTCGGACAGGTTCTAATATTGCATACATGTTTACAGAGATGAAGATGAAGAAAGTGCTCACGGTGGAGGATATTGCAGCCATTTCATTCTGCATGCAAAATGTCAATGAGCCGCTTGAGCAGGAAAAGACCGGTGAGAATGAGGAGCCAACACCTGCCACCTCGGGCAACAAACGCAAAGCTGTCGACACTACCCAAGCCAACCAGAAAAAGAAGAGGCTTACTCCCAAACAGGCGGAGGACATGCGGAATGACAACTTTGTCCCCGTCGACCAGGCATCCGCAGATCTCCCTCCTCCTATCACCGGTAAGCATCTCTTTCCTTGCGCAACATCTTACGATTTACCTCGTGCTATCTTTCCTTGCGCAACTTTGTCCCCGTCGACCAGGCATCACACCCCACCGCGAGTCAATCCGGAGCTCGAAGCTACTGCCGAGTCAAAAGACAAGACGATACACCTGGACTCCGAGTCCACACCAACCCCGCCACACGGTAGCTTCCGTTTGGAAAACTTGGCACAGCTCACCCAGTCATCAGCGGAAAACGCCGCAGAGCAATCCACTTTCCTTCAACAAATCTTCCCGGCTGAGTTCCGCAACCAACTAGCCTTACTGCCCTTTAATCAAGCGCACAACGCTTTCATCCAAAATGGCCTCGTCTTTTTTGGCATGTTTGCGGATCAAGCCCACCGGTCCTCTAACTTATATCAAGTGGCCGTGCGTAAAGAAACAGAGCTAAGACTGCTGCAAGCGGGCGCCGACCAGGTCAAAAAAGACAGGGATGCCACAGAGGAGGCGCGCAAAACGGCGGAGGCGACTGCGGCCGAAACCAAAGCTGCCCTGATTGAGGAGAGGAAGAAAAACCGCGAGCTGGTTGGTGCGGTTGACCAAGCTAAGGGGGAGACTGAGCGTCTGCGGGTAGAGCTGGAAAGGGTGAACAGGGAGAAGGATGACGCGGTGACTTGCCGTGAATTGGCAGAAGCGGACTTAACAAAACTTCGCACCGCTCTTCCTACCATTGTGCTGAAGGTGATGGATTCCGGGCCAGTATCCGACAAGTTTAACGCCTACGTTGATGCAGTGAAGGACCACGAAATCAATAAGGCAGTGCTGGAGGTGAATCAAGCTTGCGGTCTGACACCGCCGTACCCTGACACCGTACAAAAGAAGCTAAAGGAGGGTACGGCCGTGGTGGTAATGGAGGCGGAAGAAGCCATCACAGCCATCCCAATCCCCCTGATCAATGCTTTTGCTGCGGACCCGAATATGTCAGTTGACGGGTTCCTCAAGGAGGATTACTAGTGATAGCTTGTAATTGTTTGCGCCGTAAGTCCTATGTTCAGGCAGGCAATATGAAAAAGATATGTAATATCTTAATTTTGTATATATGATATTATTTTTTGCAAGCGGTATGTATTAATTGTTTATATATTGCGAATCAAAACAAAGAACTAACCGCACGCCCATGCGCATAGTTAACCAAAACTTATGCGTATGCGCAGGTACTGCGTAAAAAAAAACCAATACTTTAGCAATTTTACCTTTAACATTTTAGACTCAAAAGCTACTGCGTTATTGCTTTGTCATGTGCTAGAGGTGCACTTTAGCTGTATGGTAAGCAACGCAACTAAAAACAAACCAATGTTTTTACACTTAAGAGTTCCTCACGCAAACCAATGCGAGAGTAATTACGCACAAGCAAACCAATGCTTATATTTTTAAGTCGACTTGGCAGCCATCTAGTCTGCGTGGCGCTTGGCTAGGGGAAAACCAATTCCCTTCGCCTGCCGTTAATGTCTAGCCTTGTAACCAAACAGGCTTCTGCCACACGGGGGCTAGAGGACACCCCTTAAGTAGGCAGGAACCGCATACAAAAAGAAATAAACAATAAAAGTATGTGCGAGTAAATATTCAATTGGCATTAATCATGATTACAACCGCGACACATCCAAATGGACGGAAAATACATAGAAAAAATAATGCGCTAAAATAAATTGGAGTGATCAAGTCCATCCAGCTACATATAACATTTTTTCAATAATGTCGCGTGCCAAGTGCGTTTCACTGGTTTTCCATCTAATGTCTCGAGATGGTATGCCCCGGTGTTGCTTGCCTTCACTACCCTATACGGACCTTCCCAGCGGGGGCCCAAATTCCCAGTATCCTCCGCATGACTTGCATCATTCTGACGCCAAACTAAGTCCCCGCACTTATAAGAGCACGAACACACACGCTGATTGTAGTACTTTGCAATTTTCTGCTTGTTATTGGCTTCGTTTACCGCCGCAGAGAGTCTGCGTTCTTCAAGCAGATTAAGATTTTCCCGCAAAGCTTCTGAGTTATTTTGTTCGTCAAAATTCTGTATGCGGAATGTTGGTACCCCAATCTCTGCGGGCTCAACAGCTTCAGACCCGTAAACCAAACTGAACGGAGTTTCACCAGTGCTTGCTTTCGGCGTTGTTCTATGTGCCCACAAAACTTTTGGTAGTTCATCCACCCAACCAACTCTGCCATGGCCCAATCTAGCTTTGATTCCGGCCACTATATCCCGGTTGGTGACTTCGCACTGGCCATTCGCCTGCGGATGTGCAACGGAAGTAAAAGTTTGCTTAATATTAAGCTCTGCGCACCAACTACGAAAAGGATCCCCCGCAAACTATGTACCGTTATCACTAACGATTTCGTTTGGTATGCCGAATCGACAAACAATGTCTTCCCATACAAAGTTTCGCACCCTTTTTCCCGAAATTGTTGCCAGCGGTCGCACTTCAACCCACTTCGTGAAATAATCTATTGCAACAATCAAGAATTTGATGATTCCTGCGTGTGCAGAGTATGCGTAAGATACTGACGTAAATAGCATATGGTATAAAATAAATGATAATATTACCTCGGCCTTTTGGAAATGGTCCGACTATGTCAATTGGCCATTTGCAGAATGGCCATGGTGAGGAGACTGGTATCATTGGATGCGCAGGTGCCCTGCTGATAGGTGCATGTATTTGGCAGGATTCGCATTGCTTAACTATTCGTGCAGTATTTGCGTACATTGTGGGCCAATATAACCTAGCCGCATAATTTTTGACACAATAGACCTGTGCCCCGAATGAAGAGCACATGCACCCTCATGCACCTCGCGTATAACCTCTTCTGCCTCTTTCGGACCAATACATCTTAAGTGCGGCCCTAAATAATTTTTTTGATATAGGACATCACCCTCAAGGGCATACAGTGGTGCTTTGATGCGGACCTTCTTCGCATCAACGGAATCCGCAGGTGATGTGCCGTCCCGCAGGAAAGCAATAATAGGTGTCATCCATGTTGAGCTGGATTCCTCAACAGGTGCTACCAAAGGCATCATAACAATGGATTTTGCATGCAGTTCTTCTATAAGAACTTTCTTCCCCAGATGATCAAAAGCCAAAGCAGCCAATTTGCTAAGCGCATCCGCTTTCTTATTTTGCCCCCGCATTACGTGGGTGATTTGAAAAGCTTCAAACTGGTCAGCGAGGTTATGAACAAGCGATAAATATTTCTGCATGGCAATGTCGTGTGCTTCAAAGTCCCCGCTGACTTGACTACATACCATCTTTGAGTCCAAATAAGCGTGCAGAATTTTAACATTCAATTTATGCGCAATACGCATACCCGCTAACAGAGCTTCGTATTCTGCTTCGTTGTTCGTAACAGCAAAATTAAACCGTAGCGCATATGTATGCTCTTCACTGTCTGGACCAGTTAAAATTACACCCGCACCCGTGCCAGCTGCACTGCGAGCACCATCGGTATATAATTCCCATGGTGACAAAGTTGACGCAGGCGTATCTTGATGTTCTGCTGATGCCTCGACATCCGCAGGTAACTCTGCAAGGTAATCCGCAAGTATTTGACCCTTAACTGCGCTTCGCGAAGAAAAATTTATTTCATGCTCTCCTAACTCGACTGCCCATTTAGCCATTCGGCTAGAAATCTCAGGCTTGTACAACACCTGAAAGAAAAATGATTGCGTTAATCAATGTGGTAACCTCGAACATTGCCGCAAAATTTGCATGTACCAACCTGTTTGATTGGTTGATCAGTTAGAACCACAATTGGATGTGCTTGAAAATATCGGCGCAAACGCCGCGCCGTATGGACCAGCGCATATACTAGCTTTTCTATTAGTGAATAGTTTACTTCGCTTGATGTCAGCGTCTTGCTCACGAAGTAGACCGGCATTTGCGTCTGAGAAAACCTCAGTGTTAAATTTCTGCGAAATAAATAATGTAAATAAAAGTAGATTACCTTTCCGCGGTCTGCGATAAGGACTGAGCTGATTGCTTCTTTTGATGCCGCAAGGTACAGCGTAAGCGTTTCTCCTGTTACTGGTGCGGTGAGTGTTGGTAATTCTGCAAGCACCCTCTTCATCTCCTGAAAAGCTGATTTCGCCTCCTGAGTCCATACAAAGTCTTTTTTCTTTAAGCAATTCTTCAAAGTATTGAAGAATGGCAATTGTCGCTCTGCGGCCTTCGACAAAAACCGCGTGATCGCCGCAAGCTTCCCGGTTAGACTCTGCACGTCTTTCTTTGTTTTCGGAGATGGCAAACTATCAATGGCTTCAATCTTTTTGGGATTTGCCTTGATTCCCCGCGCTGTCACCACATGACTTAGAAACTTGCCTTCCTCTTCCCCAAAACTACACTTGAGCGGGTTAAGCTTCATGTTTATTCTGCGTAGAGATGCAAACGTTTTTAGGATGTCCGCGAGCATTTCTTCTTCAGTGTTGCTCTTAATTACCAAGTCGTCAACGTACGCTTCAAGATTCCTGCTAATTTGGTGTTTGAATGCCGCATCAATTACGCGCTGATAGGTTGCGCCTGCGTTTTTTAATCCGAAGGGCATCTTCTTATAACAGTAGATACCTTGCGGCGTATGAAAAGCAGTTTTGTCCTCATCTTCCGCAGCCATTAAGATTTGGTGATAACCCTTGTATGCATCTAGAAAACACTTGTACCGAAAACCTGACAGTGATTCCACCTTCCAATCTATCTCCGAGAGAGGATAGTTGTCCTTGGAACATGCTTTATTAATATCCTTAAAATCAACACACATCCGCCAGTTACCGTCAGCCTTTTTTACCAACACAGGATTAGCAACCCATGTCTGATAGCGCACTTCCCGCAAAATGTTTGCTTTGACTAGGTTATCTACTTCTGCGCACAAACAATCACTGCGTTCAAGAGCCATATGCCGCTTCTTTTGCCTAACGGGCGTGAGTGATGGATTAACATTCAATTTATGTTCCGCAATGTCTCGCGGAACCCCAGTCATGTCTGATTCGCGCCACGTAAAAACATCTGCGTTTGAGGATAATATTCCATGTAGCTTAGCCTTGGCTTCAACTGACAAACCTGGGCCGATTTTAATTCGCTTATCCGGATGTAAAAGATTCGCTATGACCGCACAGTTTGCGAGTTGTTCCCCCACGCTGGGAGTGCTTATAGGCACAACTGAGCCACACAACTCAGTTGTTTGATGTGACACAATCGTGGCAACGCCTCCCACTGTAGGAAACTTAATCAAGCCATGCACCACTGATGGTATAATGTTAAAACGCCGTATGAAGTTTCTTCCTAGCAGCGCGTTATAACGCGAAGTTGATCGGACCACATAAAAATCAACCAACTCATGTCTGACCATCTGCGGATTCCTGTCATCCGCAAGCTCTACCATCAGCTCTATCCGCCCTATCGGCCATGAGCTTTCTCCGGAGAACCCAGATAACGTAACATCAGAATGGTGTAGCTGCGTCCTAACTTCTGCAGGAAGGAAACGATAGCAATGTTCGTACATAATGTCGACGCCACTCCCAGTGTCAACATGCATGTGTTTAATTTGTACTCCGCAAGTAGGGATACGATACTTGATGATAATGGGCTCGTTAACTGTGTCGATTGACATTACAGGAGGAAACTTGATTGGGAGAAGTTCCCAGTCATGATGATCATTGTATTTTCTCCTCTGGCTAACTTTCTCTGCGTCAACCATATTAATGGTTAAGTCCGCGTTTTTTGCTTTATCAACTTTTTTCCATGCGAAAGTTTTAGCCTTCGAACCTTCCTCTGCGGATTTTCCCTTGTCCTTCTTAGGTGGTTTTAGGTGATCCAATTTACCTGCGCGTAGTGCCTCGAGCACTTGTTCCATCAAGTTTTTGCATCGATTAGTGTCATGCCCGTAGTCGTCATGGAATTCGCAATACTTTGTTTTATCCCGCTTACCAAATTCTGTAAGCGGAGTTGGAACCGTAAAGGTTGCACATACCGGTTCGGTTGCCAAAATTTCTTTTGGCGTTTTAGACAAACTTTTAAGCAGCGCATAGTTCTGGTTATTGATGCCTCGCTGATTATTGTTTCGATAATTGCCACTTGATTTCCCTTTATCATTCTTGATAGGACCGCCACTAGGATACCTTCCGCGAGAGTTGTTACCACGATTTTGATCGCGTGAACGATCATCGTCGTCCTTCCTATCGTTGCGTGAGCTAGCTGTTGGGATATCATTATCTTCGCCACTCCGCATATAGTCGTGGCATTCATTAAGCGCCTCAGCATAAGTTGTTGGGACTGTATGGCGCAGACGCCTTACCAGTGTTGGATGACGTTCTGAGTTTATACCATGTATGAGTCCGAAAATCTGTTGCTCTGGTTTGAGATCTGGTATGCGCAGACACTCATTAGTATATCTTGTAAGAAATTCACCCAAAGATTCCTTGGATTTCTGCACAACATCATGACATTCAATATGAGTGCGTTTGCGTGGCCTCTGATTCTGATATTACAGCAAGAATTTCGTCCGCAGGTCCATAAACCCGGCTATACTACCCGCCGGCAGCTTATTAAACCATTTACGAGCAATACCCTGCAGTGTCATTGGAAATATCTGACACGCAACCAGATCCACCCAACCTTGAGTGCGCATTGCTCCTTCAAAACGCTGTAAGAAGTCATCTGGATCAGTTAAGCCACTGTAAGTACCTAACGTATGAGGTATCTTTGGCGCAGATGGAAACGGATATGTAGCTATATGCGGAGGAAACTTTTCAAAAGTTGTTGGTAGCTCAAAAGGTGGTTTAACCGGGTCACCTTTGAGCCCTGCGAAGAAACGCCTCATCATATCCTGAACAAAATCAGGTTGTGAAAACAGGTGAACCATGTCGGGAGGTGCCGCCTGCATAAATTGGCCTGCGAGATTCGCCTGCCCCTGAATATTTTGCCATGGTTGCCCTGGCGTCTGCGGATACAACCGAGGCTGATTTGGAAAAGAAGGCAGGCTTACAGGCGCAGAGTATACGGGTATCTGAAAAGGTGCCGAAACCTGTGGCGCAGATGCCTGCGAGACCTGAGGATATGCCGCTATAAGCCCAACTGTATGCGCAGTGCTTTGTTGTTCAGCGGTTATCGGCGTCCAATGAGAATTGGCATCCGAAATGACACCGAACCCCCAACTATTAAGTAATGCCTGCACATCCAAAGGAGTCAAAAACTGCGAAATTGGACAAGGTGGTTGCCAAGGTTGCAGCGGTGTAAACGATGAATTTTGCTGCACACTCTGTGTCTGCAGAGGGATTGAAACCGTGGTACTATAAATAGGTACCTGGCCGCAGCATACTACGTGCGGGCCTACTGTTTCACCGGTAGTGCCTACCAAGATGATCCTTGGATCCACTGCGGAAAAATCCAACCGCGTGGTGGTAACTGGCGAGTTTGCCCTTGGCGGTGTAATCCCATCTGGATATATCAGCTTATACCTCTGAAAAGGCTCGCCAGATACAGGTGGAAGATAAGGCGCGTATTCCGCCCCTGTAGTCATAGCCTGCGTATGCTGACTGCCAGATGGTGTGTTTTGATTATCCATTTGAGTACGTTCCGACGAGTCCCCGGAAGTCATGATACTGTTAAAAGAAAAAATTCAAAAATAAATTTCGTGAATAATAAGCCTTATAATTCAAAACCTTTTAAAAGAAAAAGCAATTAAACGGTCTTGAACTAATTCGGCTCTCAATGAAAGCACCACTTGATCATGCATGTTTTCACCATAGGGCTTAACATGCCTGCTCAATACGTTGGTGGGGTTTAAGGATCTTAGAACAAGGCTCTCCGGTCCGGCTACCGTGAATAACCTTGGCTGACATGACGATGTCGGCGGGGTGGCTAAGTGATTAAGTCCACCTTCGATAGCGGTCGCTGATCAGAAGGCCCCAAATAAGGTTGTAGGTGCTAGCTTAATGAAGAACTAACCTGTTAACCTTGAAGAGACGGAGAATGATGCTTAATTACGTAAGACGTGCGGCAGATGGTAGTTACGTAATGTGATGATGTTTAGAATGATAGTTAGGGTTTTTATATATAGGCAAACCCTAATTCTAGAACCATCCGAGATAATGGCAATCCTTTCCATAACGAACTCCCCCGAATCACGGATGTAATTATGGAAAAGATATTTACTTGTTAGCCAAGTAATCACTGTACCGAGAACAAAGGCATCAGATACAAATCCGCATACCGCATAGCGCACACAAGCACACGCATACGCACACTATTAAGCGTCCGCATACATATGAGGTACGCATCCGGGTTGCGGTATCATTAGTAACCTATATTTCTGACTATAAACTTATACTTTTTCTGTTTAGTTTCATAAATTACAGTTCATTATGAAGCCATAGCAACTTGAATCACTCAAAACGGATTTAAAACGAAGAAGTTATGGGTAAAACAAAATTGGAAAATTTTACTTGTTGTAGCTACGAAAATTTTATAACAAATCTACACTAATCATATCCTAGCTAACTTATATTGTATTATACATGTATTTTAACATATATTATGTAATCTTGGGATACCATAGACACGTATACAATGTTTTGACATATCATATCGACCCATCTATATATATTATTTGGAACAACCATATACACTCTATATGCTGTAATGTTCGAGTTCGCTATACATGGTTGAGGTTGATTCCAAAAATATATATACTTTGAGTTATGATCTAGCCGGAGACGTGTATACACTGGATCGTGGATTGATTCAAGATAATATATATATTGATTTATTTCTATACATCTAACTGTGGACAACTAGTTGTAGGTTACTAACGAGGACTGCTAACTTAATAAACTTAAATCATTAAAACAGAATAAATGTGGTGAATATACTTTTATCATACTTTGATATATATGTACATATTTGATATAGGTTCGTCAATCGACCAGTGGCCAAGTCTTACTTCTGGCAAAGTAAAAATCTGTGAAAGTGAGTTATAGTCCTACTTTTACAATATAATATTTTTTTTTTGGATGAGAATAGATGCAGCTTTATAAATGTTTTACAAAATAGACACAAGTATGCAAAACTACATTCTATGGTTGGATTATTAAATCGAATATTGCCCTTCAAGTCTGGTAACATAAGAATTAGGGAAATGGCCCCTAACTGACCCGAAACCTAATGATAGATCTATTGGGCTTAACAACCCCCATTCAGGTTATGGATGGTTTAGTACTTCGAGATTATTATACAGACGAGAGGTTCTGTTTTGGGGATATTCTATGCATTAAGTTAACGTCGGTTACCAGGTGTTCAACATATGAATGATTTTTATCTCTATGCAGTTTGCGAAATGCCTGATATGAGATGTGTTATAAAAATGAAATTTTGTGGTCTATTATTATGATTTGATAATATATAGGTTAAACCTATAACTCACCAACATTTTTGTTGACGTTTTAAGCATGTTTATTCTCAGGTGATTATTAAGAGCTTCCGCTGTTGCATACTAAAATAAGGACAAGATTTGGAGTCCATTCTTGTATGATATTGTGTAAAAACTGCATTCAAGAAACTTATTTTGATGTAATATATTCTTATTGTAAACCATTATGTAATGGTCGTGTGTAAACGGTATATTTTAGATTATCATTATTTGATAATCTACGTAATGCTTTTTAAACCTTTATCGATAAAATAAAGGTTATGGTTGTTTTAAAAATGAATACAGTCTTTGAATCATATAGAGGTCAAAACCTCGAGATGAAATCAATTAATATGGAACGTTTATAATCAATATGAACAGGACATTTCAGTTGGTATCCAAGCGTTGGTCTTAGAGAACCAGAAATTTGCATTAGTGTGTCTTATCGAGTTCGTTAGGATGCATTAGTGAGTCTGGACTTCGACCGTTTTTACTTGAAAAACGATTGCTTAACATTTTTGTTGGAAACTATATATTGTTAACATGTAAATATTATGTGATATATTAATCTCTTAACGTGTTTGATATTGTGTGTTAGATGTCTACCTCTAGTACAAATCCCATCGACTCACCTAATAATAATGAAGAGTCGAATATAGTTTGGGAAGATTCACAAATTCCCGAAGAGGAACCGGAAGAGGAGGAACCGGAAGAAGAGGTTCCGGAGGAGGAAATATTAGGAACCATAGAAAAATAGATAAATAAAAAAAATCCTAAAACAATGGACCAAAGTTAAAAATGGTCAATGGTGTTTCCGCCGAGGAAGAAAAATATTGGGAAGATTAACAATTTTCTGATGAATCAGATCCCGATGAGGATTCCGATGATGTTATAGAAATTATCTCGACCCAATTTGAAAAGGTAAAAGAAAATAATAAGGTAAAGGGTTTCAAAATAGAGAAACCTGATTCCAACCCCGATAAACTTTATATGTATCGTCAACACCCGTATTTCTTAAGTTGTAACAATAACCCGGGAACCTCTAAGCCACCAGGTTTTTCTAGACCATTTGTGAAAACAACGGCTCGTATTAGAGGAACATCATATATCCCCAGAAAATTAGCAAAACGAAACATGTCCGAAGAGGAAGAAACTAGTGAGTCGGAATAAAGAGTTGTAATCATGAGGTGTAAAATATGTAAAATAAGTGTGCTTGTACTTTTCTTGTTGTATGTGAAAATTGCTTGTATTATTTGATAATTATCTTTTACGAATCTAACCCTCGTCTATTTTTACAGCATTAAAACAAAAATGGATGTTTAGGATAGATAACCAAAAATTTTAGAAGACCTACTGAAATGTCCCGTTCATATTGATTATAAACGTTCCATATTAATTGATTTCGTTGCGAGGTTTTGACCTCTATATGAGACGTTTTTCAAAGACTGCATTCGTTTTTAAAAACAAACCATAACCTTTATTTTATCGACAAGATTAAAAGAACACCACCTAGATTATCCAGAAATGATAATCTAAAAATATCACACTTACACATTACCAATACATATTGGTTTACAATATTAATATGTTACAACAAAATAAATCTCGAATGCAATTTTAAACAATATTATACAAACATGCTGACACCAAATCTTGTCCATATTTTAGCATGCAACAGCGGAAGCTCTTAATAATACAAGCTAAAAAGGGGCATATTCGGCTTCGATCATTCACCCATATAATGTAGTTTCATTTACTTGTGTCTATTTCATAAAACATTTATAAAATTGCATGTATTCTCATCCCAAAATATTAGATTTTAAAAGTGGGACTATAACTCACTTTCACAAATTTTTACTTCGTCGGGAAGTAAGACTTGGCCACTGGTTGATTCACGAACCTATAACAAATAAGTACATATATATCAAAGTATGTTCAAAATATATTTACAACATTTTTAATACGTTTTACTGTTTTAAGTTTATTAAGTCAACTGTCCTCGTTAGTAACCTACAACTAGTTGTCCACAGTTAGATGTACAGAAATAAAGCAATATATATTATCTCGAATCAATCCACGACATCATGTACACAAGTCTCAGGCTAGATCACAACTCAAAGTATATATAATATTTTGGAATCAACCTCAACCCTATATAGCTAACTCCAACATTACTGCATATAGAGTGTCTATGGTTGTTCCGAAATATATATATATATATATATATATATATATATATATATATATATATATATATATATATATATATATATATATATATATATATATATATATATATATATATATATATATATATATATATATATATATATATATGGGTCGATATGATATGTCAAAACATTGTATTCGTGTCTATGGTATCCCAAGATTACATAATATATTAGAATACATGTATAATACAATATGAGTTAGCTAGGATATGATTAATATAGATTTGTTACCAATTTTCAAGTAGCTACAACAAGCAAAATTATCCAATCTTGTTTTACCCATAACTTCTTCGTTTTAAATCCGTTTTGAGTGATTCAAGTTGCTATGGTTTCATATTAAACTTAAGTGTATGAATCTAAACAGAAAAATTATAATTTTATAGATAGAAATATAGGTTACAAGTTGTTTTTGTAAAGGTAGTCATTTCAGTCGAAAGAACGACGTCTAGATGACCATATTCGAAAACATACTTCCACTTTGAGTTTAACCATGATTTTTGGATATAGTTTCATGTTCATAAGAAAAATCATTTTCCCAGAAGAACAACTTTTAAATCAAAGTTTATCATAGTTTTTAATTAACTAACCCAAAACAGCTCGCGGTGTTACTACGACGGCGTATATCCGGTTTTACGGTGTTTTTCGCGTTTTTAGGTTTTAAATCATTAAGTTAGCATATCATATAGATATAGAACATGTGTTTAGTTGATTTTAAAAGTCAAGTTAGAAGGATTAACTTTTGTTTGCGAACAAGTTTAGAATTTACTAAACTATGTTCTAGTGATTACAAGTTTAAACCTTCGAATAAGGTAGTTTTATATATATGAATCGAATGATGTTATGAACATCATTACTACCTCAGGTTTTGTGGATAAACCTACTGGAAATTAGAAAAATAGATCTAACTTCAAAGGATCCTTGGATGGCTTGAAAGTTCTTGAAGTAAAATCATGACACGAAAACAAGTTCAAGTAAGATTTCCACTCGAAATAAGATTGTTAAAGTTATAGAAATTGAATCAAAGTTTGAATATGAGTATTACCTTGTATTAGAAAGATATCTTACTATAAATAAGAAAGATTTCTTGAGGTTGGATGATCACTCAAAGTGGATTTGCAAGATTGGAAGTAAGCTAGCAAACTTGGAAGTGTTGTTGGTGTTCTTGAGTAGTTGTTTTATAACTTGGTTTATGTATCGATTTATGAACTAGATTGAGCTAGATTTTGATGAAGATGATGAAGAAAACTTAGAACAATGGAATAACACTTGAGAGAGAGTAGTTTGATGCATGTAAGTTACAAAATGAAAGTGTTTGTATGTGTGTGTTCATTCACGTGAAGTATGGTGTCACCATATATGCTCCATTAGTTTGTAATTTTGTGTAATCATTCATGTTAGTTGCCAAATGATGGTTCTCACATGGTTAGGTAACTCACATGGGCTGCTAAGAGCTAATCATTGGAGTGTATATACCAATAGTACATACATATAGAAGTTGTGTATTGTACGAGTACGAATACGGGTGTATACGAGTAAAATTGTTGATGAAAATAAATGAGGATATAATGGTAAGCATTTTTGTTAAGTAGAAGTACTTTGATAAGTGTTTTGAAGTCTTTCAAAAGTGTATGAATACATATTAAAACACTACATGTATATACATTTTAACTGAGTCGTTAAGTCATCGTTAGTCGTTACATGTAAGTGTTGTTTTGAAACTTTTAGGTTAACAATCTTGTTAAATATTATTAACCCATTGTTTATTATATCTAAAGAGATGTTAAATTATTACATTATCATGATATTATGATGTATTAATATATCTTAATATGATATATATATATATATATATATATATATATATATATATATATATATATATATATATATATATATATATATATATATATATATATATATATATATAAATGTCGTTACAACAATAATCGTTACATATATGCCTCGTTTCGAAATCCTTAAGTTAGTAGTCTTGTTTTTACAAGTTTTAGCGTTCGTGAATCACCGGTCAACTTGGGTGGTCAATTGTCTATATGAAACCTATTTCAATTAATCAAGTCTTAACAAGTTTGATTGCTTAACATGTTGGAAACACTTAATCATTTAAATATCAATTTCATTTAATATATATAAACATGGAAAAGTTCGGGTCACTACAGTACCTACCCGTTAAATAAATTTCGTCCCAAAATTTGAAGTAGTTGGAGGTGTTGACGTATCTTCTGGAAATAAGTGAGGGTACTTCTTCTTCATCTGATCTTCTCGTTCCTAGGTGAACTCATGTCCTCTACGAGCATTCCATCGAACATTAACAATTGGTATCTTGTTTTGCTTAAGTCTTTTAACCTCACGATCCATTATTTCGACGGGTTCTTCGATGAATTGAAGTTTTTCGTTGATTTGGATTTCATCTAACGGAATAGTGAGATCTTCTTTAGCAAAACATTTCTTCAAATTCGAGACGTGGAAAGTGTTATGTACAGCCGCGAGTTGTTGAGGTAATTCAAGTCGGTAAGCTACTAGTCCGACACGATCAATAATCTTGAATGGTCCAATATACCTTGGATTTAATTTCCCTCGTTTACCAAATCGAACAATGTCTTTCCAAGGTGCAACTTTAAGCATGACCATCTCTCCAATTTCAAATTCTAAATCTTTTCTTTTAATGTCAGCGTAGCTCTTTTGTCGACTTTGTGCGGTTTTCAACCGTTGTTGAATTTGAATGATCTTATCGGTAGTTTCTTGTATTATCTCCGGGCCAGTAATCTGTCTATCCCCCACTTCACTCCAACAAATCAAAGACCTGCACTTTCTACCATAAAGTGCTTCAAACGGCGCCATCTGAATGCTTGAATGGTAGCTGTTGTTTTAGGAAAATTCTGCTAACGGGAGGTGTCGATCCCAACTGTTTCCGAAATCAATAACACATGCCCGTAGCATGTCTTTAAGCGTTTGTATCGTCCTTTCGCTCTGCCCATCAGTTTGTGGATGATAAGCAGTACTCATGTCTAGACGAGTTCCTAATGCCTGCTGTAATGTCTGCCAGAATCTTGAAATAAATCTGCCATCCCTATTAGAGATAATAGAGATTGGTATTCCATGTCTGGAGACGACTTCCTTCAAATACAGTCGTGCTAACTTCTCCATCTTGTCATCTTCTCTTATTGGCAGGAAGTGTGCTGATTTGGTGAGACGATCAACTATTACCCAAATAGTATCAAAACCACTTGCAGTCCTTGGTAATTTAGTGATGAAATCCATGGTAATGTTTTCCCATTTCCATTCCAGGATTTTGGGTTGTTGAAGTAAACCTGATGGTTTCAGAAGCTCCGCTTTGACCTTAGAACACGTCAAACATTCCCCTACGTATTTAGCAACATCGGCTTTCATACCTGGCCACCAAAAATGTTTCTTGAGATCTTTGTACATCTTCCCCGTTCCAGGATGTATTGAGTATCTGGTTTTATGAGCTCCTCTAAGTACCATTTCTCTCATATCTCCAAATTTTGGTACCCAAATTCTTTCAACCCTATACCGGGTTCCGTCTTCCCGAATATTAAGATGCTTCTCCGATCCTTTGTGTATTTCATCCTTTAAGTTTCCCTCTTTTAAAACTCCTCGTTGCGCCTCCTTTATTTGAGTAGTAAGGTTAGTGTGAATCATTATATTCATAGCTTTTACTCGAATGGGTTCTCCGTCCTTTCTGCTCAAGGCATCGGCTACCACATTTGCCTTCCCCGGGTGGTAACGAATCTTAAAGTCATAATCATTCAACAATTCAATCCATCTGCGCTGCCTCATGTTCAGTTGTTTCTGATTAAATATGTGTTGAAGACTTTTATGGTCGGTATATATAATACTTTTGACCCCATATAAGTAGTGCCTCCAAGTCTTTAATGTAAAAACAACCGCGCCTAATTCCAAATCATGCATCATATAATTTTGCTCGTGAATCTTCAATTATCTAGACGCATAAGCAATTACCTTCGTTCGTTGCATTAATACACAACCGAGACCTTGCTTTGAAGTGTCACAATATATCACAAAATCATCATTCCCTTCAGGTAATGACAATATAGGTGCCGTAGTTAACATTTTCTTTAACAATTGAAACGCTTTCTCTTGTTCATCCTTCCATTCAAATTTCCTCCCTTTATGCATTAATGCAGTCAAGGATTTTGCTATTCTAAAAAAATCTTGGATGAACCTTCTGTAGTAACCAGCTAGTCCTAAAAATTGGCGTATATGCTTTGGAGTTTTTGGGGTTTCCCACTTTTCAACGGTTTCAATCTTTGCTGGATCCACCTGAATACCTTCTTTGTTCACTATATGACCGAGGAATTGAACTTCTTCTAACCAAAATGCACATTTCTTTCCATAACAACTCTAGCACTTTTCTCAAATGTTCTTCGTGCTCTTGGTCATTCTTTGAGTAAATAAGTATGTCATCGATGAAAACAATGACAAACTTGTCAAGGTATGGTCCACACACTCGGTTCATGAGGTCTATGAACACAGCTGGTGCGTTAGCCAACCAAAACGGCATAACCATAAACTCGTAATGATCGTAACGCGTCCTAAAAGCAGTCTTTGGAATATCATCCTCCTTCACCCGCATTTGATGATACCCAGAACGTAAATCAATCTTCGAATAAACCGACGAGCCTTGTAGCCGATCAAATAAGTCGTCGATTCTCGGTAGTGGGTAGCGGTTCTTGATGGTAAGTTTGTTCAACTCTCGGTAGTTGATACACAACCTAAATGTACCATCCTTCTTCTTGACAAACAAAACAGGAGCTCCCCACGGTGATGTGCTTGGTCGAATAAAACCACGCTCTAAAAGTTCCTGTAATTGACTTTGTAATTCTTTCATTTCGCTGGGTGCGAGTCTGTATGGAGCACGAGCTATTGGTGCAGCTCCTGGTACAAGGTCTATTTAAAATTCAACGGATCGATGTGGGGGTAATCCCGGTAATTCTTTCAGAAATACATCGGGAAATTCTTTTGCGACGGGAACATCACTGATATTCTTTTCTTCAGGTTTAACTTCCTTGATGTGTGCTATAATGACGTAACAACCTTTTCTTATTATTTTTTGTGCCTTCAAACTACTAATAAGATTTAATTCCGCGTTGTTCTTTTCTCCGTACACCATTAAAGGTTTTCCTTTTTCACGCATAATGCGAATCGCATTTTTGTAACAAACGACCTCTGCTCTCAACTTTTTCAACCAGTCTATGCCAATTATTACATCAAAACTCCCTAACTCGACTGGTATTAAATCAATTTTAAACGTTTCATCCCCCAGTTTAATTCCTCTATCCCGACCTATATTATCTGCTGAAATTAATTTACCGTTTGCTAATTCGAGTAAAAATTTACTATCCAAAGGCGTTAATGGGCAACTTAATTTAGCACAAAAATCTCTACTCATATAGATTCTATCCGCACCCGAATCAAATAAAACATAAGCAGATTTATTGTCAATAAGAAACGTACCCGTAACAAGCTCCGGGTCTTCCTGCGCTTCTACCGTATTAATATTGACAACTATTCCGCGACCCTGCCCATTAGTATTCCCCTTATTCGGGAAATTACTTCTAATGTGGCCCAGTTTTCCACATCCATAACAAACAAAAGCGGCATTACTTGTTTCGACACTATTTGTTCCTTTAGTTCTGTTAAACTTTGGTCCGTAGACTTCACACTTTTTCGCACCATGGCCAGTTCTTTTACACTTGGTGCAAAATGTCGTGCAGAACTCATTCTGGTGGTACTCTTCACACCTTTGGCATTTTTGGTTTTTGTTGCCATTGTTGTTGTTGTTGAGATTGTTGTTGGGATTTTTATTGTTGTTGAAACGATTGTTATAGTTGTTGTTGTTTTTGGGACATTTGTTGTAGTTATTGTTAGGATTGCGGTTATTGTTGCGATTGTTGTTGCGGTTGTTATGATTGTTATTGTGATTATGGTTGTGATTGTTGTTGTTGTTGTATTGGTGACCCTTGTCACTGGTTTCTTCCCACTTTCTCTTGAGTTGTTTCATGTTGGCTTCTTCAGCCACCTGCTCTTTAATTCTTCCCTCAATCTGATTTATGAGTTTATGAGCCATTCGACTTGCCTTTTGTATGGAAGCGGGCTCGTGTGAACTCACATCTTCTTGAATCCTTACTGGTAACCCTTTTACAAACGCGTTGATCTTCTCTTCTTCATCTTCGAACGCTCCCGGACACAATAGGCACAACTCTGTGAATCGACGTTCATATGTGGTAATGTCGAACCCTTGTGTTCGTAACTCTCTAAGTTCTACCTTGAGCTTATTGACTTCGTTTCTAGGACGGTACTGCTCGTTCATCAATTGCTTGAATGCCGACCACGATAGTGCGTAAGCAGCATTTTATCCTACCTGTTCAAGATAGGTGTTCCACCACATTAACGCAGTACCTGTGAAGGTATGCGTAGCGTACTTAACTTTATCCTCTTCAGTACACTTACTTATGGCAAACACCGATTCGACCTTCTCGGTCCACCGTTTCAATCCAATTGGTCCTTCGGTTCCATCAAATTCCAAGGGTTTGCATGCAGTGAATTCTTTGTAGGAGCATCCTACACGATTTCTTGTGGAATTAGTTCCACTGCTAGATCCAGAGTTATTGTTATTTTGCATCGCAACCTGTACTGCAGCTATGTTCGCAGCAAGGAAAACACGGAAATCTTCCTCACTCATGTTCAAGTTCTGACGAGTCATCGGTGCCATTTCCTTAAAAAAAAAATGGCCAAAAGAATTGAGTTAATCATATAGAATTTAAGAATAGTCAATAGTATTTCGTAGCATTATATGAACTTATTTATAAAAGCTTTTTCTTCATATTAGCATTTTAAAGTTTTAATTCGGGTAGTACCTACCCGTTAAGTTCATACTTACTAGCTACTATACAACTCAACTACTACGCTTCTATATGAAAAACTTATTACAATAAAATTTCGCGTTCAAGTAACCGTTATGACCATTTCGCGTTCAAGTATAGCTACTATACATTCTGGTTTTACTAAGACGACTTCCCATCCTTGGTCTTGTGGAAAGTAACCGTTATGACCATTGGCTATGCAGCATGTTGTAATGTCGTTAAAAGGACGAGGGTTTTGTAATGTCCAACAGCCCCGTAATAATCTAAAAACCTTGTTTCTCACCCTAACTACTGAATCCGTCACTTGTGGGAAGGTTTTATTTAAAATTTGTAATCCGATGTTCTTTTTCTCACTTTGGTAAGAAGCAAACATCACTAACCCGTAAGTATAACATGCTTCTTTATGTTGCATGTTAGAAGCTCTTTCTAACTCACGAAATCCTATGTTGGGATATGTTGAGTCAAAATAGGTTCTTAACCCGTAGTGTAAAATTGCATTTGGGTTCCCCGCATTTAACGCTTTAAAGAAAACACGGCGTAACTTATTGTCTCCCCAATGTGATATACCCCATCTATCAAAGGAAAGCCTTTTATAAACTAAGGCATTTCTGAAAAGTCTTTCAAATATTTGACAAGTTAATTTTTCCATAACTAAATGTGCTGATGAATTCTGACCGACTCTAGACAAGATTTCCTCAATCATATCCTCTGGTAGGTCTTCTAAAATATTCGGTTGTCTACCCTTAACGTCCATTTTGTTTTTATACTGTAAAATAGACAAGGATTAGATTCGTAAAAGATAATTAACAAACAATACAAGCAATTTTTACATAGAACATAAAAGTACAAGCACACTACAATACATATAATACACAACATGATTACAACCCTCTAATCTGAATCACTGGTTTCTTCTTCTTCGGACTTGGTTCATTTTCCTAATTTTCTAGGGATATATGGTGTTCCTCTAATACGAGCCGTCGTTTTCCATAATGGTTTAGAAAAACCTGGTAGTTTAGAGGTTCCCGGGTTATTGTTACAATTTAGGAAATGCGGATTTTGCCGATACAAATAAAGTTCATCGGGGTTGGAAACAGGTTTCTCTATTTTTATACCTTTTCCCTTATTATTTTCTTTTGCTTTATTAAATTGGGTCGATGTAATTTCTATAACATCACCGGAATCCTCATCGGGATCTGATTCATCAGAAAATTGGTAATCTTCCCAATATTTTGCTTCCTCGGCGGAAACACCATTGACCATTTTTAACTTTGGTCCGTTGGTTGAAGATTTTCTTTTATTTAATCGATTTACTGTAGGTATCAATATTTCTTCCTCCGGAACCTCTTCTTCTTCCGGTTCCTCCTCTTCCGGTTCCTCCTCTTCTGGCTCCTCTTCTTCCGGTTCCTCCTCTTCCGGTTCCTCTTCTTCTGGTTCCTCCTCTTCCGGTTCCTCTTCGGGAATTTGTGAATCTTCCCAAAGTATATTCGACTCTTCATTATTATTAGGTGAGTCGATGGGATTTGTACTAGTGGTAGACATCTATCACACAATATCAAACACATTAAGACGTTAATATATCACATAATATTTACATGTTAATAATATATAATTTCCAACAAAATTGTTAAGCAATGATATTGTGTAAAAACTGCATTCAAGAAACTTATTTTTGATGTAATATATTCTTATTGTAAACCATTATGTAATGGTCGTGTGTAAACGGTATATTTTAGATTATCATTATTTGATAATCTACGTAATGCTTTTTAAACCTTTATCGATAAAATAAAGGTTATGGTTGTTTTAAAAATAAATGCAGTCTTTGAAAAACGTCTCATATAGAGGTCAAAACCTCGCGACGAAATCAATTAATATGGAACTTTTATAGTCAATATGAACGGGACATTTCAGTTGGTATCCGAGCGTTGGTCTTAGAGAACCAGAAATTTGCATTAGTGTGTCTTATCGAGTTCGTTAGGATGCATTAGTGAGTCTGGACTTCGACCGTGTTTACTTGAAAAATGATTGCTTAACATTTTTGTTGGAAACTATATATTGTTAACATGTAAATATTATGTGATATATTAATCTCTTAACGTGTTTGATATTGCGTGTTAGATGTCTACCTCTAGTACAAATCCCATCGACTCACCTAATAATAATGAAGAGTCGAATATAGTTTGGGAAGATTCACAAATTCCGGAAGAGGAACCGGAAGAGGAGGAACCGGAAGAGGAGGAACCGGAAGAAGAGGTTCCGGAGGAGGAAATATTAGGAACCATAGAAAAACAGATAAATAAAAGAAAATCCTCAAACAATGGACCAAAGTTAAAAATGGTTAATGGTGTTTCCGCCGAGGAAGAAAAATATTTGGAAGATTACCAATTTTCTGATGAATCGGATCCCGATGAGGATTCCGATGATGTTATAGAAATTACCTCGACCCAATTTGAAAAGGCAAAAGAAAATAATAAGGGAAAGGGCATCAAAATAGAGAAACCTGAATCCAACCCCGATGAACTTTATATGTATCATCAACACCCGTATTTCTTAAGTTGTAACAATAACCCGGGAACCTCTAAGCCACCAGGATTTTCTAGACCATTTGTGAAAACAACGGCTCGTATTAGAGGAACATCATATATCCCTAGAAAATTAGCAAAATGAAACAGGTCCGAAGAGGAAGAAACTAGTGAGTCGGAATAAAGAGTTGTAATCATGAGGTGTAAAATATGTAAAATAAGTGTGCTTGTACTTTTCTTCTTGTATGTGAAAATTGCTTGTATTATTTGATAATTATCTTTTACGAATCTAACCCTCGTCTATTTTTACAGTATTAAAACAAAAATGGATGTTAAGGATAGACAACCAAAAATTTTAGAAGACCTACTGAAATGTCCCGTTCATATTGATTATAAACGTTCCATATTAATTGATTTCGTTGCGAGGTTTTGACCTCTATATGAGACGTTTGTCAAAGACTGCATTCGTTTTTAAAAACAAACTATAACCTTTATTTTATCGACAAGATTAAAAGAACACCACCTAGATTATCCAGAAATGATAATCTAAAAATATCACACTTACACACTACCAATACATATTGGTTTACAATATTAATATGTTACAACAAAATAAATCTCGAATGCAGTTTTAAACAATATTATACAAACATGCTGACACCAAATCTTGTCCATATTTTAGCATGCAACAACATATTTCCACCGAATGCTAGAGATACACTTGAGTGCAATAGAGGAGGGTTTATTATGTACAGCGGCTTTAACCTCCGGTCCAGTTACCGTGATAACCCTAGTCGAGATGATGATTTCGGGAGGGTGGTTATGGCTGTTTGGCCGCCATCGAGGCATGTCGACTGGCGGCTTAGGGAAAAACCCTACACGACGGTGTAAAACCCTAGGGGAGAGAAGCGTTTGAGCTTCTAGGATGAGTGTGTATTTAGGGTAGAAGTCTTGCCCTATATTTATAGAGGCGATATTAGGGTTTTGAGGGAAAAGGCCAATGGGCCGCTAACGGGCCAGGCTTAAGGACAAAACCAATTATTAGCCCGATGCGCTATGCGTATCATTAAGTCCCCCAAGTTCGGTATGATATATAGCAAATGTATCATATCAAAGTTATTATATATGCCACCGCATGTAACTTGAAAGAACTGTCACGTTTAATAAAGTTGCAATAAACATTTGATGCGCATCTTGCGCGCCAAGTAATGATGCGTAATGAGCATCGATTGTGCCAAATGACGCCGTGACTATGACAGCTCCCATGTCGAACACCTATACTATGAATGATATACTTTAGGTGTGATGTAGACAATTATGTCTATGCGGGACAATTACGAAACATAAACCCAATATATTAATGCCGATAGAGTATACTAATAGTATATTAGTATATCGTTACTCCCCCAGTTCAATATAACTAAAGTATTTAGTTGTGTTGAACTATGATAATGGCCATGAGCATTTCGCGATCATGGATTTACAAAGTACTGCCATGCGTCCATGGTCTTACGCATAACGGCCAAGGGCATTTCGCGACCAAGGACTTATGAAAATATGCCATGAGCGCCTACGCGACCATGGTCTTAGTGAAGATACGTCATGGGCACGCTTACGCGACCATGGACTTAGTAAAGATATGCCATGGGCGCGCTTACGCGACCATGGACTTAGTAAAGATATGCCATGGGCGCGCTTACGCGACCATGGACTTAGTAAAGAATGGTCCATAGCACAAAGTCATGGTCTACTCATAAAACGTTTTATCGTAAAATAAGGCTTTCCTGAAGCAAACATTGTTCGGAATTTCCGTTTGCATTCAAGACATCTCGCTAGTAACTTTGAGTTCCGAATCTCAAGGCCACATCGAGGCTTCTCCAGCTATTCGCATAGGAGCCTTCTTGATGAAACAATGCGATAAATCGGAGATCGATGTTGCATTCAAGGCATCTCTGAGTTGCAAGCTCCGTACTCAGTCATTTTGAGGCATCCCAACCAAAGGGTGAGGCGTATTTAATTGTGCGGGCAATTCAATGCCGCAATTTGCGTATACTTGCGTATATTTACGCAGGAAAACTAATGCCTTTTTTATTTCTGATAGTATTTTTATGCGCGCATCGTTATTCTGCATTTAGTGTTTATTCTGGCATATGCTCGAGCAAAGAAACAACTTAGTTCCTTAACTTTTGCAAAATAGCAAATTAAAAAGCCAGCTTTCATTATTTGCACAATAACGTAGAATAAATGTTATGTTGCATGACGGGAGCGACCCCTTTATGTCTGACATAATCTTATTATTCTTGCGGCAACAATCCAATGTTGTCCGCATAGAGAGAAGCCAATGCTCTAAATATTATACTCTTGACTTTTATAAATTTCTTATAAGTATTTTACGCATGGACAAACCAATGTCAATATCCGTATATAAGCAAACCAATGCTTATTCAAGAGTCTTCCGAGCAACCCAATGCCCGTGATATTGACAAGTAACCAAACTTGTATTAACTTTTGCAAAATAGCAAATTAAAAAGCCAGCTTTCATTATTTGCACAATAACGTAGAATAAATGTTATGTTGCATGACGGGAGCGACCCCTTTATGTCTGACATAATATTTTTATTCTTGCGGCAACAATCCAATGTTGTCCGCATAGAGAGCAAGCCAATGCTCTAAATATTATACTCTTGACTTTTATAAATTTCTTATAAGTATTTTACGCATGGACAAACCAATGTCACTATCCGTATATAAGCAAACCAATGCTTATTCAAGAGTCTTCCGGGCAACCCAATGCCCGTGATATTGACAAGTAACCAAACTTGTATTTTATAGTCATGACTTTGCAGATCTCCGTCCTGCGCGGTGTACAAGCATTTGAAACAAACCAATGTTTTACTACTGTCACCATTATTTATAGTTTTAGTAACCAAACTAAACTATGCCACTTGGGATTCGGAGCGTTCCCTGTGCAGCGGTGCGTGGAATCAACATACTTAATGTTTATAATGTTTTGGACGCACTAAATAAGAAACACTGGTTTCACAGAGGGTGGATCAGTTCCCTCGATAAGTGTGTTTTCTTTACGGGCTTAACCGCGAAATTAATATATGTGATGTGTATGCTAGTCTATCCTACCTGTTTAAAAGATTTTTGGCATGCAACCGCTAATCACTGAAAGGAAAATGATCCTTTCTAATATTTATGCTCATATCATGGTAGCCCCCATTTCAATACTACTAAAGTACTTAGTGGTGTTGAAATCTAGAATGAAACTTAAACCACTTTTATAAGGGAAGTGCAAAAGCACGTATGCGACCACGAGCAAATAAAGTGATCTCATGGGCTTACGCAATGCTGCCATGAGGTTATAATAAGTGTTCATGGGCTTATGCGTTGCAGCCATGGACTTAATAAATATGCCATGGGCGCATTTACGCGACCCTGGTCTTAAAATAATTGTCCATGGGCTTACTTCTTACAGCCATGGACTAATAAATATGCCATGGGCGTGCTTACGCGACCATGGTCTTTAAATAATTGTCCATGGGCTTACGCCTTGCGGCTATGGACTAATAAATATGCCTTGGGCGCGCTTACGCGACCATGGTCTTTAAATAATTGTCCATGGGCTTACGCCTTACGACCATGGACTAATAAATATGCCATGGGCGCGCTTACGAGACCATGGTCTTTAAATAATTGTCCATGGGCTTACGCCTTGCGGCCATGGACTAATAAATATGCCATGGGCGCGCTTACGCGACCATGGTCTTTAAATAATTGTCCATGGGCTTACGCCTTGCGGCCATGGACTAATAAATATGCCATGGGCGAGCTTACACGACCATGGTCTTTAAATAATTGTCCATGGCCTTACGCCTTGGGCCATGGACTAATAAATATGCCATGGGCGTGCTTACGCGACCATGGTCTTTAAATAATTGTCCATGGGCTTACGCCTTGCGGCCATGGACTAATAAATATGCCATGGGCGCGCTTACGTGACCATGGTCTTTAAATAATTGTCCATGGGCTTACGCCTTGCGGCCATGGACTAATAAATATGCCATAGGCGCGCTTACGCGACCATGGTCTTTAAATAATTGTCCATGGGCTTACGCCTTGCGGCCATGGACTAATAAATATGCCATGGTCGCGCTTACTCGACCATGGTCTTTAAATAATTGTCCATGGGCTTACGCCTTGCGGCCATGGACTAATAAATATGCCATGGGCGCGCTTACGCGACCATGGTCTTTAAATAATTGTCCATGGGCTTACACCTTACGGCCATGGACTAATAAATATGCCATGGGCGCGCTTACGCGATCATGACCTTTAAACAATTGTCCATGGGCTTACGCCTTGCGGCCATGGACTAATAAATATGCCATGGGCGCGCTTACGCGACCATGGTCTTTAAATAATTTTCCATGGGCTTACGCCTTGCGGCCATGGACTAATAAATATGCCATGGGCGCGCTTACGCAACCATGGTCTTTAAATAATTGTCCATGGGCTTACACCTTGTGCGGCCATGGACTAATAAATATGCCACGGGCGCGCTTACGAGACCATGGTCTTTAAATAATTGTCCATGGGCTTACGCCTTGCGGCCATGGACTAATAAATATGCCATGGGCGCGCTTACGCGACCATGGTCTTTAAATAATTGTCCATGAGCTTACGCCTTGCGGCCATGGACTATTTTGTACAAATAGTGCCGAATGTGATATTGCGTGATTAGCACCGCAAGGGGATTATGGAGCGGCATCGCGGACTAGTATTGCGGAACATGGGCATCATGATGCCCATCTCCAAAAGGAGACACTTTCCAACCTTCCGAGAGGTTTTAGGTGTACGACCGTCACCAATAAAGGAAACATTATTTTTCCGCTAGTTATAGTATATACTATGCCAGCCCCCATTTCAATACAACTAAAATGTTTAGTTGCATTGAAATTCTCTCTATTCATTTTTCACTAAGGGATTGCGCTAGATACACTGGCTATGCGCAAATCAAACTTCGCATATTAAAATTCGTGTAGGGTATCGCAACAAGCTTCGTGAATTAATTGTTACCCCAATAACAACTGAACATTTTAGTAAATGATGGAGCTGCATATTTCGAATCCATACATCAAATAAATTAGTCAGATGCTACAATTTAGAAACTCGATCAGTAATATATGGTATGAATTAATTGAATTTCAATTAATTAAAAAATAAGGAAACCAATAATAGTCGCAAATATATGTGTATCGTATGACTTGTAAAAATAAATACGACATCTTTATTAAAATACCAGCGGGCCTTGCGAATGTGTGATTTCCTTGCTAACAAGTAAATATCAATGCAAGAATATGCGAGCCTTGCGAGGTGACAAGAATTGTCAAAAACATCACTGCATTGGTACCGTTTACTTCGGAGCGGTAATCTCGTAAATATATTTGTTCATTATTATACCAAATACGTACATATCTCGTTTTCTATTAATCTTGTAAACTCGCAAATTGTTTGATTAATTAAAACCAAATAATTTTAAATACATATAAAAATTGCTCAATTATGTATATTTCATAGTAAGAACACGTTATTGCGTATGTATTTATAACGTTAGTGTACTTATTCGTACTCGTACATATAGCCATATAATTTTCACAAATAGATGTATCGTTATGAACAAAGAAAGAATTCAAGTGAGAACTTACAGGAGACAAGTTATATCAACTTGTTCTTTCGATTGAAGATAAGAACGTGAGCAACGGGACTCTAGCGTTTTGAGTTGTACCAATGCTTTGAATGCTTGTGCTTTTCCCTATTTCTTGCAAATAATAGAAAGAGCAAGGATCTCGCAAGCACGAAAGATTAGTAATTTTGTTCCAATTTCAATATATGTCAACTAAATATAGTAAAAAAAATATATCTCTACTAAAAATAATAGATCGTGTCTTTCGTCTAAAACACGTTTTGTGTGACGTACCTTACGGATTCATTGTTGTAAATTTGATAACTAACATCTCAATAAGAGGAAGAAGTTAAAATATGGCAAGTTAATATTGTACGTGAAAGTTAATATAAATTCCATATTTCGATAAAGAAATCAATCCGGATCCAAATTAATGGATAGAAGTTACCGAGTCCACATATCTAGATCAAAGATATCCCTATCTTTTTGCATCTTCCACGTATATCATAATCAAACATAACTTATAGACATGTATCATTAACACATACATATTACGTTGATCTATTTTATTAAATAGAGAATAAATCTGACAAAAAGCTAATCAGTGGATGTGTTTTAATCGCCATAGATAGACATGCAGACCGAACGTATGCTGCTTTTCGTTAACTCAATTCATAAACACATTATCAGTTGCATTAATTAATCGTTATTTGTGGAACGATTTAATCAAACATATCAAAAATATGTATATTCACGTCATAAATATTGACATTAATTCTATGGCGGCAGAAAGCTTTGACTATAAAGTTACTTCGAATAAAACGATCACATCCACAAATAATCCGTTCAGTTACTTCGAATAAAATAAATAACAGAAACTTACAGACTTGCTGTGGAGCAGAACCATTTTTAATCGTGTGCGATCGTGCTGGTAATCGTCGCGATCGTGCCGGTAACCGTCTCAGATTCTGATGATTTGTGCCGAAACAATACATGAAGTTCAGAGGAATAATGCAAAACATAAATATTAGAAGAACCTGAGTTTCTAGATTACCAATATTGAGGGTCTCGCATATTTTACGAATTAGCTTAACGCATGAATAACTGTTTAGTAAAACTTCAAAGTTTATGAAGCAATATATATCCATGATATATTATTACATGATATATTATGTATATGAATTTAATGAAACACTTACAGATCTATGAATTTAATGGAACACTTACAGATCTGAGAATCACTTGTGCTTCATAAATAAACTGTGAATAGTGTGACAGATTTGACTTACGTGTAGGAGCAGAATTCCAACGAAGCATTGTTGCTCAATGGTGAGAACACGTAGAAGGTTTATTCTAGCGGTCCCACGGATGGCGCCAATTGATCAAGCATATTTCCACCGAATGCTAGAGATACACTTGAGTGCAATAGAGGAGGGTTTATTATGTACAGCGGCTTTAACCTCCGATCCGGTTACCGTGATAACCCTAGCCGAGATGATGATTTTGGGAGGGTGGTTATGGCTGTTTGGCCGCCATCGAGGCGTGTCGATTGGCGGCTTAGGGAAAAACCCTACATGATGATGTAGGTAAAACCCTAGGGGGAGAGAAGCGTTTGAGCTTCTAGGATGAGTGTGTATTTAGGGTAGAAGTCTTGCCCTATATTTATAGAGGTGATATCATGGTTTTGAGAGAAAAGGCCAATGGGCCGCTAACGGGCCAGGCTCAAGGACAAAACCAATTATTAGCCCGATGCGCTATGCGTATCATTAATTATACAAACATGCTGACACCAAATCTTGTCCATATTTTAGCATGCAACAGCGGAAGCTCTTAATAATCACCTGAGAATAAACATGCTTTAAACGTCAACAAAAATGTTGGTGAGTTATAGGTTTAACCTATATATTTATCAAATGGTAATAATAGACCACAAGATTTCATATTTCAATATACATCCCATACATAGAGATAAAAATCATTCATATGGTGAACACCTGGTAACCGACATTAACAAGATGCATATAGAATATCCCCATCATTCCGGGACACCCATCGGACATGATAATTTCGAAGTACTAAAGCATTCCAAATTCCAGAATAGGGCTTGTTGGGCCCGATAGATCTATCTTTAGGATTCGCGTCAATTTGGGGGTCTGTTCCCAAATTCTTAGGCTACCAAGCTAAAAAGGGGCATATTCGGCTTCGATCATTCACCCATATAATGTAGTTTCATTTACTTGTGTCTATTTCGTAAAACGTTTATAAAATTGCATGTATTCTCATCCCAAAATATTAGATTTTAAAAGTGGGACTATAACTCACTTTCACATATTTTTACTTCGTCGGGAAGTAAGACTTGGCCACTGGTTGATTCACGAACCTATAACAAATATGTACATATATATCAAAGTATGTTCAAAATATATTTACAACATTTTTAATACGTTTTGCTGTTTTAAGTTTATTAAGTCAGCTGTCCTCGTTAGTAACCTACAACTAGTTGTTCACGGTTAGATGTACAGAAATAAAGCAATATATATTATCTCGAATCAATCCACGACCTCGTGTATGCAAGTCTCAGGCTAGATCACAACTCGGTATATATAATATTTTGGAATCAACCTCAACCCTATATAGCTAACTCCAACATTACTGCATACAGAGTGTCTATGGTTGTTCCGAAATATATATATATATATATATATATATATATATATATATATATATATATATATATATATATATATATATATATATATGGGTCGATATGATATGTCAAAACATTGTATTCGTGTCTATGGTATCCCAAGATTACATAATATATTAGAATACATGTATAATACAATATGAGTTAGCTAGGATATGATTAATATAGATTTGTTACCAATTTTCACGTAGCTACAACAAGCAAAATTATTCAATCTTGTTTTACCCATAACTTCTTCGTTTTAAATCCGTTTTGAGTGATTCAAGTTGCTATGGTTTCATATTGAACTTAAGTTTATGAATCTAAACCGAAAAAGTATAAGTTTATAATCATAAATATAGGTTACAAGTCGTTTTTGTAAAGGTAGTCATTTCAGTCGAAAGAACGACGTCTAGATGACCATTTTGGAAAACATACTTCCACTTTGAGTTTAACCATGATTTTTGGATATAGTTTCATGTTCATAAGAAAAATCATTTTCCCAGAAGAACAACTTTTAAATCAAAGTTTATCATAGTTTTTAATTAACTAACCCAAAACAGCCCGCGGTGTTACTACGACGGCGTATATCCGGTTTTACGGTGTTTTTCGCGTTTTCAGGTTTTAAATCATTAAGTTAGCATATCATATAGATATAGAACATGCATTTAGTTTATTTTAAAAGTTAAGTTAGAAGGATTAACTTTTGTTTGCGAACAAGTTTAGAATATACTAAACTATGTTCTAGTGATTACAAGTTTAAACCTTCGAATAAGGTAGTTTTATATATATGAATCGAATGATGTTATGAACATCATTACTACCTCAGGTTTTGTGGATAAACCTACTGGAAATGAGAAAAATAGATCTAGCTTCAAATTATCCTTGGATGGCTTGTAAGTTCTTGAAGTAAAATCATGACACGAAAACAAGTTCAAGTAAGATTTCCACTCGAAATAAGATTGTTAAAGTTATAGAAATTGAATCAAAGTTTGAATATGAGTATTACCTTGTATTAGAAAGATATCTTACTGTAAATAAGAAAGATTTCTTGAGGTTGGATGATCACTCAAAGTGGATTTGCAAGATTGGAAGTAAGCTAGCAAACTTGGAAGTGTTGTTGGTGTGTTCTTAAGTAGTTGTTTTATAACTTGGTTTATGTATCGATTTATGAACTAGATTGAGCTAGATTTTGATGAAGATGATGAAAAACACTTAGAACAATGGAATAACACTTGAGAGAGAGTAGTTTGATGCATGTAAGTTGCAAAATGAAAGTGTTTGTGTTTGTGTTCATTCACGTGAAGTATGGTGCACCATATAGGCTCCATTAGTTTGTAATTTTGTGTAATCATTCATGCTAGTTGCCAAATGATGGTTCCCACATGGTTAGGTAACTCACATGGGCTGCTAAGATCTGATCATTGGAGTGTATATATCAATAGTACATACATATAGAAGCTGTGTATTGTACGAGTACGAATACGGGTGTATACGAGTAAAATTGTTGATGAAAATAAATGAGGATGTAATTGTAAGCATTTTTGTTAAGTAGAAGTACTTTGATAAGTGTCTGGAAGTCTTTCAAAAGTGTATGAATACATATTAAAACACTACATGTATATACATTTTAACTGAGCCGTTAAGTCATCGTTAGTCGTTACATGTAAGTGTTGTTTTGAAATCTTGTCTAAAGTCGGTCAGAATTCATCGGCACAATTATTTATGGCGAAATTAGTGTGTAGAACATTTGATGAATGTTCCAGGCATGCCTTAGTTTATAAAAGGCTTTCATTTGAAAGATGGGATATATCACATTAGGGACACCGTAAGATACGCCGTGTTTTCTTTAAAGCGTAAAATGCGGGGAACCCAAATGCAATTTTACGCTACGGGTTAAGAACTAATTTTGACTCAACATATCCCAACATAGGACTTCGTGAGTTAGAAAGAGCTTCTAAAATGCAACATAAAGAAGCATGTTATGCTTACGGGTTAGTGATGTTCGCTTCTCACCAAAGTGAGAAAAAGAACATCGGATTACAAATTTTAAATAAAACCTTCTCACAAGTGACGGATTCAGTAGTTGGGGTGAGAAACAAGGTTTTTAGATTATTACGGGGCTGTTGGACATTACGAAACCCTCGTCCCTTTGACGACGTTACAACATGCTGTCTTTTCAACGGTTATGTTCCACAAGACCAAGGATGGGAAGTAGTCTTAGTAAAATCAGAATGCATGACTTGTTTCTGGACTTATGAATTACGTGTTTTTATTGCCTTTGCTGAACGACTTGCGTATTAACTAGGATTGTTGTCACAACTATTTTGTATCAAAGTTATTGTGTGCTATATTTCATACTATATGTATAATAGCGGTATTGTAAGTTTGTAAAATATTGTATAAAAGTTTGAACGTGAAATATTATTATAATCAGTTTTTCATATAGAATTGTAGTAGTTGAATTGTATATTAGCTACTAAGTATGAACTTAAAGGGTAGGTACTACCCGAATTAAAACTATAAAACGCTAATATGAAGAAAAAGCTTTTATAAATGAATTCATATTATGCTACGAAATACTATTGACTACTCTTAATATTCTATATGATTAACTTAATTCTTTTGAGCTATTTTTGAAGGAAATGGCACCGACGACTCGTCAGAATTTGAACATGAGCGAGGAATACTTCCGTGTTTTCCTTGCAGCAAACATAGCCGCGGTACAGGCTGCAATGCAAAACAACAACAATAAATCTGAATCTAGCAATATAAATAATGCCACAAGAAATCGTGTAGGATGCTCCTACAAAGAATTCATTGCCTGTAAACCTTTGGAATTCGATGGAACCGAGGGTCCAATCGGATTGAAACGGTGGACCGAAAAGGTTGAATCGGTGTTTGCCATAAGTAAGTGTACTGAAGAAGACAAAGTAAAGTATGCTACACATACCTTCACAGGTACTGCGTTAACATGGTGGAATACCTACCTAGAGCAAGTGGGACAAGATGCTGCGTACGCACTACCGTGGTCAGCATTCAAACATCTGATGACTGAGCAGTATCGTTCCAGAAACGAGGTCAATAAGCTCAAAGTAGAGCTTAAAGGATTACGAACACAAGGTTTCGACATTACCACATACGAACGACGATTCACGGAGTTGTGTTTATTGTGCCCAAGAGCGTTCGAAGATGAAGAGGAGAAAATCGACGCATTTGTAAAAGGGTTACCAGAAAGGATCCAAGAAGATATAAGTTCACATAAGCCCGCCTCCATACAAAAGGCGAGTCAAATGGCTCATAAACTCATAAATTAGATTGAGGAAAGAGTTAAAGAGCAGGCGGCCGAAGAAGCCAACACGAAACAAATCAAGTGAAAGTGGGAAGAAACCAATGACAAGGGTCACAATTTTAACAATCAACACAATAATCACAACTACAATCGCACCAATTTTCACAAAAACAAACGCAACAACAACAACAACAACCACCCCAGCAACAACTACAACAACCATTTCAACAACAATAACAACCGCAACAACAACAATCCCAACAATAACAACAAGAGGCAGAAACCATGTTAGAGGTGTGAAGGATACCATCCGACTAGGCTCTGTACGGCAGTGTGTACTAAGTGTAAAAGAAACTGCCATGGTGCGACAAAGTGCGAAATCTACGGATCAATGTCTAAGGGAACAAATAATGCCAGAACAAGTTATGCCGACATTACCTGTTTCGGATGCGGGAAGAAGGGCCATTACAAAAATGTGTGTCCAAATCAGGGGGATAATAATGGGCAAGGCCGAGGAAGAGTCTTCAATATTAATGCGGTTGAAGCGCAGGAAAACCCGGAGCTTGTTACGGGTACGTTTCATATTGACAATACATCTGCTTATGTTTTATTTAATTTGGGTGCGGATAGAAGCTATATGAGTAAGGATTTGTGTGCTAAAATAAGTTGTCCATTGACGCCTTTGGATAATAAATTTTTACTCGAATTAGCAAACGGTAAATTAATTACAGCAGATAAGATATGTCAGAATCGAGAAATTAAACTGGTTAGCGAAATGTTTAAGATTGATTTGATACCAGTAGAGTTAGGGAGTTTTGATGTGATAATCGGCATGGACTGGTTGAAAAAGGAGAGAGCGAAAATCATAGGTTACAAAAATGCGATTCGCATTGTAAGAGAAAAAGGAAAACCCTTAATGGTGTACGGAGGAAAGAGTAACGCGAAGCTAAATCTTATTAGTAATTTGGAGGCGCAAAAACTAATAAGAAAAGGTTGATATGCCGTTCTAGCACACATCGAAAAGTCAAACCCGAAGAAAAGAACATCAATGATGTTCCCGTCGCAAAAGAATTTCCCGATGTATTTCCGAAAGAATTACCGGGACTACCTCCACACCGATCTGTTGAATTTCAAATAGATCTTATACCAGGAGCTGCACCAATAGCTTGTGCTCCATACAGACTCGCACCCAGCGAAATGAAGGAACTCCAAAGCCAATTACAAGAACTCTTAGAGCGTGGTTTTATTCGACCAAGCACATCACCATGGGGAGCTCCTGTTTTGTTTGTCAAGAAGAAAGATGGTACATTCAGGTTGTGTATCGACTACCGAGAGTTGAACAAACTTACCATTAAGAACTGTTACCCACTACCGAGAATCGACGACTTATTTGATCAACTACAAGGTTCGTCAGTTTATTCGAAGATTGATTTACGTTCCGGATATCATCAAATGCGGGTGAAGGAGGATGATATTCCGAAGACTGCTTTTAGGACGCGTTACGGTCATTACGAGTTTATGGTTATGCCGTTTTATTTAACTAATGTACCAGATGTGTTCGTGGACCTCATAAACCGAGTGTGTGGGCTATATCTTGACAAGTTTGTCATTGTATTCATCGATGACATACTTATCTACTCAAAGAATGATCAAGAGCACGAAGAACATTTGAGAAAAGTGCTAGAGTTGTTGAGGAAAGAAAAACTGTACGCTAAGTTTTCAAAGTGTGCATTTTGGTTGAAAGAAGTTCAATTCCTCGGTCACATAGTGAACAAAGAAGGTATTCAGGTGGATCCGGCAAAGATTGAAACCGTTGAAAAGTAGGAAACCCCGAAAACTCCGAAGCATATACGCCAATTTTTAGGACTGGCTGGTTACTACAGAAGATTCATCCAATATTTTTCCAAAATAGCAAAACCCTTGACCGCATTAACGCATAAAGGGAAGAAGTTTGAATTGAAGGATGAGCAAGAGAAAGCGTTTCAATTGTTGAAGGAAAAGTTAACTACGGCACCTATATTGTCATTGCCTGAAGGGAATGATGATTTTGTGATATATTGTAACGCCTCAAAGCAAGATCTCAGTTGTGTATTAATGCAACGAACGAAAATAATTGCTTATGCATCTAGACAATTGAAGATTCACCAGAAGAATTATACGACGCATGATTTGGAATTAGGCGCGGTTGTTTTTGCATTAAAGACTTGGAGGCACTACTTATATGGGGTCAAAAGTATTATATATACCGATCACAAAAGTCTCCAACACATATTTAATCAGAAACAACTAAACATGAGGCAGCGTAGGTGGATTGAGTTATCGAATGATTACGATTTCGAGATTCGTTACCATCCGGGGAAGGAGAATGTGGTAGCAGACGCTTTGAGTAGAAAGGACAGAGAACCTATGCTGGTAAAAGCTATGAATATAATTATTCATACTAACCTTACTACTCAAATAAAGGAGGCGCAGCAGTGTGTCGTAAAAGAAGGGAATTTGAAGAATGAAATACCCAAAGGATCGGAGAAACACCCTAATATTCGAGAAGACGGAACCCGGTATAGAGCCGAAAGAATTTGGGTACCAAAGTTTGGAGATGTGAGAAAAATGGTACTTGGAGAAGCACATAAAACCAGATACTCAATACATCCCGGAGCGGGAAAGATGTACAAGGACCTCAAGAAACATTTTTGGTGGCCGGGTATGAAAGCCGATATTACGAGATATGTAGGAGAATGTTTGACGTGTTCTAAGGTCAAAGCTGAACATCAAAAACCATCAGGTCTAATTCAACAACCTGAAATCCCAGAATGGAAATGGGAAAATATTACCATGAATTTCATTACTAAATTGCCAAGAACTGCAAGTGGTTATGATACTATTTAGGTAATAGTCGATCGTCTTACCAAATCAGCACACTTTCTGCCAATGAGAGAAGATGATAAAATGGAGAAGTTGGCGCGATTATATTTAAAGGAAGTTGTCTCCAGACATGAAATACCAATCTCTATTATCTCTGATAGGTATGGCAGATTTGTTTCAAGGTTTTGGCAGACACTGCAACAAGCATTGGGGACTCGTCTAGACATGAGTACTGCTTATCATCCATAAACTGATGGGTAAAGTGAAAGGACGATACAGACCCTTGAAGACATGCTACGACATGTGTTATCGATTTCGAAAACAGTTGGGATCGACATCTACCGTTAGAAGAATTTTCCTACAACAACAGTTACTGTTCGAGTATTGAGATGGCGCCGTTTGAAGCACTTTATGGTAGAAAGTGCAGGTATCCGATTTGTTGGAGTGAAGTGGGGGATAGAAAGATTACGGGTCCGGAGATAATACAAGAAACTACCGAGAAAATCATCCAAATTCAACAACGATTGAAAACCGACCAGAGTCGACAAAAGAGCTACGCGGACAATAAAAGAAAAGATATAGAATTTGAGATTGGAGAGATGGTCAAGCTTAAGGTTTCACCTTGGAAAGGCGTTGTTCGATTTGGTAAACGGGGGAAACTAAATCCAAGGTACATTGGACCATTCAAGATTATAGATCGTGTCGGACCAGTAGCTTACCAACTTGAGTTACCTCAATAACTCGCGGTTGTACATAACACTTTCCACGTCTCGAATTTGAAGAAATTTTTTGCTAAAGAAGATCTCACTATTCCATTAGACGAAATCCAAATCAACGAAAAACTTCAATTTATTAAAGAACCCGTCGAAATAATGGATCGTGAGGTTAAAAGACTTAAGCAAAACAAGATACCAATTGTTAAGGTTCAATGGAATGCTCGTAGAGGACCCGAGTTCACCTGGGAGCGTGAAGATCAGATGAATAAGAAATACCCGCACCTATTTCCAGAAGATTCGTCAACACCTTCTACAGCTTAAAATTTCGGGACGAAATTTATTTAACGGGCAGGTACTGTAGTGACCCGAACTTTTCCATGTTTATATATATTAAATGAAATTGATATTTACATGATTAAATGTTTCCAACATGTTAAGCAATCAAACTTGTTAAGACTTTATTATTTAAAATGAGTGTCATGTAGACAATTGACCACCCAAGTTGACCGGCGATTCACGAACGTTAAAACTTGTAAAAACTATATATATATATATATATATATATATATATATATATATATATATATATATATATATATATATATATATATATATATATATATATATATATATATATAGTTAACATGATATTATGATAAGTAAGTATATCACTAGGTATATTAACAATGAGTTATATACATAAAAATGAGACTACTAAGTTAAGAAACTCGAAACGATATATATAACGATTATCGTTATAACAACGTCTTACTAAATACATATGTATCATATTAAGATATTGTTACACTATATTTAACATGATAAAATGATAATTATATATATCATTAAGTATATTAACAATGAACTACATATGTAAAACAAGACTACTAACTTAAGAATTTCGAAACAATATATATACGTAACGATTATCGTTGTAATAGTATATATATATATATATATATATATATATATATATATATATATATATATATATATATATATATATATATATATATATATATATATATATATATATATATATATGATGTTAAGATATATTCATACACCATGTTATCATGTTAACATAACAAATTAACATCTCATTTAAGTATAATAACAATGAATTAATTACATTTAACAAGATCGTTAACTTAAAGGTTTCAAAACAACACTTACATGTAACGACTAACGATGACTTAACGACTCAGTTAAAATGTATATACATGTAGTGTATTTAGATGTATTAGTACACTTTTGAAAGATTTCAAGACACATATCAAAGTACTTCTACTTAACAAAAATGCTTACAATTACATCCTCATTCATTTTCATCAACAATTCTACTCGTATGCACCCGTATTCGTACTCGTACAATACACAGCTTCTAGATGTATATACTATTGGTATATACACTTCAATGATCAGCTCCTTAGCAGCCCATGTGAGTCATTAAACATGTGGGAACCATCATTTGGCAACTAGCATGAAATATCTCACAAAATTACAAAAAATATTATAAATCATTCATGAATTATTTACATGAAAACAAACTTACACATCCTTTATATCTAATCCTTATACCAACGACTAAAAACACCTACAAACACTTTAATTCTTCAATTTTCTTCATCTAATTGATCTCTCTCAAGTTCTATCTTCAAGTTCTAAGTGTTCTTCATATATTCTATAAGTTCTAGTTTCATAAAACCAAGAACACTTTCAAGTTTGCAAGATTACTTCCAAGCTTTCTAATCCATTCCAAGTAATCATCCAAGATCAAGAAACCTTTATTAATTATAGTAGGTTATCTCTCTAATTCAAGGTAATACTCATATTCAAACTTTGATTCAATTTCTATAACTATAGCAATCTTAATTCGAGCAGAAATCTTACTTGAACTTGTTTTCGTGTCATGATTCTACTTCAAGAACTTTCAAGCCATCCAAGAATCTTTTGAAGCTAGATCATTTCTTGTCACTTTCAGTAGGTTTACCTACTAAACTTAATATAGTAATGATGTTCATAACATCATTCGATTCATACATATAAAGCTATCTTATTCGAAGATTTAAACTTGTAATCACTAGAACATAGTTTAGTTAATTCTAAACTTGTTCGCAAATAAAGTTAATCCTTCTAACTTGAATTTTAAAATCAACTAAACACATGTTCTATATGTATATGATATGCTAACTTAATGATTTAAAACCTGGAAACACGAAGAACACCGTAAAACCGGACATACGCCGTCGTAGTAACACCGCGGGCTGTTTTGGGTTTGATAATTAGAAACTATGATAAACTTTGATTTAAAAGTTGTTCTTCTGGGAAAATAATTTTTCTTATGAACATGAAACTATATCCAAAAATCATGGTTAAACTCAAAGTGGAAGTATGTTTTTCAAAATGGTCATCAAGATGTCGTTCTTACGACGGAAATGACTACCTCTTTAGTAAATGACTTGTAACCTGTATTTTCGACTATAAACTTATACTTTTTATGTTTAGTTTCATAAATTACAGTTCATTATGAAACCATAGCAACTTGAATCACTCAAAACGGATTTAAAACGAAGAAGTTATGGGTAAAACAAAATTGGAAAATTTTACTTGTTGTAGCTACGAAAATTTTATAACAAATCTACACTAATCATATCCTAGCTAACTTATATTGTATTATAAATGTATTCTAACATATATTATGTAATCTTGGGATACCATAGACACGTATACAATGTTTTGACATATCATATCGACCCATCTATATATATTATTTGGAACAACCATAGACACTCTATATGCTGTAATATTCGAGTTCGCTATACAGGGTTGAGGTTGATTCCAAAAATATATATACTTTGAGGTGTGATCTAGCCTGAGATGTGTATACACTGGGTCATGGATTGATTCAAGATAATATATATTGATTTATTTCTATACATCTAACTGTGGACAACTAGTTGTAGGTTACTAACGAGGACTGCTAACTTAACAAACTTAAATCATTAAAACGTAATAAATGTGGTGAATATACTTTTATCATACTTTGATATATATATGTACATATTTGATATAGGTTCGTGAATCGACCAGTGGCCAAGTCTTACTTCCGGCAAAGTAAAAATCTGTGAAAGTGAGTTATAGTCCCACTTTTACAATCTAATTTTTTTTTTTTGGGATGAGAATACATTCAGCTTTATAAATGTTTTATAAAATAGACACAAGTACGCAAAACTATATTCTATGGTTGGATTATTAAACCGAATATCGCCCTTCAAGTCTGGTAACCTAAGAATTAGGGAAATGGCCCCTAATTGACGCGAATCCTAAAGATAGATCTTTGGGCTTAACAACCCCCATTCAGGTTATGGATGGTTTAGTACTTCGAGATTATTATACAGACGAGAGGTTCTGTTTTGGGGATATTCTATGCATTAAGTTAACGTCGGTTACCGGGTGTTCAACATATGAATGATTTTTATCTCTATGCAGTTTGCGAAATGCCTGATATGAGATATGTTATAAAAATGAAATCTTGTGGTCTATTATTATGATTTGATAATATATAGGTTAAACCTATAACTCACCAACATTTTTGTTGACGTTTTAAGCATGTTTATTCTCAGGTGATTATTAAGAGCTTCTGTTGTTGCATACTAAAATAAGGACAAGATTTGGAGTCCATTCTTGTATGATATTGTGTAAAAACTGCATTCAAGAAACTTATTTTTGATGTAATATATTCTTATTGTAAACCATTATGTAATGGTCGTGTGTAAACGGTATATTTTAGATTATCATTATTTGATAATCTACGTAATGCTTTTTAAATCTTTATCGATAAAATAAAGGTTATGGTTGTTTTAAAAATGAATGCAGTCTTTGAAAAATGTCTCATATAGAAGTCAAAACCTCGCGACGAAATCAATTAATATGGAACGTTTATAATCAAAATGAACGGGACATTTCATTGTTAAGGTCGGTTACCAGGTGTTCACCATATGAATGATTTTTATCTCTATGCAGTTTTTGCGAAATGCCTGATATGAGATGATGTTTATGAAAAATGGAAATGAAAATCTTGTGGTCTATTAAAATTATGAAATGATTATTTATGATAAACTAATGAACTTACCAACCATTTGGTTGATACTTTAAAGAATGTTTATTCTCAGGTATGAAAGAAATCTTCCGTTGTGCATTTGCTCATTTTAGAGATATTACTTGGAGTCATTCATGACATATTTCAAAAGACGTTGCATTCGAGTCGTTGAGTTCAGCAAGATTATTATTAAGTCATTGATAGTTTGATATATTATGAAATGGTATGCATGCCTGTCAACTTTCGATGTAATGAAAGTTTGTCTTTTAAAAACGAATGCAATGTTTGTAAAATGTATCATATATAGGTCAAATACCCCGCGATGTAATCAACTATTGTGAATCGTTTATAATATATATGAATGGGTCCTTTCAATACGTCCGTTAAAAGGCTAGCGCTCTAGCTCGGACAGGGATGTCAAGCCCTATGGATCCATATACAATTATTCGCGCCCACCAGTCCATATCCTATGTACTGGTAGCTACTAGTTACCAAAGCTAAGGGATTTTCGGTTTAACTCAGTGTAGAATTTAGCATGTACTTGTGTCAATTGAGTTTAAAATAAATTGCATGTATTCCCTGTGACGACCCGGGAATTTTTGACTAAATTTAAACTTAATCTATATATGATTTCGACATGATAAGCAACGTATGTATTGTTAGTTTAGGAAATTTTGAAACAATGTTCATATATTCAATTGACCTTCGACCGCTCTTGACGATTCACGAACAAAGACTGTATATATATATATATATATATATATATATATATATATATATATATATATATATATATATATATATATATATATATATATATATATATATATATATATATATATATATATATATATATATATATATATATATATATAAACATAAGAGTATATATATTAATTACATTTAATAAAATATAATTTAATCAATTAAATTAAAAATGTAATATATATAAAATAAGTATTACATAATTAATGAAATAAAAAGGTTAATATATTAAATATAGTTACAAGTTTAATTTTAGTTGTTATATTATTAATACATTCACTACTATTATTAATATCAGTACTATTATTAATATTAACTATTGTGATATGAAATTGATACATTTGGTTTGTTAACTAGTAGTAAAATTATAATTATTATTTATTAATATTATTTATATATATGTGTGTATAAATAATAACGAGAAATAATAAAGTACAAATTAATTAGTAGAGTTAAATGTGTAAAATATATATATGAATTCTATATAAAGATAAATATATATATAATAATAATAAAAAATATATTAAAGATTCAATATATTAAATATTTGATAAATATGATATAATTAATAAATTGTAATATATTAAAATCTAATTACAAGTTTGAATAAAATTGTTATATTAATATCATTATCACTACTTTAATTATTATCATTAATAATATTAATATTATTTGATGTTTCGCGAGGTGTATACGAAATAGCTTATATTTTTACAAAAATATAATATTAAATACGATACAATTTTACACAAGATATTTATTTATTTATAGAATGGATATACTTAAACCTTGCTACAACACTTATAGGAAGTGTACCTAATCGTACAGTAGTGTAGTTTTTAGTAAGTCCGGTTCGTTCCACAGGGAATCTTTTTAAACAAAGCTTAACGCTATATTAGTTTACTTTTATAAAAATACAAATATATATATATATATATATATATATATATATATATATATATATATATATATAAGTAATATTATTATTATAAAGGGGGTTTTTACCGTTTAATGACCGGTTTGTCGATTTTTAAACTTTAGTCGCAGTTAAAACCAAATGTAAAATATTAAAAATAAATACAAGACTTAAATTAAAGCATAAAGTAAATAACGATAATGAAATTGCGAATAATAAAAGTGCGATAAAATAAACTTGCGATAATTAAAAAGTACGATAATTAAAAGTGTAATTAAATACAATAACAATAAAAATGCGATAATTAGAAGTGCAATTAAATATAAAATAAAGGAAATTAAATATGAAATAAAAGAATTATGCTTATTTAAACTTCCGTAATCATGATGTTTGACGTGTTGATTTTAGTTTTATGCCCATGGGTTAATTGTCCTTTGTCCTGGATTTTTTAATATGTTCGTCTGGTTTTTGTCCATAACAGTCCATCAGTCATAAATATAAAGTGCGAGGGTCCTCGTCAAATTATTCTTATACCCGAAGTTAAATATTCCAACTAATTGGGGACTTAAACTGTAACAAGATTTTAATACTTTGTTTAATAATTACACCAGGATGTCGACTGAGTGTAACCCAAGGTTTTAATATTTTGTTATCAATTATACCAAGTGTCCTTGTACATAATTTCACCCCTGTTTTAATTATTCTAGTGGCTATTAATCCATTCCCGTGTTCGGTTAAATGAACGATTATTCGTACATATAAATACCCCGCCCATCGTGTCCGATTGAGTGTATATGGTAATTTATAGGGACGCCCAATTGTAAATCTTTATATTAACATTAACAAACTATCATTTAGTTAAACAAATATAAAGCCCATTAATAGCCCATAGTCTAATTTCCACAAGTGTCGTTCTTTTGTCCAAACCCCAATTATGGTACAAAGCCCAATTACCCAATTTTAATAATTAGCCCAACATCATGATTACTTCGTTTTAAATAAGCATAATAATAACTTAGCTACGAGACATTAATGTAAAAAGGTTGAACATAACTTACAATGATTAAAAATAGCGTAGCGTTACACGGACAGAATTTCGACTTACACCCTTACAACATTCGCTAACATACCCTTATTATTAGAATTATAATTAAAATTAAAATATAAATTATAAATATATATATATATTTTACGTATGAATGGGGAGAAGAAAAAGATGATTAAAATGATCAGAATTCGGTTGGCTTTATAGGCAGTTTCTCATTTTGGAGCTCCGCGACTCGCGGCCTTTTTGGCCTTCAAACTCCGCGAGTCGCGGAGTTTGCTTTTACAGCTCAGAGGAGTTTGGCTCTTTGTTTACCGACGGTTTAAAATAAATATAATATATTAAAAAATTATAAGAATTATTTAAATATTATATTATATTTATGTGCATAGTTGACTTGTAATTTTTAGTCCGTTGCGTTGAGCGTTGAGAGTTAACTCTGGTCCCGGTTCCGGATTTTCGAACGTCCTTGCGTACAATTTAATATCTTGTACTTTGCGTTTTGAATCTTGTACTCTTGTAATTTCGAGACGTTTCTTATCAATAATTGGAACCTCTTTGATTGTATTTTGTACTTTTGAGTTTTTTGGTCGTTTGCGTCTTCAATTCGTCAAATCTGTCTTTTGTCTTCACCTTTTATTATTTAAACGAATATCACTTTTAAATAGAACAATTGCAACTAAAAGCTTGTCTTTCTTGAGGAATAATGCTATGAAATATATGTTCGTTTTTAGCATTATCAAATATTCCCACACTTGAGCGTTGCTTGTCCTCAAGCAATATCGTCTTGAAATACTAGAATCACTTCTTTATTCTTCACACTTTGTACATCAGTGATTTCTATACGGCGGTATAAACAATGGTAGTAACGATATGGTTTACAGTCCCACATGACTATAAAAATTTAGATCCATTAAGGAAATTGGATCTTTATGAAAACATTTGATCTTTTGAAAATTAAATCTAGTTTTTACCCTAGATAAGTTTTCCGGAATAACCCTTTACCGGTGTTTGCAAAATATTTTTGTGGGTTTGGAGGGTTTCAGATTTGAAAATTTTAGCTCAAAACTTATGGTTTTGTGTCACCCACTTGCTAACCTTGTATTTGGAAAGCAACACGTCCAGTTCACTTGTCCCGTATATTACCTTTCGGTAAACTACCGTCCGGTTGTAAAGGAAAGCGTTGAACAAGCAACTGTTAAGGCAATGTCCCCTGACATGCTTTTAATTATGGTCTATAACGTGTCGGACGCAATTACTATCCTTGGTAGAAGCAATAGTAAAGCTAACCCTTATAATTTTTCGGTATGGCACAAGGTCCTGTCTTTGACCACTATGCAACCACCGTTCTTACGGTTGACACCCGATTTGGTTCAGGTGACCTAATGAATTCCAGGTGAATTCCTAGGATTTTACGTTCAATGGTAATGAACGCATTGAAAATAGGGTTTTCAGAAAACAAATCGGTTTGTAATTTTTGATCAAAATATTTTCTCGTTCAAGCTCGAGTTTAGATATCATTGAATTCCATGAGTTTGTAATTCTCAATCTTTAAGGTCAATCTCAAGGATTGAGTAATATCAGTCTTAAAAGCTGATTTTTAATCTTTAAGGAGATTATCCTTTCTGGGGATCTGATTCATTAGTCTTATCCAGCTAATTTGCATGGTGCCCCCCATTGTACAAGATAAATCCTTCTCATGGTTAGGATAAATCTGACCACTTGGCGACCCTGTTTAATGCTGAGGTCCGTGGATTTCCTGCTGATTTTAGTGATGACTTTTCTGGATTTTTCGTCAACCTACAGCTGGTCTGGATGACAACTTCATGACCTAAATCAAGAAGCGCGTGTCTTTTTCGGAAGACTTTACTTCCTTTTAATGATGGAATTGATTCATCGTGTAGATCCATCTTTCTTACAGTAAATCAGGTAAAAACTTTTTAGTTTAGTCCAAAGCAAAAGTATTTTCAGTTATTTGTACAAAAATATGTGATATATGTTTTGAATAGCTTGGTAAATTTTCCCACACTTGGCTTTTATTTTCCTTTTTATCGTCCTCTATTCCATTTTAAATGAATTTTAACATTTTGGTTTGTTTTTCAATTTATGTCCTTTCCGAGGTTACAATAATTTCGGTGTTAAAACCTAGTTTTATCGTTCATAAATATGTATAAACATGATTTTGAGTTCATTTAATTGAAAATTTTTAAAAATTTTACTAGAATTGGGTAGTCAGTATATAAGACTAGGGCTGTTCTTTATTATCAGAGAGCACTAGATTCTAATACAACTACTGCTTTACTAGTTTTTTTAATGGTAACCAAGTGTATAAAGTAAAAATTTTAAAATCCGAAAGAATTTAACCCCTTCCCACACTTAAGATCTTGCAATGCCCTCATTTGCAAGAAATCAGTAACAATTTAAATTATTGAGGGTGATTTGTGTGAAAATGATTAAATTTTCACCAAAGTTTCTAAATATATTGGCGTTTGTTTGCTGAATGATAAATTGTGCACATCATTTGTTCATTCCGTCTTGTTGTTATTTCACATATATTTTGCATCTTGTCGTCAAAATTAGTTGTTTTTGCTGAACTTAATGCCAGTCTTTGAAAATGCGTTGTTTTACCCTGTTGTGTACATAAGATAAACTGCAAACATATATACATATTTTTGAAGTTTGGTATATTACCCCACATTCAAAAATTATTAAAATCTAAGAATAAAAGTTAGAAAATTATAAAAACTATTACAATATTAACATAAGTATTAAACGTATCAATATTACAAATTACAAAATAAATAAAACTAAGTAGACTAGGGATGATACTGGTACCAATAGGGGTTCCAGGCATAACCATAGGTGCTATAGAATGCTTCGACAGGGTTATACGTAGGATACGGTGGTTGCATCTCTATAGACCAGGGAGGGAAGATGGGTTTCGGTGTAGGAATATAGTTTCTACCTATATGTTGGCAATGAGCTATGATTTGGTTCTGATGAACTTGCCAATCTTCAAATGCTCTCTGTCTAGCATTTTCGTACTCCTGTGAAGCTATAAACCTTTGCATTTCTTGCATCTCATTCCCCCCTCCTACATTACCTTGATGTTGGTTTATCTCAACCTGTGGATGTCTACCATGGTATGGTACTGCGGTGTTATTTCGCCTCTTCAAAACTTTCGCACCATGGTATACATTTAAACCTATAGTATCGCGGGGTTCTGGTTCTTCTACTAATAATCCCCCCCGCATTTATATCCACACCGAGATATTCACCAATCAAAGTAATAAAAATACCACCTCCTATTATGCTATGCGGTCGCATCCCCCTAACCATAGCTGATAAATAATAACCCACACAATACGGTATACTTACAGCGCTTTGTGGGTCTCGAATACACATATGGTAAAACAAATCCTGTTCATTTACCTTTTCCTTGTTCTTACCCCTTTGTGTAATCGAATTAGCTAAAAACCTATGAATCACTCTTAATTCGGCTCTATCTATATCCAAATAAGAGTAATTTCCCCCTTTGAAACGGTGATGGCTTGTCATTTGACTCCACACACCGTGTGCATCAAAATTTTCATCTATCTTTCTACCGTTTAGTATCAACCCTCTACAATCAGCAGATGCTAACTCCTCAGGCGTATATATACGTAAAGCCTGAGCCATGTCTAGTAATGACATGTGGCGCATCGAACCGCCTAACAAAAATCTAATAAAAGAACGATCGGTTAAACTAGCTACCCGATCATTCAACTCTATACTACACAACAATTCTTCACACCATACTTTATATACAGGTCTATGCATGGTGAATAAACGTACCCAGTCATTAAAAGTAGAATTACCATACCTCTGTACAAGTAATTCCCTAATTGGCTCGGCCAATTCTACAGCTTCTAAGGGTCCCCATTCTATGACCCTCGGTACCTCAACAACCTTAGAATGAAGAGTATGCAAACCCCTTTGATATTTTGGATAATCTATCCAAAGTCTGTCAAATCTCAGGTTCGGGTGCAACTCTTCCAAGTGCATATCAGAAAATGTCATGACTGGATGCGGTATATCCTGCTTGTAGTAGTTATCCACCTCCTGTTGTTCCGCATTCTCAGCAGGAGCATTGCGAGCTTGGGATGAAGATTCACCCCTTTCAGTCTGCAAAACACATCAAACACAATTTTTGTGCATCCAAATATGCATTAGTGTCAGCAAAATCATCAATCAAAATAATTACAATGACATGATCAATTTATATCAAACTTAAGCTCATTTTCACATTTTTATCAAATCTACACTTTTTCAAATAAGCATATATGAAAATGTTCGCCAAGTTCATAAGCATTTAACTCAAATAACATGTCAAAATAATCATTACTAGCAATTAAACAAGTCTCAAATGGCATTATCTCTCAAAAATCAAGTTCATGAATTTTAGACTTTGAAAAAGTCCACTTTAATTCTCAAAATCATGTTTAGGCTCAAAGTTTGGATCATTTAACTACCTAAACATGTTACACTACTTAATTTAGCAACAATTCATGACAAAAATCGGCCATAACCTGTTTATATCAAAAAGCCCCAAATTTGCTCAAGAACACAAACCCTAGATTACTCAAATTTTGAAGTTTAAGGCTTCTAATCATGTTAAATAGCATCAATCTAGGTTATACAAGCATAATACATAAACAATTTAAGCATAATTACACTAAAAAGTATCAAAATCAAATTGGGGAAAAAATTGCTCAAGAACACTAATTTCGGATTAAATGGTGTTTAGGTGTAGAAATTTACCGTTTTTCTTGAGTAATTCCTAGATAGCATCCTTCTCAACATGATTTTAGTAAAAGATTTGATGATTAACGGTTAAAAATTGTGATTTTTGGGGGTGTTTTTCGTGTATTTTCGAGCAGTATTTCGCAGTGTTTTCTGTTTTGGGGGTGTGGACTGATCAGTTTGTGCGTTTATATTTTTTTCTGTATTTTGGTCCTCCCGCGACTCGCGGGGATTAAACCTCCAAACTCCGCGAGTCGCGGAGTTTGCTATTTTTTTTTTTTTTTTTTTATAATCATTAACTTATAAAACAATTAAGTACTTAATTTTAAAATTTTGTTTCCCTTGTTATTTAGGACGAGGTCGTTTCGGATCGATGTCCTAGTCCGTCCTTCGACAAAATTTTAAAATTTGTCTTTTTGTAGCGATTGTTTTAAAAGCTAAGATTTTTGTGTTTTTTAATGTTTTTGGCATACTTTAATTCAATAAGATTAAAAATAATGATATTAAAAGTTCTCGTCCCTCCCTTGGGTAAATCAATTTCGGTTCAAAGACCTAGTCTTCAACTTACGACGAATTTTAAAAATCATATTTTTAACTTAATGAGATAAAGTAAATTTTTTGTTTTTAAATTCACACAATTTAAATATAAAATTCAAAATTAATATTAAAAATTCACACCAAACCTAAAATTTAAAATGCATAAAATTAAAAATTCATAAAATAAAAAATTCACACCAATCTTAATTTTAGAAATTCATATTATAAATTCACACCAAACTTATATTAATTTTTCAAATATTTACAATTTTACAAATATTGTTTTTACAAAGTTTGCAATATTAATTTAAGATTTATATATTAATTTTAAAAACATGGTAAAAATAAAATTAAAAATCTTTTTGGCTTTTTATCCCACTTTAATCAATCAAATATTATCAAAAATATGCGTCCCTCTTTTCGGTAAAGTAATTTCGGTTCCAAGACCTAATTTAACTCATGACGAATTTTTGAAATATTTTGGGTTGATTGATTAAAGATATTTATACCTTAAGAATAAATGTTAAATTTCGCAGTGATGTAATAAATTTTTGTATGATATCAATAATTTCGGTCGCCAAACCTAATTTTATTTAATACCAATTTAATACTTTTTAGCGAACAAATTAGCGTTTATTATCAAAAGGTTAAAAATAAAATAAAATAAAAACTGTACAGACTTACCTGTGAAATAGATTTCTTAGTTATATGATCTATCCCATTCATAAGATAGTCGGTTTAATTGATTTTCCATGGCTACATAGGCGTAACCTCGAGCATTCAGTGTCTTTTCTTCTAAACATATGAACGGTCCGTCTCTGCATAAAGTAACAAATTCGGTATTTGAATAGGTTTGATTATTTGAACATTTACCTCCATGTGACCATTTTCGGCATTTGTGACATCTTTCTAGGTGTCGTGCTCTTCTTTTCGCTGCGGATTTTGATTTTCCTTTACCAAATTGTAACTTATTATCTTCGCATCTGGATTCTTTTCTAACTCCGTCCATTCTTTCTCTGATTACTGATACTAATTCACTCGGTAGTATGTCATTATTTCGTTTAGTGATCAAAGCGTGTAGCATTAGACCATGGTTTAGTTCACAGGCAGTCTTCATTTTGTAAAAACCTAAAAAAATAAAAAATTCAGAATGGGGGGAGAAGACTAGTTCTTTAGGGTCTGCTAGGGAAAGACCATTCGGGTTCCATTTTTGAGAACTACACGAAAACAGACAATCTAACTCTAACAGAAATACATATTATCCTTTAAAGACTTGATTCTCCCCACACTTAGTTAGCTGTGGTGTCGAAATTGTGATTAACTTCGTTGTCGACTTCCATCGGACCATGTATGTAATGTTTAACTCTGTGACCATTAACTTTAAATTCAATCCCTTTTGAATTTATTAATTCTATCGTTCCGTATGGGAAAACTCTTTTGACTATGAATGGTCCAGACCATCTTGATTTCAATTTTCCAGGAAATAGCTTGAATCGTGAATTGAAAAGAAGAACTCTGTCTCCTTCTTTAAATTCTTTTGAACTTCTGATTCTTTTATCATGCCATTTCTTCGTTCTTTCTTTATAGATTAACGAATTTTCGTATGCTTCATGTCTTAATTCTTCTAATTCGTTTAGTTGACTTAATCGTAAACGTCCGGCTTCATGTAAATCAAGATTACATGTCTTCAAAGCCCAAAATGCTTTGTGTTCAATTTCTACTGGAAGATGACATGCTTTTCCATAAACAAGTCTAAAAGGTGTGGTTCTAATTGGAGTTTTGTAGGCTGTTCTAAAAGCCCAGAGTGCATCCTCCAATTTAATGGACCATTCCTTCGGATTTGATCCTACGGTTTTCTCTAGAATACGTTTTAAAGCTCGGTTGATATTTTCAACTTGTCCACTTGTTTGTGGATGATATGCGGTGGAGATTTTATGAGTTACTCCATATCTTTTAAGAACTTTCTCAAGTTGATTATTACAGATATGAGTTCCCCGATCACTTATTAAAGCTTTCGGTGTTCCAAACCTTGCAAAAAGACGTTTTAAAAAGTTGACTACAACTCGTGCATCGTTAGTTGGGAGAGCTTGTGCTTCCGCCCATTTAGATACATAATCAATGGCTACGAGTATATATAGATTATTATGAGATTTTGGAAATGGACCCATAAAGTCAATACCCCAAATGTCAAATACTTCACATACTTGGATGACATTTTGTGGCATTTCATCACGTTGACTTATTTTTCTGGCCCTTTGACAAGCATCACAGGATTTGCAAAGAAGGTGTGCGTCTTTGTAAATTGTAGGCCAATAGAATCCAGCATCGTAAGCTTTTCTTGCTGTTAGTTGAGGCCCATAATGCCCTCCAGTTGGTCCTGTGTGACAATGGTTTAAAATTTTACTAGCTTCATCTCCAAATACACATCGGCGTATTATTCCATCGGGACAACTTTTAAACAGATGTGGATCTTCCCAAAAATAGTGTTTTATATCACTGAAGAATTTCTTTCGTCTTTGGTACGATAATCCTTTTTCAAGGAATCCACATACTAAGTAGTTTGCATAGTCTGCAAACCATGGGATTTCTTTATAATCTATCTTTAATAGATATTCATCAGGAAAGTTGTCTTGTATGGCCGATTCATTTAGAACTTCTAATTCGGGATTTTCAAGACGAGAAAGATGATCAGCGGCGAGATTTTCTGCTCCTCTTTTATCTCGGATTTCAATATCAAACTCTTGTAAGAGTAAGATCCAACGGATTAATCTTGGTTTAGCATCTTGTTTTGAAAATAGGTATCTAAGAGCAGAATGGTCGGTATAGACCACCGTTTTTGCTAGAACGAGATATTATCGAAATTTGTCAAAAGCAAAGACAATAGCAAGGAGTTCTTTTTCAGTAGTTGTATAGTTTGTTTGTGCTCCTTGTAACGTCTTACTAGCATAATATATAGGTTGAAATCGTTTTTCAATCCTTTGTCCTAAAACGGCTCCCATTGCAAAATCACTTGCATCGCACATTAGTTCAAATGGTAGATTCCAATTTGGTGTTATCATGATCGGTGCATTAGTGAGTTTTTCTTTAAGAATATTAAAAGATTTGATACACTCATCTGAAAAGATGAATGGAGCATCCTTTTCTAGGAGTTTATTCATAGGAGTGGCAATTTTAGAAAAATCTTTTATGAAACGTCGGTAAAAACCGGCATGCCCTAGAAAACTCCTAACTCCTCTAACATTGGTGGGATGTGGAAGTTTAGCAATTACATCTACTTTAGCTCTATCCACTTCAATTCCTTCTTTTGAAATTTTATGACCAAGAACGATGCCTTCTTTAACCATGAAATGGCATTTCTCCCAATTAAGAACTAGATTTGATTGTTCGCATCTAATTAGCATTCATTCCAGATTAACTAGACATGATTCAAATGTATCACCGAAGACTGAAAAGTCATCCATGAATACTTCCATGCATTCTTCTATCATGTCATGAAAAATCGCCATCATACACCTTTGAAAGGTTGCAGGGGCGTTGCAAAGTCCAAATGGCATGCGTTTGTAAGCAAAAGTACCATAAGGGCACGTGAATGTGGTTTTCTCTTAATCTTCGGGTGCTATTGGAATTTGAAAATATCCAGAAAATCCATCTAGAAAACAATAGTAACTATTTCCGGCTAATCTTTCCAACATTTGATCTATGAAAGGTAAGGGAAAGTGATCTTTTCTGGTGGCGTCATTTAATTTTCTATAATCAATACACACACGCCATCCTGTTACAGTCCTAGTAGGAATAAGCTCATTTTTCTCATTTGTAATGACAGTCATGCCACCCTTCTTAGGCACGCATTGAACTGGGCTTACCCATGGACTATCAGAGATTGGATAAATTAGACCTGCATCTAGCAGTTTAATAATCTCTTTCTTAACTACATCTTGCATATTAGGATTTAGTCTTCGTTGGCGTTGCACATATGTTTTATGACCTTCTTCCATAAGGATTTTATGTGTGCAATACGAAGGACTTATTCCTTTAATATCATGAATTTTCCATGCAATGGCTGGTTTATGAGCTTTCAACACAGAAATGAGTTGTGATTTCTCATTTTCAGTAAGAGAAGACGATATTATTACAGGTAATTCAGATTCACCATGTAAATAAGCGTACTCCAAATGGTTTGGAAGTGGCTTTAACTCTAATTTCGAAGGTTCTTCTATCGATGATTTATATCGATATCTGTCTTCTTCTTTTAGCATTTGAATTTCTTCTGTTGTTGGTTCATATCCATTAGCTATAAGTGTAGCTAACATTTCAGCTTCATCAATTGGTTCATTACCTTCTCCTAAAGAACATTCTCCTGTTCCTTGTAATTCTGGAAATTCTTCTAATAATTCTGCATGTGCATCTATAGTTTGAATATAATAACATGTATCATCTGCAGATTGTGGTTGTTGCATTGCTCTATCAACTGAAAAGGTAACACTCTCATCCTCTATACTTAGGGTCAGTTTCTTACCGAACACGTCTATCATTGCTTTAGCCGTGTTTAAGAATGGTCTTCCTAATATGAGAGGAACTTGAGAATCTTCTTCCATGTCCAAAACAACAAAATCTACTGGAAATACTAAAGTACCAACTTTAACTAGCATGTTCTCCATTATCCCTCTAGGATATTTTATTGATCTATCGGCTAGTTGTATGCTTATTCTTGTTGGTTTCAATTCTCCAAGGTCTAGTTTAGTGTATAGTGAATATGGCATTAGATTTATACTAGCACCTAAGTCTGCCAATGCTTCTATTGAACTAAGACTACCCAGAAAACATGGAATTGTGAAACTTCCTGGATCAGATAGTTTTTCTGGTATCTTATTCAACAGCACTGCTGAACAATTAGCATTCATAGTAACAGCCGAGAGTTCTTCCATTTTCTTTCTATTTGAGATTAGATCTTTCAAGAATTTAGCATATTTAGGCATTCCTGAAATCACATCAATGAAAGGAAGATTTACATTTATCTGTTTAAACATATCCAAGAATTTGGATTGCTCGGCTTCAAGTTTCTCTTTCTTCATTTTACTCGGGTAAGGAAGTGGTGGTTGGTATGGTTTAACATAAGGTTTATCCTTAACTGTGTTATCTTCATTAACCTTTTCAACTACCGGTTCTTTTTCCTTATCTTGATCAGGTTGTGGTTCTTGTGGAGTAGGAATAGTTTCATCAGAAGTTACAGGTATTTCAGGTGGTTTAAGTGTTGTACCACTTCTTGTGGTAATAGCTTTAGCTGTTTCATTCCGGGAGTTAGCATTTGTATCACTAGGTAGACTTCCCGGTTTTCTTTCACCTATTAACCTTGCTAGGTTACTTACTTCTTGTTCCAGATTTTGAATAGAAGCTTGTTGATTTCTAAATGCTTGAGCATTTTGTTCATTGGTTTGTTTCTGAGATGTGAAAAACTGCGTTTGAGTTTCAACTAGCTTCGTCATCATATCTTCTAAATTTGGCTTTTTATCATCGGTTTGTTGTGGTGGTTTGTTTTGAAAATTAGGTCTTTGCTGATTGTAAGTATTATTGGATACTTGTTGATTGCTAGGACCTTGTTGGTTGTTGTATGGAATATTTCGGTTATAATTCTGGTTTTGATTGTAAATTGGTCTTGGCGGTTGATAATTATTCTGATAATTATTTCCAGGCCTTTGGTTTATGTATGAAATATTCTCTCTTTGTTCCATTGTTAATTCAATACTGAGACAATCTTTTGTCAAATGTGGTCCTCCACACTGCTCACAACTAATTCATATTGAGTGAATATCTTTAGTCATCTTTTCCATTCGTCTTTCCACAGCATCTATCTTTGCGGAAATGGAATCTAAGTCATGGCTAGAATCGGCTCTAGCTGCTTTAGATGATCTAACGATGTCTTTTTCTTGGTGCCACTCATGTGAGTGGGAAGCAGTGTTATCAATAATTTTGTAAGCATCAGTTTCGGTTTTCTTCATAATAGAACCACCAGCTGCTATATCTATGTCTTTCCTTGTAGTGATGTCGCATCCTTGGTAGAATATTTGTACTATTTGACAGGTGTCTAAACCATGTTGCGGACATCCTCTTAACAACTTTCCATATCTAGTCCATGCCTCATATAGAGTTTCATTCGGTTTCTGTGTAAACGTAACAATTTCTGCTTGAAGTCTTACGGCTTTAGATGCAGGAAAGAATTGTTTAAGAAATTTGTCAACTAAAACATCCCATGTATCGATCACCCCTTCAGGTAACGATTCCAACCAATCTTTGGCTTCTCCCTTTAAAGTCCAGGGAAATAACATGAGATATATCTGTTCATCCTCCACTTCTCGGATTTTAAATAGTGTGCATATCCTATTAAAGGTACGTAGATGTTCATTTGGATCTTCCTTCGGCGCACCACTAAATTGGCATTGATTAGTCACCATGTGTAGAATTTGTCCTTTGATTTCATAATCTGGCGCATTAATGTCTGGATGAGTAATTGCGTGACCTTGGCCAGTGCGTTTAGCTCTCATTCGGTCTTCCATACTTAAAGGTTCCAGATTCTCCATAATTGAATTTGTTGAATCGGAATCACTAGAGGATTCTGATTTAATGGTTCGTTCATCAACAATCTCTGTTTGAATGATTGGTGGTTCCGGAGGAAAGTTTAATGGTTCAGGATCTACGAACCGTTCCTGAATATTCTCCGGATTCTCAATTGTGAGGTCGGGTTCAAAAAATGGATTATCGGAAATTTGAACTGAAGTACTTGGTCGACTGGATGACGATTCTAAAGAAAAATCAACGGCAGTAATATTTGCTAAATGTCTTGATCTAGTTACAGGTGATGAACGTACAAAAGGTGGTGAACGTCTTGCTCGGTGCATTCACTGAATATCCTATTAGTTTTTAAAAGGAAAGAAAAATTATAATAAGTTATCCAATTAATAGACTTTTCTGATTTTGCCCACGTTTTGAATAGCCAAAAGATGCAGCAGAGGGGCAGGATTTGTTTGGTCTCAATATAATTGAGGACTGTTTGGCTCCAATAACCCGGTCCACGTACAAATCCAACTATTACTACGAACCAGAAAATTTTGATGTCTATCAATTTAACCACTTAAAATAAATTTTCATAATTTTAAGAAATTTAGATAAGAAGTAGAATAACAATCTATATCCTAAAACTAGAATAGCGAGAAATAAGAAAGAAAAAGAGTTCGTCGAAAAAGGTCGAAAAAGAAAAATGGTTGAAAAATAAAAGGTGACGGAAAAATAAAAGAAACTTATAAAAACTTAAAAATACTTGACTAACCTAACCTTATTACTACAACTAACTTAAAATTATAATCGCAAATTGAGATTACTAATTGGAATGATAATTGGTACATAGTAAAAGGTGTCTAAAAATATTAAAGCTTATAGGAAAAACTATATCCCAAATGGAAATAACTAAAACTTAAAAAGGCGTCGCAAAATTCTAAAGCACCTAAATCTTAGTCTAAAGAAAAAGCACTTAAGGGATTTTACGGCAAAGTCTAAAAATCTAGAAGTAAAAATAACTATGGCAAAAACTAAGTTTAAAACTAAATATGAGCTAAAAATACAAATATTACGTTAAAACGATTAAAAAGGGACAAAATATAAAAATATACAAAAAGTTGTAAAAAGTACAATTTTTATAAAAATATTATTTTTATATTATTTATTTAATAAAACTACTAATTTTACAATTTAATTAAACTAATTTAACTAAATAAAACAAATTAAATAAAAAGTAAAACTAATTATAATAAAACTAATTATAATAATAATAATTAATTAGGGTTTAAAATAATAATTATTAATAATTACTCGTAATTAATACTGAATTAGGGTTTCTGTCAGCGTGTCAGGTTTACTCCGCGAGTTGCGGTATTCAAAGCATCAAACCCCGCGAGTCGCGGGGTTCAGAAATTCAAACCTGGAACAGTTTAAAACTGACGCGTTTTTTTTTATTTTTTTTTTTCTGTTTTTAATTTTTTCTGTTTATAAAAAAAAATATGTGTATAATAAAAACTTATATTTAAAACTTAAATAAAAATAGAATCACTTTATAATTTTATAAATAAAAATCTTAAAACTAGATTTATATATATTTTTTTATATGTTTTTAAATAAAAACAAAATACTTAAATAAAACTTATATAAAAATAAAGAAAATTTATAAAACTTAAATATTTAACAAAATCTTAAAAATACATAAAAATTTTTTTTTTCTTTTTATATTTTCGAATATTTAAAACGTACTTTTATAAAAACGAATTTTAATAAAAGTAAAATAAAAATCTTTTTTTTTTATGTAGCGTTGCGCTTCCGGCTTTTAAGAGACTCCCCGGCAGCGGCGCCAAAAATAACTTGATGTTTCGCGAGGTGTATACGAAATAGCTTATATTTTTACAAAAATATAATATTAAATACGATACAATTTTACACAAGATATTTATTTATTTATAGAATGGATATACTTAAACCTTGCTACAACACTTATAGGCAGTGTACCTAATCGTACAGTAGTGTAGTTTTTAGTAAGTCCGGTTCGTTCCACAGGGAATCTTTTTAAACAAAGCTTAACGCTATATTAGTTTACTTTTATAAAAATACAAATATATATATATATATATATATATATATATATATATATATATATATATAAGTAATATTATTATTATAAAGGGAGGTTTTTACCTTTTAATGACCGGTTTGTCGATTTTTAAACTTTAGTCGCAGTTAAAACCAAATGTAAAATATTAAAAATAAATACAAGACTTAAATTAAAGCATAAAGTAAATAACGATAATGAAATTGCGAATAATAAAAGTGCGATAAAATAAACTTGCGATAATTAAAAAGTACGATAATTAAAAGTGCAATTAAATACAATAACAATAAAAATGCGATAATTAGAAGTGCAATTAAATATAAAATAAAGGAAATTAAATATGAAATAAAAGAATTATGCTTATTTAAACTTCCGTAATCATGATGTTTGACGTGTTGATTTTAGTTTTATGCCCATGGGTTAATTGTCCTTTGTCCTGGATTATTTAATATGTCCGTCTGGTTTTTGTCCATAACAGTCCATCAGTCATAAATATAAAGTGCGAGTGTCCTCGTCAAATTATTCTTATACCCGAAGTTAAATATTCCAACTAATTGGGGACTTAAACTGTAACAAGATTTTAATACTTTGTTTAATAATTACACCAGGATGTCGACTGAGTGTAACCCAAGGTTTTAATATTTTGTTATCAATTATACCAAGTGTCCTTGTATATAATTTCACCCCTGTTTTAATTATTCTAGTGGCTATTAATCCATTTCCGTGTCCGGTTAAATGAACGATTATTCGTACATATAAATACCCCGCCCATCGTGTCCGATTGAGTGTATATGGTAATTTATAGGGACGCCCAATTGTAAATCTTTATATTAACATTAACAAACTATCATTTAGTTAAACAAATATAAAGCCCATTAATAGCCCATAGTCTAATTTCCACAAGTGTCGTTCTTTTGTCCAAACTCCAATTATGGTACAAAGTCCAATTACCCAATTTTAATAATTAGCCCAACATCATGATTACTTCGTTTTAAATAAGCATAATAATAACTTAGCTACGAGACATTAATGTAAAAAGGTTGAACATAACTTACAATGATTAAAAATAGCGTAGCGTTACACGGACAGAATTTCGACTTACACCCTTACAACATTCGCTAACATACCCTTATTATTAGAATTATAATTAAAATTAAAATATAAATTATAAATATATATATATATTTTACGTATGAATGAGGAGAAGAAAAAGATGATTAAAATGATCAGAATTCGGTTGGCTTTATAGGCAGTTTCTCATTTTGGGGCTCCGCGACTCGCGGCCTTTTTGGCCTTTAAACTCCGCGAGTCGCGGAGTTTGCTTTTACAGCTCAGAGGAGTTTGGCTCTTTGTTTACCGACGGTTTAAAATAAATATAATATATTAAATAATTATAAGAATTATTTAAATATTATATTATATTTATGTGCATAGTTGACTTGTAATTTTTAGTCCGTTGCGTCGAGCGTTGAGAGTTAACTCTGGTCCCGGTTCCGGATTTTCGAACGTCCTTGCGTACAATTTAATATCTTGTACTTTGCGTTTTGAATCTTGTACTCTTGTAATTTCGAGACGTTTCTTATCAATAATTGGAACCTCTTTGATTGTATTTTGTACTTTTGAGCTTTTTGGTCGTTTGCGTCTTCAATTCGTCGAATCTGTCTTTTGTCTTCACCTTTTATTATTTAAACGAATATCACTTTTAAATAGAACAATTGCAACTAAAAGCTTGTCTTTCTTGAGGAATAATGCTATGAAATAAATGTTCGTTTTTAGTATTATCATTATTATAACTAATATTATTATTAGTATTATTAATAATATTATTATCATTTTTATTATCATTATCATTATTTCTAATTACTACTAAAATTTATTAAAACCATCATTATTATGTTATTATTATTATTCCTATTAATATTATTAATAGTATTACTATTACTATTATAACTAGTATTAATGTTATTATTATTGTAATATTAGTATTATATTATTATTATTATTATTATTATTAATATAAATAGTATTATATTTAATAATATAAGTTAATCCGTATAAATTAATTGCAAATACTGTTTTGAACGCATCCTTATCTTCATCTGTTGCATTTTTATTTTTTCTGATATTATATATATCGCTCGTGAACTTCTGTCTTCCCAAAAATCTCGCTAGCAAACACAAATCAATTGCTTACCATTATTTATATCGTTCATATAATATTATCTATTGTTCATATAATATTATCTATCGCTGCGAACTGATTTAAAAAAAACAGATGCTTTATATTTTTTTTTCTTCTTCAGCGAAACCTCTGTACTTAATGATTTCCTTCATATTTCGATTTCGAACTTGTTGGCAAAATCTAAAAATGCAGAAAGGTTAGAAAACTTTCTTTGAATCTAACTGCAAAATCTCAACTCTCAAATCTTTATATCGATTGCGAATTTTGGAGTCAAAGTATTTTTACAAAAAAAGTCAACCATTGTTCTTGAATCAAATTCGAATTCGTTTTTAAGTTTTAGGTTAAATTGACGATTCCAATAGTTTCCATATACAATTTACAAACTATTTCGTGTTACAACTTTTGTCCAAAATGAGCTCGAAAGTGAAATCATTTTTTTTCTCCTTGTTACCGTCGCACAGCAAGGTGGGTTCCCAGTTTTTTTTAATTTTTTTCTTCTTGTTTTTCTATAATACAAACACTAAATATTGATGATTTTAATGAGTTTGAATAACCTAAAATTATTTTATAAATGAATCATGTTTGGAATAGTACACTGATCGACTAGATAGTATTAAGGAAGAGGAAGAAGTTTAACAGAACGAAGCAGTGCTTCAGTGGTACCAGTCATCTGTGAACCCTGGACCCACGAGAATATACCCTTTGCCAAATATGGGGTGCAGGTTCGAATCCCTCCGGGGGCGATATTCGGCCTGCAAGTTCTCGCTGGATACTGGGGGGAGGTGTCTTACACGGTATACTTAGCCCTTACTGGGTGGGCGGTATAGGTGCCAAAGGCACACGGGGTCAGGGTTTCCCCGCCAGATTAAACCTTTTGCCAAAATAAATACGGGGTATATATTTTTACAGTCGCTATTAAAACAGAAAAAGGGCGACAGCCCAATGGTTTAAGGGAGTGTTTAATGAGCGAGAGGTCTCGGGTTCGAGCCTGGCGGGTTGCAACTCTTTTTAGACATAATTTTTAAGGGTAACCCTCCTATTTTATTTTTATTTTTATTTTTATTTTTATTATTGTTATTATTATTATTGTTATTATTGTTATTATTGTTTTTGTTATTGTTATTATTATTATTATTGTTATTGTTATAGTTGTTAGATATAAGTATTATTATGTTTACATTAATAATATGATCTATATTATTATCACTTTTGTTAGTACGCAACATCATTAAGTATTATTAGTGTTATTATTATTAATATTAACATTGATATAGGTATTATTATGATTAGGAGTATCATTATTATTATTACCATAAAAATAACACTAACTAGTTTTATTATCATTTAATATTAGTATTAGTATCACTTTTGTAAATGTTAGTATCATTATTAACAATATCATTATTATTATTAATATTATCATTTTTTTTATAAAGTTAGTATAATTATGATTATTAATATTATTACTATAATTATTATACTTATTCTAATATTATTATAAATATTATTTTTGCAAACAAAAGAAGTGTCTATAAAGACATATTTAATACATATGTATATAATATTACTTAATATCAGGATATAATATTATTTATATTGATATAACGATAACTAAATTACATATCGAATAAGTATTATAATATATTATAAGTATTAATAAAATTGTATATGGCTATTAATTTTAATACATAACTAAATATATATATAAATTGCTCGATTACGATTACATGTATTAATATATATACACAAATGATATAGGTTCGTGAATCCGAGGCCAACCCTGCATTGTTCAGTTTCGTCGTATGAATATTTTTACTACAAAATATTGTAGGGTGAGTTTCATTTGCCTTTTTACCCTTTATATTTTTGGGCTGAGAATACGTGCGCAATTTTTATAACTGTTTTACGAAATAGACACAAGTAATCAAAACTACATTGTATGGTTGAATGATCGAAGCCTAATATGCCCCTTTTTGCTTGGTAACCTAAGAATTAGTAAACCGATCTACTAATTAATGCGAATCCTAAAGATAGATCTATTGGGCCTAACGAACCCCATCCAAAGTATCGGATGCTTTAGTACTTCGATGTTGTTTTATCATGTCCGAAGGATTTCCCAGAATGATAGGGGATATTTTTATATGCATCTTGTTAATGTCAGTTACCAGGTGTTCAATCCATATGAATGATTTTTGTCTCTATGCATGGGATGTATATTTATGAGAAATGGAAATGAAAAATCTTGTGGTCTATTAAAATGATGAAAATGATTGTTTATGATAAACGAATGAACTCACCAACCTTTTAGTTGACCATTTAAAGCATGTTTATTCTCAGGTATGAAAGAAATCTTCCGCTGTGCATTTGCTCATATTAGAGATATTACTTGGAGTTATTCATGACATATTTCAAAAGACGTTGCATTCGAGTCGTTGAGTTCATCAAGATTATTACTAAGTCAATTATAGTTGGATGTGTTATGGAATGGTATGCATGCTGTCAACTTTCGATGTAAAGAAAGTTTGTCTTTTAAAAAGAATGCAATGTTTTTAAAATGTATCATATAGAGGTCAAATACCTCGCGATGAAATCATATGTTATTGTATTCGTTCCTATGGATTAGGACGGGTCGTCTCATGTGGTATCAGAGCGGTGGTCTTAGCGAACCAGGTCTTTCATTAGTGTGTCTAATTGATAGTTGTATAGATACATTAGTGAGTCTGGACTTCGACCGTGTCTGTATGTCAAAAGTTTTGCTTATCATTTAGTGTCGAAAAATTATTTGCTTATCATCCTTAAAAGTCTAGACACGTCTTACTATCTCTATTGCATAGACAGTGTATAGATAAATTCATATCTTAGCGTATCTGTTATTATTACCTTTTCCTGACAGCTTCTGTAGATTCCTCCGTAACTTATGGGATTTTAGTATTATATATGCATATGTAAATTATGTATTGCAGGGTACTAATCTACATCCTATAATCTATTTCTTATCGAAAATACTTCATCTGGTCGTACGAGATGAATCCCTCAACCAGTTCGAGTCCCTCAGATTTCGATAGCTATTCCGATAGTTATTCCGACAGCTATTTCGACATGGATATTTACCTAAGCTCTGAAAGTAGTGTCACCAAAATGAATCAACCAATCATCCATCCCCAATTCATCTGATGGGTTCGTAGTCGACTTAACCGATGGAGACGAGAAGAAGGCGATCCTTTCCACCCACCAACCTGTACTCTTGATGAATAACCCGAAGCACTTACCGGTGAATTAATCCGAAACACCATTTTCACCCTCATTTCCAGAGTAGCTCGACATGATTATATTCTATCCACAATTCTAAACCTTATTCATCCGCTCGTTCCGACCGACAAATCATTCCGAAATAATAGAAGAAGTCAACGAACTTCGGGCTCGAGTAATCAATTTGGAGTATATGGTGCAAAACTTACCAGCTTCAGCAACAGCACCCGTACCATCAACAACACACGCCTCAACATCGCAATCTATACCTCGAGCATAATCATCGTTTTACATGACATTCTACATCATTTATCTTCATTCGGCATAGCGATTATGTAATCTTTAATGTTTTAGAGATTATATATTCTTGTTCTAACGGTAAATCAAATGAGTTTAATATCATATTGACTCATTAAATCCATGATTACATCTAAAGAAAATATATAAGTATATATATTTTTTCATAAAAATTGTAATTAAAAATTCTTTCGTACAAACTGTTAATGGTGAAAATATTTTAACTGGTAGGTAATACCCTAGAAATAATTAGATTTCACATTAATAAGTTACACTGTACATTCTTCGAATCTGATTCAACAGTCGTTTACTATCCTACTTACAACCACTGATATACAAATTCGTTCACCACAGAACAACCATTTTCATCCAATTTCATATTTAGATATTGATTTATCAGAATCCAACAAGTGGCATAATGAAGAAAACATTGGACAAAATAAAATTTGTTAGAAACAAACAAATTAACCATGAGAAAATTTTGTTAAGAATCCACGCTAACAAAATCCTAGCTAACTGTTCCTAGCTAACTGATTACATTTTATTTATGGCAGTTTATTTATCACAATTTAATTATCGCAATTTTATTTATGGTCATTTAAATTCTGTTATTTACTTTACGCACTTTATTTATCGTCATTTAATTTCTGTTATTTATTTTACGCACTTTAAATATCGGGACACGTATACAAGGTTTTGACATATCATATCGACGCATCTATATATATTATTTAGAATAACCATAGACACTCTATATGCAGTAATATTGGAGTTAGCTATACAGGGTTGAGGTTGATTCTACAATAATATATAGTTTGAGTTGTGATCGAGTCTGAGACGTATATGGGTCACGACACGTATTAATTAATTCGAATATAATATATTAAACTATATATGAATTACTGGACTGTTAACTGTGGACTATCGACTGTGGACTAATAACATTGGATAATTAAAAAGAATTAAAATATTGATTATAACATATGAAACTAAATAATTCTTCAAGTTTGCCACTTGATTTCATCTTAAACCTCATTTGTATCTTGACGATTCCAATCTGCGTTCAAACCTTTCATGATTCTTAAAAACACCTCAATCGAGAGGATGAACCAACCGCACTTCATTTACGGAAGAAAGGATTGATGCATATAGTGTTACACCTGAAAAACACTCGGGACCTGAGTAAACGTTTAACACATAGCTGTGCTAATTCCTTTAGTGTTATTATTACCGAAAATAACTTTTCAATCTCTTTCCAAAATAGCCAATTTTGTCACAGCTTCAGCAAGTCAACTTCGACTTTTCATCCGGATTGGTCTTATTATAACCTTGATATATAAGTTTGCCTTTCGTCATCGTTACCGGGGAACCATTTATATTCCACCACATTAGCAGTAAACTTACCAGCAACTTCAATGAATCTGGACTTTCCAAAAAATCATTATATTCAGTGAAACCCCATAGTGTATTCATCTATACCCTGTAACAATAATTGCCATACCAATTACCGAGAATCAGCAATCAGTATTTCGAATCTCATAACATTTCCACACCAATAGTTATATGTATACATATAACAATTATCTCCTAGAATTACGATCTTCAATTCTGAAATTTTGAAAAGCACACAGCCTAAGAATCAATACATTGAACTATGAAAAAAAAAAAAAAAAAGCTGAATGAAGCAGCAGAAAATGTAGGCAACCGTAAACGACCTTAATCGTTGGAAGTTTGATGATAAAGAATAGTATGTTGGAAAAGCTCAGAAAAAGTTTGAAACTGAAAAACTGATTGTTCAAACTACGAAGGAGTCTCTGAACAAATCACAAGGACTAAACTTGTACATTAAGAATCCTGATGATTCTGTTTCTGATGAAATCTTTAGCGAATACCTTGCTTCTGACTCCAAACTCTTGCGGACAAATTTTCTTCACCATCATTCGATAGTAGAAATTTCAAGATATCACCGTATCTTTCATTATAAATATCCTCCATATTTTTGAAGATATTTTCATAACTATTCTTATCTGAAATCATTAATCTCTTCGTGCTATCAGTGTTACATCATATAGAAACTGTTAGTTTCTATATTCTGTAAACTTTCGAGCTTAAAATATGGATGTTATTGAAGTAATGTTGGAAACTGATGCATGAGTTAGTATAATATAATGACACTTGATCAACGTGATTATATTACAGTAAGTCATGCTGAGTTTCTAATGAGACGTGATGATTCACAGATTATAACGTCATCATGTGCCATGTTACATAACTCATTCATTCTGCTTAACTTCTGAACATATCAAGAAAATATATTCTTGATAGTTCTATTCTCAGTGATTCTGGTTATTTAACAAATCAAATCGTGTTATTACGTCCTTTCTTGTTTAGAACATTAAGTTCATTCGAAACTCCTTACTTAAGAATTCTGGACCGTTACTCGCTTTACTAGAGGTCGGGAGGAAAATAATAAGGCAAAGAGCTCCAAAATATAAGAGAAGATATAAAGCCCAATAACAACACTGAGGTTACAAACCGTAGATATTAATACGAATAGCAATATAAAGACACCGTATAGTTAAGAATAGTATCACCCAAGGTAATAGTAGAAGTAAACAGATTTTTCTGGTGAAAGATTGAAAAGAAGGATGACAGAAGTGACAATTAGAAAAATATCAAGGATTAGAATGGGATTAAGCATTTTCACAATCTTTTGGATGTATGATGTAACGACCCTACTTTTCCGTTATCTTTTAAAGTTAATTATTTAACGACCGTTAACTGTTATTCGTGCCACGTCATTTCTATGACCTATATTATTATCTTCGTAATAATATATTAATTATTATGTGTTATATGAATATTTGTATTCATATCTTTAATTGTACGTTTCTACGTGTCGCGGATTTCTATCCGGCGAATCTTTTCGGTTTTCAAACCAACGGTCGAGCTTTTGGGATTTTTAAGTCCTAATTATTTTAAATATGATATTTTAATGTCATATGATCATATATAGTGTTTATATATTTTATTCGTCGCGTATTTGTTATCTCTCCGAAAAATCAATCGCGTAGTGGTGTTTTCGCGTTTCGGGCTTCGTTCGGGCATTCGGGCTACAAGACTTATTTCATTTATCAAGTTGGCCCACAAGTGGGGCCCACCCTTCATATTTCAGCCGAAAATATCAAGGGGGAGGGGGTATTGTGCCATTTTTCCCAAACTTGTAGTTTTAGGGATCAAAACCTAATCACTACTTCATTCTTCCCCATTTTCACATTTTAATTTTTGTTTCATCCTCCCCTTGCTCTCCTTGCCGTCACCTACCACCAAGAACATCATCATCATCTCATAAAATTGTTAATCATTTCAAGAGGCTTTCAACATAATCGGATTCTACACAACGATCTCTACGCGTTCATATTACTTGATTGTTGATTAGGGTATAAACCCTAACCCTAGATTTTCAATTTTTCAATTATTTTTCTGTTTTTACATGTTATATTGATAGTATGATGATAATATGTTATTGTATTGATGATTGTATGCATAGAAATGCTCAAATATATATGTTTTCGGTTTGATTGAATTGGGACAGCAGCATATTCGTTCATTTATGGTTATGTAACTGATATAAAAGTGAAATTAAAGTATCTAGATGAGTTCCTCTCATCAAGACATTAATTTTAGACTCCGGATTCATGTCGTTTCGATTCCCGGAGCAATAGATATTATCAAAATGGTATTTTGTTAAGATTGAAATGTGATATTGATATGAACCAGGTTTGGTCCGACTTTGTGACCATATTTGGTGACTTTAGGGTGTGTTAGTGTGTTAGGATTAATGGTGGGACGAACTTTCATGTTCGGGTCATCTAAATCCGAGCCACGAATCACCCGTTTCGACTAAAACACGATTTTGATTGAATTGAAGTTCCAAGTGGTGTCATGGCTGATCACCACGACTTGTGGACTGTTCTTGGTGTGTTCTTGAGTGTGCCAAAGTTTCGGGTGGTTTGATTAGGCGGAGATATATGTAAGGCTCGCCGAAAGCCGACACCCGGGGCTCAAGATACGACCCGATGAACTTTTGATTTAAAATTCATGTTTAATTATTAAACTTATGATATAAATAATGAATTTCATTATCATTTAATTACTTATGATAAAAAAAATAATTATTATTATTTAAGACTTATGATATATATTTATTATATCATTTAATTATTACTTATGATTTAATTAACATTTTAATTAAACTTACGATTAATAATACTTTTATTATTAATGGAAAATACTTATGATAAGTATTAAGACTTATATTATGAGATTATTATAATAAGACTTATAATAAGGATTAATTAATTATTTAATTATTATAAGACTTGGTTATTATTTAATTATAAATCTAATTATTAAACACTTATGATTTAATAATTATAAATAGAAACTTATGATATGATTAATAATTCATTATTAATTAATAATACTTATGATATGATTTAAAATTTATTATTAATTAATAATACTTATATTATGATTAATATTTAATTAATTAATTAAATACTTATGTTATATTAATTATATCATTTAAACTTATGTTAACTTTAATAATTCATTTTAATTTAATTAAACTTTTGTTATGACATAATTATACATATTTAACTTTAATTAACATTATAACTTATATTATTATTACAACTTACACTTTTAAAATTAATGTTGACTATGTTTGACCAAGGTTGACTTTTGAGTTAACTTTCGGTTGACTTTGACTTTTAGTTGACTTTTGTTGACTTTCTAAATAAGGAAACTTTCCTAACTTATAAACTTTCCTAAAATAGCAACTTTCTAAATTTGGAAACTTTCCAAAAATAGAAACTTTCCAAAAATAGAAACTTTCTAAAAATAGAAACTTTCCAAAAATGGAAACCTGCTAAAAATAGAAACTTTCTAAAAATAGAAAGTGTGTGTCCGTACGCTGTTCCGATCAAACCGATGCATGTTGAGTATTGTTCTATGTCTACTTGCAACATGTACAATAGCTATCATACTAAGACTTGACATAAGTTAGTTATTTATATCGACCTGCTTTATTTATAGGTCGGCGTTGTGATCATTCCTGATCACTTTACTTTGTTGCTATTCGCATTTTTGTGTGGTTTCTTCATTTGCTATTAAGGTGAGTTATAGTCCCATTTTTTTATTTAAATCTTTTGGGATGAGAATACATGCAATTTATTTTATATTTTGGACACAAGTGGAGGTTGGTTTAAATTATTCATTGTGAGTTGAACAAAAATATTCCCTAGTCTGGTAACTGTAATCACTGGTTTCTACTGGTGAACGCGAATCCTATGGATAGATCTATCGGGTTTGACAACCCCATTTCGAGCTAGTCGCGCTAGTAATTTATAATCGGAATGTTTAGTACTTCGTAATTTGTTGTAGATACACTTGTTTGGTGTATATTATTTATTGTGTTTGGCAAGAGTAAATAAATGGTTAAGTGGTTACCAGGTGGCTCACGGAAAATGAAATAATGCTTTTATATGTTTTCTAGCATATAATTTTGTGGTCCAAAAAGGAGTTTTTATGTTTTCAAACATAAATTTTTATGGTTTAAATTAAATATTGTTTGCAATATTAAACCTATAATTCACTCAACATTTTTTTGTTGACAGTTACTCGCATGTTTTATTCTCAGGTTCATGATTGACTGCTTCCGCTGTGCTTAGAGAGTCTGCATATTTATGATGGCAGCTTTTGTTATACATTAACTTGCATTCTATTTCGTTACATTAAATAGTGGGTGTTTGTTGACTTTGTTTTGGTTAACTTTTGGTTAAAATATTTATGTATAGTTTTTCTAAACTTATACATTTTAGTAGATTTCCTTTATAGGAAATTATTTTTAAATAAAGAATGCAAGGTAGTTTTTTTAAATTCATATAGAGTTTCGATCAAGCTGTGGGACCAAGATAACGATGGTCGTCAAGTGTACTTTGACGGGTCGTTTCAGTTGGTATCAGAGCGTTGGTTATAGGGAATTAGGCTGCATTGATGTCGTTACCCGAGTCGATAAGGTGCATTAGTGAGTCTAGTCTACAGCCCGGCCTATAATGTATTATTATATGTGATTATTTGTATCGTATTGGTATGTATATTGTTAACATACATACATCCCTATTATGTTTTGAATCCGAGAGGAACTCCCATTCCAATTTAAACGTAGTCTCCGACTCGTGCGAACTTATCCTTATAACAACACCTCGGGTAGTGAAACCGAGGGGTGTCATTCTTGACTTCTGAAATTCTCGACATTTCTATGTCATCTATTATGGTTATGTATATATAATGTTTGAGTTATCTTACGCGAGATGTCATTCTTGACTTCTAAATGCTCGGCATTTCAATGTCAGCTATTATGTTTAGGTATATAACATTCTTGTTATATTACGTGCCTTTGTGCCGCTGTGCCTATGTGCTTTGGTTTTTGAACCGGAAGACGTCATTCTTGACTTTTAGAGATTTTTGGCACTTCGAAGACATTTCTATGTCATCGTTACTCCTATTTGTTACTTATGATGTTTTGTCTCTTGTGCTATCCTTAGCACATTGTTTAAGAAAATGTTTTAGAGAAATTGTGTGGAAATCCGAAGTTGATCGCGTGTCCTGACCTCATGTAGTGCTATTAGAATGGAGCTATGAATTAGTGAAATATAATGGCGTCAGGCCAACGTGATTATATTACGTTAATTCATAAAGAAGTCCCAATATTGTGACATGAGGAATAGAAAGCGAGTCAAAGAAAATTTTTACACTACTCATTCAGAAATTCCGATGTATTACATGGGTAGGGAAGATATTCATTATCTTATTTGTTGATATACGAGAAGCTCGTTTTAACCAGATTATCTATCTCATGCCCTATCCTTCATAACTCGCTTGTTAGCAACAGCTTCACTCGGGAACAGTTTTGGCCCAGGGACTTATGTCCTGATAACAGTCAAAACAACATTTAACTCGTTGGTTTTCATGACCTCATAACATTTTTTGGTCAAATGTCGCACGACGATTCAAGTCCTTTACTCGATCTTCTACGATCTTACTTCAACTTGTAACCTCTGAAATACAGATACTCTGTTTATCATCGGGAGTTTTACACATTTGTTTAATTGGGTGTTCTTACGAGATTTATGGGCGAATAGAAGTAATGAAATATTTTGTCATGTATATAATTTATAAAATCATATATGTACGTATGGATTTAAATAAATAAATTTACCCTTACCTATTTTGGCTAGTATATACTAAATCATACCTTCAAAATTATTTTAAAACCACACATTTATTGAGCTGTTTGACTAAGTCAATTTGTTTTATATAAAATGGTACACGTTGTACCTACTTCTAAATTTACTAAGAACTTCGTTCCGTTTATGTTGTCACATCAAACGTTTAAAGCTTTTTCAAAACTCATTTGATTGATTTTATCAAATTTTTGCAATACTCTACAGAGTGTTTGGATCACAGTTCTTCTCATCCTCCGTTTAAGGATGAAACTTACCATTAAGTTCATTGATAGAAACTCTTACACCACTTTGGATGCCGGTTTTATAAAATTTGTTGGAAAGTCTTTGCGCTCATAAAATTTTCCCTCTTATAGTTGGACATGGCCGAAACGTGGACCAATGAATCAATTTTCTGGGGAACACTCGGTGGTCACCCTATTGTAGAAAAGGTGCTAGGTGGGTTTCTGCCCCAACTGTTGTTATAGTGGGTATCATGGATATATATTACACTAGACCGTCTGAGGAGTTTCTACTCTCAATACTCGCTGTCAACCGCAACACCCTCGTAAACATCAATTCTAGGATTCAACACTTTGAGGTGCACGAAATTATTTTTGGAGATTCATCTCACCTAGAGTCAGCTATTCTTTATAACCCATGATTCACGTTCTTTTCATCCGCACATAAATTTAAGAATATGGATGAATCTTAGATTTCCTTGCTCATTGTACAAGGAAGTTCACTTTCGTTGAAATATCACACCTTTCGTACGTCTTCCTTTCAGAAATGTAATGAAAATCTACTTTGAAGTCCATGATCCTCGTTATCTCCTTTGAGAGAATTGCCTTAAATATCTATGCCACCGATGTGACTACTCCTTGTTGCAACTATATTTCATTCGTCCCAGTTCGTCCCCTTGGGGAGCTCCTGTTTTGTTTATTAATAAGAAAGATGGTTCGTTCCGAATGTGCATTGATTATCGTGAATTGAACAAGCTTACGGTTAAGAATCATTACTCACTTCCGAGAATTGATGATTAGTTCGATCAACTTCAAGGTTCGTCCGTTTATTCTAAGATTGATCTTCGTTCCGGCTATCACCAACTGCGGGCTAAAGAAACTGATATTTCGAAATCCGCTTTCCGTACCCGTTATGGTCACTATGAATTTCTTGTTATGTCGTTCGGATTAACCAACGCACCTGCTGTGTTCATGGACCTCATGAACCGTGTGTGTATACCCTATCTGGACAAATTCGTTATTGTTTTCATCGACGACATCCTTATTTATTCCAAGAGTGATGAAGAGTACGAGGAACATTTGAAGTTAGTTCTTGATTTATTGAGAAAAGAAGAGTTGTACGCTAAGTTCTCTAAGTGTGCTTTCTGGTTAAGAGAAGTTCAATTCCTTGGACATATTGTTAGTAAACAGGAAATACAAGTTGATCCTACCAAGATTGAGGCAATTGAAAAGTGGGGAATTCCAAAAACTCCTACTCAAATTCGCCAGTTTCTAAGATTAGCTGGCTATTATAGAAGGTTCATTCAAAAATTTTCACGAGTAGCGAAACTTCTGACTGCTTTAGCGCATAAGGGGAAGAAGTACGAGTGGAAGAATGAACAAGAGTCTGCTTTCCAAACTCTGAAGAAGAAGTTAACTTCTGCACTGATATTATCACTACCTGAGGGTAATGATGATTTTGTTATCTATTGTGATGCTTGTCAAGACTTTGGTTGTGTTTTGATGCAACGAAAGAAAGTCATTGCTTACGCGTCACGTCAGTTGAAGATTCATGAACAGAATTATATAACCCATGATGTAGAATTGGGAGCTGTTGTGTTCGCACTCAAGAATTGGAGACATTACTTATATGGGGTCAAAAGTACTGTGTACACTGATCACAAAAGTCTTCAACATATCCTTGATCAGAAACAGTTGAATATGAGGCAACGAAGATGGATTGAGACGTTGAATGATTATGATTGTGAACTTTTATATCATCCGGGAAAGGCCAACGTTGTGGCCGATGCGTTAAGTCATAAAGAAAGGGCTGAACCTCGCAGGTTTAGAGCCTTGAATATGACAATTCGAACAAACCTCGCAAGGCAGATTCTTGAGGCACAACAAGAAGCCTTGAAGGAGGAGAATTTTGTAACGGGAAGGTTCGAGGCTTGAGTAAACAGTTAGAGGTACGAACCGATGGTACTCGGTATTTTACGGGACGCCTTTGGGTTCCGAAGTTTGGTGATCTGCGACAACTTGTTTTAGATGAGGCTCATAAGTCTAGGTACTCTATTCATCCTGGTTTGGGAAAGATGTATCATGATCTTAAGGAGCTGTATTGGTGGCCTAATTTGAAAGCTGATGTGGCTACGTATGTGGCTAAGTGTTTGACCTGTGCTAAGGTTAAAGCTGAACACCAAAAAACCATCTGGACTTTTGGTGCAACCTGAGATTCCCGAGTGGAAGTGGGAAGTTATTACGATGGATTTTATTACCAAGTTACCAAGAGTTGTTGGTGGATATGATACTATTTGGGTGATTGTTGACCGACTCACTAAGTCATCTCACTTTTTGCCGATTAAGGAAACAGATTCGATGGAGAAGCTCACTCGTTTGTATTTGAAGGAGATTGTTTCTAGACATGGTGTTCCTGTATCTATTATTTCAGACCGAGACAGTCGATTTATATCGAGATTGTGGGAATCCTTACAGGAAGCTTTGGGAACTAAGTTAGACATGAGCACCGCTTATCATCCTCAGACGGATGGTCAGAGTGAAAGGACCATTCAAATGTTGGAAGACATGTTACGAGCGTGTGTTATTGATTTTGGTAATGGGTGGGATAGATATTTGCCGCTAGCTGAATTTTCTTATAACAACAGTTATCATGCAAGTATTAAAGCCGCACCGTTTGAAGCTCTGTTTGGTAGAAAGTGTAGGTCTCATGTCTGCTGGAATGAAGGGGGGAATGCTCAACTCACAGGCCCAGAGATTATTCATGAGACTACCGAGAAGATCGTACAGATCAAAGAAAGGTTAAGAACCGCCAGGAGTCGGCAAAATAGTTATGCCGATGTTAGAAGAAAAGATTTAGAATTTCAAGTTTGTGATCTTGTCATGTTGAAAGTATCACTCTGAAAGGGTGTGGTACAATTTGGTAAGAGAGGAAAGTTGAATCCTCGACTTTTTGGACCATTTGAGATTATCGAAAGAATTGGACCCGTGGCTTATCGTTTGAAATTTCCACAAGAGCTTAGCGCTTTTCATAACATTTTCATGTATCGAATTTGAAGAAGTGTTTGGCCGAGGCCAATGAAACCATTCTTCTTGATGAACTTCATGTTGATAAACAACTCCATTTTATTGAGAAACCTATTGAAATTATGGATCAAGATGTTAAGACTCTCAAGCAGAGTAGAATTCCTATTGTTCGAGTTAGATGGAACGCCAGACGCGGTCCCGAGTTCACTTGGGAGCGTAAAGATCAGATGAGGCAGAAGTACCCACATTTGTTCCCAGATGCCGAGTCAACCCCTGCACCTGCTTAAATTTCGGGACGAAATTTCCGTAACGGGAAGGTACTGTAACGACCCTACTTTTTCCGTTATCTTTTACCGTTAATTATTTAACGACCGTTAACTGTTATTCGTGCCACGTCATTTCTATGACCTATATTATTATCTTTGTAATAATATATTAATTATTATGTGTTATATGAATATTTGTATTCATATCTTTAATTGTACGTTTCTACGTGTCGCGAATTTCTATCCGACGAATCTTTTCGGTTTTCAAACCAACGGTCAAGCTTTTAGGATTTTTAAGTCCTAATTATTTTAAATATGATATGTTAATGTCATATGATCATATATAGTGTTTATATATTTTATTCGTCGCGTATTTGTTATCTCTCCGAAAAATCAATCGCGTAGTGGTGTTTTCGCGTTTCGGGCTTCGTTCGGGCATTCGGGCCACAAGACTTATTTAATTTATCAAGTTGGCCCACAAGTGGGGCCCACCCTTCATATTTCAGCCGAAAATATCAAGGGGGAGGGGTTATTGTGCCATTTTTCTCAAACTTGTAGTTTTAGGGATCAAAACCTAATCACTACTTCATTCTTCCCCATTTTCACATTTTAATTTTTGTTTCCTCCTCCCCTTGCTCTCCTTGCCGTCACCTACCACCAAGAACATCATCATCATCTCATAAAATTGTTAATCATTTCAAGAGGCTTTCAACATAATCGGATTCTACACAACGATCTCTACGCGTTCATATTACTTGATTGTTGATTAGGGTATAAACCCTAACCCTAGATTTTCAATTTTTCAATTATTTTTCTGTTTTTACATATTATATTGATAGTATGATGATAATATGTTATTGTATTGATGATTGTATGCATAGAAATGCTCAAATATATATGTTTTCGGTTTGATTGAATTGGGACAGCAGCATATTTGTTCATTTCTGGTTATGTAACTGATATAAAAGTGAAATTAAAGTATCTAGATGAGTTCCTCTCATCAAGACATTAATTTTAGACTCCGGATTCATGTCGTTTCGATTCCCGGAGCCCTAGATATTATCAAAATGGTATTTTGTTAAGATTGAAATGTGATATTGATATGAACCAGGGTTGGTCCGACTTTGTGACCATATTTAGTGACTTTAGGGTGTGTTAGTGTGTTATGATTAATGGTGGGACGAACTTTCATGTTCGGGTCATCTAAATCCGAGCCACGAATCACCCGTTTCGGCTAAAACACGATTTTGATTGAATTGAAATTCCAAGTGGTGTCATGGCTGATCACCATAACTTGTGGACTGTTCTTGGTGTGTTATTGAGTGTGCCAAAGTTTTGGGTGGTATGATTAGGCGGAGATATATGTAAGGCTCGCCGAAAACCGACACCAGGGGCTCAAGATACGACCCGATGAACTTTTGATTTAAAATTCATGTTTAATTATTAAACTTATGATATAAATAATGAATTTCATTATCATTTAATTACTTATGATAAAAAAAATTATTATTATTATTTAAGACTTATGATATATATTTATTATATCATTTAATTATTACTTATGATTTAATTAACATTTTAATTAAACTTACGATTAATAATACTTTTATTATTAATGGAAAATACTTATGATAAGTATTAAACTTATATTATGAGATTATTATAATAAGACTTATAATAAGGATTAATTAATTATTTAATTATTATAAGACTTGGTTATTATTTAATTATAAATCTAATTATTAAACACTTATGATTTAATAATTATAAATAGAAACTTATGATATGATTAATAATTCATTATTAATTAATAATACTTATGATATGATTTAAAATTTATTATTAATTAATAATACTTATATTATGATTAATATTTAATTAATTAATTAAATACTTATGTTATATTAATTATATCGTTTAAACTTATGTTAACTTTAATAATTCATTTTAATTTAATTAAACTTTTGTTATGACATAATTATACATATTTAACTTTAATTAACATTATAACTTATATTATTATTACAACTTACACTTTTAAAATTAATGTTGACTATGTTTGACCAAGGTTGACTTTTGAGTTGACTTTCAGTTGACTTTGACTTTCAGTTGACTTTTGTTGACTTTCTAAATAAGGAAACTTTCCTAACTTATAAACTTTCCTAAAATAGCAACTTTCTAAATTTGGAAACTTTCCAAAAATAGAAACTTTCCAAAAATAGAAACTTTCCAAAAATAGAAACTTTCCAAAAATAGAAACTTTCCAAAAATGGAAACCTGCTAAAAATAGAAACTTTCTATAACAACCCTCATATTTCCATACTTTAATTGACTAATTTGCCCCTAGGGTTGTTATCCATACTTAATATATGATTAAATTTGACGTTGATTAAATATTTTTTTTTTGTCGACACGTTTTGTTAACTAAAGTTTATACTAATTATATAAAATAACTTTAGTTAATATTAATATTAATGTGTATTATATATAAAACTATATGTAACATAATTATTAATTAAATGATAAGTTATTTTAATCATTATTTATATTTTTAGCTTATAAAAAAAAAGAAATAAGATTTTTTTTATAAATTAAATAATGAGCCCATGAATTTTGACTAAATATTTTTCGAAAACAAAAACTTATTAAAAACATTTTTAACATGTTTTTATTATTTTGTCAAAATTGGCACCTTTATTTTATTATTTTTTTTTCTTTTCACCAACCATTTTTACCTATAAATACATGGCTCCTCATTCATTTTTTCTTGCCAAACACAAAAACTTAAGTTATTCTCTCAAAACCTTGAAGAAAATTTGAGGTACTTTCTATTTTTATTAATTTTTTTCAATATTGTCATTTATATTTATATTTATTGTATATTATTTGTAAAATTCGAAATTAATTATGTTTATATGTTATAATTAGTATTATAAGTGTTATGATGCATAAAAATAATTTTGATAATTTATGGAATATTATTTATAATTTAATACGAATTATGTAGTGTTTAAACGTAAAAACAATGTAAAATTCGTAATAAATACTTTTAACCAAAAATAAAATATATATATTTTTTCTGAGTTTATAAAACTTATATAGATCTGAAAAAAATTCTAAAAATAATTACTTGGGTCGAATTGGTATTTATTATATAATTAAACTCTATTATTATGTAATTCGAAGGTAAATTAAGAATAAATATAAAATAATAAAAAATATTTTTTTAAATATTTTTCTACATGTTATTAGACTGATATAAACTTATAAAAATTATAAAAATAATTATTTAGGTTTATTTAGTAATTATGTAGAATTAAAATTGTTTTGTGAATACATTAAGGGTAAAAACAAAAATAAATATAAAAATATAATAAAAACGTTTTCTTAAATTTTTCTACTAATATATATGATTAACTAAGACTATAAAAATTATGTATATAATTTTTACATATTTAATTAATTATTTAGACATTTTTGGATAATGTTCGATTAATAAAACACTATTATTTTTGAAGTAATTTAGGTATTTATTTAAAGGTAATTGTATTTAATTTATATAAGACATACTAAGTATAATAAATAAATATTAAATAATACTTAGGTTATATTATCACATATATAATTATTAAGTACATTAATAATTCGTTGTGTGTATACACCTAAAGTGAAGGTTAATCAAAGATAATGTACAATTCATGTGAACTTCATCGCTACTCACGGTCGTAAGTGAATGATGTCTAGATTGCCATTTATGGGTAAGCTTGTGGATCTCGAATGCCATGACTTATATTCTGGTCAAGAATCCTGAGCCCCCGGTTACATCTGGTCATTCCTGACTTATTTGATAGCAACGAAGATTGAGTAGAGTTGTACAACATCTTGCTAAAGATTAACCCGAACTTTCTAAAATTGAAAAAAATTACTATAAGTGGAAACTTTCCATAAATAGTAACCTTCTGAAAATGAAAATTCTTTAGTGAACCATTACTATCAATATAGTACTATATAATATTGTCTGTTAGGCAATGTCTGATCATACGTTCTATCTCTAGGTTGAGATCTTGGTCACATCCTTCCGTTCAATTCTTTCGTGGAATACTCTTTTGTGCTACTAAGGTGAACTTCATAGCCCCACTTTTTACTGTTTCATAACTGTTTTTATAACTTTTGGGGTGAGACACATGCTTGCTTTATAACTGTTTTACACTTAGACACAAGTACTAAATTGTTAACTATGCTGTCATGCTTTGATTCATGCTAAATCCCTACCGTAATATCGTTAATTGCTACGTTTAAATGCAAACTTAATTATTGTGAATAGGCCTATTGAGAGTAACGTCTCTAACCATTCGACCGTTGGTCTTTGGTTACATAATAATGATTCCACGACACTGACAGTACAAGGTGTCATAGGGTAAACTTGTTTAGTAGCGATATTACAAACTGCAGCAACACTTTTAGATTGATATATTTGGTATCAATCAAACTTAAACTAAATCTTGTGTTCTAATGCATATTATATAAACCTATGAACTTCACTCAACCTTTTATGTTGACACTTTAAGCATGTTTTGTCTCAGGTGACGAATAAGATGATTGTTATGACTGCTACTTGATGAATTGAATGCTGCATGGAGTCTTCATTTCATTATATCTACTTTGCATTTTAAAACTATTACTATTTCAGTTTAGATTTGATGTAAACATTCTTAATGCTTCCGCTGTTTTATTAATAAAGGTTTATTTCAAAACGTCTCATATAGAGTCGTTCTCGTTTATACAACTGTAATTTGATATAATTAGTCACAAATACCCCAGGCCCTATTTGGGGGTGTGACAGATTGGTATCAGAGCAGAATTGTTGTAGAGAACCAGGATTGCATTTTATGTGTGACTTATACAATTAGGTACCTTAGCAATGTAGGACTACAAACAACTTTCCTTGACTATAGTGCCTTTAATTGTTGCCTTAAACTGTTAAATGCTACACTATACTTTAGAAACTTTACTTATCTTAGAATGCCGAGCCAACCTAAGAACTCTGCTCACTTTCCTAAGTACTATTCAATTCCGCCACCACATTTAAATGCGACACCGTTCTCGACATTCCTATGTCATCTATCATAGTTTTGTGTATTACATATGTATTACATGAAATGTTATCCATGATTTTTGAAACTCCTATATTTGTTACTATTCATACTCAAACGTATATAACCTCCTTGTTATACCACGTACTTATATGCTTTATGCCTTTATGTATCGGTTTACGAACCGGAAAATGTCATTGGGTTATCGAGAATCTCAAAGACATTATAATGTCATCACTAATCATATTCATTACTTTTAAATCTTTGATTTCTCATTATTTTTATCATTGAATTTTCTTGACGGATGGCGTCTACGAAACTCTAGAATGGAAGGGTTTGGATTACCGATTTAAAGGATCCTATAGCTCAAGCCCCTAGACCTGAATAGGCCATTACGAATTGAAAGTCTTTAATCGAAAGATTATCAGATTACATACTTATCATTTTATGATCTCGACACGTCATACTGCTATTATTGGAGTATAGACACATCATATCTTATTATATCTTATCATATCTATCTTAATAGACTTTGTCTAACACTTTTCCTAAATTTCCTCCGTAAATTACGGAAATCTTTTTGCTATATATACGTATATCAAGAAGACAAATATATCATTCAATATTCAACACTCATCTTATAACAAAAACCCTTATTCCGATCAGATAATATGGATTTCTCACTTGATTCCTCGAACTACTCAAGCTCTAATGGCAGCGTAACCGGAATGAACCAACCAATTAGTCATCACCTTTTCTGGATGAATTGGGGGTGGGTTCGTAGTCTACTTAATCAATGGAGAAGTGAAGAAGGTGATCCTTTTCACCCACCACATTGCCCTATTGGCGAAGAACCTGAAGCACTTACCGGCGAACCCGTTCGGAACACTATTTTTACCCTCATTTCCAGGATATCCCATCACGAATATATAATATCTAGAATTTCAGATCTTATTCATCCCCTTGTTCGAACCGCCAATCATCCCGGAATAATAGAAGAAGTCAACGAGCTTCGCGCTCGAGTAGTGGCTTTGGAAAATATGGTGCAAAACCTACGAGCACCAGCAGCAGCACCAGCAGCATAACCAGCATCACCACCAGTACCAACAGCATCACCACCAACAACATCAGCTTCACCAACAATAAACACCATAATCTGTACCGCGGATATCAACATCATACGCCCCATAGATACCAAGGAATATTAGTAATAATGAGTTAAGATGTATTGACTCATTCTTCCTGAAAATTATATATGTATACTTTATATATATATATATATATGTATATATATATATATATATGTATATATATATATATATGGTTTGGAACAATAATAAATCTTTTCGTATTAAGCTATTACGTGTGAATCTTAAATAGTATGTACTACTTGGTTAATTCATATCACTAATATGCTATGATATACATTCCTCGTTAATCACTGCTTCATCACAATAAACTCCATTTCATAATAAACTAAGTGTATTATTCAAATACATGTTTGGTTTTACACTTTCATTTTCGATGTACTCAAAACTCTTTAGAAAATATCATTCGTGCCTTGTGAATTTCACAAGAATTCCACGAGCATCAACATCATATACCGAGGTATATCAATAACAATGAATGATGGAGTATTGATTCATAACTTCATTAAAGAAAGATTCTGCGATGATTATGTAATCTCTCAAGTTTTGAAGATTATTTATTCTCGCTTCAACCGCAAATCAAATGATTTTAATAGTATATTAACTCATTAAATCTATATTATACGTGAAGAATACATATATGAACGTATATCTTCATAAAGATTGTAATTAAAAATCCTTTTGTACAAACTGTTAATTGTGAAAATATTTTAACGGGTAGGTAAAACCCGAGAAATATTTATATCTCACATCAATATCTTACAGTGTACATTCTTCAAATTCTGATTCAATAATTAGTAACTATACTACTTACATCCACATATGTATCCGTTCACTAAAGAACAACCATTTTCATACAAATTTAATTACCTATTCTGATTTGGACATAACGGAATCCAAGTAAAGCTTTAGCAAGTGTAATCTTCCTAAAGATCACTATTCATGAATTATATTCATTTGTATTCTATGATGAATTATCACATCAAACCACCGAAATTATCGTTCATTACTTTTGAAATCAACAACGCCTATTCATCAACCATTAGATCCGTTGACGATTACAATCAGCGTTTAATCATCTAAAAATGAAATTTCTTGAAACCATCTCGGATTGATAACCGATGAATCAAATATGGCTGCATTAAATGCAGAGGAAACAGCAAAATTGTAGATGGTCTCAATAGCTAAAAGTTTGATAATAAAGAATGGTACGTTGGAAAAGCTCAAAAGAAAATTTGGAACTGAAAAATGGATTGAGCTAACCATGGAGGAGACCAAGGACAAATACAAGGACCAAACCCTATATTCAAAGAATCCAAGTAATTCTGGATCCGATGAAATCTTTAGAGAATATCTTGCTCCGAAGTTATGTTAAAAGCTTGCGGAAAATTTTTCTTCATCAACCTTCGAACTTAGAAATTCTAAAATGTCGTTATAAATATCCTCTATATTTCTGAAGATATTTTCATAACGATTCTTGTCCACAATTAAGTATCTCTTTGCGATATCTTTATAAAGGAAACTATTTTAGTTTCTATATTCAGCAAAATTCAAGTTTAAATTATAAATGTTTTGAAGAAATGTTGGAAATTGAAGCATGAGTTAGTATAATATAATGACGTCATGCCAACGTGATTATATTACAGTAAGTCATGCTAAATTTTTAGTGGAAGATGATGATTCATAGACTTTATAATCACCATTTTCCATGTTACATGACTTTTACATTCTACTTAACCTCTGAGCATATCAAGAACATATATTCTTGATAGTTCTATCCTTAGTAATTCTAGTAATTTGACAAATCAAATCGTGCTATTACCTTTCCTTCTACTTTGTATATTATGATCATTCAAAACTCCATACCTACGAATTCTAGACCATTATTCGCTAGACTTGAAGTCGGAAAGGAAAAACAAGAGCATAGAGCTCCGACATATAAGGGAAAATATAATGCCCGATAACAACACAGAAATTACAAACCGTGTATATCAATGCGTATAGCAACATAAAGACACGGGAGAATTAAAAACACTATAACCCCAAGGTAATTGTAGAAGTAAACAGATTCCTCTGGGGGTAAATGAAAAAGAAGAATGACAGAAACAATAGTCAGAAAAATATCCAGGATAAGAACTGGATGGAGCATTTTCACAATCTTTAGAAGTATGAATCGAGAAAGAAAATATAGAAGTGGTGAAGATAATGAAACTGAAGAAGCTAATTTATAGCAAAATTCTAGACACAATAATCAAGGCAATTTTAATTTCCTTAATTACCGGAGAATCAAATCATATACAGATTATAAAGATTTTCTTTAAATCCCTTGAATTCCGGAAATCAACTTTAATTACGTCAAGAATTAAAAACAAATCTTTATTTTCCTCATTTCATTTTTTTTACGATAGCTTCACTCATACTCTTCACGTAATCGAATTGTTTTATTACTCAATAGTGATAAAACTCTATTTTCCAACTCATATCCGTCATGAAAACATACTTATTATCAACCATGACGATCACTATCAAATTTTGGGACGAAATTTCTTTAACGGGTAGGTACTATAACAACCCTCATATTTCCATACTTTAATTGACTAATTTTCCCCTAGGGTTGTTATCCATACTTAATATATGATTAAATTTGACGTTGATTAAATATTTTTTTTTGTATACACGTTTTGTTAACTAAAGTTTATACTAATTATATAAAATAACTTTAGTTAATATTAATATTAATGTGTATTATATATAAAACTATATGTAACATAATTATTAATTAAATGATAAGTTATTTTAATCATTATTTATATTTTTAGCTTATAAAAAAAAGAAATAAGATTTTTTTTTATAAATTAAATAATGAGCCCATGAATTTTGACTAAATATTTTTCGAAAACAAAAATTTATTAAAAACATTTTTAACATGTTTTTATTATTTTGTCAAAATTGGCACCTTTATTTTATTATTTTTTTTTCTTTTCACCAACCATTTTTACCTATAAATACATGGCTCCTCATTCATTTTTTCTTGCCAAACACAAAAACTTAAGTTATTCTCTCAAAACCTTGAAGAAAATTTGATGTACTTTCTATTTTTATTAATTTTTTTCAATATTGTCATTTATATTTATATTTATTGTATATTATTTGTAAAATTTGAAATTAATTATGTTTATATGTTATAATTAGTATTATAAGTGTTATGATGCATAAAAATAATTTTGATAATTTATGGAATATTATTTATAATTAAATACGAATTATGTAGTGTTTAAACGTAAAAATAATGTAAAATTCGTAATAAATACTTTTAACCAAAAATAAAATATATATATATTTTTTTTCTGAGTTTATAAAACTTATATAGATCTGAAAAAAATTATAAAAATAATTACTTGGGTCGAATTGGTATTTATTATATAATTAAACTCTATTATTATGTAATTCGAAGGTAAATTAAGAATAAATATAAAATAATAAAAAATATTTTTTTAAATATTTTTCTACATGTTATTAGACTGATAGAAACTTATAAAAATTATAAAAATAATTATTTGGGTTTATTTATTAATTATGTAGAATTAAAATTATTTTGTGAATACATTAAGGGTAAAAACAAAAATAAATATAAAAATATAATAAAAATGTTTTCTTAAATTTTTCTACTAATATATATGATTAACTAAGACTATAAAAATTATGTATATAATTTTTACATATTTAATTAATTATTTAGACATTTTTGGATAATGTTCGATTAATAAAACACTATTATTTTTGAAGTAATTTAGGTATTTATGTAACGGTAATTGTATTTAATTTATATAAGACATACTAAGGTATAATAACTAAATATTAAATAATACTTAGGTTATATTATCACATATATAATTATTAAGTACATTAATAATTCGTTGTGTGTATACACCTAAAGTGAAGGTTAATCAAAGATAATGTACAATTCATGTGAACTTCATCGCTACTCACGTTCGTAAGTGAATGATGTCTAGGTTGCCATTTATGGGTAAGCTGGTGGATCTCGAATGCCATGACTTAGATTCTGGTCAAGAATCCTGGGCCCCCGGTTACATCTGGTCATTCCTGACTTATTTGATAGCAACGAAGATTGAGTAGAGTTGTACAACATCTTGCTAAAGATTAACCCGAACTTTCTAAAATTGAAAAAAATTACTATAAGTGGAAACTTTCCATAAATAGTAACCTTCCGAAAATGAAAATTCTTTAGTGAACCATTACTATCAATATAGTACTATATAATATTGTCTGTTAGGCAATGTCTGGTCATACGTTCTATCTCTAGGTTGAGATCTTGGTCACGTCCTTCCGTTCAATTCTTTCGTGGAATACTCTTTTGTGCTACTAAGGTGAACTTCATAGCCCCACTTTTTACTGTTTCATAACTGTTTTTATAACTTTTGGGGTGAGACACATGCTTGCTTTATAACTGTTTTACACTTAGACACAAGTACTAAATTGTTAACTATGCTGACATGCTTTGATTCATGCTAAATCCCTACCGTAATATCGTTAATTGCTACGTTTAAATGCAAACTTAATTATTGTGAATAGGCCTATTGAGAGTAACGTCTCTAACCATTCGACCGTTGGTCTTTGGTTATATAATAATGATTCCACGACACTGACAGTACAAGGTGTCATAGGGTAAACTTGTTTAGTAGCGATATTACAAACTGCAGCAACACTTTTAGATTGATATATTTGGTATCAATCAAACTTAAACTAAATCTTGTGGTCTAATGCATATTATATAAACCTATGAACTTCACTCAACCTTTTTGGTTGACACTTTAAGCATGTTTTGTCTCAGGTGACGAATAAGATGATTGTTATGACTGCTACTTGATGAATTGAATGCTGCATGGAGTCTTCATTTCATTATATCTACTTTGCATTTTAAAACTATTACTATTTCAGTTTAGATTTGATGTAAACATTCTTAATGCTTCCGCTGTTTTATTAATAAAGGTTTATTTCAAAACGTCTCATATAGAGTCGTTCTCGTTTATACAACTGTAATTTGATATAATTAGTCACAAATACCCCATGCCCTATTTGGGGGTGTGACACTTTCTAAAAATAGAAAGTGTGTGTCCTTACGCTGTTTCGATCAAACCGATGCATGTTGAGTATTGTTCTATGTCTACTTGCAACATGTACAATAGCTATCATACTAAGACTTGACCTAAGTTAGTTATTTATATCGACCTGCTTTATTTATAGGTTGGCGTTGTGATCATTCCTGATCACTTTACTTTGTTGCTGTTCGCATTTTTGTGTGGTTTCTTCATTTGCTATTAAGATGAGTTATAGTCCCATTTTTCTATTTAAATCTTTTGGGATGAGAATACATGCAATTTATTTTATATTTTGGACACAAGTGGAGGTTGGTTTAAATTATTCATTGTGAGTTGAACAAAAATATTCCCTAGTCTGGTAACTGTAATCACTGGTTTCTACTGGTGAACGCGAATCCTATGGATAGATCTATCGGGGTTGACAACCCCATTTCGAGCTAGTCGCGCTAGCAATTTATAATCGGAATGTTTAGTACTTCGTAATTTGTTGTAGATACACTTGTTCGGTGTATATTATTTATTGTGTTTGGCAAGGATAAATAAATGGTTAAGTGGTTACCAGGTGGCTCACGGAAAATGGAATAATGCTTTTATATGTTTTCTAGCATATAATTTTGTGGTCAAAAAAGGAGTTTATATGTTTTCAAACATAAATTTTTATGGTTTAAATTAAATATTGTTTGCAATATTAAACCTATAATTCACTCAACATTTTTTTGTTGACAGTTACTCGCATGTTTTATTCTCAGGTTCATGATTGACTGCTTCCGCTGTGCTTAGAGAGTCTGCATATTTATGATGGCAGCTTTTGTTAAACATTAACTTGCATTCTATTTGGTTACATTAAATAGTGGGTGTTTGTTGACTTTGTTTTGGTCAACTTTTGGTTAAAATATTTATGTATAGTTTTTCTAAACTTATACATTTTAGTAGATTTCCTTTATAGGAAATTATTTTTAAATAAAGAATGCAAAGTTGTTTTATTAAATTCATATAGAGTTTCGAACAAGCTGTGGGACCAAGATAACGATGGTCGTCAAGTGTACTTTGACGGGTCGTTTCATATGAACTAGGAAAGAAAGTATAGGAATGATGAGAATAATGGAACGAAAGAGTTCAATTTATAATGGAAATATCAGACAGAGTAATCGAGGCAGATCACCGTATTTAATTATAGAAACCTTACTTTCCTTATTCTCCGGAGAATTAGATTTTATAGATTTCGAAGATTTTCTTTTAAATCCCTTGAATTCCGGAATTCAAGCAAAACAACGTCAAAAGTAAAGACGCGTCTTATTTTTCAAATTCAACCATGACTAGTCAAAAGTTATGATGAAACATGTCTTTCTCATTTCACTCTTTTGTGATAGTTTCACCCGTACGCTTCGAGTAATCGAATTTTTTTATCCATATTACTCAATGACGATAAAATTCTATATATCAACTCATATTCGTCATGAAAACATTTTTATTATTGGCCATGACGACCTCACTCAAATTTCGGGACGAAATTTCTTTAACGGGTAGGTACTGTGACGACCCGGGAATTTTCGACTAAATTTAAACTTAATCTATATATGATTTCGACATAATAAGCAACGTATGTATTGTTGAGTTTAGGAAATTTTGAAACAATGTTCATATATTCAATTGACCTTCGACCGCTCTTGACGATTCACGAGCAAAGACTGTAAATATATATATATATATATATATATATATATATATATATATATATATATATATATATATATATATATATATATATATATATATATATAAACATAAGAGTATATATATTAATTACATTTAATAAAATATAATTTAATCAATTAAATTGAAAAAATGTAATATATATAAAATAAGTATTACATAATTAATGAAATAAAAAGGTTAATATATTAAATATAGTTACAAGTTTAATTTTAGTTGTTATATTATTAATACATTCACTACTATTATTAATATCAGTACTATTAATAATATTAACTATTCTGATATGAAATTGATACATTTGGTTTGTTAACTAGTAGTAAAATTATAATTATTATTTATTAATATTATTTATATATATGTGTATAAATAATAACGAGAAATAATAAAGTACAAATTAATTAGTAGAGTTAAATGTGTAAAATATATATATGAATTCTATATAAAGATAAATATATATATATAATAATAAAAAAATATATATTAAAGATTCAATATATTAAATATTTGATAAATATGATATAATTAATAAATTGTAATATATTAAAATCTAATTACAAGTTTGAATATAATTGTTATATTAATATCATTATCACTACTTTAATTATTATCATTAATAATATTAATATTATTATAACTAATATTATTATTAGTATTATTAATAATATTATTATCATTTTTATTATCATTATCATTATTTCTAATTACTACTAAAATTTATTAAAACCATCATTATTGTGTTATTATTATTATTCCTATTAATATTATTAATAGTATTACTATTATTACTAGTATTAATGTTATTATTATTGTAATATTAGTATTTTTATTATTATTATTATTATTAATATAAATAGTATTATATTTAATAATATTAGTTAATCCGTATAAATTAATTGCAAATACTGTTTTGAACGCATCCTTATCTTCATCTGTTGCATTTTTATTTTTTCTGATATTATATATATCGCTCGTGAACTTCTGTCTTCCCAAAAATCTCGCTAGCAAACACAAATCAATTGCTTACCATTATTTATATCGTTCATATAATATTATCTATTGTTCATATAATATTATCTATCTCTGCGAACTGATTTAAAAAAAATAGATGCTTTATATTTTTTTTTTCTGCAGCGAAACCTCTGTACTTAATGATTTCCTTCATATTTCGATTTCGAACATGTTGGAAAAATCTAAAAATGCAGAAAGGTGAGAAAACTTTCTTTGAATCTAACTGCAACATCTCAACTCTCAAATCTTTATATCGATTGCGAATTTTGGAGTCAAAGTATTTTTACAAAAAAAGTCAACCATTGTTCTTGAATCAAATTCTAATTCGTTTTTAAGTTTTAGGTTAAATTGACGATTCCAATAATTTCCATATACAATTTACAAACTATTTCGTGTTACAACTTTTGTCCAAAACGAGCTCGAAAGTGAAATCATTTTTTTTCTCCTTGTTACCGTCGCACAGCAAGGTGGGTTCCCAGTTTTTTTTTTAATTTTTTTTTCTTGTTTTTCTATAATACAAACACTAAATATTGATGATTTTAATGAGTTTGAATAACCTAAAATTATTTTATAAATGAATCGTGTTTGGAATGGTACACTGATCGACTAGATAGTATTAAGGAAGAGGAAGAAGTTTAACAGAAAATAAATACGGGGTATATACTTTTACAGTCGCTATTAAAACAGAAAAAGGGCGATAGCCCAATGGTTTAAGGGAGTGTTTTGTAGCGACCCGACAAAATCGTCATTGACGGCGCCGTTAACTTAGGTCCCGTTACGTGGTCGTAGTCCCTATATGAGACACGTTTGACCAAAATTATGTCGCATTCATTTGAAACGTACAAAACTTACAAAGTTTAGTTTACAAAACCATTCGACAACAATTTTAAGTTTGCAAAAGTATAAATTATAAATGAGATAACTTGCGACATAATTAGTTTAAAATCACGGTTGCTATAAATAGCGTAAGTATGTAAACGATATGTTTGAATTCAAAGGTGCTATCACTAGCGTATGTATGTATGTGTGCTTGACCCCAAGCAAGAAATTAGAGTGTATGCATGTATGCTTGACTCCAAGCAAGTATGAGTGTACGCAGAAGCATGTATCAAATAGCCAAGTATGAACCTGAGAAACATATAGAAAACTGTCAACGAAAAACGTTGGTGAAATCATAGGTGTTTGTAAACGTTGTTTTTGAACCACAAGATTTAGTATAAGATGATTATCAAAATCATTTGCATTCCAAAGTTGTTGTATGTATCCCGGGCACCCAATTATCAAACTTAACTGTTTTGCACCCTTTGCGTAGTGTTAGAACATACACTAGACCCGAAAATATATTTCATCCGCTAACGGTAGCGAACCGTCTGAATGAGGCTCGTCAAGCCCATGTGATCACATAATATAAGTTCACGTTTACACCCTGCAAGTGTAACTAATGATAATTGAATTGAGGCTTTTTGTTCAAACCCGTACGTGGAATGTTCGTTTCCGTACTTGTGTTCAAAATGTAAAAGTATGTAGTATAAAACCGTATATGTTTCTCATCTCATGATTTAAAAGTATAAAAGTTGTTGAAAGATGGGACTATGATCTCACCTCGAGTGCACGAGTATAAAAGTACTTCACAAAGTAAACGTGTGCATGAAAGTTGCTTAGCCTTGACCTAAACAAGTAAGTTGTATCAATTAACCGATTACAACACAAGGTCGGGTGAAATGTGTTCAATTAGTCCTATGGCTCGTTACGACTCGATTATGTAGCATGTGAATCAAATTGTCAAGTTTCATGCAAGATACGAGTATAGAAACAAGTTAGGAAGGTTGCATAATCATTTGGATAAGTTTCACAAAAAGTCAAACTTTGGTCGGTCAATATCAACGAAAAAGTCAACACGTTCGGGTCGGGTCCCGAACTATTTTTCTGAGGTTTTTATTCATATATAAGCATGTTAGAACAAGTCTCATGTGAATCGGAGGTCCATAGTGTGCCAAACATTTTTCTTATTTTGACCAAGGAGGTCAGAACCTGGACACGTTATATGTCGCGCCGCGACCCAGGATGGCCGCGCCGCGGCGATCAACGGTTGCTGGTACCTGGTCAGTCTCAATTGTTCAAGTCTCAAATCAAACTTCATTTTCACATAAATCACAAACCGTAAACTCTTACGACACGTATTTTATATCGTTGGAAAGCTCTTTTGACATGGAACACAACTAAGTACATATTATCAATCAAAACATGCATTTAAAATAATCAAATTCTCGTCAATTGTTCAATGAACGTTCATAATCAAAGTTTCAAGTTTGTAAAACGCATTTCATGATTCAGGCAACCAATTTACATGTATGATATGCCGTTTTGAAGGTAATGAAACATACAATACAATTAAATACTTACTAACAACATTAAAAAGCATTCAATGCGTCAAAATCCCGTTTTAAAGTTCATCAAACCCTAACCAAAATCATGAATTCAACCATTTTGTAAATGAAGCTTTTCTAAATCAACTTACACATCAAAATGAAGCTAATGATGCTAGTAACACTTTTAATACATGAACTTTAACATTTAAACAACATTAACTCATCCAAAATCAACGATTAAGCACACCCATTTCAAGTTCATGCTAGTTACTCCAAAAACAACAAATCGAGCAAACCAAACATATATTCATGTTAGACTTGAGCCATAGACACTAACTAACACCATTTCAAGTATATAAAACGAATTTAGAGAAATCTAGAGTTTTTAGAAACCTTACCCCAAGTAGTGAAATTGGTACCAAATCGAAGAGGTTGAAGAGAGGATTCTAAATATGTAATTTGTTTTGATGTTTGCTTGCTAAATCCGATTTAGATGATGAATTAGTGAGTTGGTTGAAGTTGATGTTCTTGGTGACTAGAGAGAAAAAGGAAGTAGGAGATAGATGGAAATGAATGGTGGAAAGAGTGGGTTGACTAGTTGACCTAGTCAACTAGTTTGCCCACTTGGCAACTTCGGTCCCTCAATTTTGAAAGCGGGTGTGTGAATTAACCAAACGAATATTTTAAAAATGCTCGAGTAACCGAGTGATGTTATAATTAAATAGCGGAAATATTATGAACGTTAGTCAACGGAAACTACGAATTTAAATAACGAAAGATATTATTTAAAAAAAACAGTGTTAAAAATAAATTTAACAGAAAAACGCGGGATGTTACATTACCTACACCTTAAAAGAAATTTCGTCCCGAAATTTAGTTGGAAGTAGTTGTTGTTGTTTCTCCCTCGAAATCTTGCATTGCAAATTCTACGGATATGTGAAGGTACTTCCTTGGGCATTTCAACGAAATTTGACAATCAGGATTTTACGTTGGTTTAAAGTTTGGTTTCACGATTTATAGTTTCAACCGGTCCTCCTAGGGAGCGAAGTTTATCGTTGATAGTAAGTTCATCGAAGAGGATAACAAGTTCTTGTTTCGCAAGACACGCCTTTAAGTTTGATACACAGAATGTAGGTTGAACGGAATTTGTTTGAGTCGGAAGTTCGAAACGGTAAGCAACGGGCACAACACGCCCCAAGATTTCGAAAGGATTAAAAATATCGCGGATTTAGCTTTCTATGTTTCCGAAATGGACTACACCTTTTCAAGGTGCGACTTTTAACGTTACGCGGTTTCCCACATGGAATTCGAAAGGTTTACGTCTAACATTGGCATAGCTCCTTTGGCGACTACGGGCCGTCTCAGGCCTTTCTCGGATTGGAACGATCTTAACGGTTACTTCATGAATGAGTTCGGGTCCGATGACTTGATTATCATTTACTTGGTTCTACAAAAGGAGAATGACGTTTCCGGTCACATAAGTTTTCAAAAGGTGTGACGTTAAGACTTGAATGATAACCCTTGTCGTAAGAGAATTTAGTTAAAGGCAAAAACTTTTCTCAAGTAAATTTGAAGTTGATAACACAACTCGTATTATGGTTTCCAAGGTTTGAATCGTATGTTTGTTTGGTCCGTCGGTTTGTGATTGGTGTGTTGTACTCATGTCTAAACGTGGTCCCGAGGCTTTTTGTAAGGCACTCCGAAATTTAGAAGTGAAACGAGGATCTCGATCCGAAACGAGGTACATTTCATTAAGGTATGTTTGAAAAAAGTTTGTTAGGACTTGAAAATGTTTGTTGGAACAAGTTTCTGCTTCTCAAGAATTTCGCGCCGCGGAAGATTTATCGGTTTCCGAAAACGTTCGTTAGAGCATGTTTCTTATCGGGTTCTGAAAAACGTTCCTTAGGACTATTCACCCTCGTGATGAATACTGGTATAACGTGAAGAGTCTCTCTCTCCATTGAGAATTTAGAATAAAGATTTCCTTAAACGGGAGTACGAGTATAAGGCGAGAGAAGCTTCCGTCTCGATGTGAGCATAATAAGCATATTGTAGTTCATCGATAAAACTGTGCGAAAACGAGATAGTATACACGTGTAACATATGTTTGAAGTTGAAAGAATTTGTCCTTCCTTCCGAAGCATGGGTATGGTTCGACAATAATCGAAGATGTGTCCCTGGTATGGTTGTTATCAACATTCTCGGAGTTTTCGGATATTCAAACAAGAAAAATGAAGTCATGTACATAGCACATGGTGGTGATTAGGTTGATCGAGTCCAATCACCATCACGAGTCATTAGAACTTTGGTATGACTTACCATAATATAACCACGTTGATCGAGTGTCGTTATATTACGCTAACTCATACCTCCATCCCCACATCACTCCATAGATTCAGGTTCGTGTAATCGTAAAGTTTTAAAATGAACAAAGCATAGCGACATCACCAACGTGACTCGTATTTAATTGCAAGAATTAGTGCAACTCTAAAGAAGCGTTCCCCGAGGGAAGTGTATAAATGATTGTTCACGTCAATGCGGTTCAAGTCAAACGATAATGTATTTCGGTGCGAGAAGTGTAACGAATCATGATAACGAATAGTACACAACCGTAGTGTTAAGTATTGATGATGATACTCACCTGGAGTAGTGATAGTAGTAACAAGAAGTGGTAGATAGTAAGGAACACCGGTGTGACACCGATAGTAAGTTGAAACGGTGGCGAATAACAATCTGAGAGACAGAGTTCCCGAACAAGTGTGACTAATGAAGTCGTCGTCATCCTTACGCGTATGAATCTTGAATTTACGTGTGTTACCAGAAAGTGGCAGAATACGGATTCGTATGATGAAAGTTTGGTACCATTATGGAGTTCACCTAAGAAAGATTCAAGTATATATGCACAAGTAGTCAAGTAAGTGCTATCTATAGCAAATGCAAGTCAGGATGCAATGATTAACGATCCGGTTGTAGTCTAGATTCACTAATGCGTCCTAACGACTCTGTCAGACACACTAATGCACATCCTAGTTCCCTACAACCAACGCTCTGATACCATCTGTAGCGACCCGACAAAATCGTCATTGACGGCGCCGTTAACTTAGGTCCCGTTACGAGGTCGTAGTCCCTATATGAGACACGTTTGACCAAAATTATGTCGCATTCATTTGAAATGTACAAAACTTACAAAGTTTAGTTTACAAAACCGTTCGACAACAATTTTAAGTTTGCAAAAGTATAAATTATAAATGAGATAACTTGCGACATAATTAGTTTAAAATCATGGTTGCTATAAATAGCGTAAGTATGTAAACGATATGTTTGAATCCAAAGGTGCTATCACTAGCATATGTATGTATGTGTGCTTGACCCCAAGCAAGAAATCAGAGTGTATGCATGTATGCTTGACTCCAAGCAAGTATGAGTGTGCGCGGAAGCATGTATCAAATAGCCAAGTATGAACCTGAGAAACATATAGAAAACTGTCAACGAAAAACGTTGGTGAAATCATAGGTGTTTGTAAACGTTGTTTTTGAACCACAAGATTTAGTATAAGATGATTATCAAAATCATTTGCATTCCAAAGTTGTTGTTTGTATCCCGGGCACCCAATTATCAAACTTAACTGTTTTGCACCCTTTGCGTAGTGTTAGAACATACACTAGACCCGAAAATATATTTCATCCGCTAACGGTAGCGAACCGTCCGAATGAGGCTCGTCAAGCCCATGTGATCACATAATATAAGTTCACGTTTACACCCTGCAAGTGTAACTAATGATAATTGAATTAAGGCTTTTTGTTCAAACCCGTACGTGGAATGTTCGTTACCGTACTTGTGTTCAAAGTGTAAAAGTATGTAGTATAAAACCGTATATATTTCTCATCCCATGATTTAAAAGTATAAAAGTTGTTGAAAGATGGGACTATGATCTCACCTCGAGTGCACGAGTATAAAAGTACTTCACAAAGTAAACGTGTGCATGAAAGTTGCTTAGCCTTGACCTAAACAAGTAAGTTGTATCAATTAACCGGTTACGACACAAGTGTAGTGACCCGAACTTTTCCATGTTTATATATATTAATTGAGATTGATGTTTACATGATTAAATGTTTCCAACATGTTAAGCAATCAAACTTGTTAAGACTTGATTAATTGAAATAGGTTTCATATGGACAATTGACCACCCAAGTTGACCGGTGATTCACGAACGTTAAAACTTGTAAAAAAACTATATGATGACATATATATGGTTATATATATAGTTAACATGATATTATGATAAGTAAACATATCATTAATTATATTAACAATGAACTACATATGTAAAAACAAGACTACTAACTTAATGATTTTGAAACGAGACATATATGTAACGTTTATCGTTGTAACGACATTTAATGTATATATATCATATTAAGAGATATTCGTACATCATAATATCATGATAATATAATAATTTAAAATCTCTTTTGTTATTATAAACATTGGGTTAACAACATTTAACAAGATCGTTAACCTAAAGGTTTCAAAACAACACTTACATGTAACGACTAACGATGACTTAACGACTCAGTTAAAATGTATATACATGTAGTGTTTTAATATGTATTTATACACTTTTGAAAGACTTCAATACACTTATCAAAATACTTCTACTTAACAAAAATGCTTACAATTACATTCTCGTTCAGTTTCATCAACAATTCTACTCGTATGCACCCGTATTCGTACTCGTACAATACACAGCTTTTAGATGTATGTACTATTGGTATATACACTCCAATGATCAGCTCTTAGCAGCCCATGTGAGTCACCTAACACATGTGGGAACCATCATTTGGCAACTAGCATGAAATATCTCATAAGATTACAAAAATATGAGTAATCATTCATGACTTATTTACATGAAAACAAAATTACATATCCTTTATATCTAATCCATACACCAACGACCAAAAACACCTACAAACACTTTCATTCTTCAATTTTCTTCATCTAATTGAACTCTCTCAAGTTCTATCTTCAAGTTCTAAGTGTTCTTCATAAATTCCAAAAGTTCTAGTTTCATAAAATCAAGAATACTTTCAAGTTTGCTAGCTCACTTCCAATCTTGTAAGGTGATCATCCAACCTCAAGAAATCTTTGTTTCTTACAGTAGGTTATCATTCTAATACAAGGTAATAATCATATTCAAACTTTGGTTCAATTTATATAACTATAACAATCTTATTTCAAGTGATGATCTTACTTGAACTTGTTTTCGTGTCATGATTTTGCTTCAAGAACTTTGAGCCATCCAAGGATCCATTGAAGCTAGATCCATTTTTCTCTTTTCCAGTAGGTTCATCCAAGGAACTTAAGGTAGTAATGATGTTCATAACATCATTCGATTCATACATATAAAGCTATCTTATTCGAAGGTTTAAACTTGTAATCACTAGAATATAGTTTAGTTAATTCTAAACTTGTTCGCAAACAAAAGTTAATCCTTCTAACTTGACTTTTAAAATCAACTAAACACATGTTCTATATCTATATGATATGCTAACTTAATGATTTAAAACCTGGAAACACGAAAAACACCGTAAAACCGGATTTACGCCGTCGTAGTAACACCGCGGGCTGTTTTGGGTTAGTTAATTAAAAACTATGATAAACTTTGATTTAAAAGTTGTTATTCTGAGAAAATTATTTTTATTATGAACATGAAACTATATCCAAAAATTATGGTTAAACTCAAAGTGGAAGTATGTTTTCTAAAATGGTCATCTAGACGTCGTTCTTTCGACTGAAATGACTACCTTTACAAAAACGACTTGTAACTTATTTTTCCGACTAGAAACCTATACTTTTTTTGTTTAGATTCATAAAATAGAGTTCAATATGAAACCATAGCAATTTGATTCACTCAAAACGGATTTAAAATGAAGAAGTTATGGGTAAAACAAGATTGGATAATTTTTCTCATTTTAGCTACGTGAAAATTGGTAACAAATCTATTCCAACCATAACTTAATCAACTTGTATTATATATTATGTAATCTTGAGATACCATAGACACGTATACAATGTTTCAACCTATCATGTCGACACATCTATATATATTTCGGAACAACCATAGACACTCTATATGTGAATGTTGGAGTTAGCTATACAGGGTTGAGGTTGATTCCAAAATATATATAGTTTGAGTTGTGATCAATACTGAGATACGTATACACTGGGTCGTGGATTGATTCAAGATAATATTTATCGATTTATTTCTGTACATCTAACTGTGGACAACTAGTTGTAGGTTACTAACGAGGACAGCTGACTTAATAAACTTAAAACATCAAAATATATTAAAAGTGTTGTAAATATATTTTGAACATACTTTGATATATATGTATATATTGTTATAGGTTCGTGAATCAACCAGTGGCCAAGTCTTACTTCCCGACGAAGTAAAAATCTGTGAAAGTGAGTTATAGTCCCACTTTTAAAATCTAATATTTTTGGGATGAGAATACATGCAGGTTTTATAAATGATTTACAAAATAGACACAAGTACGTGAAACTACATTCTATTGTTGAATTATCGAAATCGAATATGCCCCTTTTTATTAAGTCTGGTAATCTAAGAATTAGGGAACAGACACCCTAATTGACGCGAATCCTAAAGATAGATCTATTGGGCCTAACAAACCCCATCCAAAGTACCGGATGCTTTAGTACTTCGAAATTTATATCATATCCGAAGGGTGTCCCGGAATGATGGGGATATTCTTATATATGCATCTTGTTATTGTCGGTTACCAGGTGTTCACCATATGAATGATTTTTATCTCTATGTATGGGATGTGTATTGAAATATGAAATCTTGTGGTCTATTGTTACGATTTGATATATATAGGTTAAACCTATAACTCACCAACATTTTTGTTGACGTTTTAAGCATGTTTATTCTCAGGTGATTATTAAGAGCTTCCGCTATCGCATACTTAAATAAGGACAAGATTTGGAGTCCATGCTTGTATGATATTGTGTAAAAACTGCATTCAAGAAACTTATTTTGTTGTAACATATTTGTATTGTAAACCATTATGTAATGGTCGTGTGTAAACAGGATATTTTAGATTATCATTATTTGATAATCTACGTAAAGCTTTTTAAACCTTTATTGATGAAATAAAGGTTATGGTTTGTTTAAAAATGAATGCAGTCTTTGAAAAATGTCTCATATAGAGGTCAAAACCTCGCAACGAAATCAATTAATATGGAACGTTTTTAATCAACAAGAACGGGACATTTCAGTTGGTATCCGAGCGTTGGTCTTAGAGAACCAGAAAATTTGCATTAGTGTGTCTTATCGAGTTTGTTAGGATGCATTAGTGAGTCTGGACTTCGACCGTGTTTTCTTTAAAAATGATTGCTTAACATTTTTGTTGGAAACTATATATTTTTAACATATGAATATTATGTGATATATTAATCTCTTAACGTGTTTGATATTATGTGATAGATGTCTACCTCTAGAACAAGTCCCATTGACTCACCTAATAATAATGAAGAGTCAAATGTAAATTGGAATGATTTGTGGACTGATTCACAAGTTCCCGAAGAGGAACCGGAAGAAGAGTCGGAACCGGAAGAAGAATCGGAACCGGAAGAAGAATCGGAACCGGATGAAGAAATAGAACCGGTGGGGGAAATAATAAAACTGTTAAGTAAAAGAAAATCCTCAACCAACCGACCAAAGTTAATTATGGTCAATGGTGTTTCCGCCAAGGAAGCAAAATATTGGGAGGATTACCAATTCTCCGATGAATCGGATTCCGACGAGAATTCCGATGATGTTATAGAAATTACCCCAACTGAATTTAAAAAGGCAAAAGAAAATAATAAGGGAAAGGGCATAAAAATAGAGAAATCTAATTCCAACCCCGATGAACTTTATATGTATCGTCAACCCCCGAAGTCCTTAAGTTGTAACAATGACCCGGGAACCTCTAAACCACCAGGTTTTTCTAAACCAATGTGGACAACGACGGCTCGTATTAGGGGAACATCATATATCCCTAGAAACTTGGCAAAACGAACCAAAACCGAAGAAGAAGAAACGAGCGAGTCGGAATAAGATAGTTGTATTCGTGTGGTGTAATATATGGAATATAGTGTTCTTATGCTTTATGATATATGTAAAAATTGCTTGTATTAATAAGTATTTTTTTATGAATCTAACTCTTGTCTATTTTACAGTTTAAAAACACAAAATGGATAGACAACCCAATATTTTAAGAGACCTACCCGGAGACATGATTGATGAAATCTTGTCTAGAGTCGGCCAGAATTCTTCGGCACAACTATTTAAGGCGAGATCAGTTTGTAAGACATTCGAAGAACGTTCCAAGAATGTCTTGGTTTATAAGAGACTTTCGTTTGAAAGATGGGGGATATCACATTGGGAAACCCATAAGTTACGATGTGTTTACTTTGACGCATATATTGCGGGGAACCCAAATGCTATTTTACGCAACGGGTTAAGAAATTATTTTGACTCAATATATTCGAATATTGGACTTCGTGATTTAGAAAAAGCGGCTAACATGCAACATAAAGAAGCATGTTATGCTTACGGATTAGTAATGTTCGCTTCTCACCAAAGTGAGAACAAGAACATCGGGCTACAACTATTAAACAAAACGTTTCCACAAGTGACGGAGTCGGTAATTGGGGTAAGAAATGAGGTTTTTAGATTATTACGGGACTGTTGGACATTACGTAACCCTCGTCCCTTTGATGACGTTACAACACGCTGTCTTATCAACGGCCATAACGGTTATGTTGCACAAGACCAAGGATGGGAAGTAGTCCTAGTAAAACCAGAATGCATGACTTGTTTCTGGACGTATGAATTACGTGTCTTTATTGCCTTTGCTGAACGACTTGTGTACTAGCTAGAATTGTCTTCACAACTATCTTGTATCAAAGTTATTGTGTGCTATATTTCATGCTTTATGTAAAATAAGCGGTATTGTAAGTTTGTAAAATATTGTATAAAAGTTTGAACGCGAAATATTATTATAATCAGTTTTTCATATAGAATTGTAGTAGTTGAATTGTATATTAGCTACTAAGTATGAACTTAACGGGTAGGTACTACCCGAATTTAAACTTATAAAACGCTAATATGAAGAAAAAGCTTTTATAAATGAGTTCATATTATGCTACGAAATACTATTAACTACTCTTAATATTCTGTATGATTAACTTGTTCCATTTAACTATTTTGAAGGAAATGGCACCGACTACTCGACACACCGTGAATATGAATGAAGAGGAATTCCGTACTTTTCTAGCTTCAAACATAGCCGCAGTACAGGCTGCGCTACATACCAACAATAACCTTGGATCTAGCAGTACAGGAAATCGTGTAGGATGCACCTACAAAGAATTCACTGCCTGTAAACCTTTGGAATTTGATGGAACCGAAGGACCGATCGGATTGAAACGGTGGACCGAGAAGGTTGAATCGGTGTTTGCCATAAGTAAGTGTACTGAAGAGGACAAAGTGAAGTATGCTACGCATACCTTCACAGGTTCTGCGTTAACATGGTGGAATACCTATCTAGAGCAGGTGGGACAAGACGATGCGTACGCACTACCGTGGTCAGCATTCAAGCACTTGATGAACGAGAAGTACCGTCCCAGGACCGAGGTCAATAAGCTCAAGACAGAACTTAGAGGGTTACGAACCCAAGGATTTGATATTACCACGTATGAAAGACGATTCACAGAATTGTGCCTATTGTGTCCGGGAGCGTTCGAAGATGAGGAAGAGAAGATCGACGCGTTTGTGAAAGGATTACCGGAAAGAATCCAAGAAGATATAAGTTCACACGAGCCCGCCTCCATACAACAGGCATGTAGAATGGCTCACAAACTAGTGAACCAGATTGAAGAAAGAATTAAAGAACAGACTGCTGAAGAGGCTAATGTGAAGCAAGTCAAAAGAAAGTGGGAGGAAAACGGTGATAAGAATCACCAATACAACAACAACAGCAATTACAACAATAATCGCAACAATTATCCCAACAATCGCAACATCAATCGCAACTACAACAAACGGCCCAACAACAACAACAACAACAACTACAACAATCATCCCAACAACAATAATAACCGCAACAACAACAACAATCAGAAGCAGCTATGCCAAAGGTGTGAAAAGAATCACTCGGGGTTCTGCACCAAATTTTGCAACAAGTGTAAAAGAAATGGTCATAGTGCGGCGAAGTGTGAGGTCTACGGACCAGGGGTTAATAGAACGAAAGGAACAAATGGTGTCGGAACGAGTAATGGCGGAGCAAGTATTGTCGGAGCAAGTTATGCCAATCTAGTTTGTTATAAATGTGGAAAACCGGGCCACATTATTAGAAATTGCCCGAACCAGGAGAACACGAATGGACAAGGCCGCGGAAGAGTTTTCAATATTAATGCGGCAGAGGCACAAGAAGACCCGGAGCTTGTTACGGGTACGTTTCTTATTGACAATAAATCTGCTTATGTTTTATTTGATTCGGGTGCGGATAGAAGCTATATGAGTAGAGATTTTTGTGCTAAATTAAGTTGTCCATTGACGCCTTTGGATAGTAAATTTTTACTCGAATTAGCAAATGGTAAATTAATTTCAGCAGATAATATATGTCGGAATCGAGAAATTAAACTGGTTAGCGAAACATTTAAGATTGATTTGATACCAGTAGAGTTAGGGAGTTTTGATGTGATAATCGGTATGGACTGGTTGAAAGAAGTGAAAGCAGAGATCGTTTGTTACAAAAATGCAATTCGCATTATACGAGAAAAAGGAAAACCCTTAATGGTGTACGGAGAAAAGGGCAACATGAAGCTACATCTTATTAGTAATTTGAAGGCACAAAAACTAATAAGAAAAGGTTGCTATGCTGTTCTAGCACACGTCGAGAAAGTACAAACTGAAGAAAAGAGCATCAATGATGTTCCCATTGCAAAAGAATTTCCCGATGTATTTCCGAAAGAATTACCGGGATTACCCCCACATCGATCCGTTGAATTTCAAATAGATCTTGTACCAGGAGCTGCACCAATAGCTCGTGCTCCTTACAGACTCGCACCCAGCGAGATGAAAGAACTACAAAGCCAATTACAAGAACTTTTAGAGCGTGGTTTCATTCGACCAAGCACATCACCGTGGGGAGCTCCTGTTTTGTTTGTCAAGAAGAAAGATGGTACATTCAGGTTGTGTATCGACTACCGAGAGTTGAACAAACTTACCATCAAGAACCGCTACCCACTACCGAGAATCGATGACTTATTTGATCAACTACAAGGCTCGTCTGTTTATTCAAAGATTGACTTACGTTCCGGGTATCATCAAATGCGGGTGAAAGAAGATGATATTCCAAAGACTGCTTTCAGAACACGTTACGGTCATTACGAGTTTATGGTCATGCCGTTTGGTTTAACTAATGCACCAGCTGTGTTCATGGACCTTATGAACCGAGTGTGTGGACCATACCTTGACAAGTTTGTCATTATTTTCATTGATGACATACTTATTTACTCAAAGAATGACCAAGAACACGGTGAACATTTGAGAAAGGTGTTAGAAGTATTGAGGAAAGAAGAATTGTACGCTAAGTTTTCAAAGTGTGCATTTTGGTTGGAAGAAGTTCAATTCCTCGGTCACATAGTGAACAAAGAAGGTATTAAGGTGGATCCGGCAAAGATAGAAACTGTTGAAAAGTGGGAAACCCCGAAAACTCCGAAACACATACGCCAGTTTTTAGGACTAGCTGGTTACTACAGAAGGTTCATCCAAGACTTTTCCAGAATAGCAAAACCCTTGACTGCATTAACGCATAAAGGGAAGAAATTTGAATGGAATGATGAACAAGAGAAAGCGTTTCAGTTATTGAAGAAAAAGCTAACTACGGCACCTATATTGTCATTGCCTGAAGGGAATGATGATTTTGTGATTTATTGTGATGCATCAAAGCAAGGTCTCGGTTGTGTATTAATGCAACGAACGAAGGTGATTGCTTATGCGTCTAGACAATTGAAGATTCACGAACAAAATTATACGACGCATGATTTGGAATTAGGCGCGGTTGTTTTTGCATTAAAGACTTGGAGGCACTACTTATATGGGGTCAAAAGTATTATATATACCGACCACAAAAGTCTTCAACACATATTTAATCAGAAACAACTGAATATGAGGCAGCGTAGGTGGATTGAATTATTGAATGATTACGACTTTGAGATTCGTTACCACCCGGGGAAGGCAAATGTGGTAGCCGATGCCTTGAGCAGGAAGGACAGAGAACTCATTCGAGTAAAATCTATGAATATAATGATTCATAATAACCTTACTACTCAAATAAAGGAGGCGCAACAAGGAGTTTTAAAAGAGGGAAATTTAAAGGATGAAATACCCAAAGGATCGGAGAAGCATCTTAATATTCGGGAAGACGGAACCCGGTATAGGGCTGAAAGGATGTGGGTACCAAAATTTGGAGATATGAGAGAAATGGTACTTAGAGAAGCTCATAAAACCAGATACTCAATACATCCTGGAACGGGGAAGATGTACAAGGATCTCAAGAAACATTTTTGGTGGCCGGGTATGAAAGCCGATGTTGCTAAATACGTAGGAGAATGTTTGACGTGTTCTAAGGTCAAAGCTGAGCATCAGAAACCATCAGGTCTACTTCAACAACCCGAAATCCCGGAATGGAAATGGGAAAACATTACCATGGATTTCATCACTAAATTGCCAAGGACTGCAAGTGGTTTTGATACTATTTGGGTAATAGTTGACCGTCTCACCAAATCAGCACACTTCTTGCCAATAAGAGAAGATGACAAGATGGAGAAGTTAGCACGACTGTATTTGAAGGAAGTCATCTCCAGACATGGAATACCAATCTCTATTATCTCTGATAGGGATGGCAGATTTATTTCAAGATTCTGGCAGACATTACAGCAAGCATTAGGAACTCGTCTAGACATGAGTACTGCCTATCATCCACAAACTGATGGGCAGAGCGAAAGGACGATACAAACACTTGAAGACATGCTACGAGCATGTGTTATTGATTTCGGAAACAGTTGGGATCGACATCTACCGTTAGCAGAATTTTCCTACAACAACAGCTACCATTCAAGCATTGAGATGGCGTCGTTTGAAGCACTTTATGGTAGAAAGTGCAGGTCTCCGATTTTTTGGAGTGAGGTGGGGGATAGACAGATTACGGGTCCGGAGATTATACAAGAAACTACCGAGAAGATCATCCAAATTCAACAACGGTTGAAAACCGCCCAAAGTCGACAAAAGAGCTACGCTGACATTAAAAGAAAAGATATAGAATTTGAAATTGGAGAGATGGTCATGCTTAAAGTTTCACCTTGGAAAGGCGTTGTTCGATTTGGTAAATGAGGGAAATTAAATCCAAGGTATATTGGACCATTCAAGATTATTGATCGTGTCGGACCAGTAGCTTACCGACTTGAGTTACCTTAACAACTCGCGGCTGTACATAACACTTTCCACGTCTCGAATTTGAAGAAATGTTTTGCTAAAGAAGATCTCACTATTCCGTTAGATGAAATCCAAATCAACGGAAAAACTCCAATTCATCGAAGAACCCGTCGAAATAATGGATCGTGAGGTTAAAAGACTTAAGCAAAACAAGATACCAATTGTTAAGGTTCGATGGAATGCTCGTAGAGGACCCGAGTTCACCTGGGAGCGTGAAGATCAGATGAAGAAGAAATACCCGCATCTATTTCCAGAAGATTCGTCAACACCTTCAACAGCTTAAAATTTCGGGACGAAATTTATTTAACGGGTAGGTACTGTAGTGACCCGAACTTTTCCATGTTTATATATATTAATTGAGATTGATGTTTACATGATTAAATGTTTCCAACATGTTAAGCAATCAAACTTGTTAAGACTTGATTAATTGAAATAGGTTTCATATGGACAATTGACCACCCAAGTTGACCGGTGATTCACGAACGTTAAAACTTGTAAAAAAACTATATGATGACATATATATGGTTATATATATAGTTAACATGATATTATGATAAGTAAACATATCATTAATTATATTAACAATGAACTACATATGTAAAAACAAGACTACTAACTTAATGATTTTGAAACGAGACATATATGTAACGTTTATCGTTGTAACGACATTTAATGTATATATATCATATTAAGAGATATTCGTACATCATAATATCATGATAATATAATAATTTAAAATCTCTTTTGTTATTATAAACATTGGGTTAACAACATTTAACAAGATCGTTAACCTAAAGGTTTCAAAACAACACTTACATGTAACGACTAACGATGACTTAACGACTCAGTTAAAATGTATATACATGTAGTGTTTTAATATGTATTTATACACTTTTGAAAGACTTCAATACACTTATCAAAATACTTCTACTTAACAAAAATGCTTACAATTACATTCTCGTTCAGTTTCATCAACAATTCTACTCGTATGCACCCGTATTCGTACTCGTACAATACACAGCTTTTAGATGTATGTACTATTGGTATATATACTCCAATGATCAGCTCTTAGCAGCCCATGTGAGTCACCTAACACATGTGGGAACCATCATTTGGCAACTAGCATGAAATATCTCATAAGATTACAAAAATATGAGTAATCATTCATGACTTATTTACATGAAAACAAAATTACATATCCTTTATATCTAATCCATACACCAACGACCAAAAACACCTACAAACACTTTCATTCTTCAATTTTCTTCATCTAATTGAACTCTCTCAAGTTCTATCTTCAAGTTCTAAGTGTTCTTCATAAATTCCAAAAGTTCTAGTTTCATAAAATCAAGAATACTTTCAAGTTTGCTAGCTCACTTCCAATCTTGTAAGGTGATCATCCAACCTCAAGAAATCTTTGTTTCTTACAGTAGGTTATCATTCTAATACAAGGTAATAATCATATTCAAACTTTGGTTCAATTTATATAACTATAACAATCTTATTTCAAGTGATGATCTTACTTGAACTTGTTTTCGTGTCATGATTTTGCTTCAAGAACTTTGAGCCATCCAAGGATCCATTGAAGCTAGATCCATTTTTCTCTTTTCCAGTAGGTTCATCCAAGGAACTTAAGGTAGTAATGATGTTCATAACATCATTCGATTCATACATATAAAGCTATCTTATTCGAAGGTTTAAACTTGTAATCACTAGAACATAGTTTAGTTAATTCTAAACTTGTTCGCAAACAAAAGTTAATCCTTCTAACTTGACTTTTAAAATCAACTAAACACATGTTCTATATCTATATGATATGCTAACTTAATGATTTAAAACCTGGAAACACGAAAAACACCGTAAAACCGGATTTACGCCGTCGTAGTAACACCGCGGGCTGTTTTGGGTTAGTTAATTAAAAACTATGATAAACTTTGATTTAAAAGTTGTTATTCTGAGAAAATGATTTTTATTATGAACATGAAACTATATCCAAAAATTATGGTTAAACTCAAAGTGGAAGTATGTTTTCTAAAATGGTCATCTAGACGTCGTTCTTTCGACTGAAATGACTACCTTTACAAAAACGACTTGTAACTTATTTTTCCGACTAGAAACCTATACTTTTTTTGTTTAGATTCATAAAATAGAGTTCAATATGAAACCATAGCAATTTGATTCACTCAAAACGGATTTAAAATGAAGAAGTTATGGGTAAAACAAGATTGGATAATTTTTCTCATTTTAGCTACGTGAAAATTGGTAACAAATCTATTCCAACCATAACTTAATCAACTTGTATTATATATTATGTAATCTTGAGATACCATAGACACGTATACAATGTTTCGACCTATCATGTCGACACATCTATATATATTTCGGAACAACCATAGACACTCTATATGTGAATGTTGGAGTTAGCTATACAGGGTTGAGGTTGATTCCAAAATATATATAGTTTGAGTTGTGATCAATACTGAGATACGTATACACTGGGTCGTGGATTGATTCAAGATAATATTTATCGATTTATTTCTGTACATCTAACTGTGGACAACTAGTTGTAGGTTACTAACGAGGACAGCTGACTTAATAAACTTAAAACATCAAAATATATTAAAAGTGTTGTAAATATATTTTGAACATACTTTGATATATATGTATATATTGTTATAGGTTCGTGAATCAACCAGTGGCCAAGTCTTACTTCCCGACGAAGTAAAAATCTGTGAAAGTGAGTTATAGTCCCACTTTTAAAATCTAATATTTTTGGGATGAGAATACATGCAGGTTTTATAAATGATTTACAAAATAGACACAAGTACGTGAAACTACATTCTATGGTTGAATTATCGAAATCGAATATGCCCCTTTTTATTAAGTCTGGTAATCTAAGAATTAGGGAACAGACACCCTAATTGACGCGAATCCTAAAGATAGATCTATTGGGCCTAACAAACCCCATCCAAAGTACCGGATGCTTTAGTACTTCGAAATTTATATCATATCCGAAGGGTGTCCCGGAATGATGGGGATATTCTTATATATGCATCTTGTTATTGTCGGTTACCAGGTGTTCACCATATGAATGATTTTTATCTCTATGTATGGGATGTGTATTGAAATATGAAATCTTGTGGTCTATTGTTACGATTTGATATATATAGGTTAAACCTATAACTCACCAACATTTTTGTTGACGTTTTAAGCATGTTTATTCTCAGGTGATTATTAAGAGCTTCCGCTATCGCATACTTAAATAAGGACAAGATTTGGAGTCCATGCTTGTATGATATTGTGTAAAAACTGCATTCAAGAAACTTATTTTGTTGTAACATATTTGTATTGTAAACCATTATGTAATGGTCGTGTGTAAACAGGATATTTTAGATTATCATTATTTGATAATCTACGTAAAGCTTTTTAAACCTTTATTGATGAAATAAAGGTTATGGTTTGTTTAAAAATGAATGCAGTCTTTGAAAAATGTCTCATATAGAGGTCAAAACCTCGCAACGAAATCAATTAATATGGAACGTTTTTAATCAACAAGAACGGGACATTTCAACAAGGTCGGGTGAAATGTGTTCAATTAGTCCTATGGCTCGTTACGACACTATTATGTAGCATGTGAATCAAATTGTCAAGTTTCATGCAAGATACAAGTATAGAAACAAGTTAGGAAGGTTGCATAATCATTTGATTAAGTTTGACAAAAAGTCAAACTTTGGTCGGTCAAAGTCAACGAAAAAGTCAACACGTTCGGGTCGGGTCCCGAACTATTTTTCTGAGGTTTTTATTCATATATAAGCATGTTAGAACAAGTCTCATGTGAATCGGAGGTCCATAGTGTGCCAAACATTTTTTTATTTTGACCAAGGAGGTCAGAACCTGGAAACGTTATATGTCGCGCCGCGACCCAGGATGGTCGCGCCGCGGCGATCAACGGTTGCTGGTACCTGGTCAGTCTCAATTGTCCAAGTCTCAAATCAAACTTCATTTTCACATAAATCACGAACCGTAAACTCTTACAACACGCATTCTATATCGTTGGAAAGCTCTTTTGACAAAGAACACAACTAAGTACATATTATCAATCAAAACATGCATTTAAAATAATCAAATTCTCGTCAATTGTCCAATGAACGTTCATAATCAAAGTTTAAAGTTTGTAAAACGCATTTCATGATTCAGGCAACCAATTTACATGTATGATATGCCGTTTTGAAGGTAATGAAACATACAATACAATTAAATACTTACTAACAACATTAACAAGCATTCAATGTTTCAAAATCCTGTTTTAAAGTTCATCAAACCCTAACCAAAATCATGAATTCAACCATTTTGTAAATGAAGCTTTTCTAAATCAACTTACACATCAAAATGAAGCTAATGATGCTAGTAACACTTTTAATACATGAACTTTAACATTTAAACAACATTAACTCATCCAAAATCAAAGATTAAGCACACCCATTTCAAGTTCATGCTAGTTACTCCAAAAACAACAAATCGAGCAAACCAAACATATATTCATGTTAGACTTGAGCCATAGACACTAACTAACACCATTTCAAGTATATAAAACGAATTTAGAGAAATCTAGAGTTTTTAGAAACCTTACCCCAAGTAGTGAAATTGGTACTAAATCGAAGAGGATGAAGAAAGGATTCCAAATATGTAATTTGTTTTGACGTTTGCTTGCTAAATCCGATTTAGATGATGAATTAGTGAGTTGGTTGAAGTTGATGTTCTTGGTGACTAGAGAGAAAAAGGAAGTAGGAGATAGATGGAAATGAATGGTGGAAAGAGTGGGTTGACTAGTTGACCTAGTCAACTAGTTTGCCCACTTGGAAACTTCGGTCCCTCAATTTTGAAAGCGGGTGTGTGAATTAACCAAACGAATATTTTAAAAACGCTCGAGTAACCGAGTGATGTTATAATTAAATAGCGGAAATATTATGAACGTTAGTCAATGGAAACTACGAATTTAAATAACGAAAGATATTATTTTAAAAAAAACAGTGTTAAAAATAAATTTAACGAGAAAACGCGGGATGTTACATGTTTAATGAGCGAGAGGTCTCGGGTTCGAGCCTGGCGGGTTGCAACTCTTTTTAGACATAATTTTTAAGGGTAACCCTCATATTTTATTTTTATTTTTATTATTATTGTTATTATTATTATTGTTATTGTTCTTATTATTGTTTTTGTTATTGTTATTATTATTATTATTATTATTATTATTATTATTATTATTATTATTATTATTATTATTATTATTATTATTGTTATTGTTATAGTTGTTAGATATAAGTATTATTAGGTTAACATTAATAATATGATCTATATTATTATCACTTTTGTTAGTACGCAACATCATTAAGTATTATTAGTGTTATTATTAGTAATATTAACATTGATATAGGTATTATTATGATTAGGAGTATCATTATTATTATTACCATAAAAATAACACAAACTGGTTTTATTATCATTTAATATTAGTATTAGTATCACTTTTGTAAATGTTAGTATCATTATAAATAATATCATTATTATTATTAATATTATCATTTTTTTTATAAAGTTAGTATAATTATGATTATTAATATTATTACTGTTATTATTATACTTATTCTAATATTATTATAAATATTATTTTTGCAAACAAAAGAAGTGTCTATAAAGACATATTTAATACATACGTATACTAATATTACTTAATATCAGGATATAATATTATTTATCTTGATATAACGATAACTAAATTACATATCGAATAAGTATTATAATATATTATAAGTATTAATAAAATTGTATATGGCTATTAATTTTAATACATAACTAAATATATATATATAAATTGCTCGATTACGATTACATGTATTAATATATATACACAAATGATATAGGTTCGTGAATCCGAGGCCAACCCTGCATTGTTCAGTTTCGTCGTATTAATATTTTTACTACAAAATATTGTGGGGTGAGTTTCATTTGCCTTTTTACCCTTTATATTTTTGGGCTGAGAATACATGCGCAATTTTTATAACTGTTTTATGAAATAGACACAAGTAATCAAAACTACATTATATGGTTGAATGATCGAAGCCGAATATGCCCCTTTTTGCTTGGTAACCTAAGAATTAGTAAACCGATCTACTAATTGACGCGAATACTAAAGATAGATCTATTGGGCCTAACGAACCCCATCCAAAGTACCGGATGCTTTAGTACTTCGATGTTGTTTTATCATGTCCGAAGGATTTCCCGGAATGATAGGGGATATTCTTATATGCATCTTGTTAATGTCGGTTACCAGGTGTTCAATCCATATGAATGATTTTTGTCTCTATGCATGGGACGTATATTTATGAGAAATGGAAATGAAAAATCTTGTGGTATAACAACCCTCATATTTCCATACCTGAATTGACTAATTTGACTATAGGGTTGTTATCCATATGTAATATATAATTAAATTTGACATTGATCAAATATTTATTTTTAGTCGACACTTTTTGTTAACTAAAGATTACACTAATTATATAAAATAACTTTAGTTAATATTAATATTAATGCGTATTATATTTAAAACTATATGAAACATAATTATTAATTAAATGATAAGTTATTTTAATCATTATATATATATTTTTAGCTTATAAAAAAAAGAGATTTTTTTATAAATTAAATAATGAGCCCATGAATTTTGACTAAATATTTTCAAAAACAAAAACTTATTAAAAACATTTTTAACATGTTTTTATTTTTTGTCAAAATTGGCACCTTTATTTTATTTATATTTTTTATTTTCACCAACCATTTTTTCCTATAAATACCCACTTCCATTTCATAAAAACTTGTATCAAATCTTTGGAAAAACTCTCTCACAAACTTGGAAAAGTACTTGAGGTATTTTCTATATTTTTTATCGAATTGCTTTTATTTTTTGTATATTCTTTAAAAATTCGAATTTAATATATATAAATTATTTTTACATGTTATAATTAGTATTATAAGTATTATGATGTATAAAAATAATTTTGATAATTTATAGAATATTATTTATAAGTAAATACGAATTATGTAGTATTTAAACATAAAAACAATATAAAATTCATAATAAAATATTAAATAGTAATAAAAATAATTATATTTTTTTTTGAGATTATTATACTTTTATAAACAAGTAAAAATTATAAAAATTAAATAAATGGGATGATTAGTATTTAAAAAGAATTTACTTTTGCATTATTCTAAACCGAGAGAAATAATAAAGAAAATACAAAATAAATACAAACGTGTATTAAATATTTTTATAAAATTTTTATATGATTAGTAGCATCACTAGATACTTTAAAAAAATATAAAAATTAATTTTAAATTAATTTTAATATTTATTTAATTATAGGCCGATTACAATGGTTAAATAATTAGAAAACATTAAATAAATAATATTTTGATATAAAATTTGATTTAATAATTTTTATAACATTTTTACATAATATAGAACCTGTAAAAAATATAAAATTATTTATTTAGGTCGATTTAATATTTATTACCTAATTAAATTTGATTAATATAAACCGAGTATATATATAAAGAAAAGTGGGAAATAAATACAAAAACTTGATAAAATTATTTTTATAAAATATCCTAATGAATTGTATAATTAACTAAGTTTATAAAAATTATAAATATAATATTTAATGAATTAATATTCGAATTAACATATATTAGTATGATTTTCGATTAACATAAGTATATTACATATACTAAATTAATATTGTTATTATAACTTACGGTTAATAACTAAGTATACTATATAATAAAGTATAATGCTTATAATGTAAGTTAATAACAATACATTATTAATAAACACTTATTTTATAACTATACTAATTTAATAATAATAACTTATAGTATATAATATAAGATAATCAAATTGTTAATACATTAATAAATATAATATAGCATATATAATAACATATAAAGCTAAAGTGAAGGTTAATCAAAGATAATGTACAATTCATGTGAACTTCATCGCTACTCACGGTCGTAAGTGAATGATGTCTAGGTTGCCATTTATGGGTAAGCTTGTGGATCTCGAATGCCATGACTTAGATTCTGGTCAAGAGTCCTGGGCCCCCGATTACATCTGGTCATTTTTGATTTATTTGATACAACGAAGTTTAAGTAAAGTTATACAACGTCTTGCTAAAGATTAACCCGAACTTTCTAAAATTGGAAAATTACTATAAGTGGAAACTTTTCATAAATAGTAACCTTCCGAAAATGGAAATTCTTTAGTGAACCATTACTATCAATATAGTACTATATATTATTGTCTGTTAGGCAATGTCTGATCATACGTTCTATCTCTAGGTTGAGATCTCGGTCACGTCCTTCCGTTCAATTCTTTCGTGGAATACTCTTTTGTGCTACTAAGGTGAACTTCATAATCCCACTTTTTACTGTTTCATAACTGTTTTATAACTTTTGGGGTGAGACACATGCTTGCTTTATAACTGTTTTACGCTTAGACACAAGTACTAAATTGTTAACTATGCTGTCATGCTTTGATTCATGCTAAATCCCTACCGTAATATCGTTAATTGCTACATTTAAATGCAAACTTAATTATTGTGAATAGGCCTATTGAGAGTAACGTCTCTAACCATTCGACCGTTGGTCTTTGGTTACATAATAATGATTCCACGGCACTGACAGTATAAGGTGTCATAGGGTAAACTTGTTTAGTAGCTATATTACAAAATGCGGCAACACTTTTAGATTGATATTTCTATATCAATCAACTTTAAACTAAATCTTGCGGTCTAAAACTTTGGATATTATTTATAAACCTGTGAATTTCACTCAACTTTTTTGGTTGACACTTTAAGCATGTTTTGTCTCAGGTGATGATTGAGCTAGTTGTTTGCAACTTTGTGATGATAGATTTGATGCTTGCATGGAGTCCACATCGCATATTATATTTTAGTTCATAAACATTTATTTTACGTTTTAATAATAATGTAAACATGTATTACTGCTTTCGCTGTTTTATTAACAAAGGTTTTATTTAAAAAGTCTCATATAGAGTCGTTCTCGTTTATACAACTGTGTTATGATATGATTGGTCACAATTACCCCTGGTCCATTTTGGGGGGTGTGACAGATTGGTATCAGAGCAGTGCTGTTGTAGAGAACCAGGATTGCATTTTAAGTGTGCCTTATACAATTAGGTACCTTAGCAATGTAGGACTACAACTTTCCTTGACTATAGTGCCTTTAATTGTTAAATGCTACACTATACTTTAGAAACTTTACTTATCTTAGAATGCCAAGTCAATCTAAGAACTCTGTTCACTTTTCTAAGTACTATCCAATTACGCCACCACATTTAAATGCGACACTACGATTTCTGAAATTCTTGACATTTCTAAGTCATCTATCATGGTTTGTGTATTACATATGTATTACATGAAATATTATCCATGAATTTTGAAACTCCTATATTTGTTACTATTCATACTCAAACGTATATAACTCCCTGTTATATCACGTACCTATATACCTTATGCCTTTATGCATCGGTTTGCGAACCAGAAAATGTTATTGAGTTATCGAGAATCTCAAAGACATTATAATGTCATCACTATTCATATTCATTACTTTCTTTGCTTTCTTGTTGTTTTGATCATTGAATTTTCCTGACGGATGACGTCTACGAAACTATAGAATAGAAAGCGTTTGGATTACTGATTTAAAGGATCCTATAGCTCAAGCCCCTGGACCTGAATAGGACATTACGAATTGAAAATCTTTAATCAAAAGATTATCAGATTACATACTTATCATCTAGACACATTTTACTACCATTATTAGAGTATAGACACATCATATCTTATTATATCTTATCGTATCTATCCCAATAATCTTTGTCTAACACTTTTCCTAAATTTCCTCCATAAATTACGAAAATCTTTTTGCTACATATACATATTCAAGGAGATGAATATATCATCCAGTATTCAACACTAATCTCATACCAAACCCTAATTCAAATCACATAATATGGATTTCTCAACCAATTCCTCGAGCTCCAATGGCAGCGTAACCGGAACAAACGAACCAATTAGCCATCATCTATTTTGGATGAATTGGGGATGGGTTCGTAGTAAACTTAATCAATGGAGACAAGAAGAAGGTAATCCCTTCCACCAACCGAATTCACCTCTTGGTAAAGAACCTGAAGCACTTACCGGCGAACCCGTTCGGAACACTATTTTCACCCTCATTTCCAGGATATCCAGTCACGAATATATAATATCTAAAATTCTAGATCTTATTCATCCACTTGTCCGAACCGCCAATCATCCCGGAATAATAGAAGAAGTCAACGGGCTTGCGCTCGAGTGGTGGCTCTGGAGAATATGGTGCGAAACCTACAAACACCAGCAGCAGCACCAGCAGCATAACCAGTACCATCAGCATCACCACCAACAGCATCAGTTTCACCAACAACAACATCCGCATCTCACGTCTCAACATCACACTCCGTACCTCGAACATCAACATCATACACCCCATAGATACCAAGGAATATTAGTAATAATGAGTTAAGATGTATTGACTCATTCTTCCTGAAGAACTATATATGTATACTTTATATATATGGATTGGAACAATAATAAATCTTTTCGTACTAAGCTATTACGTGTGAATCTTAACTAGTATGTACTACTTGGTTAATTCATATCACAATATGCTATGATGTATATACTTTGTTAACGACTTAACAATCGTTAATCACTGCTTCAACACAATAAACTCCGTTTCATAATAAACCAAGTGTATTACTCAAATACAAGATTGATTGTATACTTCCATTTTTTGATATACTCGAAACTTTTTAGAAAAACATTACTCGTGTCTTGTGAATTTCACAAGGATTACACGAGCACCAACATCATACACCAAGGTATATCAATAACAATGAACGATGAACTATTGAATCATAACTTCATTAGCGAAATATTTCGCGACAATTATGAAATCTCTAAGATTTTGGAGATTATTTACTCTCGTTTCAACAGTAAATTAAATGAGTTTAATATTATATTACTCATTAAACCTATCTGAAGAATACATATATGAACGTATATCTTCATAAAGATTATAATTCTTTTGTACAAACTGTTAATTGTGAAAATATTTTAACGGGTAGGTAATACCTGAGAAATATTTAGATTTCACATTAATATGTTACACCGTACATTCTACAAATTCTGATTCAATAATCAGTAACTATACATCCACAAGATATATGTATCCGTTCACTAAAAAGAACAACCATCTTCATACAAATTCAATTATCTATTCTAATTTTGACATATCATAATCCAAGTAAAGCTTTAGCAGGTGTTATCCTTCTAAAAAAATCACTACATTCATGAATTATATTCATTCGTATTCTATGATGAATTATCACATCAAACCACCGAAATTATCGTTCATTTCTTTTGAAATCAACAACGCCTATTCATCAACCATTAGATCCGTTGACGATTACAATCAGCGTTTAATCATCTAAAAATGAAATTTCTTGAAACCATCTCGGATTGATAACCAATGATTCAAATATGGCTGCATTAAATGCAGAGGAAACATCAAAATTGTAGATGGTCTCAATGGCCAAAAGTTTTATAATAAAGAATGGTACGTTGGAAAAGCTCAAAAGAAAATTTAGAACTGAAAAACGGATTGAGCCAACCATGGAGGAGACTAAGGACAAATACAGGGACCAAACCCTATATTCAAAGAATCCAGGTAATTCTAGATCCGATGAATTCTTTAGAGAATATCTTGCTCCGAAGTCATGTTAAAAGTTTGCGAAAAATTTTTCTTCATCAACTTTCGAACTTAGAAATTCCAAAATATCATCATAAATATCCTCTATATTTCTGATGATATCAACATAACGATTCTTGTCCGCAATTAATTATCTCTTTGCGATATCTTTATCACATCATAAAGGAAACTGTATTAGTTTCTATATTCTGTAAAATTCAAGTTTAAATTATGAATGATTTGAAGAAGTGTTGGGAATTGAAGCATGAGTTAGTATAATATAATGACGTCAGGCCAACGTGATTATATTACAGTAAGTCATGCTAAATTTTTAATGGAAGATGATGATTCATAGACTGTATAAATCACCATTCGCCATGTTACACGACTCTTATATTCTATTTAACCTCTAAACATATCAAGAAAATATTTTTCTTGATGATTCGGTCTTTTCCGAATATTATGGTAATTTGACAAATCAACTCGTGCTATTACCTTTCCTTTCTACTTTATAAATTATGATCATTCGAAACTTCATACCTACGAGTTCTGGACCATTATTCGCTTGACTTGAAGTCGGGAAGAAGAAACAAAAGCATAAAGCTCCGACATATAAGGGAAAATATAAAGCCCGATAACAACACAGAAATTACAAACCGTGTATATCAATGCGTATAGCAACATAAAGACACGAGAGAATTAAAAACACTATAACCCCAAGGTAATTGTAGAAGTAAACAGGTTCCTCTGGGGGTAAATGAAAAAGAAGAATGACAGAAATGATAGTCAGAAAAATATCCAGGATAAGAACTGGATGGAGCATTTTCACAATCTTTGGAAGTATGAATCGAGAAAGAAAGTATAGAAGTGGTGAAGATAATGAAACAGAAGAAGCTAATTTATAGCAAAATTCTAGACACAACAATCAAGGCAATTTTAATTTCCATAATTATCGGAGAATCAAATCTTATATAGATTATAAAGATTTCCTTTAAATCCCTTGAATTCCGGAAATCACCTTTAATTATGTCAAAAGTTAAGGCAAACTGATATTTCCTTATTTCAAACTTTTAAGATAACTTCATTTATACTCTTCCTATAATCGAATCGTTTTATCCATATTACCCAATGTTGATAAAACAATATTTTCAACTCATATTCATCATTCTTGTTGTAAAGAATGACAATCTCAATCAAATTTCACGACTATGATTTTCATGAACTCCTCTCTATTTTGTCTACCCTAGTGTGGTGGCATAAACGCTCAAGGTTTAAATGAGCTCGAAATTATTCATAACACATTTTATATATCCAATTTACTGAAATGACTTGTATAACATCATCATTTTGAATGATTTCCGCATTAATAATAAAATGCACTTCGTAGAAGAACTTGTAGAAATTATGGTTTGTATGATTTTAATTCTTGAAATAGAACAATATTCTATCCGTTGGAATTCACGCAAGGCCCCGAGCATACCTGGGAACGTGAAAACCAAATAAAACGTAAATATCCTCGTCTATGTACGAACAACACCGATTAATGGCAAAAACTAAATTTTGGGACGAAAGTTCTTTTAACGGGTAGGTACTATAATAACCCTCATATTTCCATACCTGAATTGACTAATTTGACTATAGGGTTGTTATCCATATGTAATATATAATTAAATTTGACATTGATCAAATATTTATTTTTAGTCGACACTTTTTGTTAACTAAAGATTACACTAATTATATAAAATAACTTTAGTTAATATTAATATTAATGCGTATTATATTTAAAACTATATGAAACATAATTATTAATTAAATGATAAGTTATTTTAATCATTATATATATATTTTTAGCTTATAAAAAAAAGAGATTTTTTTATAAATTAAATAATGAGCCCATGAATTTTGACTAAATATTTTCAAAAACAAAAACTTATTAAAAACATTTTTAACATGTTTTTATTTTTTGTCAAAATTGGCACCTTTATATTATTTATATTTTTTCTTTTCACCAACTATTTTTTCCTATAAATACCCACTTCCATTTCATAAAAACTTGTATCAAATCTTTGGAAAAACTCTCTCACAAACTTGAGAAAGTACTTGAGGTATTTTCTATATTTTTTATCGAATTGCTTTTATTTTTTGTATATTCTTTAAAAATTCGAATTTAATATATATAAATTATTTTTACATGTTATAATTAGTATTATAAGTATTATGATGTATAAAAATAATTTTGATAATTTATAGAATATTATTTATAAGTAAATACGAATTATGTAGTATTTAAACATAAAAACAATATAAAATTCGTAATAAAATATTAAATAGTAATAAAAATAATTATATTTTTTTTTGAGATTATTATACTTTTATAAACAAGAAAAAATTATAAAAATTAAATAAATGGGACGATTAGTATTTAAAAAGAATTTACTTTTGCATTATTCTAAACCGAGAGAAATAATAAAGAAAATACAAAATAAATACAAACATGTATTAAATATTTTTATAAAATTTTTATATGATTAGTAGCATCACTAGATACTTTAAAAAAATATAAAAATTAATTTTAAATTAATTATCCTATTTATTTAATTATAGGCCGATTACAATGGTTAAATAATTAGAAAACATTAAATAAATAATATTTTGATATAAAATTTGATTTAATAATTTTTATAACATTTTTACATAATATAGAACCTGTAAAAAATATAAAATCATTTTTTTAGGTCGATTTAATATTTATTACCTAATTAAATTTGATTAATATAAACCGAGTATATATATAAAGAAAAGTGGGAAATAAATACAAAAACTCGATAAAATTATTTTTATAAAATATCCTACTGAATTGTATAATTAACTAAGTTTATAAAAATTATAAATATAATATTTAATGAATTAATATTCGAATTAACATATATTAGTATGATTTTCGATTAACATAAGTATATTACATATACTAAATTAATATTGTTATTATAACTTACGGTTAACAACTAAGTATACTATATAATAAAGTATAATGCTTATAATGTAAGTTAATAACAATACATTATTAATAAACACTTATTTTATAACTATACTAATTTAATAATAATAACTTATAGTATATAATATAAGATAATCAAATTGTTAATACATTAATAAATATAATATAACATATATAATAACATATAAAGCTAAAGTGAAGGTTAATCAAAGATAATGTACAATTCATGTGAACTTCATCGCTACTCACGGTCGTAAGTGAATGATGTCTAGGTTGCCATTTATGGGTAAGCTTGTGGATCTCGAATGCCATGACTTAGATTCTGGTCAAGAGTCCTGGGCCCCCGGTTACATCTGGTCATTTTTGATTTATTTGATAGCAATGAAGTTTAAGTAAAGTTATACAACGTCTTGCTAAAGATTAACCCGAACTTTCTAAAATTGGAAAATTACTATAAGTGGAAACTTTTCATAAATAGTAACCTTCCGAAAATGGAAATTCTTTAGTGAACCATTACTATCAATATAGTACTATATATTATTGTCTGTTAGGTAATGTCTGATCATACGTTCTATCTCTAGGTTGAGATCTCGGTCACGTCCTTCCGTTCAATTCTTTCGTGGAATACTCTTTTGTGCTACTAAGGTGAACTTCATAGTCCCACTTTTTACTGTTTCATAACTGTTTTATAACTTTTGGGGTGAGACACATGCTTGCTTTATAACTGTTTTACGCTTAGACACAAGTACTAAATTGTTAACTATGCTGTCATGCTTTGATTCATGCTAAATCCCTACCGTAATATCGTTAATTGCTACGTTTAAATGTAAACTTAATTATTGTGAATAGGCCTTTTGAGAGTAACGTCTCTAACCATTCGACCGTTGGTCTTTGGTTACATAATAATGATTCCACGGCACTGACAGTACAAGGTGTCATAGGGTAAACTTGTTTAGTAGCGATATTACAAAATGCAGCAACACTTTTAGATTGATATTCTATATCAATCAACTTTAAACTAAATCTTGCGGTCTAAAACTTTGGATATTATTTATAAACCTGTGAATTTCACTCAACCTTTTTGGTTGACACTTTAAGCATGTTTTGTCTCAGGTGATGATTGAGCTAGCTGTTTGCAACTTTGTGATGATAGATTTGATGCTTGCATGGAGTCCACATCGCATATTATATTTTAGTTCATAAACATTTATGTTACGTTTTAATAATAATGTAAACATGTATTACTGCTTCCGCTGTTTTATTAACAAAAGTTTTATTTAAAAAGTCTCATATAGAGTCGTTCTCGTTTATACAACTGTGTTATGATATGATTGATCACAATTACCCCTGGTCCATTTTGAGGGGTGTGACATGTGGTCTATTAAAATGATAAAAATGATTGTTTATGATAAACGAATGAACTCACCAACCTTTTGGTTGACACTTTAAAGCATGTTTATTCTCAGGTATGAAAGAAATCTTTCGCTGTGCATTTGCTCATATTAGAGATATTACTTGGAGTTATTCATGACATATTTCAAAAGATGTTGCATTCGAGTCGTTGAGTTCATCAAGATTATTACTAAGTCAATTATAGTTGGATGTGTTATGGAATGGTATGCATGCTGTCAACTTTCGATGTAAAGAAAGTTTGTCTTTTAAAAAGAATGCAATGTTTGTAAAATGTATCATATAGAGGTCAAATACCTCGCGATGAAATCATATGTTATTGTATTTATTCCTATGGATTAGGACGGGTCATCTCATTCTCAGCCCAAAGATATTTAAAGTATTTAAAAAGGGAGACTATAAACTAACGGTTCAATATTGAGATTCAATATTGTAGGCAAATTGCGTAGAAGTAATGATGGTGGACGATTGTATGGTTGGCCTTGGATTCAAGAACAATACCCCGAATAATACCCAATATTTCCTTAGTTTAAAACGGTTAGAAACCCGAATTAAAACACCCTCGTATATACTTTATTATTATTACTTAAATTAAAATTAAAATTAAAATTATAAATATAAATATATTAAGACAGATTGAGAATGGATTTAGAAAAAGATGTGTTGAATTCGGCAGCAGGCTCGTGCCTTTTATATGTGATGACCCGGAAATTTCCGACCAAATTTAAACTTTAATCTTTATATAATTCCGACACGATAAGCAAGATCTGTAATGTTGAGTCTTGAAAGTTTTGAAATCTATATTCATGTAATCAATTACCCTTTGACTGTGCTCGACAATTCACGAACAATTAATTATAAATAGATAAGTATATAAAAATAAGTAAATATAAATAATTATATATGTAAAAATTATATTAATTATATTAATGAACTATTAAGTAATTTAGTTATTATGAAAAAAAAATAGCTTTAAATAACTAAAGCTTGTTATTTTTAGTACATTGTATATAAATGATTCAAACTTGGTTTGCCAACGTTATCAAAATATTAAATATATAATGATGTACGTTGAGGTTAATTGTTTAATATATATAATTAAGTATATACTAAACATTTAAAACATAATTGAGTATATATATATATATATAGTGTGTGTGTATATATATATATATATATATATATATATATATATATATATATATATATATATATATATATATATATATATATATATGTATAAATATAAATCTCTGTATGAATTTCTAAATCAAGATTATGTTGTAAGCACAACTTAAAAATTTTAATTGTTATAATTATTATTACTTTCATTAATAATATTATTAATATTAAAATTTATAATTGTAACCTTAATATTATGTATATATATATATATATATATATATATATATATATATAAGTTTGATAAGTTTAAGTTGATATAATATTATTGTTAATATTCATAATAATATTTGTGTTAACTATACTATTAGTTCCAATATATAATTTATAGATATATGAAAATTTATATATATATCACTAATATTATTGTTATCATAATTAGTAGTAAAATTACAATTTTAGTTATATCATTGATAGGAAATACATTTAAGTTGTTTATATTATCAAGGGTCATGAATAATATTAATAGCATTATTATTGGTATTGTTATCATTGATATTATTGTTATTATTAACAATATTTTAACATTTTTATAATTAGTATTATTGTTATTAATAATATTATTGATATATATTTTATAGTAAATATTATAATCATCATTAGCAAAAATATTATTATTACCATTAGTAAAAACTTATATTATTATAAATAAGTGTATTATTATTATACTTATATTTATATATATTAATAAGGTTATTTAAAAATAATAATAATAATAATAATAATAATAATAATAATAATAATAATAATAATAATAATAATAATAATAATAATAATAATAATAATAATAATAATAATAATAATAATAATAAATACAGATATATATAAATACAGATATATTGAAGGAAGTTGTATTATTCTATTAATATTAAAAATTATTAATTTAGATTAAATATTACGGATTTAAATAATCACAGGATCAAAAATAGTTGCAAGTTAAAATCATATTGTGTTTAATCTTGTTTTCTATCTCAGAAATCGTACGAATCAATCCCATTAAGATCAAAGTTGTTAACAATCACTTTCACTTTTTATTTTTTATTTAAATTGTGTACTGGGTGAGCTAAAGTTGTCGATAATATCTGTTAATAAGCCATCGATCCTTTTGTACTTATGGAACCAGTTTTCAAACATCAATTATCAAGTATTAATTGTAACTTCATTTTTTTTTACAGAAAAAGAACCGAAACCCAGTTCATATATCTCTGTTCTTGACCATAATTACTCAAATCGCGATTTCGAATTTAATTTCAAAACTAGTAATGCAATGTTGTTAGGAATCCATCACTCAGATTACCTGCAAAATCCCAACTTCCAACTCCTCATAACCACTTCGAATTTTAAGGTCAAAGTTTTGAAAATAAAAGTGAACGAAATTGTTCTTGCAAAAATTTGAGATTGTTGTTGAGAATTACTGCAATTAACGATCCCAATAGTTTCAAAAGATGAATTAAAACTCATTTTGTTTTATAACTTTTGTCTAAAAAGTTGTTAATCTCAAAATCCAATTTTTTCTTCTTCTATTTAAAAACGATGAGCAGCAGCAGTACAAGATTGATATGATTTTTTTTTCTCGTATTCCATAATAAAAATGTCCATTATCTGATTAGTAAGATTTGTTTGAAATTTTAAAATCCACTTCGTTGTTTAGAAGAATGGAGGAATACGATTCCTGTTGGATTGAAGAAGAAGAAGTAGGACAGATTGATATCAGGGTTAAAAGCATTTAAGTGTAAGGATAATCAGAAAAACAAGAGCAGCATGATGGTTGGGTCTTTGATGAGGGAACGAGAGGTGGCGGGTTCAAACCCGGTTCAGGACAGTTTTTTTTTTAAAAGCCTTTGGAAGGTAGTTTTTCCATACCAATATTATTATTATTATTATTATTATTATTATTATTATTATTATTATTATTATTATTATTATTATTATTATTATTATTATTATTATTGTTATTGTTATCATTAATTATTGTTATTAATATTTTCACACAAGTACTATGATTAATATTATTATCATTTTTGTTATTATGAAATATCATTAAGTACTATTATTAGTGTTATTATTGTATTATTATGATCGTCATCATTAATATGATTATGAGCATGTTAAACAATATTCGTGTTACAAAATTATAATAAAAATTATATGATAAAAATTATGAAAAATGGTTATAATTAAATGAATACATGTACAATTATGAATACGACTATGAGCTTAGGTTATAGAATCTGTAGTCATAAGTAAGTATTAGTTATTATTATTCGTAGTATTATTATCATTGTAGTTATTAAGATAAGAATTATTATTATTATTATTATTATTATTATTATTATTATTATTATTATTATTATTAAGATTTTAGTTATTATTACTATTATTAGGAGTATTATCATTATTAGGGTTATAATTATTAATATTATTATTTATCACTTAGTATTATTATTATGATTATAACTACAAATTTGAATATTATTATTATCACTATTATCAATATTGTAGATATTATTATTATTAATATTAGTATCAATTTATTAAAAATGTTATTACTAGTGACATAAGCATTATTATAAATATTATCACTATTATCACTTTTATTAAAAATATTATTATCCTTTTATCATTAAAATTATCAATATTATTATTATTAATATTATCTATATCAACATTTTAAAATAGTTATGATTACTAAAATAAAAGTTTTAATAACGTACTTAAAGTTATGAGTATGAAAATGAAGATTATATATATATAAATGTACTTAATACACATAACTTAACTATATTAACAATTAATAATGAAATTTATAAATTATTAAATATATAAATTACATCACTAATAATGATATATACATTTATTCGATTACGATCATATGTGTTAATGAATATACAAATGATATAGGTTCGTGAATCCGAAGCCAACCCTGCATTGTTCAATGTCGTCATATGTATTTTTACTACAAAATACAGTACAGTGAGTTTCATTAATCCCTTTTTAAATGCTTTTGCAATATATTTATTTTTGGGACTGAGAATACATGCGCTGCTTTTATAACTATTTTACGAAATAGACACAAGTAATCAAAACTGCATTATATGGTTGAATTATCGAAATCGAATATGCCCCTTTTTATTAAGTCTGGTAATCTAAGAATTAGGGAACAGACACCCTAATTGACGCGAACCCTAAAGATAGATCTATCGGGCCCAACAAGCCCCATCCAAAGTACCGGATGCTTTAGTACTTCGAAATTTATATCAGGTCCGAAGGAGGATCCCGGAATGATGGGGATATTCTTATATGCATATTGTGAATGTTGGTTACCAGGTGTTCAATCCATATGAATGATATTTTTGTCTCTATGCATGGGACGTATGTTTATGAGAAATGGAAATACGAAATCTTGTGGTCTATTAAAATTATGAAATGATTATTTATGTTAAACTAATGAACTCACCAACCTTTTAGTTGACACTTGAAAGCATGTTTATCCTCAGGTACGAAAGAAATCTTCCGCTGTGCATTTGCTCATTTTCAAGATATTACTTGGAGTCATTCATGACATATTTCAAAAGACGTTGCATTCGAGTCATTGAGTTCATCAAGATTATTATTTAGTCAATTATAGTTAGATATATTATGAAATGGTATGCATGTCGTTAACGTTCGATGAAATGAAAGATTGTCTTTTCCAAAAACGAATGCAATGTTTGTAAAATGTATCATATAGAGGTCAAGTACCTCGCGATGTAATCAACTGTTGTGAATCGTTTATAATCGATATGGACTTCATCCGGATAGATTAGGACGGGTCTTCACAGTTGGTATCAGAGCGATGGTCTTAGCGAACCATGTCTGCATTAGTGTGTCTAACTGATAAGTCGTTAGGATGCATTAGTGAGTCTGGACTTCGACCGTGTCTGCATGTCAAAAGTTTTGCTTATCATTTTGTGTCAAAAATTACCTGCTTATCATTCTTAGAGAATCACTTGCTTATCATTCTTAGTCTAGACACGTTTTACTGCATTGACTGCATGAATAGTGTATAGACAAAATTCATATCTTAGCGTATCTGTTACTGTAACTTTGCCTGACAACTTCCGTAGATTCTTCCGTAACTTATGGGATTTTAGTATTATATATGCATATGTAAATTATGTATTGCAGGGTACTAATCTACATCCTATAATCTATTTCTTATCGAAAATCCTTCATCTGATCGTACGAGATGAATCCTGCAACCAGTTCGAGTCCCTCAGATTCCGATAGCTATTCCGATAGTTATTCCGACAGCTACTCCGACATAGATGTTCACCTAAGCTCCGAAAACAGCGTCATTGGCATGATTCAACCAATCAGCCATTATCAATTCATCTGATGGGTTCGTAGTCGACTTAATTAATGGAAACGCGCAGAAGGCAATCCCTTCCACCAACCGAATTCACCTCTTGACAATGAACCTGAAGAGTTTACCGGCGAACCTGTTCGAGACACCATTTTCAGTCTCATTTCCAGGGTAACTCGACAAGATTATATTTTATCCACAATTCTGAACCTTATTCATCCGTTCGTTCCGACCGACAATCATCATGAAGTAATAAGTCATCGAACTTCGCGCTCGAATAATCAATTCGGAGAATATGGTGCAAAATGTACCAGCTTCAGCAACATTACCGGCACCAACAGTACCATCAATAACAGCACCAGTACCATCAACAATCCATGCTTCAATATCATCATATGTACTTTGAGTATGATCTTCGTTCTACGTATCGTTCTACCTCATTTATCTTCGTTCGACATGGCGAATATGTAATCTCTAAAGTTTTAGAGATTATTTATTCTAGTTCCAACCAAAAAGCAAATGAGTTTAATATCATATTAACTCATTAAATCCATGATTACATCTGAAGAGAATATATATGTAAGTATATTTTCATAAAGATTGTAATTAAAAATTCTTTCAAACAAACTGTTAATGGTGAAAATATTAGGTAATACCCGAGGAATATTTAGATTTCACATTAATAAGTTAAACTGTACATTCTTCAAATCTGATTCAACAGTTATTTACTATCCTACTTACAACCACCGTTATACGTATCCGTTCATCACAGAATAACCATTTTCATTCAATTTCATATTTGGATTTTGATCTATCAGAATCCGACAAGTGGCATAATGAAGAAAACATTGGACAAAATAAAATTTGTTAGAAACAAACAAATTAACTATGAGAAATTTTGTTAAGAATCCACGCTAACAAAATCCTAGCAAACTGTTCCTAACTAACTGATTACATTTTATTTATCACAATTTATTTTATCGCAATTTACATTCTCGTAATTTTATTTATCGTCATTAAATTTCTGTTATTTACTTTACGCAATTTATTTATCGTTATTTAATTTTCTGTTATTTACTTTACGCACTTTAAATATCGGGACACGTATACAAGGTTTTGACATATCATATCGACGCATCTATATATATTATTTGGAATCACCGTAGACACTCTATATGCAGTAATGCAGGAGTTAGCTATACAGGGTTGAGGTTATTCTACAATAATATATAGTTTGAGTTGTGATCGAGTCTGAGACATGTACACGGGTCACGATATATATTAATTAATTCGAATATTATATATTAAACTATATATGAATTGTTGTACTGCAAATTGTGGACTATGAACTGTGGACTAATGACATTGGACAATTAAAATGAATTAAAATATTGATTATAACATATGAAACTAAACATCTCTTCAAGTTTGCCACTTGATTTCAACTTAAACCTCATTTGTATTTTGACGATTCCAATCTGCGTTCAAACTTTCATGATTCTTGAAAACACCTCAATCGATAGGATGAATCAACCGCACTTCATCTACGGAAGGAAAGATTTATGCATATAGTTATGCACCTGAAAAACACTCGGAACTTGAGTAAACGTTTAAAACGTATCTGTGCTAGCTTCTTTGGCATTGTTATTACCCAAAATAACTTGGTAATCCCTTTCAAAGTAGCAAATTTTGTCACAGCTCCAGCAAGTCAACTTCGACTTTTCATTCGAAGTAGCCTTACTATAATCCTGATATATAAAAATTACCCTTTGATACCGGGGGATTCTTTTATATTCCACCACATTACCAGCAAATGTACCAGCAACCTTGTCTCTCCTTAGTTTAAATCCCTCCGACAAATCACTATGTTTATCTATTGAAGTCTCGTCATGTACTCATCCGCATCTTGTAACGAGAACTGCCATAACAATTACCAGGAATTAGCAATCAGTACTTTGGAAACTCACAGCATATCTACATCAACAGTTATATGCATGACATTTATCTCTTAGAATTATGATCTCTCATTCTGAAATTCTGAAAAGCAATCAGTCACAAATCAATATTCTGAATGTTGAAAAAGTTGAATGAAGCAACAGAAACCATAGAAAAACCGTAAAAGACCTTATTCATCGAAATTTTGATGATAAAGAATAGTATGTTGGAAAAGCTCAGAAAAGTTGGAACTGGAAAACGGATTGAGCTAACCACGAAGGAGACCAAGGACAAATACAAGGACCATACTATATATTCAAAGAATCCAGGTAATTCTGGATCCGATGAAACCTTCAACGAATATCTTGCTCCGTACTCATGTTAAAATCTTGCGGAAAATCTTTTTCATTAACCATCGAACTTAGAAATTCCAAAATATCATCATCAATATCTTCGATATTTCTGAGGATATTTTCATAAATATTCTCGTCCGAGATTATATACCTCTTCGTGCTTCTTGTGTATCATTATATTGGAAACATTCAATAGAAAATTTAGTACCGAAAAGCAGATTATGCGAAACTATGAAGAAAGCCGTGGACAAATCACAAAGAATAAGTTTGACTTCAAAGAATCTAAATGAGTCAATGCCTGCTAAAGTCTTTAGTGAATATCTTGCTCCTTACTCTAAACCCTTGCAGACAATAGTTTCTATCATCCTCTGATCTTAGATATTCAAAGATATTATCTTATCTTTCATTATAAATATCCTTCATATTTTTGAAGATATTTTCATAACTATTCTTATCTGAAATCATTAATCTCTTCATGCTATCAGTGTTACATCATATAGAAACTGTTAGTTTCTATATTCTGTAAACTTTTGAGCTTAAAATATGAATGTTATTGAAGTAATGTTGGGAACTGATGCATGAGTTAGTATAATATAATGACACTTAATCAACGTGATTATATTACAGTAAGTCATGCTGAGTTTCTAATGGGACGTGATGATTCACAGATTATAACGTCATCATGTGCCATGTTACATAACTCTTTCATTCTGCTTAACTTCTGAACATATCAAGAAAATATATTCTTGATAGTTCTATTCTCATTGATTCAGGTAATTTGACTAAACAAATCGTGCTACTACCTTTCCTTCCTACCTTGTATATTATGATAATTCGAAACTCCATACCTATGAATTCTGGACCGTTACTTGCGAAAAGTAAACAAAAGCATGAAGCTCCGAAATAGAAAGGGGGTATAAATCGCAGCAAATAAGAGAGCGCATTAACTGTGGATGACAATAATTATAGGAGACAAAAGTAGGGACATTAAAATATAAGGGAAGATATAAAATCCAACAACAACGCAGAAATTACAAACCATGGATATTAATACGAATATCAATATAAAGACAAGGTATAATTAAGAATAGTATCACCCCAAAGTAATAGTAGAAGTAAACAGATTCTTCTGATGGAAGATTGAAAAGAAGGATGACAGAAATAATAATTAGGAAAATATTAGGGATTAGAACGGGATTAAGCATTTTCACGATCTTTTGGATGTATGAACTAAGAAAGAAGATATAGGAATGGTGATAATGGAACGGAAGAGTTTAATTTATAGTGGAAATATCAGACAGAGTAATCGAGGCAGATCATCGTATTTAATTATAGAAATCTTAATTTTCTTACTCGCCGAAGAATCAAATCTTTTAGATTTCGAAGATTTTCTTTAAATCCCTTGAATTCTGGAATTCAACCAAGATAACGTCAAAAGCTAAAGACGCACCTTATTTTTCTAAATTCAATCTGACTACGTCAAAAGCTAAGACAAGTCTTTACTTCTTTATTTCACTCTTTTGTAATAACTTCACTCGTGCTCTTCAAATAATCGAATTGTTTTATCCAAATTATTCAATGGTGATAAAATTCTATTTATCAACTCATATTCGTCATGAAAACATTTTTATTGTTAGCAATGACGACCTCACTCAAATTTCGGGACGAAATTTCTTTAACGGGTAGGTACTGTGATGACCCGGAAATTTTCGACCAAATTTAAACTTTAATCTTTATATAATTCCGACACGATAAGCAAGATCTGTAATGTTGAGTCTTGAAAGTTTTGAAATCTATATTCATGTAATCAATTAGCCTTTGACTGTGCTCGACGATTCACGAACAATTAATTATAAATAGATAAGTATATAAAAATAAGTAAATATAAATAATTATATATGTAAAAATTATATTAATTATATTAATGAACTATTAAGTAATTTAGTTATTATGAAAAAAAATAAAAAAAATAGCTTTAAATAACTAAAGCTTGTTATTTTTAGCACATTGTATATAAATGATTCAAACTTAGTTTGCCAACGTTATCAAAATATTAAATATATAATGATGTACGTTGAGGTTAATTGTTTAATATATATAATTAAGTATATACTAAACATTTAAAACATAATTGAGTATATATATATATATATAGTGTGTGTATATATATATATATATATATATATATATATATATATATATATATATATATATATATATATATATATATATATATATATATATATATATATATATATATATATATATATATATATCTGTATGAATTTCTAAATCAAGATTATGTTGTAAGCACAAGTTAAAAATTTTAATTGTTATAATTATTATTACTTTCATTAATATTATTATTAATATTAAAATTTATAATTGTAACCTTAATATTATGTATATATATATAAGTTTGATAAGTTTAAGTTGATATAATATTATTGTTAATATTCATATTAATATTTGTGTTAACTATACTATTAGTTCCAATATATAATTTATAGATATATGAAAATTTATATATATATCACTAATATTATTGTTATCATAATTAGTAGTAAAATTACAATTTTAGTTATATCATTGATAGGAAATACATTTAAGTTGTTTATATTATCAAGGGTCATGAATAATATTAATAGCATTATTATTGGTATTGTTATCATTGATATTATTGTTATTATTAACAATATTTTAACATTTTTATAATTAGTATTATTGTTATTAATAATATTATTGATATATATTTTATAGTAAATATTATAATCATCATTAGCAAAAATATTATTATTACCATTAGTAAAAACTTATATTATTATTAATAAGTGTATTATTATTATACTTATATTTATATCCATTAATAAGGTTATTTAATAATAATAATAATAATAATAATAATAATAATAATAATAATAAATAAAGATATATATAAATACAGATATATATAAATACAGATATATTGAAGGAAGTTGTATTATTCTATTAATATTAAAAGTTATTAATTTAGATTAAATATTACGGATTTAAATAATCACAGGATCAAAAATAGTTGCAAGTTAAAATCATACTGTGTTTAATCTTGTTTTCTATCTCAGAAATCGTACGAATCAATCCCATTAAGATCAAAGTTGTTAACAATCACTTTCACTTTTTATTTTTTATTTAAATTGTGTACTGGGTGAGCTAAAGTTGTCGATAATATCTGTTAGTAAGCCATCGATCCTTTTGTACTTATGGAACCAGTTTTCAAACATCAATTATCAAGTATTAATTGTAACTTCATTTTTTTTTACAGAAAAAGAACCGAAACCCAGTTCATATATCTCTGTTCTTGACCATAATTACTCAAATCCCGATTTCGAATTTAATTTCAAAACTAGTAATGCAATATTGTTAGGAATCCATCACTCAGACTACCTGCAAAATCCCAACTTCCAACTCCTCATAACCACTTCAAATTTTAAGGTCAAAGTTTTGAAAATAAAAGTCAACGAAATTGTTCTTGCAAAAATTTGAGATTGTTGTTGAGAATTACCTGCAATTAACGATCCCAATAGTTTCAAAAGATGAATTAAAACTCATTTTGTTTTATAACTTTTGTCTAAAAAGTTGTTAATCTCAAAATCCAATTTTTTCTTCTTCTATTTAAAAACGACGAGCAGCAGCAGTACAAGATTGATATGATTTTTTTTTCTCGTGTTCCATAATAAAAATGTCCATTATCTGATTAGTAAGATTCGTTTGAAATTTTAAAATCCACTTCGTTGTTTAGAAGAATGGAGGAATACGATTCCTGTTGGATTGAAGAAAAAGAAGTAGGACAGATTGATATCAGGGTTAAAAGCATTTAAGTGTAAGGATAATCAGAAAAACAAGAGCAGCGTGATGGTTGGGTCTTTGATGAGGGAACGAGAGGTGGCGGGTTCAAACCCGGTTCAGGACAGTTTTTTTTTAAAAGCCTTTGGAAGGTAGTTTTTCCATACCAATATTATTATTATTATTACCAATATTATTATTATTATTATTATTATTATTATTATTATTATTATTATTATTATTATTGTTATCATTAATTATTGTTATTAATATTTTGACACAAGTACTATGATTAATATTATTATCATTTTTGTTATTATGAAATATCATTAAGTATTATTATTAGTGTTATTATTGTATTATTATGATCATCATCATTAATATGATTATGAGCATGTTAAACAATATTCGTGTTACGAAATTATAATAAAAATGATATGATAAAAATTATGAAAAATGGTTATAATTAAATGAATACATGTACAATTATGAATACGACTATGAGCTTAGGTTATAGAATCTGTAGTCATAAGTAAGTATTAGTTATTATTATTCGTAGTATTATTATCATTGTAGTTATTAAGATAAGAATTATTATTATTATTATTATTATTATTATTATTATTATTATTATTATTATTATTATTATTAAGATTTTAGTTATTATTACTATTATTAGGAGTATTATCATTATTAGGGTTATAATTATTAATATTATTATTTATCACTTAGTATTATTATTATGATTATAACTACAAGTTTGAATATTATTATTATCACTATTATCAATATTGTAGATATTATTATTATTAATATTAGTATCAATTTATTAAAAATGTTATTACTAGTGACATAAGCATTATTATAAATATTATCACTATTATCACTTTTATTAAAAATATTATTATCCTTCTATCATTAAAATTATCAATATTATTATTATTAATATTATCTATATCAACATTTTAAAATAGTTATGATTACTAAAATAAAAGTTTTAATAACGTACTTAAAGTTATGAGTATGAAAATGAAGATTATATATATATAAATGTACTTAATACACATAACTTAACTATATTAACAATTAATGATGAAATTTATAAATTATTAAATATATAAATTACATCACTAATAATGATATATACATTTATTCGATTACGATCATATGTGTTAATGAATATACAAATGATATAGGTTCGTGAATCCGAAGCCAACCCTGCATTGTTCAATGTCGTCATATGTATTTTTACTACAAAATACAGTACAGTGAGTTTCATTAATCCCTTTTAAATGCTTTTGCAATATATATATTTTTGGGACTGAGAATACATGCCCTGCTTTTATAACTATTTTACGAAATAGACACAAGTAATCAAAACTGCATTATATGATTGAATTATCGAAATCGAATATGCCCCTTTTTATTAAGTCTGGTAATCTAAGAATTAGGGAACAGACACCCTAATTGACGCGAACCCTAAAGATAGATCTATCGGGCCCAACAAGCCCCATCCAAAGTACCGGATGCTTTAGTACTTCGAAATTTATATCATGTCCGAAGGAGGATCCCGGAATGATGGGGATATTCTTATATGCATATTGTGAATGTCGGTTACCAGGTGTTCAATCCATATGAATGATATTTTTGTCTCTATGCATGGGACGTATGTTTATGAGAAATGGAAATACGAAATCTTGTGGTCTATTAAAATTATGAAATGATTATTTATGTTAAACTAATGAACTCACCAACCTTTTGGTTGACACTTGAAAGCATGTTTATTCTCAGGTACGAAAGAAATCTTCCGCTGTGCATTTGCTCATTTTCAAGATATTACTTGGAGTCATTCATGACATATTTCAAAAGACGTTGCATTCGAGTTATTGAGTTCATCAAGATTATTATTTAGTCAATTATAGTTAGATATATTATGAAATGGTATGCATGTCGTTAACGTTCGATGAAATGAAAGATTGTCTTTTTCAAAAACGAATGCAATGTTTGTAAAATGTATCATATAGAGGTCAAGTACATCGCGATGTAATCAACTGTTATGAATCGTTTATAATCGATATGGACTTCGTCCGGATGGATTAGGACGGGTCTTCACATTATAGGCATTTTCTGATTTTGGTCCCCATGCGATCGCATGGGCTTTTGGTGTATCTGCCATGCGATCGCATGGCTAGTCTGGCCAGCTCACTTTTTTTTGTTTGCTAGTTCGTCGACATAATATTTACTGTAGCAAATAGTGTTTTACTGTAACAAATAGTGTTTAACGTAGTAAAATAATTTTTACTGTAGCAAATAGTGTTTTACTGTAACAAATAGTGTTCACTGTAGCAAAATGATTTTTACTGTAGCAAATATTGTTTTAATGTAACAAATAGTGTTTACTGTAGCAAAATGCTTTTTACTGTAGTAAATAGTGTTTTATTTGTACATCTTTGATTTATTTGCGTTTCTTCTTATAAATTAAAAAAAAACTTACATTATAAAAATAAAACGATTATATAATTATCACAGGTTATGACGTTCGTGAATCGTCGAAAAAAGTCGAGAGGTACATGAATGTGTAAACTAGTTCAAAAAGTTTTAAGATTCAGCATAATAGGTTCGCTTATCGTGTCGGAAACATTTTATCCTGTAATTAATTTATTAATATGAAATTTTCTGGGTCTTTACATTAAGTCTCGCTCGAACATTCATCATCATTTCATATTCGTCGGGAGGCAAGTCACGTGACACCGGTTTGGAACGTAGCTTTAAATTTTCAACATTGTTCTCGTCTTGCTTTCTTCACAAAGCTTTTCAATGGTTCGATTCGCCGCTAGTTGAGAAGCTTCGGTCGATTGAGCTATCTTTAAACGTACTTCATCGGAAGACATACGGCTCGCGGCATCGGATGAGTACGAATCCCTTTGACTTTTAGCTCTACTTGGAGGACGTCGGATTGGGTCGTGATCCTTAAGTAAATTTTCAAATTGGGTTGGGTCGGGGTTCGAGCTTGTGTTCGGGTGGGAACTTGCCTCGGTTTGAAAATTTATTTGGAGTTTTTTGGAATTCATTTTTTGAGTTTAAGAAGTGTAGAAATGTATATGTGTTTGAGATGTATGTGTTTAAAATGTATATGTGTTTATATATAGAGTTGAGAAAAAAAAAGTAATTTTCAACGGTCAAAAATTTGACCGTTAGACCCCACAACGATTGCTTAGGCGGACCCCTGGGTGGCCTACTGTCATCGGCGTCCAGGTAAGTGGTGGCTTGGGCGGGCTTGTGAACGGGATGGATGGGAGCACTCTAACACTTGAGAGAATTCTGATTATTTAATGAGTACGTCTTATCCTTTTCCCTAAAAAATACTACTACTTAAATATTTGTATTATAATTTATTCATACTTTATTTTTTAAATCTTTTATAGGTCTACCGTCTATGGCTGCCAAACCAGAACACATCACAAACACAACAAACCTACTTCCTCGTAGCTGTCCCTCATTGTTAAACCTCTTCCCTGGCCCCACCACTCCCTTCCTTCCATTGGTTTCTTCTTCTACAGTATTAAACACCGTAGTAAAAAACAAAATTGCAAATAATATATAAATAAAATAAATATTAAATATTGCTCCGTATTTTATAATTTTATAAATAATATAATAATAATAATAAAAATAAATATTATTATTATAATTATAATTATAATAAATAATAATAATATGTACTCCGTATAAAAATATAAAGTATAATTATTGTATTATAAATTATAAATATAAATTATATTATAATTATAAATATAAATATAAATATAAATATTACTCGTTTCATAATATTGCAGTATTTTATCCTGTATATATCATATAATATCACGTTGACACCCACATAGCAATTGTAGTTGTTATCCATCATTTTCAGCTCTCAAAAACTCTATCGGAAAACAAAAAAGATGCCGGCATGGTGGTCGAGAAAATCACCTAAAAACAAAGATCAAAGTCTCAAAGGTAAGCCAGTAATTACTAGTAAAAATGATAAGCAACAAAATAATAAAAATAGAAGCTTTGAAGACGTCGTTTCAGCATCATCAGCACGCTCTTCATCTTCTGTTTTAGTTGGAGGTGGAAATTCGGGTCCTACATCTGGGTTTTCGGGTTTTGATTCGGATCGTATTGGGCATCCGTTACCTCAACCCTCCTCTACTACTTCACCTACAACCACGTCGTTTGCTAATAGTGATATTATTGGGTTTGTTCCCGGATCCGGGTCGGTTTCTTCAAGTGGTGGTGATTCTTCTGTTTCTTCTTGTGGTGGTGATCAGAATCTTGATAATGGCCAATTGAGTTTTTTAAGGTTTGTTCAATTTCCATATATATATATATATATATATTTTTTTTTTTTTTTTAATTTGGGTATTTTGAGAATATTGTTGAGCTCTTTATCTCTGGGTGTATTTAATTGATAGTTAAGATTTACCACTTTATGTATAAGTAATTATGATTTATATAATCTGAATATGAAAATTAAGAAACTTTGTTACATGGGTATATTGTATTGTTTTTAGTGATTAGTGAAGATATTTCAATTTCATTTCTCGAAATTTGTATTATGAGTTGATTATATGTAGGTTGAAGGGAATGAAAGAATTAGTTTATCTTGAGTTGAGTTGAAGAATCAGAGTAAATTTGAAAGTGTATTTTTCGATTCCAAGTAAATTTGTTATCATCAATTATCAATCACATTGATATTAAAATATTTATACTCAGTATATCAGAAGATAATCAAAGGATGCATCTCTCTATAGTAATACTATAATTGAGTAGGGATACGATTAGTCGAATACACATGAGATTGGTTATGCTTGTTTTGTTACAGATTCTAGGCTACAATCGAGTGTCTTTTGGAGTGATGGATGCGTGTTGAAACCGGACTAACTATATATATTTATTCTTCTGTTTGTTTCTAGTAAAATATCTTTTGTGGTAAGGCAAGATATGATTTTTTAAAGTTTGATTTTTAATTTTTACTTGTTGGTTATGACAGAGGAGGATATGGGGAGCCGAAGTTTAGTCCTCAACCTAGAAGCCCGGGACCAGGGTCAAGGGTGCCAACCACAACAACGTCACCTCTTCATCAACGGTTTGTGGGTTCGAGTCTTGATTCACCAAATAAAAGGTCAGATGAAGCTCATCCTTTGCCACTTCCACCCGGTTCACCCACTAGTCCTTCTACTCCGAAGCCTGGCACCATAATTTACGGTTCTCCCACTAGATCTTCGGTTGTGTCGAATGCGAAAAATGTTGGTGTTGGCGAAAACTCTAATTGCCAATTGTCAAAGTGGAAGAAGGGAAGACTATTGGGTAGAGGCACTTTTGGGCATGTTTACCTCGGGTTTAACAGGTGTGAACTAAATTTCTAGATTTGCAATGGTAGTTTCTGTTAATTTTTTTAATTTAGTAGTGACTTGAGTTTAAAAATAGGGATTGATGGTTCTAGTAATGATTATTAACATTCATTGACCAAATTAGAAATAAAGGGACACTACGTTTGTTTTTGTTGCAATGTGCCTATTTGCATTTGCAGAGAGTTTAATTTGTTAATATTCATGTTATTTTTAGTGAATTTGGATATGGATTAGGGAATTTATATCCAGTGTTTGTATTTTTTTCATTTGATAATAGTGAGAGTGGGCAGATGTGCGCGATTAAAGAAGTCAAGGTAGTTTCAGATGATCAATCGTCGAAAGAAAGTTTAAAGCAATTGAACCAGGTATCCATCTTCATCTCTTAGTTGGCAATAAGTGATTTTGAGATTATTGACTTTTGATTTCTATTTCCAACCGTTATTATATTGACTTTTGTTTATCTAAACAGGAGATTACTTTGCTTAGTCAACTTTTACATCCAAACATCGTTCAATATTATGGCAGTGAACTGGTATGCTTTTTTTTAAAGCTAACCTTCATTTTTTATTTTTATTATTATTTTTTTTTATTTTGTCAGAACACAATATGGTCCTACTATAGTCAAACATTGCTCTAAGCACCATGTCGAGTCAAAAGTTTTAAATTAGACTTTCATGTTTTACAGGGTGAAGAAACGCTATCAGTTTACTTGGAATATGTTTCTGGTGGCTCTATTCACAAGTTACTTCAAGAATATGGACCGTTTCGGGAGCCTGTTATTCAAAATTATACTAGACAAGTCTTAAGTGGGCTCGCCTTTTTACACGGAAGAAATACAGTGCACAGGTAAATTACTCTTGGCATGTTTTATTAACTGATTTTCTCTTGGTTATTATACTAGTATACTAACTAGTACTAATACTAATTTATACGGAGTACTTACTAATAAAAATTATTTATTCTTTTACAGGGATATCAAAGGTGCAAACATTTTAGTAGACCCAAATGGTGAAATAAAGCTTGCCGACTTCGGCATGGCGAAACATGTATGTCTCTAGCCATAGTGCTGTAATGAAACTCTTATAATAAGAACTTACAAATCTATATTGAAAGTTTGCAAAATCAAAGTTTTACTGGAAAAGATAAATGTTGCTATTTACTTCAGACTTTTGAATAAGGCTAGGGTTTCATTACTCTCCTGATAGAGGAAATATTTCAGTTTTCTAAAGTTAATTAGTCGTCGTGCGTGTAATTCCGTGTTTTTTCCCCTGTAGATACTAATATATATATACATATATATTGTTACCAGATAACGAATGTTACTTCGATGCTCTCTTTCAAAGGAAGTCCATACTGGATGGCACCAGAGGTAACCAATTATTTCATGTCCAAGTACTACGCACAATAATTTCACGTGCATACACACAATTAACTTACGCTCGTACTTACTTTTTTTTTTTTTTTCTTTCTTTTTATTATCTCAGGTAGTTATGAATACAAGTGGATACAACCTTGCAGTTGATATCTGGAGCTTAGGATGCACAGTTCTTGAAATGGCAACATCAAAACCTCCTTGGGGTCAGTATGAGGGGGTATGTTTATCTTATTTGCTTCTTATCTTATAAATTAATATATATAATATATTAATATTAATATTAATATTAATTAATACTATACTAATAATAATAATAATATAACATATATTGGTCTTTTTTGCTTGAGGAAATTACTTACATGTAGTTTTATAGGTGGCTGCAATATTCAAAATCGGGAACAGCAAAGATATGCCTGATATTCCTGATCATCTTTCAAATGATGCTAAATCTTTCATTAAACAATGCCTGCAACGGGACCCGTGTTTGCGGCCCTCAGCCGCCAAACTATTGGAGCATCCATTTGTACGCGACCAAACTACAACACGAACCGCCAATGTCAACCTAACCAAAGAAGCATTTCCTAGTGCCTTCGATGGAAGTCGCACACCAGTACGTACAAACCCTTCTACGTTACTTGCTTAAGTTGACATTTTATTTTATTTTATACAATACAATTTAAAACAAAAGTTTATGAAATCAACATTTTTGAGAAATTGGTTCTTGTTACTTAATTCTCATTATCTTTTGTAACGTTAAAACAGACGCCTTCTGAAATGCAATCCAACAGAAACACTCGCTCGTTTGAAGTGATGGCATCTAAAGGCATGATTTCAAGTCCAAGGTATCTTTCTAACTTCAATACCGAACTTTTATCATACGTACTCTTTGTCATGAATTTACACAAATACCCTTGCTATACGCAGGCAAAATACAAAAACGATCACTTCTTTGCCTGTTTCTCCGACCTCGAGCCCTTTGCGGCAATACAGATCTGCATACAGAAGTTGCTATCTCTCTCCACCTCACCCATCCTATACCCTAATTGGTCAAACTGGTCGAACTAGTCAAACTTTGACCGACGTTTTGGCAGCTCCAGCGAGACCTAATTCAAAACCCGCACTCGATCCGTGGTACGAAATTCCTCAGTATAGAACGCAAACACCGAACAGATCTCCAAAATCGCAACTCATTTGACCATGAAGTATTCCAAAATGGAAGTTTGCGGTGGCCCGGGGTTATGTGATTGTAGCTCGTGTTCGTTAATTTATGGGCAATGTTGCTGTCGATATCGAATGGTTACTTTTGTTATATGATGTAAATACAAACTGTTACTGTATCTTTTTGGGTGACATATACAAACACATGAAACTCGAGGGTTGAAATTCTTATATACGTAGTTTTGTAATGCGATTAATGTAAGTTCGTGTTGAGAAGCTTTTAATGGGAGTTTTGCAACAAAATCTGAAGATTCATTGATTTGAAATAACTAAAGAAAACACATTTTTTTGGATGTTTTAAACTCATGATCACTCAAGTAAAAAGACATTAGTCATGTTTCAGTGGAATGTCTCAGTTGACTGGTTTTTAGAAGTCAAGATTTGGCAATGTATTGCTTGATCCATACTTTGACTAGATATACTGATGAATTAATTTTTTTTTCCTCTTTTTTCAAAAAGTTATATTCCAACACATTGTAAGCTTATAACCACCTATCACTAAGATATACACATTAACCTCAAAGTGGTGGGTGTATTGATGATGACTGGACTTTCATTAGAGAAATTAGGGTTCGACTCTTATTAACTGCAAAATATTTCCCTTGAGGTTAATCACTCATTTCATGGGCCGGGATATTGCTAACGTTCTGCGTTCGAGCCTCACCCGAGAGGGTTCTATCACACGCGATGCCCGTAAGGATTCGCCGTGGGGCGGTAGGACTGTAATGTTCGTCCATGAAATGATCGGGTGGGTGGGTTCCGACGTCGCGTTCGGACCCCATTAGTGACTAACCGCCGTTAAAAAAAACCCGATGATATACAGATTTGTTCATGTGGCGACTTAAACTCTGAACATCATAGTTGAAAAGACATCAGGATACGATATTGGTAGACTAACGACCTTCTATTACCGATAAGTTGTGGTTGACTAATCTGTTTCAGTTAGGTTTTATCTACAATTTCAATAGTTTTATAATTGTTACTGATAAAAGTGGTTAAAAACCCATGGGTACGTCGCTTTCACATAAAGTTTTTAAAAAGTTGAATTTAGGTGGATGATAATTAGTTAGATTTGTTTGTGTTTATTTAAATGCATGCTTATGTAGGTTCCCTTTCATGGACGCATGTATCATCATAAATGACATAAGATACATCTCCTTTGGACTGCAACCTCAAGGGCGGCTTCTTCATTTTTGTACGCCACACAACTCCATGTCTCCATCCATGGAGATATAATAATATTAATATTAATAATTAATATTAATAATTAATATAATAATATAACATTCCAAGTATAACCTTAAATTTGATAAATATAAATATCACATATCACATCACATCACATAATACAATATATAAGTATATATTGTTATAAAATATCTAGATTGTGTTATAAAATATCTAGATTGGATGTTAATTTTATTATTATTATATTTCTTGCATAGTAATATTTTATACTATAAATAGATATGTATGGTAACCATTTAAGGTGCACCATTTCTCTTGAAATATCAATATCAATATTTCTTCTCTCCTTCTTCTCTCTTTTTCTCTCTTTGTTCTTATAACCATTAAAGGTAGTTATAAGCCTACTGAATTATAATACGTTATCAGCACGAAAAGCTTAGTGTAATTAAAAGATATCTCAAACGATCACGAATCACTAATCAAGGTATGAAATTATTAATAATTTTCAGACTCGAATATATCAAATTTTGGACTACTAACATTTATATTTATGTTATTTAAGTTATATATGGTCGGTTATACCACCTGAATTATATTTCTGTAATCTAACTTTTACTAACTTCACTAACATTTATATTTATGTTATTTAAGTTATATATGGTCGGTTATACCACCTGAATTATATTTTCTGTAATCTAACTCTTATTAACTTCACTAACATTTATATTTATGTTAATAAGACCTCATGATTGTACGCAACACGTCATTTGACAACACGGTACTTTATGTACGCAACACGTCATTTGACAACACGGTACCATGGGTCGAGATTAATTCCGATCAATACGAATACGACGGGGTCTTTATATGTTATCTAACATTTATGATTACTTATGCAATTAATCATTATTTATTTCATGCATACTAATGTTTATTCTTAAATTTATAATTTTAAAAGTTAAAATAAAAAAATAGTTTGTATTTTTATTAAAAGTAAATCTTAAAAGTTAAAATAAGAAAAAGTAGTTTGTACTTTTATTAAAAGTAAATCTTAAAAGTTAAAATACAAAAAGTAGTTTGTATTTTTATTAAAAGTAAATCTTAAAAGTTAAAATAAGAAAAAGTAGTTTGTATTTTTATTAAAAGTATATCTTAAAAGTTAAAGTAAGAAAAAAAGGGGATGGTAAAATGGAATAGTTTTTTGTCAAAAATGAAGTATTGAAAATGAAGTGGTCTCCTTCTATAACTAAAAAAATATATATATACTTTTATCAAATGAATTTTTTTGTGGCCGACAATTTCAAACACGAGTCCGTGTTTAGTTTATCAAGAATATCTCTTGCTTTGGTGAAAGGTCACGATCACGATATCAGGTGTTGTGAAAGAATTAAAAAATTGGTCAAGTGGCCTTTTAAAAACTAGAAAAAAAATTTAAACAAAAAGTTTTTTTTATATATTTATAATTTACGGGTAACGTAAAAAAAAGGAAGTTTTTTAAAAAAAAAACAAAAACAAAGAAAGTGTTTAAATGAGTTTTACAGAAAGGGGGAAAACAAAGTAAAAAAAAAACTTTTTTCCAAACAAAGGTAAATGAAAGTAGGACTTAATACAAGAAAAAAGTAAACATCTCCTAGACGTGATAAAATCTATCAATGATAAGTATTAGACTTGATGAGCTAAATGTGACAAAAATGTTTCAACATGTCTTATGTTAATTTTCTAAAATAAGTTATTATTATTCCGAGTTTAGCACATATACATATGTTAATTAAAAACAACCTTTTTGTTCTTATGTAGTGTTGGGTTGCAATTTTGGTTGTATGCTATAATTCCATCCAGTAGAGTGACAATAGAAAACTTTTGATGATAATCAATAAAAAACTTTTTTCCAAACTTGTCAAATGTTTTGTTAAAAACGTGACCGTTGAAAAAAGGAGGTTGAATAATAAAACTTAAAAAACAAATTATTTTTTTAAGAGTGTGCATCAAAATGACCCGTTTAATAATGGGGAGTAAAAATATAGTCAAATTGTTTCAACGAACAAGGGTTCAATTGGATGTCTCTTAAAAAAAATCCGCGGGTACGGGTGATGGATCCAATGGATCCGCATCCACGACCCGCGGGTGCTATCCCTAATTGTGACAAGTACAAATCAACTAAAAGTCTAAAAAATAAATGCTCTTATAGGGACCAAATGTTCACAATAATTGCCTAAGCTAGATATGAAACAAATAGTTCATAAAAAAAAAAAGGTCGTTGTGCGTTTTCGGGATGATAGCCGAAATACACTTACAAAAGTAGGTCAGCCGTCAATTCTTTATGGCCATATCAACGTAGATCAATAAAATCATTTATGGTTTTGATAAAAGATTAATTAAAAATTAACTGTTTTTTGGTCTTGGATTCTCGGTAACAAAAGCAAAGGTTGTTTTTGGTTGCCACAACAAACAAGACAGAGGTTGTTGACTTTTGTTATTAAACATGGCACAAGTGAACAATAACAATAGATTATTGTTTTTGAAAAGAATAATGATGCGTTAATTTTATTGTATAAAATAAAATTAAAGAAAATGGTTTTCATTGATGACTATGAACAAACGCAAACAAAGTGTTTGTGGTATTTGGTGATTAAAAAAAAAGTGCATCTAAAGCTTCTACTGAAAATAATATGCATCTAAAGCTTCTACTGAAAATTAATGTGCAAGGTACAACGTATAACTATATGGTCAAATTCATTTGAGCCTTCGGAGTCACAAGTATATGATGTATATATATATTACTCAATTAACAAAATAGTAAATCTAAATTAATTCATATGAATAGTAAAACGAAATTAATTAATTTACTATTCACATAAAAAAGCGCATATGATAAAAAGCGCATCGCATATGATAAGCGCATATGATAAAAAGCGAATATGATGAAAAGTACAACGCATATGATGAAAATCGCATATGATTAAAAGCGCATATGGTGAAAAACACAGCGCATATGATTAAAAGCGTATATGGTGAAAAGGATATATGATAAAAAAAAAACACATATGGTGATTTATAAATAAAAAAAAAAAAAAAAAAACACATATGGTGATTAATGGAAAGCACATATGGTGATTAATGAAAAGTATATTGTGAAAAAGAATCACAAATGTTTCTTGAAAGAATTCAAGGTAAGATATATGAACCAATTCATCCATCATGTGAACCATTTTGATATTTCATGGTTCTAATAGACGCATCTAGCGGATGGTCTCATATTTGTATGTTATCAAGCCGTAATATGGCATTTGCAAAGTTTCTTGCACAAATTATTAAATTGAGAACACATTATTCTGATTACACCATTAAAAGGATGAGACTTGATAATGCTGGTGAGTTAACATCTCAAGCATTTAATGATCATTATATATCTACAGGGATTGTTGTTGAACATCCAGTTGCTCATGTGCATACACAAAATTGGTTTAGCTGAATCAATAGATAAACGCTTACAGCTAATAACTAGACAATTGATAATGAGTACAAATCTCTCAATATTTATATGTGGACATGTAAATTTACATGCTGCGACATTAATTCGCATTATACCATGTGGAAGTCGTAAATATTTTCACTTAATACTTGATTTTGGTCAAGAGCCAAATATTTTCTACCTTAAAACATTGGTTGTGCAGTGTATGTTCCAATTGTATCACCACAACACAATAAAATGGTTCTTCAAAGAAAGATGATAATATATTTTGGATATAAAACATCTTCAATCATAAGATATATTGAACCCATGATGGGTGATGTTTTTACAGCACGTTTTGCTGATTGTCATTTTAATAAAACATTGTTCCCTAGATTAGGGGGAGAAATAAAAATAAAAAATAAAATGATGCTTCATGATGTGAACATCAATTAAGGTATATTGAACTCGCACAAAAGAATGTGAAACGAAAGTTCAAAAATAATGCATATGCAAGAACTTGCAAATTAATTACTTTATGCATTTACAGATATAAAAAAGTGACTAAATCATATATACCAGCGATAAATGCTCCAGCTCGAACTGAAATTCCAAAAGCTGGCAATAATGTCACTGTTGAGTCTTTGCCACGCATCAAACGTGAAAGATCAATTGGTTCCGAAGATAAAAATCCTCGAAAAAGAAAATCAGCTGATAATGAAGTAAGAGAAAGTGTTCAAGAAGAACCACAAATCAATATTCCTTCTGCAGAGGATATTGATAAATGTAAATACTAAAATTGCGATAAATTATGCAATATTATGGAACCAAAATGAAACTAAAATCTCTATGAGATATTTTCATATAATGTTACAATGACATCATGAATAAAGATGATGATCTGGAACTAAAATCTGTCATTAAATATACAAAATGGACATGATTGAGCTCAATGGAAAGGAGCAATAAGAGCTGAATTAGAATCGCTCGATAAAAGAAAAGTTTTCGGATCAATCGTTATCACTTTTAAAGATGTGAAACGTATGGGATACAAATGAATTTTTATCCGAAAAGAAATGTGCAAATGAAGTTACAAGGAAAAACTAGACTTGTAACTCAATATTTTCCACAAAGACCAGAAATGAATTAGGAGGAAAAATTATCCTCCTGTAATGGATACAATTACTTATTAGATACTTAATCAACCTGGTAGTTATTTAAATGCATCTCATGAATGTTGTTACTACTTATCTGTATGGATCACTTAATAGTGATATATATGAATATACCTAAAGGGTTAAGGTATCATAAGCATCTAATGTAAAACCCAAGGGAATATATTCCATTAAATCACAAAGATTTCTAAGTGGGTTTATACAAACGGGACGTATGTGGTATAACCGATTAAATGACTACTTGATAAAAAAAAAGGGTATAAATATAAACTTATTTTGCACGTATGTTTTATAAAAACAATGTTCGGGTATGAGATCGCAGTTGTTTATGTCAATGTTCTTAACATCATATGAACAAATAAAGAGATCTATGAAATCATTCAACTTCTAAAGAATTATTTTGAAATGAAAGATCTTGAAAAAACCAAGTATTACCTTGGATTGCAAATTGAGCATATGCCTAATGGTTTACTTGTACATCAAACAACTTATACCGAAAAGATTTTAAAACATTTTTTTTAAAGACAAACTCATTGTTGTTAGATCACTCAATATTGACACTGATCTATTTCATCCCTGCGAAGATCATGAAAATTTTAACAGATCGGAAGTTCTATATTTTAGTGCAATTGAGGTTCTTATGTATCTTATAGATTATACAAGATCTGACATTTTTTTTGCAGTTAATTTGTTGACAAGGTTCAGCTCAGCCCCTACCAAAAGACATTGGAATGGGATCAAACAAATAGTTTGATACCTTCGGGGAACTACTGATTTATAATTATTTTATTCTAACAACTCGAAACAAGATTTGTTTGGTTATACAGATGCAGATTATTTATCCGATCTACATAAAGCTAAATCTCAAACTGGATATGTATTCCTAAATGGAGGCACCGCAATATCATGACGTTCTCAAAACAAACACTTGTTGCAACATCATCAAATCATGCCGAAGTGATTGCATTACATGAAGCTACTCGGGAATGATTTTAGTTAAGATCAATGATACAAATCATTATTGATTCTTGTGGACTAGAACGCTATAAAAGCGTAACAACTATCTATGAAGATAATACAGCTTACATAATACAAATGAAAGAAGAGTATCAAAAATGACAGAACAAAACATAAATGCTGACGAGGCGCTAAAGCTATAAACGGTCTTAACGGTCATAAGTTTGATGGAAAAGAATGGTATATTGGTAAGGCTCAGAAAAAGACTGAAAGGGAATAGGAACTGAAACAACGGTTTGAACAAACCATGAAGGAGACTGTAGACAAATCACGAGGGCCAAACTTGTACATAAAAGATTTAGATGATACAGTTTCAGATGAAAACCTCAGATTTTTCTCATATACTCAAGATATCGTAAAAGACAACCAGATTAAAATGAGATACGTTCAATCAACAACTCTGCTGATCTTTATACCAAAGCACTGCTAACTGCTATTTTCAGAACACACGTTCATAATATTGGCATGAGGCATGTTCAGAAGATGTAACAACTCAGGCGTTGCCTACTTGAGGGGGAGTCAACTTTATGCTGCACTCTTTTTCCCTTAGCTAAAGTTTTATCTCAATGAGTTTTCTTTAGCAAGGTTTTTAACGAGGCAGTACTAGTTATTCTCTAATAAAATTGTCATCCAAGGGGGAGTGTTATAAAATATCTAGATTGTGTTATAAAATATCTAGATTGGATGTTAATTTTATTATTATTATATTTCTTGCATAGTAATATTTTATACTATAAATAGACATGTATGGTAACCATTTAAGGTGCACCATTTCTCTTGAAATATCAATATCAATATTTCTTCTCTCCTTCTTCTCTCTTTTTCTCTCTTTGTTCTTATAACCATTAAAGGTAGTTATAAGCCTACTGAATTATAACATATATAAGTATATTTAATTATATTTGAATTTTGTATTTTATATAAGTATATTTATAATTTTTTTAGCAAAAAAAACTAAAACTCATATTAAAATGAGGTCGTTTCTCAAAAGAAAACACCCTCAATAGAGATTACAAAAGATACGGGGGACATGGAAGTTCGCGCCTAGAAAACAACCATCTAGAACAAAAAATATCTATAAACGAGTCTTCCCTAACAACTCGATTTTTTTAAAAAAAAAACATTCTAAACAATTCGAAACCGATCGAACACAATTGTACATGATCCAAACCAAGCGATCTAAGTAGAAATCAACAAACAAGAAAAAACTAAACAAATGATCACGAGACAAACTCAATTTCTCAACCTCTAGGTCCTAAAGTAGGTAGCTAAAGTAGATTACAAATCAAGTGCGCCTTCGCGCCAAGTTTGGATCTGAAGGCCAACTAATTTCAGGAATATCTAAATATTCAAACATTAACATTAGGCACATAGGATCCTTTAAACATTAACATTTGCTGTTTATCAATTGCAGAATTAAAATTGGTGGGAAAGTTTTTTTTTATTATTTTTTATTTTTATTTTTTGAAAGCTAAATTAGTATTCAAAGGCAAAAGCCAAATCCAGTACAAGTACATATTATATCCAAAAACTGATCTCACCAAATGGCCTTTGGCCTAGCGGTATCGAGGTGTCGGTGTCCCCTCCAACCTTGAGATTGTGCTTAAAGTCTAGTGGTGAACAAAAAATGTATATTTTTGTGGAATTATTCGTGTAGGGGGTGTGAATTTGTCTTTAAATAAACCGATGTCACTTAATTCTTGTCTGTTGAGTATTACTATTCTCAATGTTAATAAAAATACAAGAATCTGCAAAATGTGAAAACTTACGACTGGAAATGAACAAGGAAAGCCAAATGTTTTCCTTCACATATTCTGCATCATAGGTTTCAAGATCTGTCATAATGCGCGAAGGTCTTAAAACATACACCAGAAGAAGATATTTGACAACATTGAAGATGCATACATACTTTGACAAATTCAATTAAAGAAATAAACTAAAATGAGTTTAATGCATTGCGTTACACTCAAGGTTATTTTTCTTTCGGCTTTCTGGAACATGTGGAGACTTATAAATGGCATCATTTTCAAAGACGCAAGATTTCGCTTATCACTTGTGTTTGACGACATTGTGGTTTTTGCATTTAATTGGTTATATTCTAGGTATTATAAGACTAGAATAAATTGGACGACATGACTCCAAAATCCTTTGTGCTCTTTGTAAATTTCTAGCATTTAGCTAAATTGTTTTGATAAAATTTCTACCGTTTAAAAAAAAAAAAAAAAAATATCACAAGAGGCAGACCAACCTCAGTCCACATCTTCCTAACATTTTCATCACCACGTTGCAGAGCGTTGTAACATTAGCTGCAAACTTATATCATTACTGCAGTTAGCAACGACATGAATATGCAATAAAATGAAAACCAAAAAAAAAATGTAATTGACTCTTCTGAAACAAATCAATCCATGAATATGCAAACCATAAATTGCTCACATTGTTCTGATATAGGCACTTACAATGTGGACCTAATGTGAGCACCATCAACTATATTTTTGACTGAATTTTTACATCACTTGATTTTAGATTTATTTTAATTAGCGATCATTCATATATAGAAGGAAGAGAGGTTTGTTCGGTTGTTTAAGTCGATTTGGAACTATTGTGAATGAAGTAACTGAATGTATTCCCACATCGATTAAACAGACTCACAAATCTCTCTCCGTTATCTATATGAACGATCACCGATTCTAACAGAATCTACAAATAAGTTATGCTAAATTATAGTATGAAATTTCTCTCCTCGAAATGAAAGTCGACATGGTTCATATTATTTCCACACTGCTTCCACCGCTAGTTGATAAAGAGGGACAAGCCCCTGGAAAAAATCAATTATGAAAAATAAGAATGTACAAATACAACGGGTATTCCCGAGGGGGTGCTTCCACCGCTAGTTCTTTTACAAACTCAGTGATGTCAACGTTGAGTTAAAATACGATATCAATGTTAACATATATTCATTAGACTAACGCATTTAATACCCAGATGGGTATTTGTGTGTGTGTGTGTGTGCGCGCGCGCGCATGCGTGTGTTTTCAAACTGCTTCATTCATAAAATTTCAAGGAAGCTCTACCAGTGACAGCAGAAGAAGGGTTCCTGAACAATAGCTCGTCAAGAATTCAGAAGGTAGTAGCAGCACCACGCAAAAATCTGTAAGTTCTTGATGTCAAACTGTCTATTTTACGGACATAATTATGAAAAAAGGGAAAATCCGAGTCACAAAATTTCTACAAATGAAAACACTATAAAAGTAAGTTGTTAGTGTTGCAAGGATTAAACGAGATAAACATGATCATATCTTGTTTGAGCTTATGGCCAGTCCATAGTGATATGCACGCCTCATTGTAGCTATGTTTGGCCCTGTATTCACCCATTAAGCGGGTATACCACCCGTATAGGGTTGATATAGGGCCAACAATGGTTTCAATGATGCGGCGGATATCGTTACCGCCTGGAGGTAAGCTCAATCCAACCGAACTCTTTTCTTTATTCAACTCAAAGTTATCTCTCTTATTCCTCGCAATAGTAACCGCCAAATTTATAAGCAACGAAATTAAACGTAGATACACATTTGTAATATATTAACAAAAGAAAGCTGAAGGTATTCTCTCTTGTGCGAATGCAATTTGAATAAGATTGCTTATGAATGAAAATAAGGGGAGTACGATGACAATTCATGGTTTGGTTGTATTCATATGTGCATTAGTTTATGGCATTTTGAACATGTTTGATTGAGAACTGGTTTGGTCGAAGATTATGGTTTGGTTGTATACATATGTGCATTAGTTTATGGAAATGTGCAGGTGTTTGATAGAAACTGGTTTGTCCCTATGGTTTGGTTTAATGCATGTTTGAGACATTTTGATACATGATGGCAATTTACAGCTGAACTTATATGTTTGACACACTTTGAACATATATGTTATTTTGAAGCATGGTTGACAGTTTTCAACCTAAGCAAAAAGGGAGTTATTTTGACCCAATTTGTATCAAATACAATTTTGTAAGGGGTTATTTTGATCCACTTGTATCAACTACAGTTTATATATTAATTCAAAATTCATGGGGTGACACTATACCGGTCAAAAGGGTCGGGCTGGTTCAGGTTGGGTCGAGACCTACTTGTATCATAGATATATAAGGGGTTATTTTGACCCACTTGTATCATAGATAAACATAAGAGGTTATTAATGTAAGATCGCATACCTCAAACACAATGTCCTGCAATATAAGCCCAAGAGTCTATCCTTTTCTAAAACCAATTGGTATTAAAGGGACTTTCCCTTAGACTTATATACATACATTTGTTTTTGTCTCCATCCTATGTGGGATAGGTTTGCACCCCAACAATCCTCCCCTCAAACCGAAGACCACATCACCGAGCCTCCCCTTCAACGATACTCCCGCCATCTTATATCACCGGTCTCTTTTTCTTTCACTTTTCTTTCACTACCGGGACACGTCTCTTATACCGCCGATCTCTTTCTTTCACCATCGGGACACGCCGCACTTCCACGCCTTGGGAAGGAAGACTTTCGATATAAGGCACCATGGCTCCATTATCGTTGGCAAACTGAGGGGTGTGCCATGTCGCACCGTGCGCTTAGGGGTGCGCCACCACTGCGTTATTCACCACATCGGGCTATAGCCTAGCTCTGATACCATTTGTAAGATCGCATAGCCCAAACACAATGTCCTGCAATATAAGCCCAAGAGTCCATCTTTTTCTAAAACCAATTGGTTTTAGAAAAGGATGGACTCTTGGGCTTATATTGCAGGACATTGTGTTTAAGCTATGCGATCTTACAATTAATACTCAAATGAGATACACAAATTGCAGTATACATGGATTATTAAACACGTGTACTACACACGAGATAGTCACTAGCTGACTGAACACGAAAACATAAATTGAAGTAAGGTTTTTTGCATTTGCATAATATTCAAACCATTATAGCTATATTCATAGTAAATACTCCGTTTATCATATCATATCATACTAGCTTAAGGCCCGCAAATTCGCGGGATTGCGTAAGAAAATTTGCCGTAATGGAGCTACATATGTTACATAACTATACGTATCTTTTTTTTATTATTTTATTTACATGATATGGTGCTTAATGAACTTTATATATATGAGAAAGCAAATCAAAATTTTCAGACATTTTTCAAATCGTTACGATTTATCTTTGTCATTTCTTTTCTTTCATTAGCGTTGTCCCCCTTGCGTTCTCTCCTTTCGTGAAGACATTTTCCTTTTTCTCTACTCTTATTTCTTTATTTCTTATTCTCTTGTCAAAAGTACCTAATATGGGTTTTAAAATGTTCCCTTATACGAGATTCTAAGGTCCTTCCCCAACTCCATCAAGTTGTTCATTTGACAACAAAAATTAGGTTTAAAAGTTTTGCAAGGGTTGTCGTGTAACACAAAATAGGTTAAAAAGTAGGCTTATAGATAAAGATGTTACCTTCATGTTTTGGAAATATAATTATTAACGATTTTCAAAAGCCAAAATCCGAATTCAATGGACTTTAATTCAACACTAATTCGAGGTTACAAATAAAATGTTCAATTCAGAAGAACGATTTCATTCAGCTTCTAAGTTTATTGCTTGCATCTAGAGTAGTCATTTATAACGATGGAGTAAATGTAATGTAAGGGTAAATCGGGAAAAAAAAATCAAGGACTCTGAAATATTGGGCAGTAAAAATAATTAAGGATAATTAACTTCCGGATCAATAATTAGTCTTAACACGTTATTGGTGTCATTTTAGATGCTTCAATAAGTAGTTCTTTAACGATGGTTCAACAACATCATTATTGGTGTCATTTTAGAGTTTTAACACATTACTTTATTCACAAAATGTTATACTCTGAATTACTGTTAAAGCATATAAGAAAACTTATTTCGCTCATAGAAAAACCTAAGTAATCTATAATTTAATAGACATTAAGTCACCCAAACAAATGGAGATAACGATAGCAATAAGGAACTACTTACTTAAGAGTAGGGATAGTTTCTGACGGATGCGTAGAAGGATCAACATTGTATACCCACTAACACTAACACCTGATCTACCATTTTTCCCCGTTTTATATACTATCAAGTAAAAAAAAATCTACCATTTTTTCCCGTTTTATATAATATCAACAACTAAACTGTACACCAACATCGGTTACACCAATATACCATAAAATTAGATGTTCTTCTATGTACCTTTACTTAGTTAAAGGTGCATATTCAACAGTCTGATTGATTGTATGTAATAAACAATTTCAATAAAAAAATTTGCTACCTAGAAGAACAATTACAGTAACAGACAAAGATTTAATCAACTATTACTTATAAAATTTAAGACCAATATTGATGTAGGCAAGCATCATTAACAAAATTAATCCCTTATATCATGTATAAACTTTGATTTGATGGCAAGATATTAATGTACCCGAGCATCATTGACACAGTAACGTTAAAGCAACTGCCAGAATAGGGAAAACTTTGCGAAGCAATATCTTTATCAGCAAATCCGATGACAACCAGTTCTACAATTCCAATTCCGACAGCTGCCGCAATTGGAACAATCTCACAAGTCGGCTCAATGTCTAAATCAATTAGCTTAATGCCCCTTCCTCTATATCATCACCAGCTGGCCTCCCCATTTCTAGAGTCGCATCACTACCCTTCCTCTTCCTCCTCCAGTTTTCCTCTTCCTCCACTTCTCAGTTGTGGCTTCGTCACCCATACCTATTACAACCAAATACATGAAAGGTAATCCAAACGAAGTATGTAAGACGTCTTACTCGTGATAATCAAAGATACAAAGGGCGGTGATTATTTTCTTAATTTAAAACAATTCAACAGTCTTTTCTGCCGACCCCACCGTAAAAACCCACTCATTAAGAATGATTAAATGCCAAGCAGCTAACCTAGCATAGAAACCTACTCATTAAAGGATAATCAGTATACACCATTTACATCTAATACAAAATGAATATATAAAGATAAACTAAACTTTTACATCTTTAACTGTTTAACCATTTTTCAGAATTAATTTGATAAACACATATTTTCATGACAAAGAGGTATGTATACACTATTCTTCTCACCCCCAAAAAAGTCCTTTTTGGTCACTCTAGCTGGCTGTCTAGCAACTTCTCCGTAATACAAATTTTTTTCTGCCAAACACTTTGTACAAACCTGCTTCAGCATTGCTCTGTCATCAGCAACATCAGCATCATAATTCCCAGAATCAACTTGAACAGACATTTCATTTTCTACTTCAGTAGTTTCTTGGTTCACTCTAAGCTATAAAATAAAAATAGATTATTAAATACAAAACACATTGCTATTTGACACTTGATATCAAAGAAACTGTAGTCGCATATTAGTTGTCGCATGCATACCTTATTACATCTCTCCTCTAGCTCATAAGGGCGCCAATTATGCCTTAAAGAAGAAGATTGCAATGCATATAACTATATAATCAAGTAACAGATCATCAAATACCCATATAAGCAAAATTATATATGTATAATTCTAACTTCCACAATACTCGTTTTATCCTCTAATCACTTTATTAATTGTTTCATCATGAAGTTTGTTTTAATATATCAATCCATTGACAGACACATGTATATATAGTGAAAGTTACAAACCGAAACCATAAAATGTCCGAGAACTACGAAACTATTGAATTACGTGTTATTTTAAACATCAAAAAATGGCATTCATGCGTAAACATATGAATCAAGTGTGATTTGAAAGGTGTATTTTTGCTTTTTAAAACCTGTTACAAATATTAACACATCATTATATCCATTTACAATGAAGAACATATGGTATTTTTTTATGGCCATTATATACCAAAATAATCATAATAATTAATAACAGTAACCTGATGATCGCAAATTATTAACAGTAATTTATAATTTATAAATCGATTAAATATCATTTGAATTGATTACCTGATGCAAACGAAAAATCATTTAGATTGTTAGCAAGAATCATCGATGGAAATTAAAAGAACCAATTTAACGCCGATTTAGGGTTTGAAACAATAGAATCAACGATCGTAGTGTAGTTATTGATGCTTTGATCAGGAATCTTAGTTTCTCTGGCGGATTTTGACATGAGAGTATTTGGGGAAATCAAGTAGGGTTTTTTTTTTTTTTTTTTCCTGAATGTTGCAACTAAATGATATTTTGTGAACCCCTAATTTAATTATTCTTTCCCGTGTGTTTTATTCATATTAGGGGTAGTTTAGTCTGTATAATTCAAAGTTTAAAGATTATGAGGTCATAAAGGTGAGATGTCATTTTTAATGGCTATGATCTAGTTAAAGTTATAAAATGAAAGTCGCCCCTGGACTATAACATTTAGTTTATGCACTCAGACAATATCTATCAACATCAGTTTATCGATCAATTCCAGATCGAATCATACATCATACATATAGGATAAGACAATGAACAAAATCACTTTCTGTGATATCTTTATAGTAAAGCCTAATCGATGCAGGAGCTTTTTTTGAATTTGCATGGAAACTGATTTAATGAAATTGATTTTGGGTTTACAAGTCCAAATATAACGTATTATGTTAAAGGATTTGGTAATTAGATCTTTTAAAAATGAGTGGATATACACTATAGACGAAATTACATATTTCCTCACCATTTACCGGGCCTAGTTAACATGATTTAGAAATTGGACCAGTATTAAACGTTTTCAAAATCACAGGGATTACCGGTATAACTTTTAAAAGATAAGGACTAGCGGTAAGATTTTTGAGTAAACCACAAGAACCAACAGTATAATTAAGTACTCTTAAAATAATAAAATTATTATTATCACTCAACTACTAATTGTTAGATAATGTAAACCACGTGATTATTATTCAATATTAATGTGATATTTATATTACAATGGAAACTCTAATAAACCTATAAACCCTAGTGGACCTAAGCCCACAATCGGTTTGGGCTAACTTATCATCTAACACTAATCATATTTTACAATACTTTTTCAAAACACTACAAACTCTCATTGAGTAAGAACCCACTCTTAACATCACAAATATACGTATAAAATCTGTATTCTAAAGGTGATGCATTATCTTATGTGCATGTCCCCTAGTTAGACATCAAACCTAAGGTGCAAAGTAATTCATCTAGACATTTACTCACATGTGAAAACAAGGAAATAACGAGAGCCATTTTCAATGACTTCATGCATCATATTCAACCAATCAATGTTATTAAATTATTGGTCTACCGTCTATGGGCCGCCAAATCAGAAATACATGACAAACAAAATTAATAAAAACCTTCTTCCTCGTACCTGTCCCTCGCTCTTACTTCTTTTCCCCTGGCCCCGCACTCCTTCCATTGTTTTCTTCTGGCTATTTTTCTTCCTCGATCAACCCATATTCCAATATAAATATAGTACGATAATATATCACGTCGACACCCATATATTGTACGGAGTAATTGTACGTAGTTATTCATCCTTTTCATCTCTCAAATATATATTCATCGGGAAACAAAAAACATGCCTGCATGGTGGTCAAGAAAATCACCCAAAAACAAAGATCAAAGTCTCAAAGGTAACCCAACCATTACTAAGAATAATAAAAATGAAAAGCAACAAATTAGAAAATCTAAAAGGTTTGATGGAGTCGTTTCATCATCAGCAGCAGCACGCTCTTCATCTTCTGTTTTAGTTGGAGGTGGAAACTTGGGTATTACGTATTGGTTTTCGGGATTTGATTCGGATCGTATTGGGCATCCATTACCTCAACCGTCGTCTATTACTTCACCTACCATCACGTCGTTGGTTCCTATAACCAGCTCGGTTTATTCAAGTCGTGGTGATCAGAATTTTGATCATGGCCAATTGGGGCTTTACAGGTTTGTTCAATTTGTTATCATTCATCACGTTGATATTAAAATATTTATATTTTAGAAGATAAAATCAAGAATTGCATCGATATTAAATACTTAATACTACAATTGAACCAATGCAATGGGCCAACGGCCTAGCAATATCGAGGTACCCTGTAATGCTTGTATTGATAAATATTCTAGGGGACAATGGAGTGTCTCAAAACCGACTAACTTTATATATTTATTCTTCTGTTTGTTTCTAGTGAAATATCTTTTGTGTTACGACAATATATGATTTGTTAAAAATCAACATATTTATATTTACTTGCGACAGAGGATATGGGGAGCCTAAGGTTAATCCTCAACCCAGAAGCCCGGGACCAGGGTCAAGGGTGCCAACCACACAGCGACGTGAAGCTCATCCATTGCCACTTCCACCCGGTTCACCCACTAGTCCTTCTACTCCACAGCATGGCACCAGAATTAGCAGTTCTCCCACTAAACCTTCAGTTGTGTCGAATGTGAAAAATGTTTGTGCTGGCGAAAACTCAAATTGCCAACTGTCAAAGTGGAAGAAGGAAAAACTATTGGGTGTAGGCACTTTTGGGCATGTTTACCTTGGGTTTAACAGGTGTGGAATGAATGCTGGTTCTAGTAATGATTTTAAATGAAGACAGTTTACCTTGTTAATTACATATTATTTTAAATGAATTTGATTTGAATTAGGACATTTATATCCGGTGTTTGTGTTTCTTCATTTGTTAATAGTGAGAGTGGGAAAATGTGCACAATTAAAGAAGCCAAAGTTGTCTCAGATGATCAATCGTCGAAAGAAAGTTTAAAGCTATTGAACCAGGTATATATAATCTTCATCTCTTAGGTGGCAATAAGTGATTTTGAGAATTTTTGATTTTCAATTTCTATTTCCAATGTTATTATCACGTTGACTTTTGTTTATCTAAACAGGAGATTACTATGCTTAGTCGTCTTGTACATCCAAACATCGTTCAATATTATGGATGTGAACTGGTACACATCTGTTTGTGGCTAACCTTCAATTAAATTAGATAGTTTGATAAAACACTATATGGTCGAAGGCTCGAAGCAGTAGTTACATGGTCCAAACACTAATTTATCATCCTTTTACCAAATCAGAAGTTGTAAATTTGACTTTGATGTTTTACAGGGGAAAGAAACGGTATCAATTTACTTGGAATATGTTTCTGGTGGCTCTGTTCACAAGTTACTTCAAGAACATGGACCATTTCGGGAGCCATTAATTCGAAAATATACTAGGCAAATCCTAATTGTGCTTGCCTTTTTACATGGAAAAAATACAGCACACAGGTATATCAACAGATTTTCGCTTGCATATATTATATATAATCTTTAAACTAATAAATTAATGTTTGTTCTTCAACAGGGATATCAAAGGCGCAAACATCTTAGTAGACCCAAATGGTCAAATAAAGCTTGCCAATTTTGGCATGGCGAAACATGTATGTCTCTAGACATAGTGCTGTAATGAAGATCTTTTAATAAGTTGTCATGCGAGTAATTCCATTTTTACCCTATGTAGATACTAATATATACATATATATATATATTGTTACCAGATAGCAAATGATACTACGATGCTCTCTTTCAAAGGAAGACTATACTGGATGGCACCAGAGGTATACAATTATTTCATGTGCAAATTATTGCGCACAATTACTTCACGTGCAAAGTATTACACACAATTAACTTAAGCTTGTTCCTTTTTTATTTATTTATCTATTATTATCTCAGGTAGTTACGAGTACAATTGGTTACAACCTTACGGTTGATATCTGGAGCTTAGGATGCACAGTTATTGAGATGGCAACGTCGAAACCTCCTTGGGGTCAATATGAGGGGGTATGTTATGTTATTTGCTTCTTGTCAATATAAATATAAATATAATATATATTGGTCTTAATTTTTTGCTTGAGGCCTTTACTTACATGTAGTTTTACAGGTGGCTGCAGTATTCAAAATCGGGAACAGCAAAGATATACCTGATATTCCTGATCATCTTTCAACTGATGCTAAATCTTTTATTAAACAATGCCTGCAACGGGATCCATGTTTGCGGCCCTCGGCCGCCAAACTATTAGAGCATCCATTTGTACGCGACCAAACTACAACAGGCACCGCCAGTGTCAACCTAACCAAATAAGCATTTCCTAGTGCCTTAGATGGAAGTGGCGCACCTGTATTTAAACACCATTTAATTTCTACGTTATTTGTTTAAAGTCTGTAAAATCAACATTTAGAATAATTCGTTTAATTGTTTAAGTTGATGTGGAACTACTGTCACAAATCTCTCTCCCTTGAGTTGAAATACAATAACAAAGTTAACATGTATTCATATAACTAACACATTCAATATTCAATTGATGAATACATGACTAACACATTCGATATTCAATTGATATTTCTGTACATTGAAGTAGCAAGCACTGTTTTAATGCTTCGCCATCCTACAATTCACCAAAATATTTATTCACCTTACATACATTTAGTTAGAAGAGAATAAGATGTTTTACCAAATATGTTCTTTACGAGCGATCACAATAATTAAGTGTCCATAATGTTGTGATTTGATGAAGTTGACTCGGTTTAAGAATAATAGAGCCTTTTCCAGGAGTACATTTTGTCTTCTGAATTTATTTTGGTAAATGTTGTTATATTTTGTTCGAGTGTACATGAATGATTTAAATACAGAAAACCCATTTGTGTTTTAGGTGTTTACGTTGATTATTAATTTGATAAGTATCGAAGGACTGAAAAAGCTAAAACGGAGTTTCATCTAACCTGAAAATAGCAAGTCCGGCGATTGTGCTGTGAGGGCTCAACTCATCATTTATTTCTTCTCGTAAAAAAAAAAAAAAAATTTATTCTTGGTCAACACTATAGTGCAAGCTTATCGATGACACCCTTTTAAGTTGTGCATGATGAGATGTTAGATACCAAAATAAAAAAAGTTCAACATAACACGTATGAATCTGTCACAATATCAATAACTAATTGGGCTTTTGAGCCCAATATCAGTAATCGAGTGGGCTCTTAAGCCCAGTCAACGCTGGGCTTGGTGTTTCCAGGAAACATGTTCTTGATAACAAGATATGAGCTTCAAATTGTTATTTTGTTTTAATTTCAATTCTTTGGATTATGTCATTTCTTTTAGGCTCAAAAGCCTCTTGCATTGTAATATATTGATAATCTTCATCGTTACGATGAAGGTTTACTTAATATATTTCATTTTTTCGCCAAAAAAAATGGGACTTGATTGATGGTGTGACACTATCTAATAAAGGTATTTATTACTTTAAATATCTTTCTTTAAAAGGCAAATTATATAAAAAGGTAATTTATTTTTTCCGTTTTTCTTCGAATATAGAAAAAAAACTTTTTTTTAAAGTAAATCAACAAGAGTGGTGTAGTTAACTTTTTCAGTTAAGTGTCACAGTGGCATTCCATGTCATCAAGTTTATCCACATGAACTTCTACATCATTATCTATTTTCTTCATCTTTAACATCATTTTCTATCGCTACTGTTAACTGTTTTCGATTTTGACAGATTACTAGTACCAAGTGAAGACACTTTTCTATTACCTTTACTTTTATCATCATTAATACTATTATTATTCAAATTACTACCACCGATGTTACTAAATTTAAAAAAGCTTTCATGTGGCAACGGTCCATATCTAGCTTTGATTCGATTTAACCCTAACGACGACGCTAAAATTGGGCAAAGCGTCGTCGGACCATCGACCGGAGTTTTTTAAGATCAAATTAAACGATCCTGCGTCCATAACTGAACTCGTGATTTGAGCATTCGTATCAGGATCCTTATTACTCCGGCAGTGGAATTTTGAATTTGAAGGTGAATTTGAGACATCTTTGACTTGAATTTGACGAACTGGCGGTTAACGATCGGTTTCTTTCTTATTATGGAATTTGATCGGCGAATTGGAACTACCGATGGATTTAGGACTATTGGATTTTGATCCATCAAGGCTTGAATTGTCGGTTGATGATTCCCTTTTTTTTTTTTTTTTTTTTTTTTTTTTTTTTTTTTTGGAACAGCGATTAGGATCACCTGAGGGGGACTAAACCACCCGTTGCGATCATCTCCTGTTTCGACTATGCCGATGCAGCGATAATAACCCCGCCCCCATCGCTGCCCGGGAGGAAACCTTGAAACCGATCCAAGGGCACGACCAAGTAAAACCCCCTCCCCTTTACCACCCCCCCCCCCCCCCAAAATCGATATGGGAAAGGTGCCATGGGTGGCTACTTCATGGCAGAGATGAAATTGTGTTTTTAATATGTAGCCAACTCATGACCTCCCCTAAAGGAGGCTGACCACCAACCGCTGGACCACATCACAACTTCGGTTGATGATTTCTTTGAATAGAAGAATTTACCTTTGAACACCGTTGTTATTAATGTGAGTTCTTATTAGGGCTTGAATTTAGTGTTCTTGATTATGATTGTAGATGAAGAAAATAGAAAATGATGTAGAAGTCCACGTGGATAAACTTGATGACATGGAACGTCATCGTGGCACTTAACCGAAAAAGTTAATGACACTCATATTTTTTTATTAACTTTTGAAAAAACACTTTTGCATTATATTCAAATGAAATATATTATTTAAAATTAGATCATTTTTATTATCTTTTGAAGAAACACTCATTTTTTATATTAGAATGGAATAAGAAAAGAGGGAAACTTGGTTACTAATTTGACCTTATTTTAAAATGGATGGATGTAATCTTGTTGGACATAGAGAAGAGCTAAATTCTATTTTTAACAAGTACCAAGTCTGCAAACAAGTAAAAAATGGATGGATGTAACAAACTCAAATTCAGTTCAACTACCACTTTAATCGTCATCTCACACTTTTTTTCAACAAACACCACAAAACCATATCAATGGGTGCTTGTCACCCACCAATTTCACATCTTTCTCTCAACCCCAACAAAACCCTAATTCCTGTTTTCAATAAAAAGCCATTAATCATCATCGTCTCCTCATCATCGTCATCCAAAAAACCACAATTAACAATACAAAGAAGGCAATTACTGTTGCTTTCTATCCCAATTTCTCTAGCAACGAATTTGTGTTCGAATTCAACTGTTTCGGCATCAGTTTTCGATCCGATTACGGATGCAGAGAGATCCGCCAGCTCCCAAGTGACACGGAGAGTAGCGGAAGCAGTTGAGCTTCTTGAAAAAGGGCGGGAGTTTCAAGCACAGGGTGATTATGTTCAAGCTCTTCAATACTTCACACAGGTATATCTATATTGTACTTTGTCTATGTATATATACCTTGATATATGTAGGTTTGTATATTGGATATATTACGTATAAACCATTTAGTTTTTTAGGAGATTGAATTGTTGTTGTGAATTGTGATAATATGGTTCGTTTTATTACCATTGATGTAATAATTAATTATCAAGAATGATTACTTTTTTAGTCTGAAAATGAAAAGTTAGCATTTTTTGACCTGAATTAGGTTGTAAGAGAATACAAAGACTTTGCTCTTTCTGAGTATGCAAGAGTTGGTAGGGCGTTAGCTTTATATGAGGTTGGCGACAAAAACGAAGCGATAGCTGAAATGGAGGATGTTTCCATATCCTTAAAAGGCAGCCCAGGTAATCGATAAACGCTTTTTTTTTTCCCCTCTTTCCATTCTTTCAGTCAGTATCTTGATACACTGAAATCATCTCTGTGCCACATCTGAATGTGAAGTAGAGGTGGTAAAATGGGCATGTTGGGCGGGTTGGTAACAGGTCAATGTAGGTGATTTTCAGCACTACATCAGCGGTCATAATTGTAGTTACACATATATATTTACATTCGGGTTGCACTATATTGTTGATTCATGTACAAATGCATTGCATAACTAAATCTATGTGTTTGTTTGTATTAAATTCAAATATGTGTGTCTGTGGTTGCAGAAGTGCATGCAGCTCTAGCAGCGGCTCTATACTCCGATAAGCATGCATCGGTACTTGCAGAAAACCAATTTACAATAGCAACTCTTCTCGATCCAAATTATTCTGATCTCGGATATGTAAAAGATACAAAGCACTGGCCTCCAAGTTTGGTTCGATCTTTGCAAGATTTTATCACACTTTCCTAAGGTGATCTACTTAGTACAAAATCCGACATTTATATTGTATATTTACTGAATCTTTATTAAAGCAAATGGAGGTTGGTTCTAAGCTGAACTTTATCTATTTGTTACGAAACATGAAGCGCAAGGAAATATATATATGTATACTTTGTATTATCTTGCACTTCCTTTGTTTGTTCAATGTACCCTGTTTTTCTTGTTAAATTGGAGGGTCTTTTTTACAAGGAAATAAGAAACAAAAAAAAAGACACATTTGTATGATAATAAGTACATTTAAACCTTTACAACATTGTACAATTTTTCGAAAGAACTTGTTATTCTCCAGTCTTTTAAAAAAACGTTGTAATTGGGTAATATTAAGATGCTCTTAGCTCACTGTTAGTAGATCATAATAAACTTGTGGCTTCCTGTATTCTGTCTTGCATAAAGCCTGCAACAATCATGCCAACTAGGCATTAAGTTTTCAATACATGAGAATTATATTTTTAATATTTAAAGTGTATGCCGACGTACCTCCATTGCATGAGCAATCTGGATTAACTTAGCTTCAGACCAAGGCTTACCGATAAATTGAATACCAATTGGCAATCCAAGTTTGTCATACCCAACCTGGGACAACATTTAGAGGTCAGTTAGGACTAGTAGAAGTTTGTATTAATGATCCAAAGAACCTCCAAATAGATAAAAATTTCAGTCCTTTTACATATCCTATTAACCGATCAGCATGTAAACTTTGACCCTTTAATGTAAATTTTTTTTTTTTTTTTTTTTTTGAAAGGACCCTTTAATGTAATTTTTGATAACTCAAAATTGTTACAACCTGAATCACTTCTATAAACATCCTATCCCATTTTGACCCTGACCCACCCATATTGCTTTGTCTACGAATAAAAGCATCTAAGCTTGGTGCAACTTACCGGAACAGTCACAGCCGGCAATCCCAGAAAATTTCCAGCTATTGCGTATCGAACAAGTGCAGCTGAGACAAACAGTGATTGCAGTGAAAAATCTAACTAAACAATAAATAAAATAATAATTAAACATAACTTGATACCTCCATTTACGTAGTCTAGTTCACCGGTCTCGTGGACATCATCCTTTATTTCGTATGCTGTTACGCTATCGAGAACAAGAAAAAGAAGTCAAATTGTGATATCGGAAACACAATGATTATGTGCAGCCTATGATTCATAGGCTCACTTGTTCATAATAATTGGTTCATAGTTTCTGGTACATAGACTATAAATAACTATCTAGCATTTGTTTGTGTCAAAAATAGATGGATTCAGAATAAGATTATACCCGACAGTAGGTGTAACGATGACATCCGCCATAGTGAATATCTTTTCATGAATCTTCATTAGGCGGTTCCTTCAACAATGTTATTAAGAAAAACAATTAGAGGCTTTTAGTGGAGGTGGTAATTTTGACCCATTTACTAATGAATAGGTTCTTTTTGTTCGGGTTGATTGATGAAGAACCTGTACCTTATTCGTTGTGCATTCAGGTAATCCCTACTGCTAAAAGCACCATATACAGATACTCCTACTCTTACATCCGACCCCGATTCAGACTTGTTACTGTTACATTTCCCATAATTATCAACATCAACTAAATATTATATTCGAGTATAAATAGTTATTGATGTTGTTTAGTTACGTACTGTTTTTCTAAAAGATGACCAAGAGAAGCAGAACATTCTGCACCTATCGTTACATAATGTGCCAAACGCATCACCTCTATATCTGGTATAGTCACTTCGACAGTCTTATAGAAATGGGTACATAAGAGAACAAATAAGCAATATATATTAATCCCATTTCTTGTACGTTAAACGATGATGGTTTACTAAGAGTCGATTTAAGTACCTGCCATCCGTAGCACTTATAGAGGCTATCTAGAGCTCTTAAGCAACATACTCTGATATCATCACTGCAATCGTTAAACCACTGGTATACGAAAAAGAAAACTTGTGTCAGCATTAAATTACAATATGTGAAAAAACAAAGTATTTCAGGTTTGGTGGGTGATATGAACCTCGTTGTATTTAGCGAGCCTGATACTAGACGTCTGTTTCGAAGGCTTTAGCATTGGAATATATAGTTTAGGCTGCTGATGTTAACATAGAAAAGGAATTACTCAGAATTTTGGATGTCTTAGAATTAAATTTTAACGAAATGAGAGATAAAGAAGTGGAGTAGATACCATATTGAGTTCACTTGTTTCAGCTCCACCGCTCATTGCTGCGTAACTGGTAACAATGGAAGTGGTATGTAAGTTGCCACGGAATTATGTCAGTTCTACAGCTAGAGGTGGTAATTCCTACTCATTTACTTGAAAATGGGTTTATTTGGGCTACGTTATAACTCTAACGGGTCAAATGGGCCCATTTTTAAAGCTTAGCTCAAATCAAGCAAGCAAATTGTTTTGACTCGTGCACATCGATTATACTATTAGTTGGCTGAATTTTGTGTGACGGTTACATTTCTTGTCTTTAACGACCTGTATGATATTCAAATAATTTATGCTAGTAATATAGTTTTCTAATATTATTAAGTACATTAATTATTAGCAAAATAAGAAAATGGACGAAAGTGAGATGGTGGCTCAATTCAATCCAACCGGTTATGAGTTTATGACCCATGTTAAAAATGATATGTTTTAACCCAAACCCATTTTGCCACCTTTAGATGTATGTGGAAAAGTACTGGATCAAGAATACTTACACGATTAGAGAATCCTCAACTGTGCCTGCTAGTATTCCAACCATTCCAACTGTCCAGTTCAACGGTATAACCCTAGAAACAAAGGATTGACATTATTAGTTCTAAAGTTTTATGATACAAAAGATGACATTTAAGATATAATACAGACCCAGAGTGTGATATGCGACCAAATGATGGTTTTAAACCAACGATACCACAAAGAGCAGCAGGCATTCTCACAGATCCTACATAAATATAATAGGATGGTTCAACAGATGAGCTCAATTGTGGCAATTGCATTGTTTGTAAATAATGGTTCCTTTTTTTTTTTTTTTTTTTTTTTTTTTTTTTTTTTTTTTTTCTTTTTTTTTTTTGAAGTCGGTTCGAGTTTTGTTTACCTCCCCCATCAACCCCAAGGGCTACTGGGCATAACCCTGCGCACACGACGGCAGCAGATCCGCTAGACGAGCCACCAGGGATTCGTTTCGGATCGTATGGATTTCTGGATGTCCTGCATCATTGACAACAAAAGATTAATGAGTTTACTTATGAATTCGCATTTTGAGTTATATTTAATCTCTAAAGATTTGATAATTAAGTATTCTGGGTCAACACAACCCGACACATTTCGAATACAAAAGGGGCACTTTTCACACATTACCCAACCCATCTGACCCAATTGGTTTTCCCTTTGCCACCTCTATGTTCAAGATTTGTTATTTGAAATAGCTCAAGATATACAGAGTAACAGCAAGTAATTTTTTTTTACCCGTAATGTGGGTTTATCCCACTAGTTCCTGCGCCGAGCTCATGCATATTTGTTTTTCCGACGAGTATGGCCCCACATGATCTAAGACGGTTAACACAGAAAGCATCTTCTGTACAAGGTCTTTCCTTATGCAGCCACGTTGTACCTCCTGTACCAAACAATCATGTACTCTTGCTACTTAAAAGTTACAATAGACATGACATATACATAGTAGTTACTACTAAGCCTAGGTGGCAAAATGAGCGGGTTGAGCAAATGGTCAACACATGATAGAGTCCAGTCACGTTAACTCTTAAACGGTTTTATGGATACATATCTTTGTTAAATAAGATTACAAAGTGTATGTTATCACAATAATATTTCTTCTGTTCCCGTGTACTAATTTTTTTTTATTTGAGGCGTTAGTGTTGAACCGTAGTCAACCCGTTCATACTTTAATGGGTCAAAGTTGCCCTGTCTGCTAGGTAACACTCACTGTTACATTACCGGTGGTTGCATATGGAACACAATCAATCTCATCCTTGACTGCAATCGGAACTCCATCTAGAACTGAAATCGGTTCTCCTGTATACATCAACGAACAACAGTAAATGTGAGTTACCAAGTGACTCTGCATTCGGTTGTATCTATAATGTGTTTTGGTCAGTTCGAGTATTAACTAGAAACGTTGAAATGTTAACGTTTACCTTTCTCATACCGAAGAGTTGACTCCTTAGCTTGCTTTAGAATATCATGAGATTCATAATTAATGAAGAATGACATATTCAGCCCTAGAGTGGAAGATTGCATGATTGCAGATATTAAACGCTCTGCAACCTTAAAAAGAGAAAAATATAACTAGTTAAAAACAATGAAACCATAAAAGTTTCAACTAAAGTGGCAAAATGGGTGGGTTAGATACAGTTGGTGTTATGTCATCTTGAGCTTAAATACTTTTTATTTTTTATTTTATAATGTTTAATAAAACGTTATAAAAAGTTGGTTTGCCCAAATACAAAGTTGTACTCCGTATCTTATAAATAATTAAATTTGTTGGATAAACTGATTAACGACGTTTTTATGCATTATTAAAACAGTTATCTGACTTCGACCTGCAAGAATTATTCGATTCCTTTTCGTTGTAAAGAATCTTTTTCCTCACCCTAAAACGTGAAACATCACACGAATCGACCTATTTATTTGGAAATGGGCCAAAATTGCCACGTCTAAGTAGAATCCTTTCTGCTTAACAATTAGTCATACGAAATGTTAATATACCTTCAGAGGAGTAATCTTTCCCGATGTATATGCTCTTGAATAATCCATTATCGTCCAACGAAAAAAACCTTTTTCCGAAGTTATGTCGTTAAGTATGGTTTCTGAAGACTGTAAACAGTCCTTGGCTTCTTTAACTATTTCTGCTGGTGATAAACCAGAGTCCAAGCATTTTGATTCTTCATCTTGTTTAGCATCTGCATTATGAAATAGTTGCTCTCTCTTGTCAAATAATATATCTATGTAAGTAACTTATTCTTTAATTTTGTTTTCCTTAAAAGATGTTTTACATGTAAATAAAAGGATCACTTTATCAATTCATACCAGCTGGCCTTATTCAATAATATATCTATATAAATAACTTATTCAATAATATAATATAGGGCAAAATGACCTGAAAGGGAATATAAAAGTCAAAATTTCCCAACAAAGAGAATGTCATTTTTCACTTTGCCCAAAAAGGTAACATGATTTCAATTTGTTGTAGAGAAAGGATTATAATTTGAAAAAAAGTTCAATAAAGGGAATATTCGTCCACGTGTGCATCTACATCCACATAGACGTCACGCCATCGAATTTGATGAGGTGGCGCCAAAAAGGTCACATGATTTCAATTTAGTGTAGAGAAAGGATTATAATTTGAAAAAAAGTTCAATAAAGGGAATATTCGTCCACTTGTGCATCTACATCCACATAGGCGCACGCCATCGAATCTGACGAGGTGACGCCATGTCACTGAATTTTTCGACGCCAGTCATCGAATTTTCCGGCTAAAAAAATTTTCGGCGACTTTTTTTGGCCAGAAAGTAAATTTTTTGGCAACACGTCATCTGAGTAGTTGATGACGTGGCACCACCTCATTAGATTTGATGATTTGGCGTTTATGTGAATTCACATGTTGACAAATATTACCTTTATTGAACTGTTTTTAATTTATAATCCTTTCTCTCCACCAATTTGAAATCACGTTACCTTTTTGGACAAAGTGAAGAGCGACATTACCTTTATAGGGAAATTTTGACTTTTATAGTATCTTTTTGAACAATTTGTCATATAATAATATATCTATATAAAATAACTTATTCTTTATGCCTTTTGAGTTTTCATTGTTATAAGATAGAAATATCTTCAATGATGGACTTTATGGCGACGCTTTGGACTTTATGGCGCTTCAGAAACAGCTCCATCTTTGATCCTTCCAAATTTAAAAAATGTCAAATTATCGATTATATTGTTATTTCTTCTTTCGATTGGCTTTCTTCTCGTTATTTGAAAGCTAATTTAAATTGGAATACTTGGTTGCAAAACCCTCTTTTATCTTTGTAATGCCCTAGCTCCTTGCTAGTTTTTTTATATAATTTAAAGCCGTTTAAAAAAAAATAAGATAGCAATATCTTTTAGTTCTTGATGGTATGAACCATGAAGCTGACCTTCATAAGGGTGTAAAGGAACATATAGAGGTGATTCTTCCAATACTGCAAATGAAACAAGCTGCACAAAACCAAACCGATGCAACTTCGAATCAATAAAAAAAAATAATGTTAAATCGATTTGATTATTCTTTTTCTTGACATAATCTAAAAATGCTTGACTTTTGTAGTTTTATGCAAGCTAATATACCCAAAATGCTGCTGTAATATAATGATTATTACTGGCTGTCACTCCTAAAACAAAGGGATAAGTTTCATACTTAGAATAGAATGACATGGACTTTTTGCAACAAGAAATATTTGACCAAAATCTAAGTTTCTGTCAAATGTTATTGTTATTGGTTTTTCCGTTTTTTAAAAAAAAATGTCTCCTAGTAATCCTTGTTCGATTTAAAATATTTTTGATAAATGTTGATTTAACACTTATATTCAATGTAAATTTGATTGAATTTATATAAAAAATGAATGATGAAAAGTAGTAATGAAGGTATATTGAAAGTCAAATGATATTTACGTTAGTTATGTTTATTTTTCCGAAAGGACAATTATTTTGTGAGATATAAATAGTAAAATTGAAAAACAAACAAATTTGAGACGGATAAGAGTAATTTTGTGAACTAATCCGACACAAAAAAAAAAAAAAAAAAAAAAAAAAAAATTTCATACCTATACATATGTATATATATAAATCTTACTATAACCAATGGACTTGTATGAATCAAATCAGTGTAAACTACACTATTTTATCATGAAAAGGTTAATGAGCGTTTTGAAGTTATTTAATCATAGTGTTGGCTTTTAAAGTTAGAGTAATTCTCTTCTAGTTAAAAAAATGTTTTTTAATTCCATATCATTCCTACGTTTAAATAAATGAGCATTTCGTAAAAATAATCATAGATTTGATCCATTTATATAGTGATATAAAACTCTAAAATGATGATATCATTATTAAGCTAATTATTATTTAATTTTTATAATTATGATGTCATAATTATATATAATTTAATTAAAAAAATAATACGAAATCTTTTATAAAAGAAAATACCGATCTCTCCTAAATTATAATTTTAATTTTCTAAAAAAAAATTAAAAGGAATTTATTATTACTAATAATAGTTATTATTATTAAAAATATAAATACTGACTTTATTATTATTATTTAATTTTAATATAATAATTATAATTATTATATTATTAATATTCAAATATGGATTCTTTTTACAAAATTAATTACTTTACATATGTATGCGAAAATAAATGTCTCTATATATTTGTAAAAACAACGACACGTTTCTTAGTCAAACGGGTCATTAAAATAAATAATATTAGCATTTACATTCACTTAATACTTAAAACATGTCATTAAATTGTTTCGTTTAAAAAAACTGGTGATTTCACGGGTCATTTCACTAGTAAAAAATATATTGTTATTTTTAAACGCATCTTTGAAGCACATAACCATTTTAAACGCATCTTTGAAGAACTGAGTTTCGAAAGACCAAGTCTTGAAAATCTCATCTACCCGTCTCTTACAATAGAGGAAGCCAATACACTTGAAACACCAATCGAAGAAAAAGAAATTCACGATGCTATTCTTGATTGTGGGAGTACAAAGGCCCCTGGGCCCGATGGATTCAATTTGAGATTTTTCAAAAAATTTTGGGATATCATTAAAGGCGATTTAGTAGATGCTATTGTGTGGTTTTGGGAAAAATCGGAATTCTCAAAGGGTTGCAATGCTTCATTTGTCACACTAATCCCCAAGAAGGTAGATGCATTGAGTCTCGGTGACTATCGACCTATTAGTCTCATAGGTAGTTACTACAAAATCATTTCAAAAATTCTCTCAAACCGTCTTAGGAAAACGATTCCTTCTCTTATTGGGCCGGAACAAAGCGCTTTCTTGAAATAAAGATTCATCCTTGATGGTGCTTTAATTGCCAATGAAAGTATCGAGTTTCTCAAATCAACTAAACAGAAGGGTATGATATTCAAAGTAGATTTTGAAAAGGCTTTCGATTGCTTAAATTGGAATTTTCTCATGGGTGTGATGAAGTGTATGGGATTCGGTGAAAAATGGAGGAAGTGGATCTATTCATGCTTAAGTTCCGCATCAATCTCTATTCTTGTCAATGGCTCACCTACTAATGAATTTAATATAAGTCGGGGTGTAAGACAAGGTGACCCTCTTTCTCCGTTTCTCTTCATTATAGCCGCTGAAGGACTTAATATCTTAGCAAAAGCGGCTACGGATAAGGGTCTATTTAAGGGCATAGAAATTGGTGCCGACAAAATTTTAGTTTCTCATCTTCAATATGCCGACGACACAATTTTTATTGGTGATTGGTCCCGTCCAAATGCTTATAGTATTCGAAACCTACTCAAATGCTTTGAATTAGCATCGGGCTTGAAAGTAAACTTCCAAAAAAGTTGTCTATACGGGATTGGTGTGGATTTTAATGAAGTTAACCATGTGGCAAATCGAATTGGTTGTCAAGTTGGTAAATTCCCTTTTACTTATCTTGGGCTACCGATTGGGTCAAAAATGAATAAAGTAATCGATTGGAACCCGGTCATTGATAAATTCAAAGCTAGACTCTCAAATTGGAGAATGCGTTCGATGTCATTTGGTGGCAGAATAGTTCTTATTAAGTCGGTTTTAAATAGTCTCCCATTGTATTTCTTCTCGCTTTACCGTGCTCCTCCTCGAGTGTTAAAAATCCTTGAGAGTATTAGACGTTCTTTTTTTGTGGGGTGGGTCGGATGTGGGGTCAAAAATTTCGTGGGTCAAGTGGGATGGTGTCATAAACTCTTATGAGAATGGGGGGTTAAATTTTGGGTCTTTAAAAAGTAAAAATTTATCACTTTTGGGAAAGTGGTGGTGGAGGTTCAAAATCGAAACCAATTCACCTTGGGTTAAAATTATTCGTAGTTTATATGGTTCGGGTGGTGGCCTGGAGTTGGTGGTTGATTCTCATCGTCCACCCTCTTCAGGTTGTTGGCATAACATTATTCTTCCAGGTTTAAAGATAGACGAATGCAATATCAACTTCAGCAGCTCCTTTATTAAATCCATTGGCGATGGCTCATCAACAGCTTTTTGGGAGGAGCAATGGATTGGCAACTCTAAACTGTGCAACAGATATCCAAGATTGTATCACCTTGAAAAATCAAAACACATTACTATTAATAACCGTATCATATTTGGTGATTCTGGGGTTACTTTTATCTGGGAATGGGCCCGAAACCCTTCTGGCCGAACTGCAGACGAGCTTTCTGACATAATTAATTTCGTATCTGCTTTTAATTTCAATTGCAGCGAACGTGATAAATGGAGATGGTCTCTTGCTTCCTCTGGTCTATTCACTGTAAAGGAGTTATCGTGTATCATCGACGAACATGTTCTGCCTATCTCGAGCAATATCACAGAAACATTGAAAAATAATTTAATCCCTAAAAAATTGGAGGTTTTTGTATGGCGTGCAATTGAAAAGCGACTGCTGGTAAGGATGGAACTTGATAAGAGAGGGATTGATTTGCACTCAGTTAGATGTCCACTATGTGACGATGGCTTAGAAACAGTTGATCACTCTCTTATCTTCTGCAATCATTCGTTGGATCTCTGGAATCGTGTTTTTGGGTGGTGGAACTTGGGTCAGTTTTCTAATCTTAGTATGGGTGAAATATTACGAGGCAATCTTCCGGTTTCATCATCAAGCTTTGGCAAGAAAATTTGGCAAGCCGTTGAATGGGTTTGTGCGTATTTCATTTGGAAAAAAAGGAACAATATGGTCTTTCATGGCAAGTGTTGGACCACTCCAGTGGCGCTGAATGAAATACAAATCAAATCATTCGGGTGGATTTCGCGAAGGGAAAAAAGGAAAAAAATCGATTGGTTTTCTTGGTTGAGTAATCCGAGTATCTACCTTAATATGTAATAGTCAATAGTAGTGTCTATTGAGTTTTCGTGTTTTTGTGATTTGCTCTCTTTGCAAATCATTAGTTTAGTTTCGTGGACTGTATCATGTTGGTGGTTTCAATTGGGGTCTTATGCTCCATTGCACTACTGTACTCTCGGGTTTTTTTAATAAATTTCTCTTGCTTTTCAAAATATATATATATATATATATATATATATATATATATATATATATATATATTTTGTTATTTTTCGGCAAATTATCCAATATTGTTTTTCAAAAAGAAAAATCCAATATAAGTGTCAACGTTGACATCACAAGTTTGTTTAAGAATCAACGAAATATAAATATCGACATTTACATACACCAACATTTGTTAATGAAGATCTTATCTATATATTTATTTTATGTATTTTTGTGAAAAATGACCATTGTTTTCACTCCATGATGATAAAGTATATATTAAATACCTATCAAATTTAGAAACCTAAATGGCTAATATAATCTAAAAATGGAATGATATATCACGAAATTAGTGGGAAAGTGAAAAAATATGAGGTTTGACACCGACCCAACGATGTCATCACATTTTTCTGTTTGTGAAAAATATGGTTTTGAGTTGAGCGTACCACACACACCCACACGTATATTTTTTTTTACATTTTTTGGGGGCCGAAGAAAAAAAAAATGTATACTCCGTATATAATTAGATGCCATATATATATATATATATATATATATATATATATATATATATATATATATATATATATATATATATATATTACGTATTAATTAAAATAGTACTACTAACGAATGACATTTTACAGGCCACAAGCTAGACAAAGGAAAAAATGTATAAGTATTACAATAGGATGTTAACAGCGGCTATTTTGGTGATGGTTATATAAGAGTTATAATTATTTATTTATTTATTTATTTATATTTTATATGTATTTTCAAACACGTGTATAAAAATTACATCTAGATACTTGATGAACAATAGTAAACTTCAATACTTCGCTATTTCAAATACCAAATAAACACTTGATTAAATTGATATGATAATTTGACGTAGATATAAATATTCATTACTATACTTATATATACTCTAGTGATTAGATGCTTTAGAATCTTCAAAAATGATTCAAGTTCAATCCTTAACTAATCACTGGTTATATTTTGAGGTATTTTCTTAGCAAAGTTTGTAGATTTGTCATTTGATAAAAGATAAATAACTTGATACTTTAAAGTATTAAAATACACTCGAACATATTTTATTTTGATAAAATTTAAATTTCAATACAAGTGTTTATGTTTTATAGTGGTCCCTATCCACTCAAATTTAATTGAACTTGTTTTTGTATGTTATCTAAAAAATACTACAGAATACCTTTTTTTTTTTTTTTTTTTGATGTTATCACGGAAGTAATCTCTCTACCCAGTAGTGGAAAGAGGATGACATTCACTTCCGGTGGATGCTGAATTTTTTTTTTTTCTTAGCTCGTGATTAGAGAAGTGACTTCTTTTATATTTTAGAATAGATGAATTATTGTCTAAATCTCACCTTTTTATACTTCGCATTTGCACGATTGATTATTGTTGTTGTATACTTGTATACAAAAAAATCTACTAGCTAGCCAGCTCACTTTGAACATAAAAAATTATCAATTTTTTACAAGGAAAATTACATGTTAACAAATCAATATTTTCGGCTGTCTTAATAATGCTAATTAAATAGTTTCAGCTACAAATATAAATACCATTAAACACAAAATTTAGAAAAATAAAAACACTTGATTTCGTTGCAAATGCTACTAATGTTGCCCTATTAGTACAGATTCAATACACAGCCTCAAGTAAAAAGTAGTAGTACCTCTTGATTTTCTTTCTATATTAGCTGTGTATATCCTTTCTGAAAATACATCCTCTGTATTAGCTATACTGCTATAGCAAAATTATTGTGCGGAGTATATGATTAAAAACGTTATAGTATATTCCTTTTATAAAAATCAAATCACCAATAATTACTAAAAGAGATAAATACATATTCGTATGAATCATGAAAAAAAAAAAAAAAAAAAAAACAATTTCCAAGAGACTCAAATCCATGATAAATTCATAAATAAATCCATGATAGATATATAAGAGCACTAGGAGTTGAGACACCGAAAATGGTGTTTAATTTCAGTGTCTTGGAAGACACTGAAGTCAAAACAAAGGAAATCATTCAAGTAGTAAGACATTGATTCATACCTTTTGAATTCGATTATTCTTCTTCAAAAAATACAACAACACATCGCCGAAGATTTTCAATTCCAAAAACCATGCGAATATCTTCGCAAAAATTCCAGTCATTCGTGGCGCTATAATTACATACATTTAGCATCATCATTTAATCGAAAATCCTTAAAAACATTCATACATTTTTTTATTGATGAAATCAAAAAAAAAAAATAAAAAAAAAAAAGATGAAGTAAATTTACCTTTGACGTCAGCATGGAGATAGACTTTATTACTGTTGGGGCCAAAATCGATTTCGTTAACCGGATTGTAAAAGACACCGTTATCCTTTAAAAGTCCCATTTTTGGTCTCGAGATAGATAAATTGACAGAGATTGTGAAGAAGATGAGTTTGTAGGTTGATGGTTTAAGTAAGAGGTGTATTTATAGTATGTGTATAAATGTTTGTATTCTAATTTCATACGGAGCATTTATATATATTTTTTTTAATAAAACAATATTTTTTGTCTTTGAATGTCGTTAATGAATGGTCAAATATTGTTGCTAATTAACTATTGTTTGCAACGATTATAGTTAACGATTTGTATTTAGCTCGTTGATAACTACACTTAAGTCAATGCTACTTAAGTTGTTGCTTAATAGCAACGAAGATTATAATGAGACATCTAATGTATGAGTTGAATTTGTCGTGACCCGTCCTAATCCATCTGGACGAATACATTACAATTGGTTACATCGCGAGGTACTTGACCTCTATATGATACATTTTACAAACATTGCATTCGTTTTTAAAAGACAAACTTTCATTACAACGAAAGTTGAAGGCATGCATACCATTTCATAGTATATCTAAACTATAAATGACTTGATAATATTCTTGATGAACTCGACGACTCGAATGCAACGTCTTTTAAAATATGTCGTGAATGACTCCAAGTAATATCTCTAATATGAACAAATGCACAGCGGAAGATTTCTTTCGTACCTGAGAATAAACATGCTTTCAAGTGTCAACCAAAAAGGTTGGTGAGTTCATTAGTTTATCATAATCATTCATTTCATAATTTTTAATAGACCACAAGATTTTCATTTCCATTTCTCATAAATATACGTCCCATGCATAGAGACAAAAATAATCATTCATATGGATTGAACATCTGGTAACTGACATTAACAAGATGCATATAAGAATATCCCCTATCATTCCGGGAAATCCTTCGGACATGATAAAAACGAATTCGAAGTACTAAAACATCCGGTACTTTGGATGGGGTTCGTTATGCCCAATTGATCTATCTTTAGGATTCGCGTCAATTAGTAGATCGGTTTACTAATTCTTAGGCTACCAAGCAAAAGGGGCATATTCGGCTTCGATCATTCAACCATATAGTGTAGTTTCGATTACTTGTGTCTATTTCGTAAAATATTTATAAAAGCGCATGTATTCTCAGTCCCAAAAATATATATTGCAAAAGCATTTAAAAAGGGAGTAATGAAACTCACAATACTGTATTTTGTAGTAAAAATACATATGACGACATTGAACAATGCAGGGTTGGCCTCGGATTCACGAACCTATATCATTTGTGTATATATATTAATACATATAATCGTAGTCGAATAAATTTATATATATATAACCTATTAATGATATTATTTTTTATATTAATAATATATTTATATTTCATATATTTCTTTTATATAATAAAATATTGTGTTATGTTATATGTGTTAAATATATATTTATGTATTTCATTTGTTTATCAAATAAGTAGTTCAAATTATACCAAGTTAATATTAGTAAAAATAATGATAATAACATTAATAATATACTTATGTTAATAATAACTCTATTAATGATAATAACAATGAAATTAATAATAATACTTGTAAAAATATTAATTTTACTGTTAATGATATTTATGATATTGATTTTAGTAATTACATAATAATAATATTCGTGATAATAATAATGAAATAATAATAATGAGAGTATTAGTAATAACTACCTCAAAGGAGTAGCCCTTTTAAAAAAAAATGCCTAAGTCCAGGTTTGAACCCGCGACCTCCCGCTAACCCGATAATACTCCAAGACCACTCCTCAAATTTTGTTTTTCTGTTTAAACTCGTAACCCATATATATCGAACTCAACTATAAATTGGTTTTCATTTTCTTTTTCTTCTTAACCATTTTTTAACCGAGGTTAATCACAACCAACTATCATCATCAAATATTATGACATCGTCACCATTCGTTATTATCATCCTATTCATCATCGCATCCTTATCTTAATCATAAGATTATCATTATCATGATGATGTCATCGCCATTTACATAATTTGTGAATCTGTTAACCAGATTTATTAGCACTAGCATCGGATCACTATCTTTTGTATTGGATCATTATTTTTATATTAGCCCGATCTTATAAGGCCCATTTAGCCTACTAATCCACAAGCTTTAGCCTACTAGTCCACTAGCTTATATGTATCTACTTTTTATATTGGTGTACAGCTGTGAGGTTGTTGATCACAACGGTTTAATCTTCTGCTTTCTAACATAATCATAATCACACTATTCGTCAATTTATCCTCATCACAATATCATTGTCACTCCACCTCATCTAACATCATTATCATTAAACCCTATCATCTAATCTTTACGGTATCAACACTGTATCATATTATCACTTATCACTTTTATCATAATCTTGTTACTCGTTATATTTTATCTTCATCAACAATCACTATCATCATTCAATCATCACTTAATCCGTTGTTCATCAAAATCATAGCATCATTATAACATTTCCGCAGTTATTATCGTGAACTCTAATCACCATTTTCATTATACAGGAAGTGGGTTTCAAGTAATAACAAGCGAAACAGTGATTGTGTTTGATGTGGTATTCGGAGAGAAACAAACAGAAACAAACGCCACTGTTGTAAGTGTAGCGACCCCGACAAATCGTCAAGTGACGGCGTCGGCTACGTGGGTCCCATTACCTGATTATAAGTCTTTAAGACAAAGTTTGACCAAATTATGTCGCCTTCATTTCAAAATAAAGATTGTTCCCAAAGTTTACAAGAATTGTTCAACCAATAGTTAAGTTACAACGTTATAATACGAATGAAATCTAGGCGACACGGTTTAAAGTAAAGTCAAAAGACGCTCCATGAAATGCACATATACTCGACATCCAATGCAAGTATCAAATAATGAGCGGAAGCATGTATCATGTATCGTTCAAGGACCTGAGAAAAACATAGAAATCTGTCAACGAAAACGTTGGTGAAATCATAGGTTTAAGTAAGTAAGTACAAGTGAACCACAAGATTTGCATCAATGAAATAATAGTAATACATTCCAAAAGTTTGTTTCACGAGCACCCAATTATCAAAGCTTAACATTCCTTCCATTGTATACCCCATCACTTAGTGCTAGAACAACACTGATTCTCGAAAATATATTTCATCCGTAGACGGTAGCGAACCGTCAAGGATGAGGGTTGTCAACCCATATGGCCATATAACATAAGTTCTCGCTTACACCCGGCAAGTGTAACTAATGATAATCGAATTGAGGATTTTGTTCTAAACTCGTATGTAGAATGTTTGTTTTCCCGTTCTTGTGTTCACTTAGTTCAAAAGAATCGTTTATGTTTTCTCATCCCAAATATAAGTTCAAAAAGAGTAAAAGTGGGACTATGATCTCACCTTTGATCGCAAGTGTAAATAGGTACTTCAACAAGTAATGTGCGCAAAGGACAACGCTAGTCTCGACCTAAACAAAGGTTGTATCAATAACGATAGTCACGAAGGGTCAAAGTTGTTCAATTAGTCATATGGCTCGACACGACTCGATTATGTAGCATGTGAAGCAAATTGTCAAGTTTCATGCAAGATACAAGTATAAAAGCATGTTAGGAAGATTGCATAAAAGTTTGGTTAAGTTTGACTAAAAGTCAAACTTGGTCAAAGTCAACGAAAAAGTCAACACGTTCGGGTCGGGTCTCGGACAAATTTTCTATGCTAGTTATTCATATATAAGCATGTTAAAACAAGTTGCATGTGAATTGGAGGTCTAGAACCTGGCAAACATTTTTGATAAAATGGAAAAGTTGGACAGAATCTGGACAAGGCAAATGTCGCGCCGCGGCAAGGGGTGTCGCGCCGCGACATAACACATGGTCTGGTGTCAGGTCGTTTTCAAGGTTCAAGTCTTGGTCAAAACTTCAAACAAACGCAAAACGCAAACCGCAAACAATTAGAAGACGTATCTTATACCGTTGGAAAGCTCTTTTGACAAGGATCACAACTAAACACAAATCCTCAAACAAAAACATCATTTACAACAATCGAATTCTCGTCATGTGATCAATAAACGTTCATTTCAAAGCCTCAAGTTCATCAATATGCATTTTAAGTTCCGGGAATCCAATTTACACATATGATATGCCGTTTTGAAGGTAATGAAGCATACATTACAACTAATCACTAACAATTAACATTCCATGGCATTCAAGCATCCAAAAATTCATTTCAAGAACTAGCAAACCCTAGTCAAGCAACACCAAAATCAATAATCACGTTTTTGAAGTTTCTTTGATCAATCTATATATCAACATGAAGCTAATGATGCTAGTAACACTTTTAAAACATGAACTTTAACAATCTAACAACCTTTAATCATCCAAATCAAAGATTAAGCATACAATTTTCATTTTCAAGCTAGTTACACTAAAATCAACAAATCAAGCAAACAAATCATATATTCATGTTATACACGAGCCATAGTCACTAACTAACAACATTTCAAGTAATTAAAACGAATTTAGAGAAATTTAGTGTTTTAGAAATGTTACCCAAAATCAATGAGGTTGGTATCAAATCGAAGAGGATGAAACGAGGATTCCAAAAGTACAATTTGTTTTGATGTTTGATTCCTTGCTTGAATTTGGATGATGATTGAAGATGATGAAGAATTTAAGGTTTGAGTTTTTGGTTGAGAGAAAAGAAGAAAGAAAAGAAATTAAAAATGTGGGGAATGGTGGAGAAGTAGTTGACTTAGTCAACTACTAGTGATTAGTTTGGCCATATGGCAAAAATGGTCCCTCGAGTTTGTAGTCGTGTGCGGGAATTAACCAAACGAATATTTTAAAAACGCTCGAGTAAACGGGTGACGTTATATTTAAATAACGAGGATATTATGAACGTTAGTTAATGAAGATACAAATTTAAATCGCGAAAGATATTATTTAAAAAAAAAAAGACGGTGTTAAAATAAATTTAACGGAAAAACGCGGGATGTTACATTATCCACACCTCAAAAGAAATTTCGTCCCGAAATTTAGTTGGAAGTAGTATTTGTTGAATCTTCCTCCAGATCTCGTGTTGCCAATTCTACGAATAAGTGAAGGTACGTCCTTGGACATTTCAGCGAACTTGACGGTCGGGATCATATGTTGTTTTAAGATTTGGTTTCACGATCCCTGGTTTTAACTGGTTTTCTCATGAAGAGAAGTTTGTCATTAATAGTTGGTGTATCTGGCAGGATTGCACGTTCCTGTTCCGCAGGACACGTTTCCAAATTTGTTACACGAAATGTAGGGTAAACGGAAACTTAATTGAGTCGAAAGTTCTAAGCGGTAGGAAGCGGTCCCAATACGCCCCAAGGTTTCAAAAGGTTCGATATTGCGGCTAGCCTTTCTCGATTTCCCCAAAATGAATTACACCTTTCCAAGGTGCGGTTTCTCAACATTATGCGGCTACACACTGGGATTTGTGAGGTTTTCATCTAAGTTTGGTATAACTCTTCTGGCGACCATGGGTTGTCTCGAGCCCTTCTCGGACTTGAAAGATCTCAATTGTTGTTTCTTGATGGAGTTCAGATTCGGTGATTTGCTTTGATTGAATGAACAGGGGTATGACGTTAGCAGTCATATGGGGTTTCGGAAAGTGCGTGCGAACACACATGTGGTAACTACTGTTGTAAGAGTGATCTACTAAAGGTGACAATACGAGTTCGTGACATGTCTTTTCAAGACGTAAATCGTTCGTTTGCTTGGTTCATCGGTTTGTGGGTGGTACGCGGTACTCATGTCTAAGCGGGTCTCCAAGGTTTCTTGTAAAACTAGAAGTGAAACGAGTATTTCGATACGGGATAATTGACAAGGATACACCGTGTTGGAATAGAATCTCTTAAGATATGTTTGAACAAGTCAGTTAGGGTTCGAAAAATGTTCGTTAGGACTATTCACCCTCGTGGCGAATACTAATGTAATATGAGGAGTTTCTCTATCCATGGAGAAATGTTACAAGGAGTTTCCTTAAACGGAAATGTGAGCGATAAAGATAGGAGTGAAATGAGGACTTAGAATAGGATGAGCTTACATCTCGAGGTTGCCATATCGTGCCTCTAGTTGTCAAAAGTTGAAGTCTGAAAGAGAAACGAGATCGTACACGTAGTTGTATAGTTCGGGGTTGAATAATAGTTGGCCGATTATCAGGAACACAATGACATTAAGTCAAAGAAGAGTGAAGTATCGTTGGATTGTGTGTTATCTTAATTTCCAGTAATATCAGACGGTAACGGTGAAATAACAGAGGTATGTAGTGTGGTACGTGATGACAAGAATATTGATCGGATCCACAATTTAGTATTCGAATTCTTCGTGCAAAATAACGAATTTCCGTCCTGTTGATTTCGAGTCGAGGGAGTATGCCTTTCGGCGTCCAAGTAGAAATATTTCCATATTTGAGTCCCATCTGGTGTTGTACGAATTTAGCTAGAAATGTTGGTGTGAAGAATCACGCTCAAGGTTCGATCGCGGAGAGATTAAAGTCGTGTAATACGAGAAAAGTCAGAAATGAATCTTTGGTAACAACCGGTGAGATCTAAGATTTTTACGAATACAAGTCTGAGTTGGGAGAGTTTCCTGATTACATGTGGCTTGATTTCGAGATTGATTGTAACGCTTTGACCATTAACTTCATGGTCTAGAAAATTGGACTTCGTTCAACAGAAATTCTCACTCGGAGAATTTGGTATAAAGTTGCTCTTTTCTCAAAAGTTCGAGCGTAAGATGGTGATGTTGTTCGTTTTCCTTCTTTACTTGAATAAGTTAAGATGTCATCTATAAATGTGATAACAGATTTGTCTAGATAAGTTGCATACGTGGTTTAGGAGGTTCATGAATACGGACGAGCCTTGGATAAATCGAATGGTACTAAGAGGGATTTACAACTAACGTTGCGAGTTCGGAAAAGACTCAGGAGACATCGTCTCACTTAACCCCCAATTGATGATAACCGGAACGGAGGTCGATTTGGAACATACGGGATTCGTGCAAATAATCATGAGGTCATGGATGCGAGGGAGAGGGTATCGGTTTCCAACCGAAAATTACTCAGTTCACGATAATCTATACAAGATGATGGGGAAACTTTTTTTTTTTTTTTTTTTTTTTTTTTTTTTAACGAAAAGGTTCCGAGCTCCCTAGTTCTATAGGTGTCAAGTCAAAAATCTTAACGTATATCCTCCAATAAAATTTATCGATACGCAATGGTTTTCCGTTGGTCACTTGAATGGCGTAAGTAATATCTAGGGGGAGGGGTGGAGTGCAAAGAGTAGGCTCCAAAGCCTTGGATACAAAACATTTATCGATACCCGAATCGGATAAACATGAAACATAAGAGTCGTTGAGAAGAAACGTACCCGTAACTAATTGTCGTTCCGGGAATCCTATGTGTTAAGGTTGAAAGCTCATTCGCGTACATTAGGGTGGGCGTTCTTCTTGGGACATGCATTCTTAAAATGACCCAGTTGTCCACATTCAAAACAAGCACCCCTTCTGCGTGCACTGGGCACCTTTTTAGCGACGGGGGCGACACCCTTACAACTATGGGCCACATGGCCACTTCTTTGACACTTGATGCAAAATGGTCCGCCACATTTTCCATAATGATGTTTGTGGCACGTGTTGCAAAAAGGTCGTGTTCCGGCATAATTTTTCCTGCCGCCGGGGGTGAAAGGCTTCTTGGTGGAGTCGTTGTGGTTGTGGTTGCTTGATGGAGAGGCTTCCTGTTTTCTTTTGTTGTTAACTGGTTGGGCCTCGGCCGTTGGTGCCAGCGCTTCAATTTCATCCACCGTTTTTATAAATCGGCGGGCTATCATCACAGCCTCTTGTAGGTCGGCGGGTCTTAATGGCATTACCCCGTGTGGAATGCTCTTAGGGAGGCCATCCATGTAAAACTCAACTCCTTGGGGCCCGGGAGCCCGGAGGTTTGGACAAATTGAGGTTAGTTCGGCAAACCGTTGATTATAAGCTTCGAGGTCATCTCGGGCTATTTTTAAATTTCTTGGCCCCTGTTCGAGCCTTCGAGTCTCTTCGCGCGGGAAGTATTCGGTGGTCATTCTTTCTCTTAATTCGGTCCAAGAGAGTGTAAGGGCTTCATCGATACCCACCGATTGTACATACGTGTTCCACCATGAGAGAGCAATACCGGTGAGAGTGGGGGTGGAAAACTTGACCTTATCTTGGTCCCGACAACCGCTTATGCTAAAAACGGCTTCTGTTTGTTCGAACCATCGGGTGAGAGCAACCGGTCCTTCGGTTCCATTGAAAGTGGGAGGATTGTACTTCATGAAGTTCTTGTAGGAGCAACCTTCGCTTGAATTACCGGCTCCATGATTGTTGTTGTTAGAAAAGTGATCGGCCACGGCCGTACCCACGGCGGTGGTTATCATTCGTTGAAGAGCTTGTTCAAGAGTTTCGAGAGGAGTGTTGTGTTGACCTTGGTGAGCCATTGTTCCTTCATGACACAAGAATATCGTTGGTTAGTATTTTCAACAATACTAACCACAGTATGGAATAAGGATAGAGAGAAAATTTTTCCTTGACTCGCCTTAAATTCTTTACGTCATAATGTCGGAACGTCCATGTGAATCACCGTAATATAATCCCGGAAATTATATTACCCTGATTCTCATGTGCATTTAACATCACTTCATAAAGTCAAGGTGGCGCATCAACAAAATTTATCAACGTAAGATCAAGATCGAATACGAGTTAGATATGATAGAAGAGTTCGAGTATAAATGCACAATTTGTCAAATAATTCCTACTTCAGTCTATATGCCGGTTGTAGTCTAGATTCACCTATGTACCCTATGACTCGGGGTGGACACAAATGAACTCTAAATCCCTACAACCAAGGCTCTGATACCAACTGTAGCGACCCCGACAAATCGTCAAGTGACGGCGTCGGCTACGTGGGTCCCATTACCTGATTATAAGTCTTTAAGACAAAGTTTGACCAAATTATGTCGCCTTCATTTCAAAATAAAGATTGTTCCCAAAGTTTACAAGAATTGTTCAACCAATAGTTAAGTTACAACGTTATAATACGAATGAAATCTAGGCGACACGGTTTAAAGTAAAGTCAAAAGACGCTCCATGAAATGCACATATACTCGACATCCAATGCAAGTATCAAATAATGAGCGGAAGCATGTATCATGTATCGTTCAAGGACCTGAGAAAAACATAGAAATCTGTCAACGAAAACGTTGGTGAAATCATAGGTTTAAGTAAGTAAGTACAAGTGAACCACAAGATTTGCATCAATGAAATAATAGTAATACATTCCAAAAGTTTGTTTCACGAGCACCCAATTATCAAAGCTTAACATTCCTTCCATTGTATACCCCATCACTTAGTGCTAGAACAACACTGATTCTCGAAAATATATTTCATCCGTAGACGGTAGCGAACCGTCAAGGATGAGGGTTGTCAACCCATATGGCCATATAACATAAGTTCTCGCTTACACCCGGCAAGTGTAACTAATGATAATCGAATTGAGGATTTTGTTCTAAACTCGTATGTAGAATGTTTGTTTTCCCGTTCTTGTGTTCACTTAGTTCAAAAGAATCGTTTATGTTTTCTCATCCCAAATATAAGTTCAAAAAGAGTAAAAGTGGGACTATGATCTCACCTTTGATCGCAAGTGTAAATAGGTACTTCAACAAGTAATGTGCGCAAAGGACAACGCTAGTCTCGACCTAAACAAAGGTTGTATCAATAACGATAGTCACGAAGGGTCAAAGTTGTTCAATTAGTCATATGGCTCGACACGACTCGATTATGTAGCATGTGAAGCAAATTGTCAAGTTTCATGCAAGATACAAGTATAAAAGCATGTTAGGAAGATTGCATAAAAGTTTGGTTAAGTTTGACTAAAAGTCAAACTTGGTCAAAGTCAACGAAAAAGTCAACACGTTCGGGTCGGGTCTCGGACAAATTTTCTATGCTAGTTATTCATATATAAGCATGTTAAAACAAGTTGCATGTGAATTGGAGGTCTAGAACCTGGCAAACATTTTTGATAAAATGGAAAAGTTGGACAGAATCTGGACAAGGCAAATGTCGCGCCGCGGCAAGGGGTGTCGCGCCGCGACATAACACATGGTCTGGTGTCAGGTCGTTTTCAAGGTTCAAGTCTTGGTCAAAACTTCAAACAAACGCAAAACGCAAACCGCAAACAATTAGAAGACGTATCTTATACCGTTGGAAAGCTCTTTTGACAAGGATCACAACTAAACACAAATCCTCAAACAAAAACATCATTTACAACAATCGAATTCTCGTCATGTGATCAATAAACGTTCATTTCAAAGCCTCAAGTTCATCAATATGCATTTTAAGTTCCGGGAATCCAATTTACACATATGATATGCCGTTTTGAAGGTAATGAAGCATACATTACAACTAATCACTAACAATTAACATTCCATGGCATTCAAGCATCCAAAAATTCATTTCAAGAACTAGCAAACCCTAGTCAAGCAACACCAAAATCAATAATCACGTTTTTGAAGTTTCTTTGATCAATCTATATATCAACATGAAGCTAATGATGCTAGTAACACTTTTAAAACATGAACTTTAACAATCTAACAACCTTTAATCATCCAAATCAAAGATTAAGCATACAATTTTCATTTTCAAGCTAGTTACACTAAAATCAACAAATCAAGCAAACAAATCATATATTCATGTTATACACGAGCCATAGTCACTAACTAACAACATTTCAAGTAATTAAAACGAATTTAGAGAAATTTAGTGTTTTAGAAATGTTACCCAAAATCAATGAGGTTGGTATCAAATCGAAGAGGATGAAACGAGGATTCCAAAAGTACAATTTGTTTTGATGTTTGATTCCTTGCTTGAATTTGGATGATGATTGAAGATGATGAAGAATTTAAGGTTTGAGTTTTTGGTTGAGAGAAAAGAAGAAAGAAAAGAAATTAAAAATGTGGGGAATGGTGGAGAAGTAGTTGACTTAGTCAACTACTAGTGATTAGTTTGGCCATATGGCAAAAATGGTCCCTCGAGTTTGTAGTCGGGTGCGGGAATTAACCAAACGAATATTTTAAAAACGCTCGAGTAAACGGGTGACGTTATATTTAAATAACGAGGATATTATGAACGTTAGTTAATGAAGATACAAATTTAAATCGCGAAAGATATTATTTAAAAAAAAAAGACGGTGTTAAAATAAATTTAACGGAAAAACGCGGGATGTTACAGTAAGGGTAATTGGTGGTTTGATGGTTGCAGCTTTAAAACAACGAATAGCAGCAGTGTAGCAGTGAAGAAAGTGGTTATTTCCAGGCGGTTTGATCAGCGAACAAGAAGAAAAGAGAAAGAAAAAAATGTATAGTACCAGCAAAAGTTTCGATGATGGTGATGGATTGTGTTTACAGCTCGTAATAGGAATTTAAATGGGTTTGACGGTTGTAAATGTTGACGTGTATTTTGGTTTAGTGTTTTAAGATAATGACGATTTCAAGTGGTGGAGACAGCGGTGGCCACCGGTAGTGGTGGTGATGAGGGTGGCGTTTGGCTATGGTGATGATGAAGAAGTAATATATATATAAGTTTGTGTGTGTGGTGATGCAACAGAAAAAAAAATATAGTAAAAGGAAACAGAAGGAAACCCACTTGCAAAAGCTAGATGGCCATGGTGACGGATTAGGGTGATCCTTGTTTTGTTTCGGGTCTGATCAAGCTAGAAAGTCCAGCAGATAACGAGAAAAAGCAACGAACAGTAAGGTAGTAAGGTAGTGGTGATATGGGTGTATCGAGCGTGTAAGTGGTGATTCAAGTAGAAACGGTTAAATGATATGGTTGGTGATTACTCCGGTTGAAGATGGTTTGAAGTGAACCGAAAATAGAACTAAGATAGTTCGAAGTAGATGAACACGAACAGTCTAGCAGATGATTAAAGAGTTTGATGTTGGTGGTTCATGTAAGGAACAAGAAGTAGAGAGAAATGGTGATGGATGTATATTCTATATGCAATCACTTTATGTATATATCATATGAGATTAAGATTAAGTGGAGAGAATTAAAACAAACACAGTACCCTCATTTAACATCTCGTGAATTTATTTATTGGTATGTTACCGACAGATTTATCGGGCGAAAATCAGTGGCGGATAAAAGTGTTCAGAAAAATTCCATATTTTTAAATTAAGTGTATTTATTTATTTTGGTCATTATGGTATAAAATTCGATCATTAATTATTAAATAAAAATTACATCAACTGTCCCTCTCATTTAAGGGTAAAATATAAAAAGTGTTAAAACTTAACAAATAGTTCCTAAATACATTTATAATAAGCCTAAAATTTATAGAACTCATTTTCGGACCACCGTTTATTTTAAAATAATATAAGTTCCTTTTTAATTCGTTTACTATCAATTGAATGACAAATGAGCGTTTCCGTCGTTTACTAAATAACTTCGAAATTTCTTATATATATATAACATACTTTATATATTCACTTTTATAATAAATTTTAATATATCTTATATTAATTTACATATTTATTTATAACAAATTGTATATTGTATATAATAGTTTATTAATATTCTTATGCATAATTATTTATATTTACTTATTTATATATATTTATCTATTTACAATTAATGGTTCGTGAATCGTCGGAAATGGTCGAAGTCAAATGACTTCATAAAACAAATTCAAAATTTTGAGACTCAATAGTACAGACTTTGCTTATCGTGTCAAAATTAAATAAGAATTAAGTTTAAATTTAGTCGGAAATCTCCGGGTCGTCACAGAATTTTGATTATTACCATTGTGTGTATTCTAAGATTAAAAAAGTATTGATTGATTGTGTTTAGATGACGAGATTATATTAACTTACGAGAGATTAATTTCTTTCTTATAAATTACAACCTTAAACTAGTAGTATTGTTTGAATAATGAAAATGATATGCTTAAAGAATTTTTTTATAACGGCAACTCACAAATAATGTCGTGAACATGATTTGAACCCATGACTTTCAGGTCAAAAGGGCTCCTCAATACCGAAGCGTCATTTGGTAGAGCTTAAAGAAAATTACTTCGAGAAATTAATGGCAATACATATCACTTTTTGATATGATGTATCGTGTCGGTATCGGTTAATTTTTTTTTCTTCTTTTCTTTTTTTTTTTTTTTGCGATACATTCATCTCACTTTTTAATAAATATACTATCTACATACATTAACGGTTAGTACTGATGGATCATCATTAATCAAAATAAATTAATGTTTTTATAAAATAAAAATAAAAACAAGGCAACATAATGAAATATTTAATAAATTAAACAATGCAATATATACCTCTAACAAATTAAACAACTTCATAGGGCACCTTCAAGTTGATGATATGCATGTTATGTGTTGCAAAATCTTAATACAACGCATCAACTTCTGTAACACCCTCAAAGCGGGCCTAGCTGTTAGATTACTATTTTGCCCTCAGGTTGTGTGGTGTTATTATATGTCTTTATTTTAATTTTATATTTATTATTATTTAATGTTGTGGATAGGACCAGTTTGTGACAAGGGTCACAGAACAGGTTTGTTTATTTAAATTGAACTTCGTTTGGGTCACCAAATGACATACGAAAGATATCAGATAACTGATAAATACCCGTGTGTTAAGGGGTATGGGTTTATAACCCATTTAGATATATGTTTCTGGATTATTCTTCTACCTTCCCTAATTTTGACAACACACACATACGCTTCTAGTCTTGTTCTTATGCTCAAACCCTAATTGAATTCAAGCTTGGAAATTGGATTGTTTATGCTTAGAGACTGATTCCTATCTTCCTTTAGAGAGATTATCCAGGTTTGTCTTGTTGAATCCATGCTTTAATTCATGTTTATGTGGGTTTTTGGGTTTTTGTATAAAAGTGCATTTTTGGTGCTTGAATCTTGATCTTAAGTGTTTGTTATGCTCAATTGTTGTTAGAAATATATTTTATATAGTTTATATGATGTTTTGAAAGTGGTTTTGGTGTTAGATCTTGCAAAAATCGAGTTTTTGGGCCAAAATGGCAAAAATCAGCGAGCTGAAATGTTCTAATAGCTCCCACACTTCTGACAGGTCACCCGTACGTGTGACCACGCATTTGAGGCTCAACCGCGCGGTTGAGGACTCACTCGCACGAGTGATGTCTCGTCTGCGCGAGTGAGCACTGGTCAGTTTTTGGTAAAATTGAAAAGGCTGTAACTTTCAAACCGTAACTCCGTTTTCGATGAATAAACTATCGTTGGAATTGTATTGAAGTTTAATATCTAATGATAATGTTTTAAGAAGCTAGATCAAACTTTATATTGGTCAGAATTAGGGATTTTTAAGTGTATGTCTTGTTGTGCACTAGTTTAGTGTCGTTATTGATTGAGTTTATGATGTAGGCTTATCATATAGTAAATATATGATGATATGTGATAACTTACTGTATGAATTGATGTTTATGTTGTACATTTGGAGTTGAAACCCGATTAAACAGCTGCTGTTACTGTTCTTCATCACTCGCACGAGTGAGCCTTCACTCGTACGGTTGGGGGGTCAATCGCGTTATGAACCGTGCGAGTGAGTGGTTATGGAGACCTATTGTTTTGGTTAAGGTAATACGTACGGTTGAGATGTGACTCGTATGAGTCACTTGTCACTCGTGTGTTGAACCGTACAGATCATTGGATTCACTGATGGGCGTTCAGTCATAGACCAAACGTACGAGTAAGTTGTCAACCGCACGGTTGAGTGTTCTCAAACGTGCGAGTGAGAGTGTTACTCGTACGGTTGATAGATTTATCATTAAGTGCTTAAGTGTTGGTTTATATATACTGTGATTGTGATATAGTTAGTATTGGAATACGATTACTAACTTATTCAGTAATTGTTCTCGGGTGATAGGGACGAGGAGAAGACTCGGTGACATTAGACTACCGAGTGCTACTGGTATTGGTAAGTGGGAATAACTGGAGAATATAGTATATAGTAGCATGTTATATTATGATTTCCATGCTTGTTAGATATAGTTATTGTTGTGGTTAGTTAGTATGCTGTGATAACTGCATGTTAGTTGATGCTTGTCTGCTGGAGCCCAGTGCGTCCCTATCTTGTGGTAGCCTAATTCGATAAGAGAGATCAACCTGCGGGTTGGGTTCCTCATGTGGTAGCCTAATTTCATCCGTGTGGTATATGTTTGAATGACACGTTCGTCGCGTGTGGATGATTTATGCAGCACGGTATGTAGGAGGAACTTCCGGTAAACCCAGCTCGAACAACTGGTGGTTAATGGTTTGGCCGAGCCGCCGGAGTCTCTGTAGACTGCACTACTGGGTGATGTTTATGTGTTAGACTATGTGACATGATTAGTATAATACTTCTGTATGCTATGGCCTGTAGTTAGTCGTACTCACTTAGCTTTGTGCTAATTCCCCTCCATCTCCTCCCTGCAGGTTATGGAATTGTTGTATGCTAGTTATCAGGGTGAAGATGGGATGTTGGAAGATATGTTTGACAAAGCTGGAAACTCTGATGTCGTGTCCATTATATTAAAAGATGTTTTAATGTTTAATATATAACACCCGGACTTTTAAATGTTAACGTGTATATTTTATTCAAATGGATTTTACATTATATATAAGAATAACAGGTCTTCCGCTGTGTATTAAAAAAAAGGGTGTTAAAAGTTGGTATTAGAGCGTAGGTTTGGCAGCATGTGCACGGAAGTGACATGTTCCCAAACCGTGTGTTGAGTCAAACATATCTTAGGGTGGGTTAAGTGAGTGAAGTAGGTATTGACGAGTTAGTTGGATGTAACATTGATATCGCGTATTTTATACACATTTTCATTAGCGATATCGGTTACATTTTGGTCCATTCGGATACGATTTGGCGTTTATATTGATAATATTGCGAAGGTTCGAGTTTGAAAAGCTAATTGTTGGAAAGTGGTGATTTATGAAATTTTTGAGGCACTTTGTTAATTATTTGTTTCTAAAGGTGCACCGAGGAGGAAAACGTTTAGTATTTATTGGGAAGTTTGGTTTTAAGTTAGTTTTAAAGCTGAAAAAGAGAAAAATAAACGAAGGAGTCAATTCCAGTACATCTCCGCGGCGCGATAATGGGCCTCGCGGCGCGGCTATTCACTTGTTTCCAGATCAGAACTTGAGATAAGAAGGTCATTATTTTATGAGCAATGTCGCGGCGTGACAATTAGGGTCGCGGCGCGGAGACTCTGTCGGTTCAGTTTATTTGGCAAGTATAAAAGGCCCGAATTTTACCCTAATCAATCATTATCGTATCCAGACGAATTCCAGCCACTTTTTGACGAACTTAGGTGATTTTTGGGGATCTTCAAGGTCATTCTAAGGTACCAATCATTCCGGGAACAAGTCTCGATTCGTTTATCTTTCAGGATTCAATCTTTGATTAGTTTTATCTCTTTGTTATCAACAATGAATTTCTCTATTTCTTTGATTGTTATTTTGGTTTTAGCCATGATTGTAGGCTAAACTCTTAATGTTTGTCTAGATTGAATATTTGCAAGTGTTTGGATGTTACTTTGATGTTTTATTAATTGATGCATAATAATTATGAGTTTTGATTAAGAACCATTCTTGTGGGTGTTGATTATTGTTACTAGGTTGATTAGTGAATCTTGTTTGAACAAAGGGAACCCTGTTTCAATTTAGTGATCTAATTCCCAATTGATTTGTCTTAACCGATTGGGTGCTTATTGGACCAAGGGGGTAAACCGGGTAACGTAATTGAACAAAATAGGGGTGAATTGTGTGGAGCGAACGCGTAACCAATTGAATCTTAATCTTATAATTAGCTAGTTACTAAGTCACAAACGAAAGATGGTATTTGGTGAAAGGGAACCCTAAGCCAATTAATCCTAGTTTGACGTGTTTGCTAAAAGATAACTCTGGGTAAACCGACTCTGTAATTGCGTGCATTGATTAATAGAACTAGTGCTTAATAACAAATCATCCAACACTGCGAATAGGATATCTAGGCGAACATTCTTTTATCCATTGAATTCAAATATCTTTATTTTTCCGTTGAGTCTGCATTTCTTTTATCTAAACTTAAAAACCAAAAATATTGTCTTTTACTTTTAAAGCTATCTTGATTTGGCTAATCGTTAAATAGCCGCAAAACAAACTATCTCGTACTTTCAAATTTCATAGTTTAACTTAGTTACTTTTATTTACAAACTTAATTCTCACGTTAATACTGTCCTTGGAACGATACTTGGAATTACCATTTTTATACTATTGCACGATCGGGTACACTGCCCGTAAGTGTGTAGTAATCTTTAACCAGGCATATTTCCAGAGATAATTTATATACTAGATTTCACACATCAAGTTTTTGGCGCCGCTGCCGGGGACAGTTGTGTTGAAAATTAAGTTTGAAAATTAAGTTTGTTTTTAGTTAATTTTAACTGTTTATTTTATTTTAATTCTAATTGAGTCGGTGCGTTTAATCAGTTTGTTAGCTGTGTTCTTGCAGTTACAGGTAGTGCATGCCACACACGCGTTCTTAAAGTTCTCCGATTTTAACACCATTTGACGAGCCTGAAAGAGAGTTGTTCAAAGCCTTAAGTCAAGAGCAAAAGTCTAAAGTGGATTCTTCACCGTCTTCGAGTGAAGTTGTAGTCAATTTGTTCAGTAACAACGATATTGTGGTGCCCGAGACACCACCAGAAGTTAACTCAGAAGAAGATTCTTACGTTTCGTCTGACACTTCAGATACTGAAGAAATGGCCGAAGAACCACCTCGTCCTCAGACTATGGCAGAAAAGTTGAAGGCCACTCGAGGAGGCCAAGGCAATTCGATTACTCAACCGAATATTACTCAGCCTTTTCAAATTACAGGGCCGATCCTGAATTTGATTTCTTCTGATTGCTGATTCTATGGCAAAGATACCGAGGATGCTAACGAGCATCTTCGTAATTTTAATGATGTTTGTAACTTGTTTAAGCTACATGAGGTTGCCGACACTTCAATTAAGACAAGACTTTTCCCTTGGACTCTTAAGGGAGAAGCTAAGAGATGGTTAGATAAGCAACCAGAGGGTACTATTACATCTTGGGAGACTTTGGAAGATAAGTTTTTGTCAAAGTTTTTCCCTGCATCTCGAGCTGCTCGACTTCAAGCAGATATTTCTCAATTTAGACAAAAGAGCAGTGAGACATTGTTTGATGCTTGGGACCGTTTTGCTACTTTGTTACGCTCGTGTCCGCAACACGGGTTGAATGATTTACAGAAGGTTCAGATTTTCTATAAAGGTTGTGATATTCCTACGCGTCAGAGTATTGATCAAGCTGCAGGTGGTACGTTAATGGATAAGACTGAAGAAGAGGCGTTAGCGATCATTGAAAAGCAAGCTGCTTATTCTCATGAGTGGCATCAGGATCATGAATCTTACCCTTTAGCTTCAGTTAAGAGAACAGAGACTACAGGTACAGGTGCTTATGATGATTTTGGGTCTTTCAGTGCTAAGTTGGATTCGTTTTGTAGGAATTTGGAGAAGATGAACAAGGATATTCATGGTATGAAGGTTGGTTGTGAATACTGTGGAGGTTTGCATCTGGGCAAAGATTGTGATGCGGGTTTGACTATGAATCAGAAAGAAGAGATCAACTATATTAGTCAGCAGAATAACAATCAGTTTCAGGGACGTGCTCAGTTTAATAGGAATTTCAATAATCCTTATAATCCGCAAGGTAATCAGGGTTCGAGGTTCCAACCGGGTTCTAGTGGAGGTTTTCAGCAGCAAGCTCCCGGTTATTTTCAGAAACCACAGGTCGAAGAGAAAAAGTCCAACCTTGAGGCTATGATCGAGAAGTTAGTGATATCTCAGACTCAACTTGTCACTACCGTTACTCATAATAATGAAAAGAATGACCAAATGTTTCGAAATCAACAAGCAGCTATTCATAATCTTAAACAGCAGATTGGTCAACTTGCTAATAAGAGTAGTGAGAGGAAACCGGGAGAGTTACCGAGTAAGACGGATACTAACCCGAAAAACGGGCATGTTAATGCTATCACCACCCGAAGTGGTTTAGCATATTATCCACCGAGGAAGCCCGACGAGTATGATTTGAGGGTACCGTTAGTTAATGATAGTGAGCCGGTTGTTGAAAGTGAACCGGAAAGGGAAAAGGAGCCGGAACAGGTGGCTGAAAAAGTTGTTAAGGAACCGGTTACTGTTGCTGCTAAACCGGTAGTTAGAGAGTATCAACCACCGTTCCCATTCCCGAGGAAACAGCGATTGGAGAAGCTAGAGGCCGAAAAGTCCAAGTTCATGGACTTGATTAAAAAAGTTAACATAAATATGCCTTTTATTGATGTTATTGCAGGTATGCCTAAGTATGCGAGGTTTCTCAAAGATTTGGTGACTAACAGGCAGAAGCTGAAGAACATGTCTTCAGTCAGGTTGAATGCCGCATGCTCAGCGGTTGTTGCAAAAAAGCTTCCCGAGAAGCTTGGAGATCCTGGAAGTTTTACCATTCCTTGTTTACTTGGTAATTTGGACTGAATGAGGGCTTTGGCGGATTTGGGGGCTAGCATTAATTTAATGCCTTATTCTGTTTACTTAAAGCTAGACCCCGGGGAGTTAAAACCCACGCGTATGGCTGTGTAGCTAGCTGACCGCTCTATTAAATTCCCTCGTGGAATCATAGAGAATATGCTAGTGAAGACCGAGTCGTTAGTTTTTCCGGCGGATTTTGTGGTTTTGGATATGGAAGTGGATGAAAGGATTCCACTAATTTTGGGTCGGCCATTCTTAAATACTGCTAGGTGTATGATTGATGTGTATGGCCAAAAGTTGACCCTTAGGATAGACGATTTGAGGGCAACATTCTCAATCGACCATGCTTTGAAATACCCTGGCTACACTGATGATACATGTTATTTTCTTAACACTGTGAATGTCCAGTCTGAGTTTTTGCAGGAATTCCCAAAGTTACAGGGTTCAGGAGAATGCTCATTGGTCGAGATTAATGAGGATGTGCAGGTTGAGGAGGTGGATATTTTAACCACCTTGATGGAAAACGGCTATGAGCTGACTGAAGAGGAGTTCAAAGAACTCGAACGTGATTCAGATTACCGGAGCAAGTCTTCAATTGAAGAACCTACCGAGCTTGAATTGAAGCCACTTCCAGATCATTTGGAATACGCTTACTTGCATGAGGAATCTAAGCTTCCGGTAATTATTTCTTCTTCTCTTTCAGCAGGTCAGAAAACTGAGCTTGTAACCATGCTAAAGGCCCATAAACCGGCCATTGCATGGAAGATTCACGACATTAAGGGTATTAGTCCCTCCTATTGCACCCACAAAATCCTAATGGAGGATAACTCCAAACCTGTGGTGCAACGTCAAATGAGGTTGAACCCGCATATGCAAGATGTCGTGAAGAAAGAGATCATAAAGCTCCTTGATGCAGGTCTGATTTACCCGATTTCTGATAGTCCGTGGATTAGCCCGGTACACTGTGTACCTAAGAAAGGTGGTATGACTGTTACCACCAATGATAAAAATGAGTTAATTTCCACCCGGACTGTCACGGGGTGGCGTGTTTGTATCGACTACCGTAAGTTGAACGACGCCACACGTAAAGACCAATTCCCGCTACCTTTCATGGATCAAATGCTAGAGAGGTTGGCGGGAAACAGTTCCTATTGCTTTCTCGATGGTTTCTCGGGCTATTTTCAAATTCCTATCTCGACCGAGGACCAAGAGAAGACTACTTTCACGTGCCCGTATGGCACGTTCTCTTATCGACGCATGCCCTTTGGCCTTTGCAATGCTCCGGCCACTTTTCAAAGGTGCATGATGGCCATATTCCATGACATGATAGAAGATTGCATGGAGGTGTTCATGGATGACTTCTCGGTCTTCGGTGACACTTTCGATTCATGCCTTCTTAATTTAGAACGGATGTTGGTCAGGTGCGAAAAATCTAATCTTGTGCTCAACTGGGAGAAGTGCCATTTCATGGTTCAAGGGGGCATCGTTCTCGGGCACAAGATTTCTAAAAACGGTATAGAGGTGGATCCCGCAAAGGTTACCGCTATTAAGAACCTTCCACCCCCTACCGATGTTAAGGGTGTTAGGAGTTTTCTCGGGCACGCCGGTTTTTACCGGCGATTCATTAAAGATTTTTCTAAGATTGCTAACCCGATGAATAAACTCCTTGAAAAGGACACTCCGTGGAACTTCTCCGACGAGTGCCAAAAGGCATTCGAGCTTTTGAAGGAGAAACTCATCAATGCGCCAATCATAATTGCTCCGAATTGGTCCCTTCCGTTCGAGCTTATGTGTGTTGCATCTGATTTCGCTGTTGGCTCAGTTTTGGTTCAAAGGGTCGAGAAGCATTTCCGACCCATATACTATGCAAGCAAGACCTTGTAAGGAGCGCAATTAAATTATACTACCACTGAAAAAGAGCTCCTTGCGGTGGTCTTCTCGTTCGATAAGTTCCAGTCCTACTTAGTCTTATCTAAGACTATTGTTTTTACGGACCATTCTGCTCTAAAGTACCTTTTTGCTAAACCGGATGCAAAACCCCGACTTCTTAGATGGATCTTGCTTTTGCAAGAATTTGATGTTGAGATCCGGGATAAAAAGGGTGCTGAAAACTTGGCGGCCGATCACCTTTCACGTCTTGAGAACCCCTCCCGTGAGGTTCTCGATGAGACTACCATTCATGATGATTTTCCCGGAGAATATCTCATGAAGGTGGATAAGGTTGACGAGCCGTGGTACGTGGACATTGCTAATTATCTAGTTGGGAGATTCTTGGAGAAAGGGTGGTCACATCAAAAGAGGAAGAAATTCTTCAGTGACCTTAAGTACTATTTCTGGGAGGATCCCTATCTTTTCCGTTGTTGTCCCGATGGGGTTATCCGCCGGTGTGTTTCCGGTGATGAGTGTATGCGTATTTTAACCGAGTGCCATAGTGGGCCTACCGGTGGGCATTTTGGACCCCAAATTACGGGACGTAAAGTCTATGATGCCGACTTTTATTGGCTGACAATCTTCAAAGATGCCCACCTGGTTTGTAAGTCATGTGATTCGTGCCAAAGGGCCGGTAAAGTCACCAAACGGGATGAGATGCCTCAACAAAGCATCCAAGTTTGCGAAGTATTTGACGTTTGGGGAATTGACTTTATGGGGCCATTTCCGAAATCTCATAATTATAGTTACATACTCGTTGCCATTGACTACGTGTCTAAATGGGCCGAAGCGCAAGCTTTAACCACAAATGATGCACGAGTTGTGATTTCGTTCCTTAAGCATTTATTCTCTCGATTTGGAACTCCTAAAGCTTTAATTAGTGATAGGGGTACTCATTTTTGTAACGCCCAAATGGAGAAGGTATTGAAGCGATATGGAGTTCTCCATAAAGTTTCTACTTCATACCATCCCCAAACGAGCGGACAAGTTGAGAATACAAATCGAGCTCTTAAAAGTATTCTTGAGAAAACTGTGGGTTCGAATCCGAAGGAGTGGGCAATTAAGCTCGATGAAGCTTTGTGGGCGTTTAGAACCGCCTTCAAAATGCCAATTGGTACCACTCCTTATCGGTTGGTTTATGGGAAAGCGTGCCATCTCCCGTTGGAGATTGAGCACAAGGCTATGTGGGAACTTAAAAAGTGCAATTTAGATTTGAAGGAAGCCGGACGCCTAAGGGCGGGGCAATTGAATGAGCTTGGTGAATTACGCCTAGATGCGTACGAGAATTCATTGATCTATAAAGAGAAAACCAAGCAATGGCATGATAGGAAGTTAAAGGGTCCAAAAGAGTTTAACGAAGGCGATCGAGTGCTTTTGTTTAACTCTAGATTAAAGCTTTTACCGGGAAAACTCAAGTCCCGGTGGACGGGACCATTTGATGTTGTTAAGGTGTACCCATACGGTACGATCGAGTTAAAAAATGCTAATGGTATCACCTTTAAGGTTAACGGACATCGTGTGAAAAAGTATTTTGATGGTACGTTAGAGATTAATGATGAGGTTCACGTTGAACCCGATCCCAACGCCACTTGAAGTCAGGGACGAGTCGCGTGAACGACTCGTTAAATAAGGTTCACATTGTTGTATAGTTTGTATAATTCGGTGTGATCACGGGTTTGCTGCGTCTAAATTGCTAATTGATTGTTTTTGATAGATTCCTGGTTGGTTTTGTGGTTGTTTTGAGCTTTAAGGTTAAATAAAGGTTGCTGAATAAGTGAAAACACGAGGTGTCAGGTTTCAGAGTAACGTCGCGGCGCGACATCTTGGTCCACGGCGCGAGATTTCGAGTGTTTTGGTAACAGAAAGGGGCTTAAAAATGGTTTTTACACGCGTGTATTACCGCGTCGCGACAATTGGGGTCGCGGCGCGAGGTATAACTGGTTTTGAGTGTTACGTATTTTTATAGAAGTTGGAGTCAGGTTAAGCGTATGGCCGCGGCGCGGCATTTTACGTCGCGGCGCGACGTTTCAGGCGCCCAGATCCTGAACCACCGGATATTGTTGAAAGTTGAATGGGTCAACCCGATTTTGTACATAACCCGACGCATATTACACCCTTTTTAGGGTTTTTGCCTCAGTTTTTCACCCACAACTCTCATACTTATCTTTCAAACAAACCTAAGGCTTTCAAACCCTAACTTCAATCAACCCAAATTACTACCTAATTTCTTCAATTGCTTGCTTAAACATGCCGGTTAAGGTCCGAATTAAACTAATCTCTTACCTTTTCTTCCATGTATCTTGATTAATCTTGTTAATTCTAGGGTTCATGTTTGAATTTTTAAGGGGTTATGTTTAATTGAATCTTCTATGCTTTAATATGAATTAATTGTTGATGAATATGATATTATTGTGTTTTCTTCATGATTTATTGTGTTGATTATGCATAATGTTGATTTTTGAGATTAGGGTAATGATTATATCCGAATTTTATGATTACTATTTGGGGATTTTGTTTGTAAGGGAGTTGATTGTTAATGATGGTATGTTTTAAGATAGTGTGGGGTAATTTGGGCGGGTTTTATGTATGAATTTGAAATTGGTTAGGGTTGATGAGATTTGTTCTTAATGCAATGTTTTCTTGAATGTTGGAATTGTTTAATCTTGTTGAAATTGGTTAATTGATATGATGAAGTTGTTAAATTGAGTTTCATGTGAGTTGTTAATGAGACACTCTTGTGCTTTAGAGTTTGGAGTTGGTTTGAATTGGTTAAATGGAACACAAACATATGTTTTGGATACTTGCTATTGTTTAAATGATTAATTGAAGTTGAAACGTGTATTGATGGTAGTTGATGCAAGGGTGTGAAACATGTTGATTTGCTTAACGCTAACTATTCAATGTTTTGTGTTTGGTTTGGTTCTTTGTTTGATTTGTGTAGAGAAGCAGAACTGACGCTCCATCAACCTCCACGGCTCAAGCCCGTAGGGAGGAAGAAAGAAGAAGGAACCCCGAGTTTTGGTTACAACAAGTGCAGGAAGAATTCTCTAATTACTATGAATTTATTTCGGCTAGAAATATCCAAGCTACTTGGTATTTTAGCTGCGATGAACTAGAGAGAGCGTCTGATGATGTTAAGGAGGATGTTGCTTCATTGTTGTCGATGTCTTATCATGGGTTCGATCTAGATTCCTGGGAACGTGCTATGTCCTTAAGGGAGGATCTTTATAGAGAGTTAATTGTTGAATTTTTCTCCTCTCTTAGCTACCGTACTAGAAGAAATGGGGACGATCAAGCGTTCTTAACTTTTCGCTTGGGAGGCGAGACATGGGCAATGAGTCGACTCGATTTAGCTAAAGCATTGAATTTGTATGAGGGGTGGAACGAGAATTTGTTGAAATGGTATTTAAAAGAAACAGAGTTTATTGGAAACCAGGAAGGTTATATTGAGCGTGATTTTTGGGAAGAGATATCGGGGTTGGTGCCATTTGTGTCTAATGAATCGAAAGGCTCTGATATTCAACGCAGGGATTTACGGTTGTTTCAGAAACTTTTGTCAAGTACTTTTTGTGCCAGACGGAATGGGAACGACAAAGTAAATTCCACCGAGTTATGGATTATGTATAGGTATACGCGTAGTGCACATGTGGATTTGTGCAATCTTATTGGTACATATTTGTCGAATCATTCAAGAGAAACTAGAGCGACACGGCCAATTCTTGGTGGTCATTATGTTACGCGAATAGCCAAGTTTTTCGATATTGATTTCAGCAGGTGCACCAAATTAACCGACCAGTTGCAAGTTATGAAACCTTTTAATTTAAGGTTTTATTTTAACGCGAATTTTGTTATGTGGAATGCTAATCGAGATGGTGTGGTAGCATTTGTTGAGCCACAAGCACCTGCAGTTGGAGGTGCTAATCAGGGTGCTAATGAGCCGGAGTCGGTTGCTCCAAATGTGCATGCAGGGGGTGAACAACAGTGGGGTATTTCCCAAGAGGTTTGGGATGGTTTGGTTTCATCAGTTGGTAATTTACAGGTTGGTATGTCAAGAGGGTTCAGTGATTTCCGGGGGGATCAGCGGGAACATGATAACCGCATGTGGGCAAGCCAGCAAAGAGTGGAGACGAGTAACTCTAGGCAGGAGGAAAGGTTAGATGAGATAGCCCATGATCAGCAGTGGATTGCATATGGCAATGATTGGCAGCGCCATAATGATCGCCTCTATTATTATGATCCGAATAATTACTATGGCACCACAGCGCTGACACCGGTATATTACCGCAGTGATGTTCGGCCACGAGTTCAGGCCCCTATTTACGATGAGCAGGAGAGGTTGGAAAACGCGCGACAGTGTTTTCAGCAGCAGTACCCATACGGCAGCTGGCCGTATGGCGGATTTCAGTGAAGAGGGCCTGCGAGCCCGTGATCTTGTTGTATTTGTTTTAGACTATTTTCATTTCGATTTGGTTGTACTTGATATTTTTATTTTTCGTATGATGTACTTGAGACCTTATTAGGGGCAAGGCGTTTCGGTACCGGGTGGTACCACCTTGTTCCCATTTATGTATTTGGTGTGTTTTGCTTTTTCTTAGGTGTGTTGGAGAAACGGTTTTTCAAGTCTGGCATTAAGTTCAGCAAAACTACTTGAGTGATGATATTGGTGTGAGAATCGGGAATGGACGATGTTCTTATGCTGGCAGTCAGTTCAGCGCCATCTGTCACTGTCATTCCACGATTTGTGGTTAAGCTCGATAAGTTTTTATTTTTCTTACCCTTTTGATTTTAATCCATTTTTGATCTCAAGTAATGGGGACATTACTTGATCTCAAGTGTGGGGTGGGGGATGTAAAATCTCTCGGGTTGGTTATTAATAGAATCATCATTATTTTGGTTTTGATATCTAAAAGACTTGACGTTTCACGGGGTTTTGGTCGTAAAAAAAAAAATTGAAAAATTTAGGGGAAAATAAAAAAAATGAAAAAATTAGTTAGTGAAAAAGAGAAAAAAAATAATAGAAAAATAGTTAAAAATTCGACCAAAACCCTTGTTTAAGTATGGCTTGGTATTTATATTTCATGATGTTTAAAGAAGCCAAGGTTGTTCCACATGTTCATTACCATTGAACATGAAATCCTACGAGTTCGGGGAACTCAATAGTAGGTCACCTGTACCAAAACGGGTGTAAACCGTGAGAGAGCGGTGATTGCATAGCGTGATTGTGACCGAATCACGTGCCAGATCAAAAACTTTTGGTTACTTGGTATAGCAGACTTCCGAAACTATATCATTTTATTATTACATCATCTAATGGTGTGATACTGTGGGAAGAGGAGCCTTGAGCTTCACCAGTGCTGTCCTTTTTAGGAGCAATAGCTACGTGCTTGTGTTTGCTTAGACAACACAACCCATAGCCAAAAGCTATGGAACCCGAAGGTTTTCGGGATTTTTCAAAACCGGTGTCAATTGAAATAGATTGGCACTTTCGAGTGATTCAGATCCACTCAATTAAGGAAGTAAAGTCTTCCGACCGTCCTACTTGGTACGTATACCTCTTAAGCGTGCCATTTCATTACCCATCATTTCACGATGAGGTACTGTTAGAGGAGAAAGTCTTGAACTTTCAAAACATGTTCATTATTTTGAATGTGAAATCCTACATGAACATGACAGTTCATACGTAGGTCACTTGTACAAAAACGGGTGTCAACCGTATGAACGGTGATTGGATCGTGAGGTCGAAGCCGGGCCATACGCTAGATCGAAAACTCAACCGGGCGGTCTTCATTGTTTCTCCTAACAAGGACAATGTATGCGCTCGACCACCTTTTATGACCACACAGGATGTATCTATTCCATCCTTAAGGGAGTCAAGTCTCCCGAACGACACACTTGCTGATTCATTTCAGAAGTTGTAGTCCAGACCAGTTGTAGGGTGACGAAAAATCTTGAAAAGTTATTGCTAAAATCGACTGGAAATCTACCAGGCCTCAACGTCAAACAGGGAAACTGGTAGTCAAAGCTTATCTCAATGAGGGAGATTTGCTAACCAAATGGGAAGCGCACCATGATACACAAAATGTCAGTGATTGATCAGATTCCCAGTGGATAACCTCCGAAAAGGTAAGATATCAGCTTTTAAGCCTGATGAACCTCAATCTTTATGGTTGACTTAACGGATTAGACGGTTACCTCATAACCATCGATGATATCCGGACGTAATGTGTATCCTCCTAAGCACATTATTTTCTACCGACATCTCGCGATGTTAGGTACTGTGGGAGGCTTGGCTTGACCAATTGCGGGGTAGCCCGTGCGTTCTCTTGGCACATGTGTTCGATTGCTTATTCCTTGGTGCTAGGTTCCCACTTGATTCCCGGTTCCATTGAAGATTTTTTTTATGATTCGAAATTCTCTACTTCATCATTATGGTACGTTATCGAGATTATTTTTGGTTACTATATTGATTCATATTGATTGCGGTTTGGGAAGTTACATCGGGGGAATGCAAGTGGGAACCATAGTTGTTACTTATGCCAAATCGTGCCCACGATAGTTATTTGTCTGGTTTCTTGTTCATTGGTTCTACATTCATGTTAGAAGACTATTTTCGAGTTCTATTGCTTGAGGACAAGCAAAACTCTAGTGTGGGGTGGTTTGATATCGCGTATTTTATACACATTTTCATTAGCGATATCGGTTACATTTTGGTCCATTCGGATACGATTTGGCGTTTATATTGATAATATTGTGAAGGTTCGAGTTTGAAAAGCTAATTGTTGGAAAGTGGTGATTTATGAAGTTTTTGAGGCACTTTGTTAATTATTTGTTTCTAAAGGTGCACCGAGGAGGAAAACGTTTAGTATTTATTGGGAAGTTTGGTTTTAAGTTAGTTTTAAAGCTGAAAAAGAGAAAAATAAACGAAGGAGTCAATTCCAGTACATCTCCGCGGCGCGATAATGGGCCTCGCGGCGCGGCTATTCACTTGTTTCCAGATCAGAACTTGAGATAAGAAGGTCATTATTTTATGAGCAATGTCGCGGCGTGACAATTAGGGTCGCGGCGCGGAGACTCTATCGGTTCAGTTTATTTGGCAAGTATAAAAGGCCCGAATTTTACCCTAATCAATCATTATCGTATCCAGACGAATTCCAGCCACTTTTTGACGAACTTAGGTGATTTTTGGGGATCTTCAAGGTCATTCTAAGGTACCAATCATTCCGGGAACAAGTCTCGATTCGTTTATCTTTCAGGATTCAATCTTTGATTAGTTTTATCTCTTTGTTATCAACAATGAATTTCTCTATTTCTTTGATTGTTATTTTGGTTTTAGCCATGATTGTAGGCTAAACTCTTAATGTTTGTCTAGATTGAATATTTGCAAGTGTTTGGATGTTACTTTGATGTTTTATTAATTGATGCATAATAATTATGAGTTTTGATTAAGAACCATTCTTGTGGGTGTTGATTATTGTTACTAGGTTGATTAGTGAATCTTGTTTGAACAAAGGGAACCCTGTTTCAATTTAGTGATCTAATTCCCAATTGATTTGTCTTAACCGATTGGGTGCTTACTGGACCAAGGGGGTAAACCGGGTAACGTAATTGAACAAAATAGGGGTGAATTGTGTGGAGCGAACGCGTAACCAATTGAATCTTAATCTTATAATTAGCTAGTTACTAAGTCACAAACGAAAGATGGTATTTGGTGAAAGGGAACCCTAAGCCAATTAATCCTAGTTTGACGTGTTTGCTAAAAGAGAACTCTGGGTAAACCGACTCTGTAATTGCGTGCATTGATTAATAGAACTAGTGCTTAATAACAAATCATCCAACACTGCGAATAGGATATCTAGGCGAACATTCTTTTATCCATTGAATTCAAATATCTTTATTTTTCCGTTGAGTCTGCATTTCTTTTATCTAAACTTAAAAACCAAAAATATTGTCTTTTACTTTTAAAGTATAACGACCCTCATTTTTCCATTCTATATTTTTTCAATATTAAATGCCCAAACAATATAATTAAAACTTAATGATCAAACTTTAATCAACAATTGTTAAGTGTTAAGAGTTAGAAAACATATTAATTAACTTTGTGCAATAATTGACAAGTTAATAAAAGATGAAAATAATAAACTGTTAGTCGACACTCACTGCTAATTAAAATTTATGCATTTATGTAATATTATAACTAATAACCTATAAGTAATAAATAAAAATTGACATTTATATAAATAATAAAACAATTGGGAACTAAATATATACAAGTCATGAATTAGTAAAAAGAAATAATACTTATCATGTAGTAAATGTAAAAATAATAATAGTAATAATAGTAATAATAGTAATAATAATGAGACTAAAGAATCTTAAACAATTACATCCTTATGTTGACTAAAAATTAAAATAAAATATATATATAAACTAGTACCACCTATTGTTGACTAAAAATTATAAAACAAAATAAAATCATTAATTAGAACATCCTTATGTTGACTAACACTCTAATACTTGCACTATATAAACTCCTAGTTTCTCATTCACAAATCACACCAAAATCCTCTCAAAAACAATCTCTCCCTCTCCCTCTCTTGTGGTATTCGGATCTTCAAGCTTGTTCTTCGTGTTCTTCAAGAATCTTCAAGGAGTTCTTCAAGATTTTTAAGGCTTTGATCTTCCATCTTCATCGTGTTCATCTTTTCTTTGTTAATTATCTTGAATCTTCAAAGGTATAACATAAACCCTAAACTATTTACATAAACTTTAATCTTTGTTAATTCATATTCATATTATAAACTTGTTATCCATAAACACACCTAGATTTATATATACATATATACATGTAAAAAAAATATATATATATTTTTATATATACATATACATATTAAAACCTTAAACCCTAATACTACTTATACTAGTACTTAACATGTATATACTATTACTATTACTAGCACCTATAACCTACTACTTATATTGTAGCACACAAACATTTTGGGATATGTATTAGAGATGTATAGATCTTCGAACTTTCTTGACGAATGGTTTCTACGAGATTCTAGGCAGAGGGTTTGGACTTCCGATTTAAAGGGTCCTATGGCTCAAGCCCCTAGATCTAAATTAGCCATTCGAAGGGAAAGGGGTGATTGGAAGCTTATCTAATACAGCAAGTATCCTAAAATGGAAAACACTCATAAAAGTAGAAACTCTCTAGTCATAGAAACTTAGTAAAATAAGAAACTTTCTAAAAATGGAAACTTTATAAAAATAGTAACTTACTAGGAATAGAAACTTAGTAAAACAAACTATACTTAAACACATACTTAAACTTAAACATGGGCAAAACACTTAACTACTCTTAAATGTCAATAGGTTGACTTTCCTGCTCACTCGTTCAACTCTTTATTCCGAGGAATAACTCTCTCTCTACTTACTAAGGTGAATTCATAGCCCCACTCTTTATTGCTAGCAAACTTATTTAACTTATTTGGGGTGAGACACATGCTGCTTTTACTATTTACAATTTAGACACAAGTACCAACTGCTAAAACTATGCTATACCCGGCTACGTCCGACTAAGTCCCTACAGTGATATTTTTAAGTGCTGCGGCATGCTTATTTATTGGGGTAGGCCTATCGGGAGTAACGTCCCCGATACATTTGACTCAGTCTTTGTATTACTTGATAATGAAATTTAAACCGACAAGGACAGACACAACTTGTCATGGGGCAAACTTGAACGTTTAGTCTAAATATCACGCACTGGCATAACTTTTTGATCCTGCGGGAGATCAACCTTACAAATTAAATCTTGTGGTCTAAAACAAACGGTCAAACTTATTTGTTAAACCTATGAACTTCACTCAACCTTTTGGTTGACACTTTAGCATGTTTTGTCTCAGGTGCTGTTTGATTCAAGCTCTTATACTTACTGCTTATGTGATGCTACTTGGACATAGGATCAAGAGATATCGCATTTATTACTTCTGCATGTGAACATTTCCATTATTGTTATTCCTATCATTGTAACTACGTTTCATTTTCCGCTGCGTGCTCAATAAAGTTTGTTTTATCATTTAGTATTGTTCTCGTATATTATAATATGTTGGTTGATTTGATATTAAGTCACATTTCACCCAGGCCCTAACTGGGGGTGTGACAGATTGGTATCAGAGCAAACCAGGCTGTTATAGAGAACCAGGATTGCATTTTTATGTGTGCCTTACTTGTTAGCTAGGGTGCCTTAGCAATCTAGGAAACTATAACCTTTCCTGCCTTAGACTTAAAGCACTTAGGATTGTCGTATAATCTTAACAATTATGCTTTAATAAACTTGACTCAAAGATTCTAATCAAGGTCTCTTTCCTAATGATAGGATGTCAAGCTCAAACGTTAACAAGCCCAACAAAGCAACTCACAACCCTACCACCGAAGTAGGTGTTGGACACTCTTCAACTTCGAGACCAGTTCGAAGTCCTCTTTATAGTCCTGCTTCACCACCGCTGAATTATAGCCCGAATACTATTTTAGATTCACATGGGTCTCCTCAATACTACCCAACTCCGAGAACCCAAGATAAGGGAAAACGGCACGAAGAAGTTGGTCCATCAAGGAAGAGAGCCCGATCTCCTTTTTATGATGGTCCTAAGTATGAAATCATGAGATTACGAAACGATACCGAGAGAAACATTGGAGGTCTACTTCGCCACATGGAAAGAGTGGATCGTCGAATGAAGAAACTTATGAAAGAAAACGTCGAGCTAAGAAAGGAGTTGCTGATGCTAAAGTGCGAGGAAGAACGCAACACTCGCTGGGGAAAGCAATCACTTGCTTACCTCAAGGAGGATGTTGATGTCCGAATGAAAATGGAGAAAGGTCGAGTCGACGAACAACTTGCCATAAGAGAGTACAACACTAATGCCGTAAACAGTCGTGTTACCAACCTTTATGACAACTTCGAGTATCTCTATGAGAAACAAAAGACGAAAAATGAGAAAGTTGAGGAGTTTATGAAGAAGGTTGGAGATGAAATATGAAGACTACTTCAATCTTAATATTTCCTAGTTATTTTTCCTATTTTCCATCTATGTAAAGGCTGTGCCTTAAACAATTTCTATTTCCGAATCGTGTAATAAAGGCTTATTTAATGCCTCGTTCTAATAATATAAAGTGTTTTATTAATATCATGCGATATCAATACTTTAGTTTATTCATACTTGTGATTACTCAAACTTATAACTTGTTAAACTTATCAAACATATGTTCACTTTTATGTAGTGACATCATGGTTCGTTCAGCTGCACCTACCGTTAACAACGTTGTGTTAACTACTGAGCAATTCCAACAGTTACTCGCTGCTGCCCAAGGCAACGCCCAAGCTAATCATGCTAATACTCAACCAAAACCTTGTTCCTACAAGGACTTTACAAACTGTCACCCTCCCGCTTTTAAGGGAAACGAAGAAGCTGTCGAACTAGTTCGTTGGTTCGAAAAGATGGAATCTATTTTCCGTATTTGCAACTGTGGTGATGATGATCGAGTAAAGTATGCCACTAGCTCGTTGGGTGGTAATGCTTTAACTTGGTGGACTGCTTATGCCAAGTCCGTAGGAATTGATAATGCTAATGCAATTCCATGGGACGAACTCAAAAGTATGATGGTCAACAAATTTTGCCCAAGGAGTCAAGTTCAGAAGCTTGAAGCTGAGTTCTGGGAACTCAGGGTCAAGGGTACTGACATTGAGAATTATACCAATCGTTATCTGGAGCTTTCTACTCTATGTCCTGAAATGTTTCCTACTGAAGCTAGAAGAATTGAGCGGTATATTGAAGGTCTTCCCGAGGATGTTCAAGGGAATGTTATTGCTGCTGAGAAGGTTACTTTGGATGCTGTGATTCTCATGGCACAAAATCTCATGTTGGCCAAGAGAAGAAGGGCGTCGGCCAATAAGCAAGTTGAAACCAAGGGTAATGATGGTAAGAGGAAGTTTGAGCCGTCTCAAGGTTCAAATCAGAATGTTAGTAAAAAGCTTATGGATAGTACAAGTACGAATTATAAGGGCACTTATCCTTTTTGTGTTCGTTGTGAAAGGCATCACCCGGGGCAGTGCACTGCCACTTGTTCGTTGTGTAAGAAAGTGGGACACGTAGCTAAGACGTGTAGGACTCCTCCAAAGAATAAATCTATTGTTCCTGCCAAAGCTCCTCCTACTTGTTATACTTGTGGGGAAAAGGGACACATTAGTCCAAATTGCCCTAAGAAGAGAGATAATCCTGCTACTGGAGCCAATACTACTGCTGCAAAGGGTCGTGCATTTGTTATTACTGCTGCTGAAGCCCGAGATGAAGATGAGGTCATCACGGGTACGTATCTCGTCAATAATTGCTACGCAACTATTTTATTCGATACTGGTGCCGACCGAAGTTACGTATCTAATGAATTTTGTACCCTATTTACTGAAAAGCCTCAACCCTTAGAAACTAAACGATTAGTAGAAGTAGCCAATGGAAAGATCATGAAAGTTGATAAAATTTATAAAAACTGCAACCTAATCTTAGCCAGCAAAGAATTTAAGATAGACCTTTTGCCGGTCGAGCTAGGAAGTTTCGATGTTATAGTTGGAATGGATTGGTTACGTCCATTAAGAGCTGCGATCATGTGTTACGATAAAACCGTTCATGTTCCATTAGGAAATGGAGAGACTCTTATTATCCAAGGTGAAAAGAGTGGTTCCAATCTCAATATTATCTCCTGTATTAAAACCCGCAAATACCTTATGAAAGGTTATCCAGCTATTCTAGCCCACGTTAATCTGATTGAATCGAAAGAGAAGCGAATTGAAGATGTACCAGTAGTTAAAGACTTTCCCGATGTGTTTCCCGAAGATCTTCCGGGTATTCCACCTCCTCGACAAGTTGAATTCCAAATTGATTTAACTCCTGGTGCTGCTCCTGTTGCTAAAGCACCATACCGTTTAGCACCTTCCGAAATGAAGGAATTATCCAACCAACTCCAAGAACTATTGGATAAAGGTTTCATTCGTCCAAGCTCGTCCCCTTGGGGAGCTCCTATTCTGTTTGTTAAAAAGAAGGATGGTACATTAAGGATGTGCATTGATTACCGCGAACTTAACAAGCTTACTATCAAGAACCGTTATCCGTTGCCACGTATTGATGATCTATTTGACCAACTTCAAGGGTCAAGTGTTTATTCAAAGATTGATTTAAGATCCGGTTATCACCAACTCAAGGTCAAGGAATCCGATATTCCTAAGACTGCTTTTCGCACTCGTTATGGGCACTATGAATTCTGTGTCATGCCTTTTGGTTTAACTAATGCTCCTGCCGTGTTCATGGACCTCATGAATCGTGTTTGTAAACCGTATCTTGACAAATTTGTCATCGTATTCATTGACGACATCTTGATCTATTCGAAGAATGAGAAAGAGCATGAGCAACATTTGCGCATGATTCTTGAACTCTTACGAAAGGAACAACTTTATGCTAAATTTTCTAAGTGCGAGTTTTGGCTCAAAACCGTACAATTTCTCGGACATGTTGTTGATAGAAACGGAATACATGTCGATCCAGCTAAGATTACTGCTATTCAGAACTGGGAGATACCAAAGACTGCAAAGCATATTCGTCAATTTTTGGGACTTGCCGGTTACTATCGAAGGTTTATAAAAGATTTTTCTCTCATTGCCAAACCTCTTACAAAGCTGACTCAAAAAGGGAAGAAATTTGAGTGGTCCGAAGAACAGGAATCTGCTTTCAAGATTCTGAAGGAGAAGTTGACCACAGCCCCGATTCTTTCTTTACCTGAAGGTACCGACGACTTTGTTGTTTACTGCGATGCCTCAAAGCATGGCTTTGGTTGTGTTTTAATGCAACGAGAGAAGGTTATCGCCTATGCATCTAGACAGTTGAAGAAACATGAAGTAAACTATACCACACATGACCTAGAGTTAGGTGCCGTGGTATTTGCATTAAAGATATGGAGACATTATCTCTATGGTAATCACTTTACGGTGTACACTGACCATAAAAGTCTTCGACACATCTTTGATCAAAAACAGCTGAATATGAGGCAAAGTCGATGGCTCGAGACATTGAACGATTATTATTGTGAGCTGAAATATCATCCTGGCAAGGCGAATGTAGTTGCCGATGCCCTTAGTCGAAAAGACGATATTAAACGTGTTCGTGCTTTAAACCTAAAAATCAAATCGAATCTTATTTCACGAATCTGTGAAGCTCAATTGGAAGCTATTAGACCGACACTTATCGAAGGTGAAGGACCTATTGGTTTTGAGAACCAACTTCAAGTGAAAGCTAATGGTACACGGTACTTTGGCAATAGAATCTGGGTTCCTCGTTTTGGTAATCTTCGCGAACTAGTCTTGGATGAAGCACATAAGACTAGATATTCTATCCATCCCGGTTCCAGTAAGATGTATCACGATGTGAAGGAATTCTACTGGTGGCCTAACATGAAAGCCGATATTGCTACTTATGTTAGTAAGTGTCTCACTTGTTTGAAAGTCAAGGCCGAACATCAAAAGCCTTCTGGTCTGTTGACACAACCCGACATTCCGCAGTGGAAGTGGGAAGGTATCACTATGGACTTCGTTACTAAGTTACCTAAGACTTCGAACGGTAACGATACTATTTGGGTCGTAGTTGATCGTCTTACTAAATCTGCACATTTCATACCAATCAAGGAAACCGACAAGATGGAGAGATTAGCACAGCTTTATATTAAAGAAATCGTCTCACGTCATGGTGTTCCTATCTCGATCATTTCTGATCGCGATAGTCGATTTGTTTCTAGATTTTGGAAAACTTTACAATCTGCTCTTGGAACTCAACTCGACATGAGTACAGCTTATCATCCGCAAACCGATGGTCAAAGTGAACGAACCATTCAAACTATGGAGGATATGCTACGTGCTTGTGCAATCGATTTCGGCAAAGGATGGGATAGACATCTACCTTTGGTTGAATTTTCTTATAATAACAGTTATCACTCCAGCATTAAGGCTGCACCTTTTGAAGCTTTATATGGACGGAAGTGTAGATCTCCTTTGTGTTGGGATGAACTTGAGGACAGACATTTAACTGGTCCTGAAATTATTCACGAAACTACCGAAAAGATCGTTCAAATCAAGCAACGTTTAGAAACTGCCCGTAGCCGACAGAAAAGCTATGCCAATAAGAAACGAAAAGACATCGAATACCAAGTTGGAGATAAAGTCATGTTGAAAGTATCCCCTTGGAAAGGTGTTGTCCGCTTCGGTAAGCGAAGTAAACTCAGTCCACGATATGTTGGACCATTCACAATCACTGAAAGAGTCGGTCCCGTGGCATACCGATTAGAACTGCCAACCGAACTTAGTCAAGTACATGATGTGTTTCATGTCTCAAATCTTAAACGGTGTCTTGCCGATGACACACTCGTTATTCCTCTGGATGATGTCCGCATTGATGAGCAAATGCACTTCGTTGAAGAACCTATAGAAATCATGGAAGGAGAGGTCAAACAAACGCGTAAAAGCAATATACCTATCGTTAAAGTCCGGTGGAATTCGCGTAGAGGCCCCGAATATACCTGGGAACGCAAAGACCATATGAAACGGAAATATCCCCATCTCTTCTCAACTGCTGATGCAAACGAGAAAACTACCTAAAAACTTCGGGACGAAGTTTTCAATAACGGGGAGGTACTATAACGACCCTCATTTTTCCATTCTATATTTTTTCAATATTAAATGCCCAAACAATATAATTAAAACTTAATGATCAAACTTTAATCAACAATTGTTAAGTGTTAAGAGTTAGAAAACATATTAATTAACTTTGTGCAATAATTGACAAGTTAATAAAAGATGAAAATAATAAACTGTTAGTCGACACTCACTGCTAATTAAAATTTATGCATTTATGTAATATTATAACTAATAACCTATAAGTAATAAATAAAAATTGACATTTATATAAATAATAAAACAATTGGGAACTAAATATATACAAGTCATGAATTAGTAAAAAGAAATAATACTTATCATGTAGTAAATGTAAAAATAATAATAGTAATAATAGTAATAATAATGAGACTAAAGAATCTTAAACAATTACATCCTTATGTTGACTAAAAATTAAAATAAAATATATATATAAACTAGTACCACCTATTGTTGACTAAAAATTATAAAACAAAATAAAATCATTAATTAGAACATCCTTATGTTGACTAACACTCTAATACTTGCACTATATAAACTCCTAGTTTCTCATTCACAAATCACACCAAAATCCTCTCAAAAACAATCTCTCCCTCTCCCTCTCTTGTGGTATTCGGATCTTCAAGCTTGTTCTTCGTGTTCTTCAAGAATCTTCAAGGAGTTCTTCAAGATTTTTAAGGCTTTGATCTTCCATCTTCATCGTGTTCATCTTTTCTTTGTTAATTATCTTGAATCTTCAAAGGTATAACATAAACCCTAAACTATTTACATAAACTTTAATCTTTGTTAATTCATATTCATATTATAAACTTGTTATCCATAAACACACCTAGATTTATATATACATATATACATGTAAAAAAAATATATATATATTTTTATATATACATATACATATTAAAACCTTAAACCCTAATACTACTTATACTAGTACTTAACATGTATATACTATTACTATTACTAGCACCTATAACCTACTACTTATATTGTAGCACACAAACATTTTGGGATATGTATTAGAGATGTATAGATCTTCGAACTTTCTTGACGAATGGTTTCTACGAGATTCTAGGCAGAGGGTTTGGACTTCCGATTTAAAGGGTCCTATGGCTCAAGCCCCTAGATCTAAATTAGCCATTCGAAGGGAAAGGGGTGATTGGAAGCTTATCTAATACAGCAAGTATCCTAAAATGGAAAACACTCATAAAAGTAGAAACTCTCTAGTCATAGAAACTTAGTAAAATAAGAAACTTTCTAAAAATGGAAACTTTATAAAAATAGTAACTTACTAGGAATAGAAACTTAGTAAAACAAACTATACTTAAACACATACTTAAACTTAAACATGGGCAAAACACTTAACTACTCTTAAATGTCAATAGGTTGACTTTCCTGCTCACTCGTTCAACTCTTTATTCCGAGGAATAACTCTCTCTCTACTTACTAAGGTGAATTCATAGCCCCACTCTTTATTGCTAGCAAACTTATTTAACTTATTTGGGGTGAGACACATGCTGCTTTTACTATTTACAATTTAGACACAAGTACCAACTGCTAAAACTATGCTATACCCGGCTACGTCCGACTAAGTCCCTACAGTGATATTTTTAAGTGCTGCGGCATGCTTATTTATTGGGGTAGGCCTATCGGGAGTAACGTCCCCGATACATTTGACTCAGTCTTTGTATTACTTGATAATGAAATTTAAACCGACAAGGACAGACACAACTTGTCATGGGGCAAACTTGAACGTTTAGTCTAAATATCACGCACTGGCATAACTTTTTGATCCTGCGGGAGATCAACCTTACAAATTAAATCTTGTGGTCTAAAACAAACGGTCAAACTTATTTGTTAAACCTATGAACTTCACTCAACCTTTTGGTTGACACTTTAGCATGTTTTGTCTCAGGTGCTGTTTGATTCAAGCTCTTATACTTACTGCTTATGTGATGCTACTTGGACATAGGATCAAGAGATATCGCATTTATTACTTCTGCATGTGAACATTTCCATTATTGTTATTCCTATCATTGTAACTACGTTTCATTTTCCGCTGCGTGCTCAATAAAGTTTGTTTTATCATTTAGTATTGTTCTCGTATATTATAATATGTTGGTTGATTTGATATTAAGTCACATTTCACCCAGGCCCTAACTGGGGGTGTGACATAAAGCAATCTTGATTTGGCTAATCGTTAAATAGCCGCAAAACAAACTATCTCGTACTTTCAAATTTCATAGTTTAACTTAGTTACTTTTATTTACAAACTTAATTCTCACGTCAATACTGTCCTTGGAACGATACTTGGAATTACCATTTTTATACTATTGCACGATCGGGTACACTGCCCGTAAGTGTGTAGTAATCTTTAACCAGGCATATTTCCAGAGATAATTTATATACTAGATTTCACACATCAAACATCCCAACCCGTATTCCATACGATAAATTTTTTTTTTTTTTTGTAAAGATACACATTTACGCGCCAATAAAATATGTAAACCAATCCACAAGTTCCATTTAAATGTTCAACAATTTAAATGTTTACAAAAGGCACGAAAGCCATTAATTAAGTTCAATACAAGTTTGACCCACTACAACGATAGTTTATAATCCAAACGACCCTTTGAGCATGGTTTGGGACTAAACTACCCAAAACGTTAGGCCAACTTTCAAACTTCAATAAAACATCATCAAAGGCCACTTAGTGCCCGATAACCCCTTTGCCCTTATCCGCACCTGCAACTAAAAAGATAAACAACGAGAGGTGTAAGCTAATGCTTAATGAATGCAATAATTATACATGTTCATATATAACCTACTTACTTGCAATCACTTACACAATACCGCATACAAGCTAGCTATTCGACAAACATGCAAACATCATGCATAAAATACAATCCACAATCTACAAGGAGCTAGCAACCGACAATAGCATATAGTTCATAATTTAATATGCTAATTACACAATCACACAACCATGGTTAACCAATAGCAAAAAAGGAATGGTACTCAAAATTCCCATCGGTGTTCATAACAACTGTTAGTGCACAACACATATATCACCAACCCTTGGACAACACATATCCGTTCATAAGATCATTAGTGTACAACACATATAACACCAATTTGGACAACACATATCCATTTAATAAACCGTTAGCATACAACACATATATTTCTAAATTAGACAACACATATCCTTTCATAAATCGTTAGTGTACAACACATATATCACTAACTAGGACAACACATATCCTTACGTACAAATAAGCACATCATATACGTACAAGTATACTTATTCCACTCACCTTGTCACAAGGATGGTGATTTAGCACTTCCGAGCTTCAATGCAATGTACCTAAATCATTAAGTGCACATTCAATTTCACAACTAGTGGGATTAACCACAATACTCCCACTTGAGCATTTAATGACCCAATTTGCATTAAATGACTCAACTACCCACAATCGCCCATAAATGGCCAAGACTCGACTTTATTCACTAAGACTAGTGAATTAAAGTCTATTAACTTCAATTAACACAAAACTTAGGGTAATCCATACCCATTTCATCTAATTAGGTCAACTAGTACATTTTGACCCATTTTATATTACTTAGACTCACAATCAAGTCAAACTTACCCATTTACACTTCTTTCATAAATCTTAAAGTGCATTAGTGACTAACAACACCAATTGACACTTACAACCTCAAATCACAAGGCCAAAACCCTAAATAGTGGCTATTAGGGTTTCCTTACAACAACATAACCCAAACTCACCCATTTTACCCTCAAATGGGTCATACAAATCTCTAGTAACCCAAACCCTAGCCATTAACCAATTAAAACTTAAAACATAAAGTTAGAACTTAACAAGACTATCTTCTTGTAGCTAGTAACAAGGAGAACAACTTTAAATCTCGCTCCTAGGTTTGATTCACAAATCTCCAACTCCAAATCTCAAGATTAAACTAAGCGAGTTTTGTGTTTTGGGAGAGAAATTGGAAAGAAAATAGAAAAGGAAATGAAATAAATGAACTAGTGGTGGAGGTTTAATGCTCCCATCAGATCCACATGTTAAATTACCAATTTTTCCCTTAAATTTATTTAATTTGAGCTAAAATCAGAGTCAGAACTGCAGAGGTGCCGCGGCGCGGCCCATTTGTCGCGGCGCGACCTAACGAAGGAAAAATGACCCCTTTTAACTTGACTTCTGATCTGGAATTGCTTTATATGCCGCGGCGCGGACCCAATTGTCGCGGCGCGGCCTAAGGCTGTAACTGGACAGTTCGATCGATTTAAACAATTTTCGATTTTATTTGATTTGTACATTCCAAACCCGCTTCCTATATTCACCTAGCCTTCAACAATAGTCTTACAAGACTTAACGCTAACCAAACCCATGATTAAACTTATACA